>NW_022279625.1:0-719125 GCF_009193385.2 Nasonia vitripennis | reverse complement strand
CAGTAACTTGACCGGCTAACGACGTCATTTTATACGTCAAAGGGTCTCGAACAAACTGACCGGAATTATATGACAATAAATAGTCAAAATTCAATTTATATGACTTTAAAACAAATGACCCGGTAATGACGACATTTGTCGTTTTAACGTTTTTCGCTACCACTAACCTGATCAGACCAGCACAATAAGATTTACTAACCTCCATATTCATGGTTTTTATCAAAGCATGCTAGCGTAATATTATTGTTCATTAAAGACCGAATAATAACGACCCATACGACACTGAGAATAACGAGTCTTATTAAGTATCTGGAAAACAACGGCACTATGGGAATTAATATTCTACGAGAATAACTATTCTAAATTCTATTTATATGAGACTGAACCAAATCACCGGGTAATGACGACATTTGAGGTTTTAACGTGTTTCGCTACCACTAAATAAGAATGACAGTAATATTGTTGTTGATTATAAACTGGATAATAAAGACACATAAGGCTTTGAGAATAACGAGTATCGTTAAGTAACTGGATCACATCGACATTATAAGAATCGTTACCCAGTCATCGCACTAATACATGAATATTGTAATATATTAATTTTAATTAGATCGATATGCTTCAATAGTCTAGAAAATAAAGACGTCTATTACTTCAATGTATACAGTAACTTGACCGGCTAACGACGTCATTTTATACGTCAAAGGGTCTCGAACAAACTGACCGGAATTATATGACAATAAATAGTCAAAATTCAATTTATATGACTTTAAAACAAATGACCCGGTAATGACGTCATTTATCGTTTTAACGTTTTTCGCTACCACTAACCTGATAAGAGCAGCACAATAAGACTTACTAACCTCCATATTCATGGTTTTTATCAAAGCATGCTAGCGTAATATTATTGTTCATTAAAGACCGAATAATAACGACCCATACGACACTGAGAATAACGAGTCTTATTAAGTATCTGGAAAACAACGGCACTATGGGAATTAATATTCTACGAGAATAACTATTCTAAATACTATTTATATGAGACTGAACCAAATCACCGGGTAATGACGACATTTGAGGTTTTAACGTGTTTCGCTACAACTAAATAAGAACGACAGTAATATTGTTGTTGATTATAAACTGGATAATAACGACACATAAGGCTTTGAGAATAACGAGTATCGTTAACTAACTGGATCACATCGACATTATAAGAATCGTTACCCAGTCATCGCACTAATACATGAATATTGTAATATATTAATTTTAATTAGATCGATATGCTTCAATAGTCTAGAAAATAAAGACGTCTATTACTTCAATGTATACAGTAACTTGACCGGCTAACGACGGCATTTTATTCGTCAAAGGGTCTCGAACAAACTGACCGGAATTATTTGACAATAAATAGTCAAAATTCAATTTATATGACTTTAAAACAAATGACCCGGTAATGACGACATTTGTCGTTTTAACGTATTTCGCCATCGCTAACTTGATAAGAACGTCACTATGAGACTTACTAACCTCCATATTCATGGTTTTCATCAAAGCATGCTGGCGTAATATTATTGTTTAATTTAGACCGAATAATAACGACACATACGACATTCATAATAACGAGTATTATTAAGTATCTAGATCACAACAACACTATAAGAATTAATATTGTATGAGAATTACTATTCTTAATTCTATTTATATGAGAGTAAAACAAATGACCCGGTAATGACGACATTTATCGTTTTAACGTTTTTCGCTACCACTAACCTGATAAGAACAGCACAATAAGACTTACTAACCTCCATATTCATGGTTTTTATCAAAGCATGCTAGCGTAATATTATTGTTCATTAAAGACCGAATAATAACGACCCATACGACACTGAGAATAACGAGTCTTATTAAGTATCTGGAAAACAACGGCACTATGGGAATTAATATTCTACGAGAATAACTATTCTAAATTCTATTTATATGAGACTGAACCAAATCACCGGGTAATGACGACATTTGAGGTTTTAACGTGTTTCGCTACAACTAAATAAGAACGACAGTAATATTGTTGTTGATTATAAACTGGATAATAACGACACATAAGGCTTTGAGAATAACGAGTATCGTTAAGTAACTGGATCACATCGACATTATAAGAATCGTTACCCAGTCATCGCACTAATACATGAATATTGTAATATATTAATTTTAATTAGATCGATATGCTTCAATAGTCTAGAAAATAAAGACGTCTATTACTTCAATGTATACAGTAACTTGACCGGCTAACGACGTCATTTTATACGTCAAAGGGTCTCGAACAAACTGACCGGAATTATATGACAATAAATAGTCAAAATTCAATTTATATGACTTTAAAACAAATGTCCCGGTAATGACGACATTTGTCGTTTTAACGTTTTTCGCTACCACTAACCTGATCAGAACAGCACAATAAGATTTACTAACCTCCATATTCATGGTTTTTATCAAGGCATGCTAGCGTAATATTATTGTTCATTAAAGACCGAATAATAACGACCCATACGACACTGAGAATAACGAGTCTTATTAAGTATCTGGAAAACAACGGCACTATGGGAATTAATATTCTACGAGAATAACTATTCTAAATACTATTTATATGAGACTGAACCAAATGACCGGGTAATGACGACATTTGAGGTTTTAACGTGTTTCGCTACAACTAAATAAGAACGACAGTAATATTGTTGTTGATTATAAACTGGATAATAACGACACATAAGGCTTTGAGAATAACGAGTATCGTTAAGTAACTGGAGCACATCGACATTATAAGAATCGTTACCCAGTCATCGCACTAATACATGAATATTGTAATATATTAATTTTAATTAGATCGATATGCTTCAATAGTCTAGAATATAAAGACGACTATTACTTCAATTTATACAGTAACTTGACCGGCTAACGACGGCATTTTATTCGTCAAAGGGTCTCGAACAAACTGACCGGAATTATTTGACAATAAATACTCAAAATTCAATTTATATGACTTTAAAACAAATGATCCGGTAATGACGACATTTGTCGTTTTAACGTATTTCGCCATCGCTAACTTGATAAGAACGTCACTATGAGACTTACTAACCTCCATATTCATGGTTTTCATCAAAGCATGCTGGCGTAATATTATTGTTTAATTTAGACCGAATAATAACGACACATACGACATTCATAATAACGGGTATTATTAAGTATCTAGATCACAACAACACTATAAGAATTAATATTGTATGAGAATTACTATTCTTAATTCTATTTATATGAGAGTAAAACAAATGACCCGGTAATGACGACATTTATCGTTTTAACGTTTTTCGCTACCACTAACCTGATAAGAACAGCACAATAAGACTTACTAACCTCCATATTCATGGTTTTTATCAAAGCATGCTAGCGTAATATTATTGTTCATTAAAGACCGAATAATAACGACCCATACGACACTGAGAATAACGAGTCTTATTAAGTATCTGGAAAACAACGGCACTATGGGAATTAATATTCTACGAGAATAACTATTCTAAATTCTATTTATATGAGACTGAACCAAATCACCGGGTAATGACGACATTTGAGGTTTTAACGTGTTTCGCTACAACTAAATAAGAACGACAGTAATATTGTTGTTGATTATAAACTGGATAATAACGACACATAAGGCTTTGAGAATAACGAGTATCGTCAAGTAACTGGATCACATCGACATTATAAGAATCGTTACCCAGTCATCGCACTAATACATGAATATTGTAATATATTAATTTTAATTAGATCGATATGCTTCAATAGTCTAGAATATAAAGACGTCTATTACTTCAATTTATACATTAACGACCGGTTAACGATGTCATTTTATCCGTCAAAGGGTATCGAACAAACTGACCTGAATTATATGACAGTAAATAGTCAAAATTCAATTTATATGACTTTAAAACAAATGACCCGGTAATGACGACATTTATCGTTTTATCGTATTTCGCCATCGCCCAACTTGATAAGAACGTCAGTATGAGACTTACTAACCTCCATATTCATGGTTTTTATCAAAGCATGCTAGCGTAATATTATTGTTCATTAAAGACCGAATAATAACGACCCATACGACACTGAGAATAACGAGTCTTATTAAGTATCTGGAAAACAACGGCACTATGGGAATTAATATTCTACGAGAATAACTATTCTAAATTCTATTTATATGAGACTGAACCAAATCACCGGGTAATGACGACATTTGAGGTTTTAACGTGTTTCGCTACAACTAAATAAGAACGACAGTAATATTGTTGTTGATTATAAACTGGATAATAACGACACATAAGGCTTTGAGAATAACGAGTATCGTTAACTAACTGGATCACATCGACATTATAAGAATCGTTACCCAGTCATCGCACTAATACATGAATATTGTAATATATTAATTTTAATTAGATCGATATGCTTCAAAAGTCTAGAAAATAAAGACGTCTATTACTTCAATGTATACAGTAACTTGACCGGCTAACGACGGCATTTTATTCGTCAAAGGGTCTCGAACAAACTGACCGGAATTATTTGACAATAAATAGTCAAAATTCAATTTATATGACTTTAAAACAAATGACCCGGTAATGACGACATTTGTCGTTTTAACGTATTTCGCCATCGCTAACTTGATAAGAACGTCACTATGAGACTTACTAACCTCCATATTCATGGTTTTCATCAAAGCATGCTGGCGTAATATTATTGTTTAATTTAGACCGAATAATAACGACACATACGACATTCATAATAACGAGTATTATTAAGTATCTAGATCACAACAACACTATAAGAATTAATATTGTATGAGAATTACTATTCTTAATTCTATTTATATGAGAGTAAAACAAATGACCCGGTAATGACGACATTTATCGTTTTAACGTTTTTCGCTACCACTAACCTGATAAGAACAGCACAATAAGACTTACTAACCTCCATATTCATGGTTTTTATCAAAGCATGCTAGCGTAATATTATTGTTCATTAAAGACCGAATAATAACGACCCATACGACACTGAGAATAACGAGTCTTATTAAGTATCTGGAAAACAACGGCACTATGGGAATTAATATTCTACGAGAATAACTATTCTAAATTCTATTTATATGAGACTGAACCAAATCACCGGGTAATGACGACATTTGAGGTTTTAACGTGTTTCGCTACAACTAAATAAGAACGACAGTAATATTGTTGTTGATTATAAACTGGATAATAACGACACATAAGGCTTTGAGAATAACGAGTATCGTCGAGTAACTGGATCACATCGACATTATAAGAATCGTTACCCAGTCATCGCACTAATACATGAATATTGTAATATATTAATTTTAATTAGATCGATATGCTTCAATAGTCTAGAATATAAAGACGTCTATTACTTCAATTTATACATTAACGACCGGTTAACGATGTCATTTTATCCGTCAAAGGGTTTCGAACAAACTGACCTGAATTATATGACAGTAAATAGTCAAAATTCAATTTATATGACTTTAAAACAAATGACCCGGTAATGACGACATTTATCGTTTTATCGTATTTCGCCATCGCCCAACTTGATAAGAACGTCAGTATGAGACTTACTAACCTCCATATTCATGGGTTTCATCAAAACACGCCAGCGTAATATTATTGTTCATTAAAAACCGAATAATAACGACCCATACGACACTGAGAATAACGAGTCTTATTAAGTATCTGGAAAACAACGGCACTATGGGAATTAATATTCTACGAGAATAACTATTCTAAATTCTATTTATATGAGACTGAACCAAATCACCGGGTAATGACGACATTTGAGGTTTTAACGTGTTTCGCTACAACTAAATAAGAACGACAGTAATATTGTTGTTGATTATAAACTGGATAATAACGACACATAAGGCTTTGAGAATAACGAGTATCGTTAAGTAACTAGATCACATCGACATTATAAGAATCGTTACCCAGTCATCGCACTAATACATGAATATTGTAATATATTAATTTTAATTAGATCGATATGCTTCAATAGTCTAGAAAATAAAGAAATCTATTACTTCAATGTATACAGTAACTTGACCGGCTAACGACGTCATTTTATACGTCAAAGGGTCTCGAACAAACTGACCGGAATTATATGACAATAAATAGTCAAAATTCAATTTATATGACTTTAAAACAAATGTCCCGGTAATGACAACATTTGTCGTTTTAACGTTTTTCGCTACCACTAACCTGATCAGAACAGCACAATAAGATTTACTAACCTCCATATTCATGGTTTTTATCAAAGCATGCTAGCGTAATATTATTGTTCATTAAAAACCGAATAATAACGACCCATACGACACTGAGAATAACGAGTCTTATTAAGTATCTGGAAAACAACGGCACTATGGGAATTAATATTCTACGAGAATAACTATTCTAAATTCTATTTATATGAGACTGAACCAAATCACCGGGTAATGACGACATTTGAGGTTTTAACGTGTTTCGCTACCACTAAATAAGAATGACAGTAATATTGTTGTTGATTATAAACTGGATAATAAAGACACATAAGGCTTTGAGAATAACGAGTATCGTTAAGTAACTGGATCACATCGACATTATAAGAATCGTTACCCAGTCATCGCACTAATACATGAATATTGTAATATATTAATTTTAATTAGATCGATATGCTTCAATAGTCTAGAAAATAAAGACGTCTATTACTTCAATGTATACAGTAACTTGACCGGCTAACGACGTCATTTTATACGTCAAAGGGTCTCGAACAAACTGACCGGAATTATATGACAATAAATAGTCAAAATTCAATTTATATGACTTTAAAACAAATGACCCGGTAATGACGTCATTTATCGTTTTAACGTTTTTTGCTACCACTAACCTGATAAGAACAGCACAATAAGACTTACTAACCTCCATATTCATGGTTTTTATCAAAGCATGCTAGCGTAATATTATTGTTCATTAAAGACCGAATAATAACGACCCATACGACACTGAGAATAACGAGTCTTATTAAGTATCTGGAAAACAACGGCACTATGGGAATTAATATTCTACGAGAATAACTATTCTAAATACTATTTATATGAGACTGAACCAAATCACCGGGTAATGACGACATTTGAGGTTTTAACGTGTTTCGCTACAACTAAATAAGAACGACAGTAATATTGTTGTTGATTATAAACTGGATAATAACGACACATAAGGCTTTGAGAATAACGAGTATCGTTAACTAACTGGATCACATCGACATTATAAGAATCGTTACCCAGTCATCGCACTAAAACATGAATATTGTAATATATTAATTTTAATTAGATCGATATGCTTCAATAGTCTAGAAAATAAAGACGTCTATTACTTCAATGTATACAGTAACTTGACCGGCTAACGACGGCATTTTATTCGTCAAAGGGTCTCGAACAAACTGACCGGAATTATTTGACAATAAATAGTCAAAATTCAATTTATATGACTTTAAAACAAATGACCCGGTAATGACGACATTTGTCGTTTTAACGTATTTCGCCATCGCTAACTTGATAAGAACGTCACTATGAGACTTACTAACCTCCATATTCATGGTTTTCATCAAAGCATGCTGGCGTAATATTATTGTTTAATTTAGACCGAATAATAACGACACATACGACATTCATAATAACGAGTATTATTAAGTATCTAGATCACAACAACACTATAAGAATTAATATTGTATGAGAATTACTATTCTTAATTCTATTTATATGAGAGTAAAACAAATGACCCGGTAATGACGACATTTATCGTTTTAACGTTTTTCGCTACCACTAACCTGATAAGAACAGCACAATAAGACTTACTAACCTCCATATTCATGGTTTTTATCAAAGCATGCTAGCGTAATATTATTGTTCATTAAAGACCGAATAATAACGACCCATACGACACTGAGAATAACGAGTCTTATTAAGTATCTGGAAAACAACGGCACTATGGGAATTAATATTCTACGAGAATAACTATTCTAAATTCTATTTATATGAGACTGAACCAAATCACCGGGTAATGACGACATTTGAGGTTTTAACGTGTTTCGCTACAACTAAATAAGAACGACAGTAATATTGTTGTTGATTATAAACTGGATAATAACGACACATAAGGCTTTGAGAATAACGAGTATCGTTAAGTAACTGGATCACATCGACATTATAAGAATCGTTACCCAGTCATCGCACTAATACATGAATATTGTAATATATTAATTTTAATTAGATCGATATGCTTCAATAGTCTAGAATATAAAGACGTCTATTACTTCAATTTATACATTAACGACCGGTTAACGATGTCATTTTATCCGTCAAAGGGTATCGAACAAACTGACCTGAATTATATGACAGTAAATAGTCAAAATTCAATTTATATGACTTTAAAACAAATGACCCGGTAATGACGACATTTATCGTTTTATCGTATTTCGCCATCGCCCAACTTGATAAGAACGTCAGTATGAGACTTACTAACCTCCATATTCATGGGTTTCATCAAAACACGCCAGCGTAATATTATTGTTCAATTTAGACCGAATAATAACGACACATACGGCTTTGAGAATAACGAGTCTTATTAAGTATCTGGGAAACAGTGACACTATGGGAATTAATATTCTACAAGAATAAGTATTCTTAATTCTATTTATATCAGACTAAACCAAATGACCGGGTAATGACGACATTTGAGGTTTTAACGTGTTTCGCTACCACTAAATAAGAACGACAGTAATATTGTTCTTAATTATAAACTGGATAATAACGACACATAAGGCTTTGAGAATAACGAGTATCGTTAAGTAACTGGATCACATCGACATTATAAGAATCGTTACCCAGTCATCGCACTAATACATGAATATTGTAATATATTAATTTTAATTAGATCGATATGCTTCAATAGTCTAGAAAATAAAGACGTCTATTACTTCAATGTATACAGTAACTTGACCGGCTAACGACGTCATTTTATACGTCAAAGGGTCTCGAACAAACTGACCGGAATTATATGACAATAAATAGTCAAAATTCAATTTATATGACTTTAAAACAAATGTCCCGGTAATGACGACATTTGTCGTTTTAACGTTTTTCGCTACCACTAACCTGATCAGAACAGCACAATAAGATTTACTAACCTCCATATTCATGGTTTTTATCAAAGCATGCTAGCGTAATATTATTGTTCATTAAAAACCGAATAATAACGACCCATACGACACTGAGAATAACGAGTCTTATTAAATATCTGGAAAACAACGGCACTATGGGAATTAATATTCTACGAAAATAACTATTCTAAATTCTATTTATATGAGACTGAACCAAATCACCGGGTAATGACGACATTTGAGGTTTTAACGTGTTTCGCTACCACTAAATAAGAATGACAGTAATATTGTTGTTGATTATAAACTGGATAATAAAGACACATAAGGCTTTGAGAATAACGAGTATCGTTAAGTAACTGGATCACATCGACATTATAAGAATCGTTACCCAGTCATCGCACTAATACATGAATATTGTAATATATTAATTTTAATTAGATCGATATGCTTCAATAGTCTAGAAAATAAAGACGTCTATTACTTCAATGTATACAGTAACTTGACCGGCTAACGACGTCATTTTATACGTCAAAGGGTCTCGAACAAACTGACCGGAATTATATGACAATAAATAGTCAAAATTCAATTTATATGACTTTAAAACAAATGACCCGGTAATGACGACATTTGTCGTTTTAACGTTTTTCGCTACCACTAACCTGATCAGAACAGCACAATAAGACTTACTAACCTCCATATTCATGGTTTTTATCAAAGCATGCTAGCGTAATATTATTGTTCATTAAAGACCGAATAATAACGACCCATACGACACTGAGAATAACGAGTCTTATTAAGTATCTGGAAAACAACGGCACTATGGGAATTAATATTCTACGAGAATAACTATTCTAAATACTATTTATATGAGACTGAACCAAATCACCGGGTAATGACGACATTTGAGGTTTTAACGTGTTTCGCTACAACTAAATAAGAACGACAGTAATATTGTTGTTGATTATAAACTGGATAATAACGACACATAAGGCTTTGAGAATAACGAGTATCGTTAACTAACTGGATCACATCGACATTATAAGAATCGTTACCCAGTCATCGCACTAAAACATGAATATTGTAATATATTAATTTTAATTAGATCGATATGCTTCAATAGTCTAGAAAATAAAGACGTCTATTACTTCAATGTATACAGTAACTTGACCGGCTAACGACGGCATTTTATTCGTCAAAGGGTCTCGAACAAACTGACCGGAATTATTTGACAATAAATAGTCAAAATTCAATTTATATGACTTTAAAACAAATGACCCGGTAATGACGACATTTGTCGTTTTAACGTATTTCGCCATCGCTAACTTGATAAGAACGTCACTATGAGACTTACTAACCTCCATATTCATGGTTTTCATCAAAGCATGCTGGCGTAATATTATTGTTTAATTTAGACCGAATAATAACGACACATACGACATTCATAATAACGAGTATTATTAAGTATCTAGATCACAACAACACTATAAGAATTAATATTGTATGAGAATTACTATTCTTAATTCTATTTATATGAGAGTAAAACAAATGACCCGGTAATGACGACATTTATCGTTTTAACGTTTTTCGCTACCACTAACCTGATAAGAACAGCACAATAAGACTTACTAACCTCCATATTCATGGTTTTTATCAAAGCATGCTAGCGTAATATTATTGTTCATTAAAGACCGAATAATAACGACCCATACGACACTGAGAATAACGAGTCTTATTAAGTATCTGGAAAACAACGGCACTATGGGAATTAATATTCTACGAGAATAACTATTCTAAATTCTATTTATATGAGACTGAACCAAATCACCGGGTAATGACGACATTTGAGGTTTTAACGTGTTTCGCTACAACTAAATAAGAACGACAGTAATATTGTTGTTGATTATAAACTGGATAATAACGACACATAAGGCTTTGAGAATAACGAGTATCGTTAAGTAACTGGATCACATCGACATTATAAGAATCGTTACCCAGTCATCGCACTAATACATGAATATTGTAATATATTAATTTTAATTAGATCGATATGCTTCAATAGTCTAGAATATAAAGACGTCTATTACTTCAATTTATACATTAACGACCGGTTAACGATGTCATTTTATCCGTCAAAGGGTATCGAACAAACTGACCTGAATTATATGACAGTAAATAGTCAAAATTCAATTTATATGACTTTAAAACAAATGACCCGGTAATGACGACATTTATCGTTTTATCGTATTTCGCCATCGCCCAACTTGATAAGAACGTCAGTATGAGACTTACTAACCTCCATATTCATGGGTTTCATCAAAACACGCCAGCGTAATATTATTGTTCAATTTAGACCGAATAATAACGACACATACGGCTTTGAGAATAACGAGTCTTATTAAGTATCTGGGAAACAGTGACACTATGGGAATTAATATTCTACAAGAATAAGTATTCTTAATTCTATTTATATCAGACTAAACCAAATGACCGGGTAATGACGACATTTGAGGTTTTAACGTGTTTCGCTACCACTAAATAAGAACGACAGTAATATTGTTCTTAATTATAAACTGGATAATAACGACACATAAGGCTTTGAGAATAACGAGTATCGTTAAGTAACTGGATCACATCGACATTATAAGAATCGTTACCCAGTCATCGCACTAATACATGAATATTGTAATATATTAATTTTAATTAGATCGATATGCTTCAATAGTCTAGAAAATAAAGACGTCTATTACTTCAATGTATACAGTAACTTGACCGGCTAACGACGTCATTTTATACGTCAAAGGGTCTCGAACAAACTGACCGGAATTATATGACAATAAATAGTCAAAATTCAATTTATATGACTTTAAAACAAATGTCCCGGTAATGACGACATTTGTCGTTTTAACGTTTTTCGCTACCACTAACCTGATCAGAACAGCACAATAAGATTTACTAACCTCCATATTCATGGTTTTTATCAAAGCATGCTAGCGTAATATTATTGTTCATTAAAAACCGAATAATAACGACCCATACGACACTGAGAATAACGAGTCTTATTAAATATCTGGAAAACAACGGCACTATGGGAATTAATATTCTACGAAAATAACTATTCTAAATTCTATTTATATGAGACTGAACCAAATCACCGGGTAATGACGACATTTGAGGTTTTAACGTGTTTCGCTACCACTAAATAAGAACGACAGTAATATTGTTGTTGATTATAAACTGGATAATAACGACACATAAGGCTTTGAGAATAACGAGTATCGTTAAGTAACTGGATCACATCGACATTATAAGAATCGTTACCCAGTCATCGCACTAATACATGAATATTGTAATATATTAATTTTAATTAGATCGATATGCTTCAATAGTCTAGAAAATAAAGACGTCTATTACTTCAATGTATACAGTAACTTGACCGGCTAACGACGTCATTTTATATGTCAAAGGGTCTCGAACAAACTGACCGGAATTCTATGACAATAAATAGTCAAAATTCAATTTATATGACTTTAAAACAAATGACCCGGTAATGACGACATTTGTCGTTTTAACGTTTTTCGCTACCACTAACCTGATCAGAACAGCACAATAAGATTTACTAACCTCCATATTCATGGTTTTTATCAAAGCATGCTAGCGTAATATTATTGTTCATTAAAGACGAATAATAACGACCCATACGACACTGAGAATAACGAGTCTTATTAAGTATCTGGAAAACAACGACACTATGGGAATTAATATTCTAAATTCTTTTTATATGAGACTGAACCAAATGACCGGGTAATGACGACATTTGAGGTTTTAACGTGTTTCGCTACCACTAAATAAGAACGACAGTAATATTGTTGTTGAGTATAAACTGGATTATAACGACAGATAATGCTTTGAGAATAACGAGTATCGATACGTAACTGGAGCACATCAACATTATAAGAATCGTTACCCAGTCATCGCACTAATACATGAAAATTGTAATATATTAATTTTAATTAGATCGATATGCTTCAATAGTCTAGAATATAAAGACTTCTATTACTTCAATGTATACAGAAACGACCGGTTAACGACGTCATTTTATTCGTCATTTCACAATTACTTTAAAAAATCTTCATAAAACTGAATCATATCTGCACAGATGATTATCCGTAGCATTCCTTTTTATTGACCAAATCTGATGATTACGTTTTTAGATATACGTAAATACATAGAGCAGTCGTCCTTTTACTTTCACATACAAATATTTTTGAAAAGCAAGATCATATCTGCACATATGATTAGTCGCAGTATCCCTTCTATCCAGACGTAATCTTAAAATAACGTCTTGTGTTATGCGTGAAAGCATAGAGTAGTCGTCATTTCTAATTCACAAAATGATATTTTTAAAAAACCAGATCATATCTGCACGGATGATTAGTAGCAGCATCCCTTCTATCCAGACTTAATCTGCGAAATAACCTCGTCTGATATGCGTGAAAACATATAGCAGTCGTCATTTTACATTTACAAACAGATATATTAAAACAAACAAAACATATCAGCTCAGATGATTAGTCGCAGTATCCCTTCTATCCAGACGTTATCTGCGAATAACGTCTTCTGATATGCGTGACAACATAGAGCAGTCGTCATTTTACATGTACAAACAGATATATTAAAACAAAAACAGATCATATCTGCTCAGATGATTAGTCGCAGCATACCTTCTATCCAGACTTAATCTGCAAATAACGTCTTGGGATATGCGTGGATACATAGAGCAGTCTTCATTTATCATTTACAAACTAATATTTTTAAAAAGCCAGATCATATCTGCACGGATTATTATTCGAAGCATCCCTTTTATTCGAAATAAATCTGCAAATAACTTCTTGGTATATACGTGAAAACATAGAGCAGTCGTCATTTCACACATACGTACAAATATCTTCATAAAACTGAATCATATCTGCACAGATGATTATTCGTAGCATTCCTTTTTATTCTGACCAAATCTGATGATTAAGTTTTTAGATATACGTAAATACATAGAGCAGTCGTCATTTTACTTTCACAAACAAATATTTTTAAAAAGCTAGATCATATCTGCACAGATGATTAGTCGCAGTATCCCTTCTATCCAGACGTAATCTGAAAATAACGTCGTATTATGCGTGAAAGCATAGAGTAGTCGTCATTTTACATTTACAAACAGATATATTAAAAAAAAAAACAGATCATATCTGCTCAGATGATTAGTCGCAGCATCCCTTCTATCGAGACTTAATCTGCAAATAACGTCTTGTGATATACGTGAATACATAGGGCAGTCGTCATTTATCATTTTTTTTTTTTTTTACATAGCATTTGGAACTCGAAAGTTCATCGCCTCATCTACGCAAGCCTTCCACGCTGCCCTATCTTGTGTCAACCCCCACCCAAGATGCACCTCTCCGATCGACACCCACCCGTCCTATTTCTACTAGATCCGCTTTTACGTTGTCCTCCCATATACGTCTAGGTCTACCTAGAGGTCGCGTTACCATCGGTCTGCCCTTCATGACACGCGCTTCCGTACGGTCGTCTCCCATTCTCGCTACGTGCCCTGCCCATCCCAATCTGCGCGATTTTAGTATTCTGTTAATATTTGGTGACGCGTACAGATTGTGTAACTCATCATTGTGTAGTCTCCTCCATTCCCCGGTTTCCTAATCTTTCTTCGGCCCGTATATTTTTCGCAAGACTTTATTTTCAAATACCCTAAAACGGTTGTCCGCCTGCTTAGTGGGAGCCCACGTTTCGCACCCGTACAGAACCACCGGCAGTATTATTGTCCTGTATATTCTTATTTTAACTGCGACGTTGCAAACGTCGCAGCCGCGTCGATACGAGGAATCTCGTTCGATGCGGCCAAGCTCTGAGTGCGCGGAAGAAACATGCGAGTTGGATTGTTGTTGTCGGTGCCAGCCTGACCTCGAGTTCGAGGAACGGGCCGGCTAACCGTCCACGTTAGCGCGAGAGTGAGCATCGTTGGTGCGAGAGTGAGCCTCGACGGCGCGCGCGCTGATTGATCCTCCGCATGTCGCGAGCCAATCAGTGGGCGCCGATGTGCGACTCGCTATCCGCGCGGACTGCCAGCCAATCAGGCGCGAGGAAGATGCGCGGGCCCGACGAGCGCGAGTGGAGAGTGAGCGCGAGAACGAGCGGGAACTCGGGGAGTTCTCTCACGACTGTCGACGGAGTACGTCGACGTGCGAGAGAGATACGTGGCCTCCTCTGTTACGAGGAGAATTGGGAGAGTCTCCCGAGGTTGTGCGAGAGTGTGAGAGAGTCATAGGTGCAGCGCGTTGGCACGAGCAAGTGCCGACGCCCGGACGAACCAGCAACCATCCGCACGAGAGGAAGGAAGCTAGCCAGTCCGCCATCATTGTCCGGAGGACCAGAGCAACCATCATCCTTGGCGTGGGAGAGCCGAGGAAGCTAGCCGTCACCAGGTCTACGAGGCGGGAGCACCGACGGACGTCCACCAGGGAGAGAGCGAGTAAGAAAGTATTAGAGATAGAGAGAGAGAGAGAGAGAGAGAGAGAGAGAGAGAGAGAGAGAGAGAGATCCGAGAGTGAGGCGAGTGTCGTGCGGGCACACTAGAGAGAGAGAACTCGAGAGACCAGGGTGTTGGTGTGCAGTGCGGGCGCACACCAAGACGTCTTCTGCGTGAGGCGTCTGGCCAGCGCACGCGAGAGAGAGAGAGAGAGAGAGCGAGAGAGAGAGAGAGAGGGAGAGAGAGAACAGTGCGAGGTGACGCGTGTGCGTGAGATAGAGACAGCGCAAGAGAAAACCCTATAGCTGCGCAGCTGCAGCAGGTCGGGCTTGCCATAAGCGGGAGGCATAGCCCGCGCGCGCGCGCGCGCGCGAGAGAGAGAGAGAGAGAGAGAGAGAGAGAGAGTCAGCCGTCAGCGGACTGGACCTGGGCCTGTGGCCAGCCGTCTGCTGCACGAGCGTGGCTCGTGTTTAAGCGTCCCAGTGTAAGCCCTGCGTGGCTAAACTGTGCGCGGGAGGCACTACAGCCACCGTATTGTAGGGAAGGGCTGGGCGAAATACATGTGCAATAAAACTTAACCATTGTGTGTGATCATTTTCCCCTCTCCATAGCGTTCTCCCAAACGTGATGATCGCGGCCAAATCCTACGTTTAGAAAAATCCTAGTGCATGCGAGGCTCTAGGTGTTGCGCACCTGTGTTGGGAGGCACAGCGTCGCATAACGTTTTTAGACAACAGCCTCTACTTAAGTAAATTACTCACGGCGTAGAAGCAAGCATTACCCGAATGGAGTCTCTTATTTATTTCGACATTAATCTCGTTTCTATCATTTATGGTCGTACCCAGATACCTGAATTCGCTAACCTTTTCAAAAGTAAAATTCCCAACTCTGAGATCTTCCTCCCCTCTGCAGATGCCTAGCTTATCCACAATCATGTACTTTGTTTTTGATTCACTCACTTCTAACCCTGTATACTCCACCGCTTTTATGAGGATTTCCGCGTTTCTTGCTACCGTTTCCCTAAAATCCCCCAATATATCCAAATCATCTGCGTAGCCTAGTATCTGCGTTGTGCCATTAAGCGTTGCGCCCATCTGGGTAACCTGCATTTTTCTAACGGCATACTCTAACGTTAAGTTGAACAGCACCGTAGAGAGTCCATCCCCTTGTTTTAAACCATCGCGTATCATGAAGGGTTCTGATACATTACCGCCTACTCGGACCTTTCCCGTGCTTCCGTTCAGACATATTTGAATTAATCTCACGAGTTTTTTCGGTACACCGAGAAGTACTAGAATTTGATACATTTTGCTTCGCTTAATAGAGTCGTACGCTTTTTTAAAATCTATAAATAGTTGGTGTATGGTTTCGCAAAATTCCCACCTTTTCTCTAACAACTGTCTTATGGTAAACATTTGATCGCTCGTCGATCTGTTGCGCCGGAATCTGCACTGATAATCTCCTACTATATCTTCCGCGAATGGAGTGAGTCTAGCTTGTATTACGTTTGACAGAACTTTGTAGTACGTTGCTAAAAGTGAAATACCCCTATAGTTATTGCAGTCTGTCTTATCCCCCTTTTTAAAAATCGGTATAATGGTAGATTCCTTCCAATTTTCGGGTATTGTTTCATTTTTCCAGATGGCACATACTAGTTTATAGATTTTGAAAGTGAGCTCGACGCCCCCATATTTGAGTAACTCAGCTGGTATAGAGTCATTTCCCGCGGCTTTGTTGTTTTTTAGTTTTTTAATCGCGGCCTCTACTTCTTGGTAGCTCGGTTCCTCCACGTGGGGTTCAGCAGTGTGAATTTCGTCCCCTAATACTTCGCTATTTTCGTGCACGTTTAATAATTTATCGAAATAATTTTTCCACAGTGACAGTAATTCGTTCTCATTTGTTACGAGATCTCCGTTTTCGTCCTTCATCAATTGCGCTCTAGTCCTAAAACCCTTTCTGATGGCGTTAATCCCTCTGTACATTTCGCGGGGGTTATTTTCCTTACTGTTAGTTTCTATTCTCCTAATAAGAATCGTTTGATACTCCCGCTTCTTATTTCTGTAGATCGCGCTCGTCTGTTTCCTTACGTTAGAATACTCATCTACGTTCCTATCGCTTCTATTTTGTAAGCTATCTAATTTAGCCTTTTTGCGCCTTTCAAACCAGAGTTCGCACTCTTCGTCAAACCATGGTTTGCTCTTTGGCTTTTTCTTTTTACCCAGTACTTTGTTCGCGGCCTCTTTTACCGTTTTTTCGATGTCCCCCCATAAGCTATTCGGTTCGTCATTCCCCTCCGGCGATGTGTTTGCTTCTTCAAGTGCCTGAAACCTGTTATTAATTTCTATCTGGTACCTAATTCGCTCTGTTCTATCTCGTAGTTTCTCAATATCGAAGCTTTCTACCTTGTTTGCTCGCTTACTATTTTGATTCGCTACTAATAATTTTCGTCTAGCTCTTAATTTGGCTACTACTAGGAAGTGGTCCGAGTCGCTATCTGCCCCTCTGTAAGCCCTTACGACAAGAACATTAGTATGACGTCTTTTTTCAATGAGGAAATGATCAATTTGGTTCTGTGTGGCCCCGTCCGGCGATGTCCACGTTGCCTTGTATATGTTCTTGTGCTTAAAACACGTAGTGTTGATTATAAGATCTTTTGCCGCCGCGAAATTTATGACCCTATTACCGTTATCATTGCTGGCTTCGTGCCGGCTTTCCTTACCTATAGTAGGCCTAAACATTTCCTCCCTACCTATTTTAGCATTGAATTCGCCTAATACTATTCTTGTGTCGTAAGACGTGAACTGGTCGATTACCTGCTCTAAAGTTTCGTAATAGAGATCCTTAGCTTCTTCTTCTCTGTCCTCCGTAGGACAGTGTACATTAATAAATACATATCTATACCATTCACCTTCGATAATGATGTACGAGAGCCTATTATTGACGGATTTGAAACTTTTAACCGAATGTATGATGCTTTTGCTTACGAGAAATCCGGTGCCTAGAGATCCCCCACTCCCGGCCGCATATAGGTACGTGAAGTTACCCGATGCTAGTACTCCGCCATCTGGCCACCGCGATTCCGGTATTGCTACCAAATCTAGATTGTACCTATCAGCTTCCTTTACGAGTTCTTTAAACGTACCTACTCTGTATAGACTGCGAACATTCCAAGTTCCGACCCTTAAGTCCCTTTTGGTTCGGATTTGATTTTTTTGAGCCATGATGTTATGTTAAACCCGCGCGCTTCGGATCCTGTTCCGATCGCAGGTGAGTCCACCGTTCTAGAGGTGATAACCCCCATACCTCTCTAGAACTAAGTATGACAGCTTTCCGACTTTGACGAGGACAGTGTCAATTCGTCGTCAGACACACTACGGTTTTATTCTCGCATCCTAACGCCCCCCTGCAAGGCAGCGCGCCTTCGCTGGCATCGTTACCGCGTAAGACCAGGTTACGAATCATTCTACACATCCCCTTTCGGGGCAGTTGTCATCGCTCCCGCAGCCTCCTCGGCAGCAGGATTTTTGCCTATTTTTATAATGTGTGATGAAAGAGATAGATTGAGAGATAAGAGATAATGTGAAGTGTTTTTGTTGTTGTGGTGCTTGCGTAGTTTTTCTAGATGAATGCGTTCGACAGTGTGGGCTCATCACAACCACGCCTGTTCCTATCGGCTGTCCGCGGCTGCTTTTTCAATTTATTCGCAGCTAACCTCTTTCTCAGGGGCTGTTCCTCTATCCGCAACCTAAGGACGAGCTGTGTAGTGGTGATAGGCACCCACCCGTCCGATCTGGACGACAACGCCCAAGACCCGCTTAGGGTAGCGGCATTGTAACAGCGTCATTTATCATTTACAAACTAATATTTTTAAACAGCCAGATTATATCTGCACAAAAGATTATTCGCAGCTACCCTTTTATACGGACGAAATTTGCAGAAAACGTATTAGGATATAGGTGAATACATAAAGCCGTCGTCATTTATCATTTACAAACAAATATTTTTAAAATGCCAGATATATCGGCACAGACGATTATTTGCAGAGTCCGTCTTGGTATATACGTGAAAACATAGAGCAGTCGACATTTCACACTTACGTACAAATATTTTCATAAAACTGAATCATATCTGCACAGATGATTATACGTAGCATTCCTTTTTATTCTGACCAAATCTGATGATTACGTTTTTAGATATACGTAAATACATAGAGCAGTCGTCATTTTACTTTCACAAACAAATATTTTTAAAAAGCTAGATCATATCTGCACAGATGTTTAGTCGCAGCATCCCTTCTATCCAGACTTAATCTGCTAATAACGTCTTGTGATATACGTGAATACATAGGGCAGTCGTCATTTATCATTTACAAACTAATATTTTTAAACAGCCAGATCATATCTGCACAAATGATTATTCGCAGCTACCCTTTTATACGGACAAAATTTGCAGAAAACGTATTAGGATATAGGTGAATACATAAAGCCGTCGTCATTTATCATTTACAAACAAATATTTTTAAAATGCCAGATATATCGGCACAGACGATTATTTGCAGAGTCCGTCTTGGTATATACGTGAAAACATAGAGCAGTCGACATTTCACATTTGCGTACAAATATTTTTATATAACCAAATCGTATCTGCACGGATGATTATTCGCAGCATCCATTTATTCGAAATAAATCTGCAAATAACGTCTTGTGATATACGTAAATACATAGAGCAGTCGTCATTTCACATTTACGTACAAATATTTTTATAAAACGGAATTATATCTGCACAGATGATTATTCGTAGCATCCCTTTTATTATGACCAAATCTGAAAATAACGTCTTGTGATAAGCGTGAAAGCATAGAGTAGTCGTCATTTCTAATTCACAAAATGATATTTTTAAAAAACCAGATCATATCTGCACGGATGATTATTCGCAGCATCCATTTATTCGAAATAAATCTGCAAATAACGTCTTGTGATATACGTAAATACACAGAGCAGTCGTCATTTCACATTTACGTACAAATATTTTTATAAAACGGAATTATATCTGCACAGATGATTAGTCGCAGCATCCCTTCTATCCAGACGTAATCTGAAAATAACGTCTTGTGTCATGCGTGAAAGCATAGAGTAGTCGTCATTTCTAATTCACAAACAGATATTTTTAAAAAACCAGATCATATCTGCACAGATGATTAGTAGCAGCATCCCTTCTATCGAGACTTAATCTGCGAATAACGTCTTTTGATATACGTGAATACATAGAGCAGTCGTCATTTATCATTTTCCAACTAATATTTTTAAACAGCCAGATCATATCTGCACAAATGATTATTTGCAGCATCCCTTTTATGTCGAACAAATCTGCAGAGTCCGTCTTGGTATATACGTGAAAACATAGAGCAGTCGACATTTCACATTTGAGTACAAATATTTTTATAAAACCAAATCGTATCTGCAATGATGATTAGTCGCAGCAACCCTTCTATCCAGACTTAATCTGCAAATAACGTCTTGTGTAATGCGTGAAAGCATAGAGTAATCGTCATTTCTAATTCACAAACAGATATTTTTAAAACACCAGATCATATCTGCACAGATGATTATTCGTAGAATTCCTTTTTATTCTGACCAAATCTGATGATTACGTTTTTAGATATACGTAAATACATAGAGCAGTCGTCATTTTACTTTCACAAACAAATATTTTTAAAAAGCTGGATCATATCTGAACAGATGATTAGTCGCAGCATCCCTTCTATCCAGACATTATCTGAAAATAACGTCTTGTGTTATGCGTGAAAGGATAGAGTAGTCGTCATTTTACATTTACAAACAGATATATTAAAAAAAAAAACAGATCATATCTGCTCAGATGATTAGTCGCAGCATCCCTTCTATCCAGACTTAATCTGCAAATACCGTCTTTTGATACACGTGAATACATAGAGCAGTCGACATTTCACATTTGGGTACAAATATTTTTATAAAACCAAATCGTATCTGCACAGATGATTAGTCGCAGCAACCCTTCTATGCAGACTTAATCTGCGAATAACGTCTTTTGATATACGTGAATACATAGAGCAGTCATCATTTATCATTTTCAAACTAATATTTTTAAACAACCAGATCATATCTGCACAAATGATTATTTGCAGCATCCCTTTTATGTCGAACAAATCTGCAGAGTACGTCTTGGTATATACGTAAAAACATAGAGCAGTCGACATTTCACATTTGCGTATAAATATTTTTATAAGATATTTTTAAAAAACCAGATCATATCTGCACAGATGGTTAGTCGTAGCATCCCTACAGTCGTCATTTCACACTTACGTACAAAATCTTTCATAAAACTGAATCATATCTGCACAGATGATTATCCGTAGCATTCCTTTTTATTCTGACCAAATCTGATGATTACGTTTTTAGATATACGTGAATACATAGGGCAGTCGTCATTTATCATTTACAAACTAATATTTTTAAACAGCCAGATCATATCTGCACAAATGATTATTCGCAGCTACCCTTTTATACGGACAAAATTTGCAGAAAACGTATTAGGATATAGGTGAATACATAAAGCCGTCGTCATTTATCATTTACAAACAAATATTTTTAAAATGCCAGATATATCCGCACAGACGATTATTTGCAGAGTCCGTCTTGGTATATACGTGAAAACATAGAGTAGTCGACATTTCACATTTGCGTACAAATATTTTTATAAAACGGAATTATATCTGCACAGATGATTATTCGTAGCATCCCTTTTATTCTGACCAAATCTGCATATCACTTCTTGATTATAAACGTGAATACATAGAGCAGTCGTCATGTTATATTCAGAAACAAATACCTCTAAAAAACTAAATCATATCTGCACAGATGATTATTTCCAGCATCCCTTCTATCCAGACTTAATCTGCAAATAACGTCTTGTGATATACGTGAATACAGAGGGCAGTCGTCATTTATAATTTACAAACAAATATTTTGAAAATGCCAGATCATATCTGCACAGATGATTATTTGCAGCATTTTTTTTCATCTGCACCAAATCTGCATATTTCGTCTTGGGATTTACGTAAATATATAGAGCAGCCGCCCTATTTTATTTAGAAACAGATATCTTTAAAAAACAAGATTATATCCGCACAGACGATTATTTGCAGCTTCCCTTTTATCCGGACTAAATCTTCAGATTACGGCTGATGAAATGCGTGAATTTATAGAGCAGTTGTCATTTTAGATTCACAAACAGATATTTTTAAAAATCCTGATCATATCTGCACAGATGATCGTTTGCAGCATCCCTTTTTGTCGGGCCTAATCTGTAGATTACTTCTTGTGATATGCGTGAATACATAGAGCAGTCGTCATTTTTTATTCACAAACAGATATCTCCAAAATATAAGATTATATTCATACATATACCAGCATCCCTTTTATCTGGTCTGGAACTCAAGATTACTACTAATGATATATGTAAAACATACATATGTATCCATGTGGCGCAGTTGATTCATATAATAATTTAGATTGTAAATACAAACAAACATATTTGTTATATTTCTCTAAAAAGATTATCATTCACAGCATTTGACACATCTGGCCCAATCTTACTGTGTTTGTATACCGATATGTTATTTATGTAAAATGCGGTGCGACAGCAGTAATTACCCAAGGGAACAATATCCTCACGTTGGCAGTAATCTGCCGATGGAAAATCTACTTTTGTCTCGTTTTACATATAGTATTTTGTCAAACTATCGACCGAAAGACGATTTAAACTTGAAAAACAGGGTAGAAAATTTTCAAATGTTTTCGAAATTGGAAATTTTTTTTTTAATTTTTCTTACAAATTTTGTGATTTTTTCTACATATTTTTCATTCTTTCAGCACATTTCATTTTCGGGAAACATATTCTACTTTCGCCCTGCATTTTAATCACAAAAAGTGGCCATTTCGGTCGAGTGTGGAATAAGCTCTATTTTGCATATGCCGTGTTTAAGGGCGTGTGCAATTGCTTGTGATAAGCACTTCATTTTGTATGCCGTCATTACCGCATTTCCCAGATGGGTTATTGACGATGCCTCTGTGAAGAGTATGTGGTCCATCTTGAATGAAAAAAGAATTTTGTTATAGTTGTATTAGTCATGGGTTCTATTTTTGATTTAAGAAATAGCATGCTTTTATTGTGCGTATTGTTCTAAGGATCTTATGTGTTTTAATGTATATAAGCTTATTTATGGTCCGTGTTTGTATAATGTGTAAAGAGGAAAAAATGAATAATATGAGGAAGATTTAATTGTGTCTGTGTGTGTATTAAACTGCACAGATATTAGTCCAACTAACGAATTTTTAAAATTTTTGTTATCTTTACAAGATAAGACCAACCTAAACCAATGCACAACGATTGTGTTTTTTTTTTGTCCTTGGATTATCCAGTAGACTATTGAATTTGTGGAGTAACGCATTTTTTAACGAATACATCAGACTAATTTGTTGAGGCTTGTTGCGTGTTTTAATATTCATTGAGGTTTCTTCTGATTTCTTATTTCCTCAAAGAGTTTAACAGTGTTAAGACCTTGATATAAAGCGTAGTGTTATGTCTTAAACTTATGAAAGTTGTCACCGGACAGTAACTCTACGGGTTGATGGGCTTTCATGAACATGGGCCGGGACAATTTTACGATTAGCCCCGCCGGTGTCCGATTGCTTACACGACCCTGAAGGACGGCTGTATGCAATCTAACCGAGAACTATGTTTAATGCGGCAATTGCTGAGCACGGGAGGGAGGAAGAACGTTAAAATGCCGTGCGAGCGAGCAATAAAGTGTAAAGGCGATTAATCAGATTGCGAGAGAGTCACAATTATTGTATTGGTCGTGAAATTGCGTATTTCACAGTAGTGAGATTAGTTTGTATGTGCATTTGGTAGATTCTACAATAAAAATGAGAAGTAACTACGTAAAGTGCAAATAATCAATCATGCTAGTGTTAAAACCGTGTTGTGATAAAGTGCCACCAAGTGTTATGCAGTATGGAACCCAGAACTTTAAAATTTGAATTTTGTGAAAAATGTCTTACCAAAAAATAGCGTGGACAAAGAAGCTGGTATGAACCCTTAAAATGACACTTGTTCCCTTTTTACAAACTTTGTGCAGCACAAGTTAAGGGGTCAAGCCTGGGTTAAATCCTGCAAAAAAACAAAAAGATATTCTTCTTACCAAAAAATTTTTGATTTGATTTAATTTGAAAAAAAATTCTATTGAAAATATATAAAATATACACCATTTTTATCGAAAAAAAAAACATGTATATACCTTGTAAAATCATTGACCAAAATTCATGACATTTCGGGCTTAAAATGTACCTTAAACATGCCCCCTCGGACCGACCGAGAGACATTTCTAAAAAATATGAATTAAATATAGTTAGCAACAAATTTTGTTATCTAAAAAATATCAATTAAACATTGCTAGCAAAAAGAGCTTAAATAAACCACGTAATTTTATCTGAGAAGGATGCTTTACTAATTCGACAGTGAAGGGCACCACAAGAATACGGAATGTAAAATTAATAACGCATCAGACTGTAACGAGTAATAAAATTGAGAGGTCTAAGTTTGATAGAAGTCAAGGCCGAGACCAATAACGACAAAGAAATTGGAAGACCCTAAAGCTGATAATATTTCTGTTCTAAATTCCAAATGCGATTTCTAGTTAGCTCGTTAAAAAATTAAGAAGTGGTGTAGTGCACGTATGAACTCGAAATTGATTTTCAAATCAATGATGATACTAGCTGAAAAGCTTGATATTTAATGTGCAAATTTGTACAATTGTATTATAATTACAATTAATTCCGTAATTATAAAATCGGAGGGAGTAAGTAACGGTCCTCGTTACGCTGCTGATGATTGTTCAATTAAGTATGAACAATATAATCTGTCAAGTTATTATCTGGAAAATTATCGTCTGTGAGAAAATTTTTGTTATAAGGGACTAAGTATTCGTTTAGGCAGTAGGCTAATCATTGATATTTTAGATCTTATAAAATCAAAAATATAATCTCTAATAAAAAAATATGCTCGAAATTAATAGCTCGAGTATAGATCAAATAAAGGTATAACAAGCAAGTGAACAATCAACAAAATAAGCTTTAAACAATAGAGGAAATTTTCAAGTTTGAAAATAAATGAAATTTTATGAGATTGATAAAAGCAATAAGACTGATAAATTTATGCAAATTACTTTGTATGTTGAATTAGATATAGCAATGAGCTATGCTCCAGCTATTCAAACTTTGATAATCCATTAAAAAATGGAATAAATAGTTGAATGAGTTAAATTCTTTCAAAGTACAGATTGTAAATTGTTAAATTAATTTGGTCAAGTCAGAAAATACTAATAAAGTACATACAAATAACCATGAAAAGCTTGCAAGATTTTATTTTTAATAATTTTATTGAATTAATAATTTTTATTTTGTATTGTAGATAAATTTAACAATTTTGTTCAGTGACACAGTCAAAGAAAATACAGAGTTCAGATCTCAGATTGAAGAGACATAATATCTGTATAAAATATAGCTCGAGAACAAGTGTCGAAAACATGTGTCCTATTTAGACAGTATATGATAAACGTAGCTGGATAAAAGAAAAGAAAGCGTTCCCTGCAGAATTTAATTGGAATAAGCCTTGTAAGAAGCTTGAATAATCTGATACTAGCAGGGTCACCTCACTTCTAACGTCGCTTAGTTGATGTTAGGTATAAATGTTCATAGCTCCAAGGAAAATTAAAAAAAAAATTATACTAAAAAAAAACTTAACCAAAGTAAAAAGGTTAGGCGCGTTTGATGTTTTGCGTATCATCATGCATGTCAATAATTTTGTTTACAGAGAAATTACAGATTAAAAAACAAATAAGATCAATTATAAAAAGTCAAGTTTACAAACATATTATTTTATTTATATTACGGAAAACAAAAAATCATTATGTTTAATTGAGGACTGAGTCGAATGATTGGTAAAATTTAAACTTAAGTAATATATTGATCAATTACAATTAACTCAAAAGATATTTACTACGTAACTTGCTATGCCCCTCACATTTTGTTAATAATATATACTTTTACACTTAAAATATTTCTTTTTATTGAAATAAGAATTTTATATGTTTATATAAAATATGTACACAAATAAAAAATGGCAAGTTACGTAGTGAATATCCTTTGAGTTATTTGCAATTGATCAATATTTTACTTAGGTTTAAATTACCAATAATTCGACTCAGACCTCAATTAAACATAATAATTTTTTGTTTTCCGTATTATAAATAAAATAATATGATTGTAAACTTAACTTTTTATAACTGATCTTAGTTGTTTTTTATTATGTAATTTCTCTGTAAACAAAATTATTGACATGCATGATGATACGCAAAACATTAAACGCGCCTAACTATGGTTAAGTTATTTTTAGGGATTTCATGTCTTTTTGAGCGAACTTATTAAAATACCTAAAACTTGTTCTAAAAATAAAATGCATAATGATGGGGATCAGGTAGTGCATACCCTCGTAGAAAATATGGCCATAAGTTATGGCCTGTCGATAACTAGTGGCCATATTTTCTTAGCATAATATGTTAGGCTACTTTGACATAATATGCCCACATTATGTTGAGTACTTGATTCACTAATGGGTTTATAACCTAAAATTCATAAACTTAATAATCAAATTTACTTTAAATCAGTAAATTTTAAAATCACTGACGTTTAAAGAAAGGTTTTTACAACAAATTTGGAAAATTAAAGATAATATGTTAGGAATGGCAATCTAACCTTACACATTATTCATGCATGCACACAAACATGACTACACTCAACACTCACACTGAAATGTACACTTTTTATGTGGGATTAGATATTAGAAACATTAAGTAAGATTTGTGTATTCAAGGTTATCAATGATGAAGTGTAAAAGTGTAAAAGTTATAGTGCCTTATATGCAGTTTATTCGTGCAAGATGTTTGTAGTGTAGATGCTTATTTTATTATGTAGAAACAGGCTAGCTTAACAATTTTTGCTTATCTGTCTTTGCTAGCTGACCTACATCGAACCCCATGGCTCCGGGGGCAAAATTTACACATGGGTGTTCATATGAAAATTTAAACTAGAGCACTTGAGATAAAGACAAGTAAGTATACTGTTTTAACAGATTAAAACAAATCACCATGCATAATTATAGCCCTCTAAGTATGATAGATTTTAATTGAGAGCAAAATCAAATTCTCAGTGATTGTACGATTACTTTTTTCAATTTTTCTTTTTGCTATCAATTAAAAACCATCATACTTCGAGGGCTAAAATTTTGCATGGTCGTTTGTTTCAAGCTGTTAAAACAATATATCCACTTGTCTTTATCTTAAGGGCTATAGTTTAAATTCTCATGTAAACACTCATGTGTAAATTTTGACCCCGGAGCCATGGCGTTCGGTGTGGATCAGCTAGCAAAGACAGACAAGCAAAACTTGTTACGCTAGCCTATTTCTACAAAATAAAATAAGCATCTACACCACAAATTAAATATCTTGCATGAATACACTACATATAAGGCAGTATAATGATAGGCACTGCCTGCGACTGACTCGAACACTGAGTTGAGAGAATATCTGTGAGTATCATCACTTTTACACTTCATTGTTGATAATCTTGAACACACAAATTTTACTTAATGTTTCTAATATCTAAACCCACATAAAAAGTCTACATTTCAGTGTTAGCGTTGAGTGTGGTCAAGTTTGTATGAACATATTAAGCATAAATATGTGCAAGGTTAGGTTGCCATGTATAAAACGTTCGCCATAAGGCTATAGCCGGGTTACTATGGTGAAATGGCCCCCTTGGAAAATGTATATATGTTATATACCATTCGATGGGGGATAAAAAAAACTCCCATAGCCAAATTTTTAGCTCTCTGCCTAGTGCGCATGCGCAGTAACGTCGATAAACGTGTTTTTTCAATTTTATTTTTTTCTGAAGTCCCTATAGGATAAAAATTTTTTTAAAAATTCACATTGGTGTATTTTTATGTCATGAATAACTGCAATTTTTTTGGGATTACATAACCTCAAATATCGGATCTAAAAAAATTATTAAAGTTTTCAATCGATATTTTGACCCCCTTGTTTTTGAGGTGCAACTTTTTAAGTAGACTTTTTTTGTGTACTTTTTCCCGTTCTTTACGATGGCACTAACGTTTTTTCCTTAAAAATGGTGGCACAACTCGATTTAAGCCAAAAACTGATTTTTTTGCCATTTTTTCACGTTTTTAGCTGGTTATGTTACAATTTAGTTACTAAAGTGACTCCTTTTGAGTAGTTTTGCATATCTTCCCATGAAAACATAATCAAATGAAATATTTTGTTCGCTCCAAGCCGTATTTTTTATATTATCTTACGTTTTCAATGATGGTCTTATCAGAATTTGAGGTAATAAAGGGTTTCTCTCTATATATAAAAAGAATATCGCCTCTCTCAGTGTCTGCTTTTCTCTTTAACCTAAAAATGCCCTCATTTGAGTGATTTAACGCCGAAAAAGGCCATTTTTGGTACCATGTAACCCAAAACTAACCTAAAAATGTCATAATGCAAGGGTTTTCATGCAAAAAAGCCTGTTTTTAGCTAAACATAGCCTTGAAATCGATCGTTTGAGGGTACTTTTGGCGTCTTGTGGTCTTAAAAAGGCCATATTTGGCTTATCTGCCTCTACTTAATTGATTATTCAAAATCTATTGACAGTAATAATTATCAGGTAAAAAGGAATTGAAGTTAAGTATGTTCAATTCGTACAAAGTATAATTTATTATCTTCATAGGCTATTTAAAATAAATTATGGAACGTATACAAGTAGCTTTTTAAAAATAACGAATGTTCACAATAGAAAAAATGATTCACTCATCATTGTCACTATCTTCATCAATACACACTTCAATTTGATCATTAAGAAACATTTTAGACAGAATTTCAGCTGGTCGTATGATTTTTGATAAATATCTACCATGTGAAAGATAATAGATTATGGCAGCAATATGCGCACAACATCCTATAGTACGGTTACCGTTAGCACAATCACAACAGTGTCTTAAGATGCTAGAATAACCAATACCATTTGGTTTATACTCAACGAAACATTTGTATTGTTTTCTGTTAATATGCCTGGATTGAACTTCAAGTTTGAGAATATTGTTAGTCTCTTTTGAATATCCAATCTTCAAATTATTATCTGCGTCAAGCATTTCCGCTAAGTAAGATATTGTCTGTTTAAGCTGATATGTTCCTGTAAACAGAATTTTCAAATCTTTTATTGTTAATTCAGGAAAGTCTGGTAAATCATCCGAAGTTATTATTTTAAATGGTAGTTTCCGACGACTCCATCTTTTGTCTGCTACTAAAACTGCTAATGTATTTTCAACATTTTTTCTAGATTGCATAGCACTAAATATTTCATCTTGCATGTCTTCATCAGAATCTAGGCGTTTGCCAAACAAGTTATTTAAGTAGCAAGAAATTTTACAATAAGATCCAGTATTTTTCACCATTTTATTATCAAGTTTGTGATCTAATAACCTATATTTTTTCTTTTGAACTCCGTGCACTGCTTCAACAACCCATCGCAGTTTTGTCGTGAATCTTGTTTCATTTGATTCTTGCGTAGAAAGTTGAGATTTTGAACCTTTGAGTGCAGGCATCAAAACAATATAACCCATATTTTCTAATTTTTGTTTAATGTCCCTGAAACCTCTATCCAGTATAAAAATGTCCCCTTGGCGAAGAAGTTTCTGTAAACTATTCTGCTTCTCTTCCAATATTTCAATCAGTATTGTAGCATCATTTTTATTTGCAAGATATGGACCTAACTGGTCAACAACATAACCATTAGTAGTACATATAGTAAATGGTTTAGTCAGAGGAACTTTTTTTTGGCCTGAATAAGATTTTCTTTGGTACTCGTTATTAGAGCTTTTTTCATGCCTTATATAAGTACCATCAGCAATCAAAATAAGTTGTTTACCAGGATGTAATTTCTTTGCCATATTAGAAGTTTGATTTTCAATCAATTCATTTCTGTCTACATTTTCTAATCCAAAGTGTTTTGGTAGTAAATCTTTTTCGAAAGATAATAATACTGATTGACAAAAACGAGATACTTGTTGTTCGCTTTCAATGTCAAATATTGTAGAGATGAGCGAGTTAGAATTCCCAGAGCGCATTTTGAATAAAAATACGACAATGGCTTGTGTCGCTGTCCTTACACAGGAATTCTTCAGAGAAGTGAGTTGATCTTTAAGATAATTAATATTTTCCCACGTTAATCCCGTAAAAACTTTCAATTTTTTTTCAGGCATGGAAAATTCAGTTACTGTATCTAATAAAGTTTCGTCTGCTTTCATTGATAATTGACTCAAAAATTGTAGTAATTCATCAATATATACCGTACTTGTAGTGGAAAAAATATTAATTTTATTTAGTTCATCTTCATAAAATCTTTTTTTAATTAAATGTGTGCAACAGCATCTATTGCCATGTGGAATAAAAACATTCATTTTACTATAAACATGAATTCGGGCCTCTAAAGGAACTAATATATTATTAGTCTGTTTTTGGTACCCACAAACAAAGCAATATTTATGTGTCGCAATCGTCCTTTGAATAAGTAATTCCGTGGTTGCTCGTACTTTTTGTTCCTTTATTGTGTATACAGATGATTGTGTACTTTCCTGAGATGATGAAGTGACAGTTAGCTGAGAAAATGATTCAGAAACATTTGAATCTTGAGACGAAGCAGTTGCTGGAACATTAACCTTTTTAGGTTTAGAGCTTGATATGTATTTGGCTAATCGCTTTCTACATGAATCACAAATTACATCATGGATGTAAATATCTTTATTTGATAATTGTTTAGCATATTCGATTTCAACTTCAGATTCGATTTCCTTTTCTCGACCAATTGATTTTCTAATATAAATATTACACATGGCACATCTTCGATCATCGCGTTTCCTGATGTCATCTGACTCTTCATTACTATTAGATGCCATATTTATTTAACCATTAGACAAGAAGAACACTTCTGAAATAATAAAATATAAATATTTTACAATACATTTAAAAATGCTGTTAGTTAGTTTTTAAAAATCTAAAAAAATTGTTTGCCTTTTTTTAAATTAAAAACTAGAATGAATAATAAATATTACAAAAATATTATAATCTAAGTTCTTGTATAATCCAGTTTTCTCAGTAGCTTTACATGAAAAGTAAAAAAATAATATTGCCTAGTAAAAGTGAAATAAGTTGTATTTCATTTATAAGTTTTTTAAGCAAATAATTTTTTTTTGTCATAAAAACTGTATTGAAGTGCTTGCACCTAGTGATTTTATAAAATCAACAAACCTATGAAATTATTATATTCAATTTGTTTTTTTGTAAAAATATGTTCTTGTATCTAGACATGAATAATAGTGTATTTTAAAATAAATAAATAATGTTGTTTTTAATGATGTTTCATATACGTATGTGTTTAAAGCATAGGTTAGCTTGTGTTTACTTTATTCATTTTACATTTTTTTAACTTAAAAGTTAATTGACAATTAATAAGTTCGCATCCTATTAGTTCTATTTTTCATTTTTATTATTTCTCATGTATTGTTTTTATGTAAAACCAAATATTTTTTCTCATCTCATAATAACTAACTATAGTAAAAATCACATCATATATAGTCATATGCAGATATTTATGTGCATTTTTTATTAATTTGACAGTATTTTATACATAAACAAATTAATTATTGTTCAAGACTTTCTATATTTTATCAATTTAATCATACTTGTATAATTAATATACCGCATTACATCAAAACATGCAACTCATCAATCGTCAAATCCGTTTCTAGCAAAAGTTTATTGTCATATTTTATTCAAATGTTTTTCCTTCTTAATTTTATTTAGTTAATAGTTTCAACAACTTTATGTTTAACTAATTTCTCATTTTACTTTATGTGATTATCCTAAATTGGTTAAGTTAAATAGATAAAGACTCGTTCCCCTTACATGCATTGTACGTATATCTATATCTATAGGATTGAAAATTCATTTTTATTAATTACTTTTTTGTTAGCTTATTGATTTAAAATCTGATTGCTATTTTTGTTTTAGGATAAGATCGGATCTTTATGCGAATACTAAAACAGTTTATAATTTAATGTTGGTTTAAACTTTTGATTTTATGCAAGAATTTAATAACGTACACAACATGTTTTTCTTATTTAGCGTATAAAAAGGTCTAATAATTATCTGTTATTATTATTACATTATTATATTATTATATTATATTATTATATTATTATATCATATTATTATATTACTATATTATCTGTCATTATTTTTGATACAATTACTCTTAATACTACAGAATTTATAATAAAAATTTTATTTTTCTACCCATTAATAAGTCTTACTCTGCATATACCGGTAAAATACAAGTGTATTTATTATAAATACATGGAAGATTTTTTATTTATCAGTAGGTTGGTTACAGTATTTTTTTCAAAACTCAAAGTGTCGGCATAAAAATAACATTTTAGATATTAATAATAGGTTTTGATTTTAAAGAAGTTATTTAACAAAATATTAATTTATTGTGTAATATGTATTAGAAATACATATAACCCTAATATCAAAGCATATAATCTGTGATGTCAAAACTTTTGAAAAACTTTGTTAAATCTTCATTTTTTTAAAAGATATGTAAAATATATAGTACTCACTTTAAATATACAAGATTGTTAGTTTTGAAGTAAACAGCAGAAAGATTTAAAGTAGCCGCGTCAGCCTTCGGTTCCAACTAACTCCAATGTATTTGAAAATAAATACTTAACTACTTTATTATTTTTTCTAGTATTGCTATCAATTATCAGTCAAAAGCCGAAATAGTAAAAAGAAAAATCGAAACAATTTTTATTTGCTAGATTTTAATTTACTTTAAAAGTTATAAACTTATACTAACAGCGTTTTCACCATTCACTTGTATTAGTATATTATGGAGAAAGTACAATTGAGTCCGTCGTCCCGTACCGACCTCGGGACATACCGTCTGAAATAAGCTGTTTTTACGGGATTGGCTAATTCTGTACCGTCGATTGGGTTATCGAACAGAATTAGCCAATAATATAAAAGTGACTTATTTCAGACGGTATGTCCCGGGGTCGGTACGGGACGGGACGGGACGTATTGTACTTTCTCCCTTATATAGACAATTGTAAGAAAAAAAAAAATTAGTTTTGAAAAAAACAATGTTGGCCATTGGTTTGCGCATCGTTTAATTAATTAAGAAATCAAAATACTTTATTTGTTTATGCTCCTGATAATTCTTAATTTTATGATTGACCATTCACTACGCAGATCGTCTGCATTGCAGCCGCCGCGTCAACCGCGCGGCCAAGCATAACCTTTTATTATAAATAAAAATAAACAATAAACAAAAAAGTGCGACAGAGACAATACTTTCGACCAATCACAGAACGTTTAAAAAGAACATAACATTAGCCATCAGTTTTATAATAAGGTGATATCACAATTCTGATAAGACCATCATTGAAAACGTAAGATAATATAAAAAATACGGCTTGGAGCGAACAAAATATTTCATTTGATTATGTTTTCATGGGAAGATATGCAAAACTACTCAAAAGGAGTCACTTTAGTAACTAAATTGTAACATAACCAGCTAAAAACGTGAAAAAATGGCAAAAAAATCAGTTTTTGGCTTAAATCGAGTTGTGCCACCATTTTTAAGGAAAAAACGTTAGTGCCATCGTAAAGAACGGGAAAAAGTACACAAAAAAAGTCTACTTAAAAAGTTGCACCTCAAAAACAAGGGGGTCAAAATATCGATTGAAAACTTTAATAATTTTTTTAGATCCGATATTTGAGGTTATGTAATCCCAAAAAAATTGCAGTTATTCATGACATAAAAATACACCAATGTGAATTTTTAAAAAAATTTTTATCCTATAGGGACTTCAGAAAAAAATAAAATCAAAAAAACACGTTTATCGACGTTACTGCGCATGCGCACTAGGCAGAGAGCTAAAAATTTGGCTATGGGAGTTTTTTTTTATCGCCCATCGAATGGTATATAACATATATACATTTTCCAAGGGGGCCATTTCACCATAGTAACCCGGCTATAGCCTTTATGGCATATTATGCCCACTTACCGTCGCCTGTTATCAGGGACATATGGCCACGATATCCCACATAATCTGGCTATACTGGGCATAAAATTTGACATATCGTGGCCATATTGCCTTAATTTCCCACGAGAGTACTGGGATTTTTATTACGGGAATATCGATATCTCTCGTGTATTGTATCTAGGTGGATGAGGTCGCCGATGACAGGGTCTTGGTGATACGCTCCATAGCTTTTGGTGTCTAAAATCAGTTTTTACACCTTGACAATGAAAGCTACGGAGAGCCCTACCTCGATCGCGACATTGTCGACCGCATGTACCTGGACAGTAAACATAACTGATTTGAACATTTTTTCACTAGAAGTACGGTGCGCACTGCATGACTTTGTTATCGGTCACCCTAGACCGCATTCATGGCAGATATTGATACGTGGATACAAAAATCTACAGCGCACAATAAATTTCGACAGCCTCGTCATCGAAGACCCTTGGCACCTAGACACTAAGCGTGATCGGCTACCGCGAAACGATATTTGCATGTTTACACGGAAAGTCACGAAATCCACTTCCTGGGCCCCGTAATCAGTGACATCGAACACTCAGAAAGTTTATGTGCAGCGACAGTGCAGCAGCTGTTCAAAAACATAACCTTAAATTTAAGCAGACAATGTAAACATATGTACTCTGCGCAGCTTATATAAATCTGTGGAAAAGCGATACCCAACTGTATTACACATAATAGCTTGTGCGGCCAACTTTACGGTCCTACTACGCTGGAGAAAAAAGTAGAGATACTGTTTTGAGCATTCGTGATATATAAACTCTCTTATTATGAAACAAAACGGCTTTTCTACAAATATTTTTGTTGGAAGTCATTGTTTAGCTTAGAAAACATACCGATAAGCCAAAAAAACTCACGAACAGTAACGATAAGCATTTTTTTCTGTGTCATGAAAAATCCGAACACCAACATAGAAGTAAATAGTGTCACGGGCGCCGCGGCTTCGTCTGCTTCTCAAACTCGCCTTCGTTCGCTACCGCGCCACCTGATTGTAATGATATACACATAAAATTAAAAAGTTACGCGAGTTTGATTTTTTTTCTTGTGCATGTTAATAACATAATGTGTAATGAGTTACAAATGTAATATAATAGTATGTATGTATGTTAATTAAAACCAAATTACATATTAAAAATAAAGTAAGATTAATCAAAGTAAGTCGAGTTTATAACAATATTTTTGCAAACATAGTATAACACAAACTCAAAATTGTTATGTTTATGGGACTTAACTGATGGGCTCAGTTTAATATTTATGAAACAGGCATGGTAAGATACGTAGTAAGTACACAAGAATGGTTTGTATCTAACCAATATATTATTTAAGTTTTAAGTTAGCAATTATTTAATTCAGAACTTAATTGATCCCAACAATTCTGAGTTTGTTATATTATGAATAAAATAATATTGTAATATTACCATAATATTGTATAACTTTTAATATTCAATATACTATATTTTACTTTATTCGATTTATTGTATATGTATAGAGTAAACTTAGAGAAAGTGCAAAGATGTTTACTCAAAGATAGGTTTATTTTGAATGACAGTTATTATTTACAATCAATAATATCAAGTTGCATGAAAAACAATAGAACTTAAAAAGAACGTTAATTGAAATACACTACACGATTGATCATATTTCTTTTTAGATCTGTAATTTTGTTTCAATCGAAATTATTATGTTACATACTATTATTGACATGCACTGTAATATAGAATAAATCAAACTCGGCTAACCGTTTACTTTTGTTGAAAGTTAATATTTTTGAGACATTACATTTTTTTCAATCAAACTTATTAGAAGTATCTAAAATATGGTCTAGAAATAAAATATATGTTTTATAAGCAATCTTAATTACAAACAAAACACAGTTAATGGACTCGACATTGACGATTTTTGAATCATAATTGATTTTATGTCATTGGAACTATGTAAAAAATGTAGTTTGGTTAATGAAAAAAAATTACATTAATTGAAGTTTCTCATTAAGTTATTTTTTATATATTGCAGCTGCAGATAATTCTCAAATTTTTAGTTTGCGGGCTCCGCCGTAAGCTCGCGCGCATGATTAGATTAATACGCACTATTATATTATTTGCACGAAAAAGATATGAGAGGCTTCACGGCACACGGGTACGTTAAGTCCTTTAATATAATAGAAAATAAATATATCTGATATTTATCAATGCGGTCCGCGCATGCGTACAGATATGTATAAATAGCCGGGAAAATTGTTTTGATTGCTCAGTCTGCTCTGGCCTTTGAAATTTGAAGATCTTTAATTTTCATTTTGCTTTGTATTGTCATATTAGCTTTGGTCTTGTATATAGTTTTTTATTTAAACTTTTTGTGCTACAAACTTGTTGTGACTGTTGACTTTATGGGTTTCAGTGGAGTGACGCTGTTCGCTTCGGCGATCGTTGAGACGGGTCTAAAATTGTTACCCTTAAGTATATGTTGTTACACAGTTCATAGGACTTCAAAAAATTCAAATGAGATAAGAATTATACTAATAGATATAAATATGTCAGTTATTGAGAAAAGATATGAATGGCTTCACGGCACACATAAATATTTAAATAACCCGAAATTGTTAAGGCCAAGAAATTTCAAGGTTACAAATTTAAGATCCAAAGCTGTTAAGGCCCAAAAATATTTGAGGCCCAAACATTTTACAGCCCAACAATTTTTAGGCACAAAAATATTTGAGGTCCAATAATTGTAAGGCCCAAAATTATATCCTAGATGTTAAGTTATTGGGAAAAGATGTGAAGGGCTTCACGGCACACCGGGACATTAAGAACTTTAATATAATAGTAGAAGTAGAAGTAGATTTTCGGTGTGCTATATGTCGGATGTACTAATAAGTTTGAAATTAAATTAAAGTTTACAAACCCTGATATATACCTGAAAATAACGGCATTGCTAATATGACATCACACTTATAACAGTAATTCAAATTTTGAATTGGTTTTTCAGGACTTCAGCTGAAACGTAAAAGTTATACAATCCAAATCTGAGCTGATAGAAAATTGTATTTGGGGATAAATACAAAATATTTAATAAGTTCGACAAAGAAAATGAGGTTTTGATCTTCAAAACGGAGGAAGAAAATAGTAAATATTAGAAACAGAGGAAGAATCGGACAATCTGTAGCATCACATAAGCTTGAAGTAATCTTACACTTACTATAAAACAAGAACAGTGTGAATTTGTTTGTTGCCACTGTATACAATGATCCAAACTCACATGAGCTGACTATGGGTACAGAAAATAAGTTTGAATAAGGAAAAATAGTTGGATATGAATGTGATTCAACGGAGGAAAATAAAAAGTTGATTTGAAATGAATAGATCATTAAGCTCGCAAAGTAAACTCCAAAGATCATTGATTCAAAATGAAATCTGAAAAATAAAGTTTAATTAAACCATAATGTCAGTGACAAAGTTCGGTTTCTAATAAAAGGTTTCAAAGATAAAAACTCATGGATGACGTCAAGCAAATTGAGCGCTTGAAACTATTCTGATTAGCATTAGCTATAGTAAAGAACTTCGATTTCAAAGTACAGCAGCATAATGTTTGAGCAACCATTTTGTAAACGATTAGTAGTAAAGTGATATAGAAATACTGCGAGTATTTACTGTTCAACTAAAACTAGGTAAAATAAAGTTTGTAAGATTTGATGTGCCTTGCACACTAATAATTCAATTCCGAAAACTTCATGTAAAAGTCTTGTCTATCTTCTTGGTCAAAGATACAAGTATTTAAACTACTGATTTAAAAAGATGATAGTGATAACCAGTAATGACATAAACAAGCTAAATAAAATTGAATTAAAGCTTGAAATCAACCAGTAATTACATAAACAAGTTGGATGAAATTAAATTACAGTTTGAGCTAGAAATCGAAAAGTTAGACGTTTTCCTTGGTATTGAAATAAACTGAGACAGAAGCTTAGCTCGAGAACACATTGAACAAGTTAGTTTTTTTTACAGAAAAATTGTAGATTCTTAGTCACTTTTACCAAAGTTTTATATTTGACACGGTGTATGCCATGAACGCTTGCAGCGAAACATGCTTATCAACGAACAAAATACATCAGAGGTCTGGGTCTCGAAGGTTAAAGGAAAGTTGGATGATTACGAGGATTTTCGGATGCTAGTCTTGATGTCCGTGTTAGCTTGAATTTTACAAATGGATTTGTAATCAAATTGTACGGTGATACAGTTAAGTTAGTGGTGGGAGATATTTATCGATATTTTGAAATATCGATAAAAACAGATGAGAATATCGATAAATTGTATCGATACTTCTCCTAACCGATAATCATAGATATCGATATTACTCCTCCAATATCGAAAAATTTTACGTTCCGATACTTTAAAATTTTATAGATAGACCGAGAGGCGAGATGCGAAAGGTAGAGACTAGAGACTTGTGCTCTCCTCGCAACTCGCCGTACTGTCGCTGAGCGCCATTGTTATTGTGTCACGGTGGCGCCATTGTGACAGCAAACCGCAAGTGGCGGAAGTTACCAGATACTGGTAAGTAGTGCTGAATTCGAACGCAACGCCGAATACTCGAGTCTCGACAATAACAGTGCCGACTACCGGTTTGGACGAGTCGAGTGCCAAAAGTCGAGAGTGCTTCTTTTCGCTCAATTTTCTTTGTGTAGTGTACAGATGAATACCTATTGCTTAGAATGCATTTAACAGAAACAGTGCATGAATTATTTATTCATTTAGATCATCAAGAGTCCTTGTTGACACGTTTAAAAGATAGGTTATCTTTTCACCACATATCCATTGATATTCAGGAATTCCGAGAAATAGAATCGATTGTTGAAAAAAACAAAAAGTCTTTAGATCATATACTATCTTGGTCTGAAAGTAAAGACGCACAGAACATTGGATCGGAATCATTACAGAAAATTCAAATTAGATTATTAAACAATTTATCATTGATAAAAAGCTTGCTAAAAGATATATTTGATTGAATCATAGAACTCTACGATAGTTTAGCAGATACAGTTTCTATTACTTCTAGTGACAGTGATAGTGACGTGTAAAACTCTAAAAAAGTAAGTAACAAAGTTCTATTAAATAACTACTATATAAAATATAACGCAGAGAAAAATCGTGATAATCGTATTATTATATTGCCGACAACACCAGCTGAATTCAAAAGCTGGAAGCTACTTTATCGACGGCATAACGTGTAGCGTGCTTATATATAGGTATATATGTGTGTGTGTGTGTTTATGCGCGTTAGTGTTAAGTTAGTATTTTCGTAAGTTCTGTGTATCTTACTAACTCTCTAATCTTCAACCTAAAAAATTGAATATTAAGATAAACTATTACTGGTTAAGACTAATATTCGTATTTTTTTCATTTTAGTGATGAAATCCAAAAGTGAAGTTTGGAAATACTTTGTAAAAAATTCTGAAAAGAATGAAGCCACGTGCAGCCTATGCGGCAAAGTTGTGAGGTCCGCGGGTAACACGACAAATTTGAGATCGCATTTACAAACAAATCACCCTAAAATTAAATTGGAAATTCAAAAAAACACACAGTCCACTGCGAGTACGAAGTCGAGTTCCAGTTCACTATTAGAAATGCACGAATCATCCAAGTCACCCGAGCCACCTAGCAAAAAATTAAAAACGAGTGAGTCTAATGAATTAGAGTTTGAAGCTAAGGAATCGAATCAAGAGACTATCAAGCCGCAACCGAAAAGGCAACTTCCAGTAGATACTGTTATGTCTGAGCAATGTTCATATGAAGGTAACCGTCTAAAACTAATGTTGTTTTAACACTATTATTTGTTTTAAATTTGAGTAACAGCAGATATATGGACGGACACCCAGAAATGTAAGAGATATTTGGGGTTCACAAGTCACTTTATTGAAAATACAACATACAAATCCATTATGCTAGGCGTAAAAGAACTACACGAACGCCATATATTCGAAAACATGGAAAAATGGTTAAACGAAATGCTGGAGCAGTGGGAAATTAAAAAAGATTCAGTCATTATAATTGTTACCGATAACGCTGCTAATATCAAAAAGGGTGCTATAGATTGCTTCGGTAAAGAAAAATGGCTACCGTGTTTTGCGCATACGCTGAATCTAGTACCTGCAGTCGTGTTCGAAAATAACAAAAACATTTATTCCATCATTACAAAAGTAAAAGAAATAGTAACTTCTTTTAGAAGTTCTACTGCAGCAGCTGACGAACTTAGAAAAACATCGAATCTTATATTATTTCAATGTAATAACACCCGATGGGGCTCTACTTATAAAATGCTGCAGCGATACTTAGATTTATCCGAGACAGTTATCAATATATTATGGGTAACAATGCACGACAATCTCAAGGCTCCTAAACCTATAATGGGCGATGATTTAATAACCATCCAAGAAATGATGGTAATTTTAGAACCCATCGCTCAAGCTACTGAGCTTATTGGGGGGGGGGGGGGGGAAATATATCACCGGTAGTGAAGCACTACCGCTCATCAAAAACGTAAGAACTGTTCTGCATGCTGTGAATACAACTACAACAATCAGCAGAATTTAAAAAGGCTCTCATTGTAGAATTTGACAAGCGTTTTATAAACATTGAGTATCTTGTACCCACTGGTATTGCTACAATGTTGGATCCCCGTTACAAGAAACTGTATTTTACAGACAAGGTAGCGGAGTCTGTGATTACAAATAAAATCACTGAAAAATTAAACGAGTTGACCGTATGTTTAAACCAACCAGTGATAAGCCATGGAAACAAAAATACCAGTGACGGCAGTGACACACCAGAGAATTTAAATCCAAACATACACAGCGCAAATGAAGAAAAATCTAATTCAGTGTGGAGTTATGACATCGAACTCAGAGAAAAATTAATAGCGTCGAAAACAAGAGACGCATTGAATAAACCGCGCACGGAAATGCCAGACGAATTCAAATTTTATCTTTCGCAAGAACCTATTGCTAGGCAAGAAAATCCCTTAGAATTTTGGAATAAAATACCTCATTCTGTGTTGAAAAAAGTAGCTTACAGATATTTAACAGTGATTGCGACGTCTGTTCCCAGCGAACGACAATTTTCTCAAGCGTCTCTTGTATTAACGGAGAAGAGGAGTCAGCTTACAGCTGACCACTTCCAGCAGCTACTTTTTTTAACTACCCTACCCAAAGAATATTGGTTTCTAAAATAATTATAATAAAATATGTAAAACTTTTATGATAAATAAATTCCTTTGTAATAGATTAAAAATAATGAATAACATAAATTTCACAAATACACAAATCGTTTTACTACTTTTATTTTACAAAATAGATGATTTTTTTTCGATATTTATCGATATTTTTGTTATCGATATTCGAAACCCGATATTTTTGAGATATCGATAAATTACATTGCGATATTTATATACCAAGTATCGATATTTTATGAAATATCATCCACCACTAAGTTAAGTAGAGAACGCATCGCTGTCTTGCACAGCTCTGTAAAATTGTTAAGCAGAGTGTGCTGCCCTAGTGTGCATAAGCAAAGTTTGTCAAGAGATAGTATATCTACATTCTATTAGCTTGATCTGATTTTCGAATATTCTTTCTTGCCCATGACTCTCTAGGATGATAATGTCTCTGAGGCTAATCAACAGCGAGTTGTATTAATAAGCTGAGACATATGATCAAGTTAAATATTATGCTCGAGAGCGTATTCACAGAAATTTGATTAAAATTTCAGACGACAATACAAATAGTACTGCACTGGTTGGATGCAGTCGATTCTGAGCAAGAGAAATCTGCTCGGAAGAGAGTGATGGGTATAAACGAGCAGATGTCTGCTTGCTAGAAACGGCAGGTCCAACACGGAGCTACGCGGCTTAACGCTCCCCTCTCTATGCCGCGAGACAACCAGCGTCGACGTCGCTGTGCGGTGGCGGCGCTTACTTCGCCTTGCACTCGAGCGGTCAACACGCGTTTTAGCTTGTCTGTTCGATTACTTTTGTTATACCAATTATATTCTCATATAATAGCTTGACTACGTTTGTATCATCAATAGATGATTAGCTTGAGGTGTAAATAATAAATAGTGTTTTATTGTGAAATCCTGTGTACACATTATTTCTCCCCAAGCATGCATGGTCCTAGCATGATTAAGTCTCAACAAATTTCTTCATCGTTTTCAATTAATCCCATGGCTATTGTTGTTTCACTTAATCTTGAATACGTTTTATTTTAGAAGTTCTTTAAATCATCAAATGAGGTTGCCCCTTTAACTCTGTGCAATATTAATTTTAAGTGAAATAACTCTCGTTCGTTAGGAATCATACAGATTAATCTTCCTAAAGTATTTGAATAGTTTTTACGTCTAATCCACTACTTTTCCGTAAAAACATTATGTTCTGGTATATCACAATACAAAAAATATGTATGTACAATCAATGTATTCCTTTATTTCATCGTATATGACTTTATCTTCATCATTTTTACTCACTTGAGATCCACGTAACATGTTTAAATACTAATTCTTGTGATTTTACATTATTCTTATCAGGAACTTCAGCTGAAATATGTTTATCAATCTTATCAGGATTTGTTAATTTTGACTTATGATCCAATACTTACAATAAATGTGCGTGCGGAAGACCTCTTTTTTGAAATTCAATTACATAAGAAAGTATACATAAGCAATAATTTTTCCAAAAATATTCCCACTAAGAATATCAGCTAGGATTGCTCGAAATTTACAATAAAATAATCTAACAGTAATTGTTGCAATATCATTGCATGAAGTTCTTGTGGAAATTTTTTTAGTACTGTTTTCATCGCAGGCCATTTTAGATAACTTGTTATCGTAACAAATATATCCGGTGGGCTGTCTATTTTTCGCATTATAGCCATTGAATCAAAAGAAATTTGGTGCATGCATCTAGGACTTCCTATATATATTGATGGCAAAACAAACAAATTACCTAATCTTTCGTTATTTTCAAAATTTTTACTATTGTTAAGCGTACTTTTTGTTACGTGTTCAACAAGACCTTGATAACATTCTACACGTAATTTTTTCTGATTATATCTTAATAGATACATTCTACAATATTCTAAAATGATATAAGCTTGAATTATATTGTAACGCCCCGTACAAGCTCCGCAAAAATCTATACAGAATAAAAACTAAAATATATTGAATATATTTTTAGATTTTACACGAGTATCGCGCTCCCCCATTTTCAATTAGGATGAGCCCGCGCTACAGCTGACAGCGCAACTTCAGCAGCGCCACGAGCCAGCGAGCGGCGGTAGCAGCAACACTGAAAGAAGAGGGAGAGCGCGCAACACGCCATATATATATGTATATAGAAGCGGCGCAACAGAAGGAGGAGCGACGGCGGCGGCGTAGCGCGCGTATATTATAAATTATTTGTATGAATGGGTTTTGTACATAGGTGTGAATGTCTGTGTGAAAGTGTGAATGCGATAGTATTTTCGGCGGCACAATCCCCGCTCGCTCCGAAGCCTATAAAAGGACCCGCACGGCCAGTATGAGCTCACTAGCCGAAGCGCAACTTAAGCGCCAGCGCAACTAAAGCGCCTAGTCCCTGCTCTTGATCAATTTATGCCTTGAGCAGGTAAAAGACTTAGAATATTTTCAAATATTTCTACACTTATAAAAATTTCGAGTTAGGAACGATATCGCATCATAAAGCGTATCAGTCCTAGACTTAGAAAAAATCTAATTCTTGTCAAAATAATTTAGAAAAATTTCGTTACCTAATTTAAACTTGTAAAATTTCGTATACGATCAGATAACGCAAATTTAAGCGTATTTGCATAAAATCTCTTCTTGTAACCATACGATTCAAATCAGATTACGCAACTTAAACGCATATCTCTTTATTTTTGTTTGTAAAAATCAAAGCGGATTTACCCATTTAATTTTTGTGATACTTAGAATATATGCAAGATATACGCAATATTCTATTATTTATTTATTTGAATATATTTATTTTTGTTACAAAGAACAAAAATCTCTTTATTGCGATAAACCTCCACTACCTGGTATCCCGGACCTGAACTATCATAATTGAGAATTATTATAAAAATTTTAAATCTTTCTATTTAATCTGTTGTCAGAATCACGACGCAGATTAGTACATGTTCGCGACTTTTCAGATAGTAAAATCAATAGATTTTGTATTCTTACATAAATTTAATTACTACAGGACCGAGATAAGTCGTGACCGTTTCAATATACTGTTGAGTTAATTTTGTACAATATAAAATAGGACTAAATTTTGTCATAAGCATATGAGCTAATCGATATGAATAATATTGCAAAGGAGATAAATTTTTGTAATTGTTATGATTTTGTTTTATGACGGTAGCTCGGCCGTCATTATTATTTTAAGTTGTTTGCTGTTTATGCTACTATTCACCGTTTCCGTCGGCTGTGCAGAAGGCACTAGATTCTACCGACTATAATCTATCCGCGCACGGACGTAAAGACGTATGAACACGCGGCGGTGATAGTAGTACTCAGGACGTGGATTCAAAAGGAGGAAAAGTCAATGAACACTCGCGGATTATTGTAAAACTTAGACTAACTGTTTATTGGTGCTTGGCTTACACAAGCGCGCCAGACGGGCGCGTGCCAGCTACCAGCATGTAGTCGAGGTGAGAGAGAGAGGAGGCTTAAAGTCGCCCGAGTAAGCGAGAGTTGATAAGAACTAGTACTTACAGATGTACGTGGCCGGCACGGCCGTTCTAACCCATGCGAAGATGGTCTCGGACGGATTGTCCTCGGTTCGGTTGACCTCGCAACCCTCGCACACAATAATCGCAATCGCAGAGTGTCTATTCGCGAAACGGAGCGGAGCAAAGACAGACTCGGAATGGCTCGCTAGCACGAGCACAGATTTACCTATGTCCTCTGACAGACTGTTGTCAACTCTCGATGCTTATTCTCTCTCTGTCTCTCTTACTCTCTCACATGCTGCGCCTTTAGTATCTGTAACAACAGAAGTATTATACCGAATGTTGATTCTGTCCCGGAGAGACGTCGTAACGTGCTCAACGTGCGTTAATTGCACTGGCAACCGTTACAATACCAAGGTATGCCAAAGTGTAATAAATTTCCGAATTTTAACACTTTGGAACATTATGGCACACTATGGCACACTTTGGCACACTTTGACACACTTTGGCACACAATCCATTTCCACTAGGGTTTGTTTTTGCTTCCTCCTAGAGGAAGCTTTGTAATAGTAAAATTTTCAGTCTCCTTAAAACTTTGTAGAAACGCATTTATAGGTGTTTAGAGTTTGAATCATGTGTTTGAAGAAAATGTCCGTGCAGATGGATCTGTGTGTGTGTGTATGTACGTGTACCGTTATGATTCTGGAACCACGCTACCGATCGTAATAAAATTTGACATGCATACATTTTTTCTGATTCGGAATATGGAAAACATTTTTTTTTATAATTCTTACCATTCTATGGCCATAATATAACCAATTTTCAATTCATAAAGAAATATTTTTGCTTTTTTTGATGATATGATTCATACAATATATCTAACAATAGTATATCTAATAGAGCATAAAATTGCCTACTTTTTTCTGCAAGATTTTCCAGATTGACTGCTCCGTTTAATTTTTATAATAAAAAAGGTATTTTTTATTTAAAAATTCATATCTTTGAAACTAAATAATTAAACGTTTTGAAAAAAATTATGATAATAATGCTTATGAAACGGTTCAGTTTAAAATATATAAGGATTCGAATTTTTTGTCTCTCACCCTGTATACCCTGTATGACTGAACATTATTATTTTTGTTAATCTTTATAACTCGTTATCTAAAGCTAAAATATTAGACATGAAAATTTCAGGTGAGCTACTCATAGTGATTCCACGATCAATAAAGTGTAATTTGATTATTGACAACTAAATTTTATCTATTTATGAAATTTAAAAAATTAACTTTTCGCATGTGTATCCAACGTTATTTTCCGATACAGGGGGCGGAAAATGTGTTAAACACACGTGGAGCATGCGTAATAGTGCATTTTACGCACACTATATTGAAATATATTTTATACCACTCTAACCTCAAAATCACAACTTTAATGTGAATTTTCGGCTCTTGTAGTATAAAATATCGTATGTAACTTGTACATAAAGACTGCATTTTCAAAACTCGAAGGCTCGTGCTGTAAACTCTCGTTTTGCAAATGCAGTCTTTCTTTACCTGTTGCATAATATACTATCAAATACTGACTTATTTAATAATTTAGATAAGTAATAAATAAAATAATAATAAAATAATTTGATCTTTATGTAAGGATATAAAATATGATTTTGTATAAAATTACATAATTTTCCATACTTATATTGATTCTTTGTGGAACACAAATTCTGCACATAACAGTTCCCATCTGAAGATTTTAGACTAAAACAGAAGATAACTGAACAAAACAGAGATGTTCAGCAGAAGAATGTCAAAATTAAGACAAAGACAACAGTTATTTACGGGTGTTATTATTTTTTTTTTCAGTTTACTGCGGATGGTACCAGATATCAACAGTTTTAAACAGTTACGTTAATTAGATTCTATTATGTTATTAAAGGCGTGTTATGAAAAAGTTAAGAAAAATGTGTAGAATCCGAAGATAGCTGTTTTGATTGGGAAATAACTAGTGAATATAGAAGACTATAATTATAAAATGAGGATAACTGTTTTGAACTATGAAAAAACTGTTGTCATCACTTATTGTTAGTTATTGTCTGTTGTATTTATTTTTTTTTTTTTAATCGTAAAATATTATACCTCAAAAAAAATCTGACTGAAGAATCCAGCAAACTAAATGAAACTGAACACATCAAAAGATTACTGTTGTCTGTGTCTCAATTCCGATATTTTTCTGCTATCATATGCATTTCATAACTTTTTTTCTTCAGGTGATTTCATTTTTCTTTTTTGCTTGGGATTTAAGATATCGTTCTCATTTAATATTAAAGTAAATATCGTATTATGTATTACATTTTAGTAGAGAATATAAATGTTATGATTGTTATAATCCTACAATTTACATTATAGTATAAATGTAAATAAAAAAAATGTTTAATTAATATTATTTTATTGTTAGATTTTGTTAATATAACTAATACTGTCATCAAATAATTACAAAGAATTTGAAAACATTTTTTAATATTCAAAATTTATTTCTATTCTATTCTATAATTTTAAAACCGGACCTGTGTACTAGTAGCTATAACTACTTTTATAAAATGTTGGCTGTATTGAATATATTCATTTATACTCGACGGTAATTAATTCTCGTGAAACGTTTTTGAAATCATGCTTTTGATTGGTTAGAATTTATCAATCTGGAAATCTGATTAGAGCATTTTAAGGGGTCAAGCCTGGGTTAAATCCTGCAAAAAAACCTTAAAAACTTTTCACAAGAATTAACTATCATCGAGTGTACATCTAATATTTAACAGTATATTTAATAACGACACGTCAAAAAATTCAATATCATTACAATTGATTTGTAAATCGCGAGCAAGGGAGCACTTTTTGCTAGTTCATTATAAAAACTTTATTATAATATATATATTTTGAGCCTTCGTTATATTCAAATGTGATTTTCAGAGTCCACGAATATGCAGTGTAGCCCAGTAAATTCTCATGTTACTAATCTCATAAGTTCCAGTGAGAATACTGCACTTGCAGAATCTGAAGGTTCAAATTACCATATAACTGGTCGCAATTATATAAATTAACAAAAACAAGGTACAATTAACGTTATGTCAGAAGAATTAGTAACTGCTCTGGATGTCCGTAAAATTTCACATAGAAACTCAGTACGTATAATAACTGCCACTGCTTACTTATTGGGACAACATCCAGATGATCTTACTCTTAATAAAACATCGTTCAACAGCATAAGAAATATCATTCGAAAAAAATCAGCTGACAAAATTAAAACATTATTTACAAAGTCAATTTCGACTCATGCTGTAGTACATTGGGATGGGAAACTGATTCATGACTCTGTAGCTTGTAAACAATTTGATCGCTTGCCTATTCTGTTGAGTAGTGGCTCAATTATAAAATTAATTGATGTGCTAGCTTTTTGAAAATTCAAAAGGTGAATCAATAGCTCATGCAACTCATAACGCACTATTAGAATGGGGATATACTAAAATTGTTCAAGCTGTATGTTGTGACACCACAAATTCAAATTTTGGTCCCAATAGTAGTGCAGCTGTTTGATTAGAAAATTTCCTGGAATAAGATTTATCATACTTAGATTGTTGTCACTATATGTTCGAGCTTATTTCGAAAGAGATTTTTATGGTGTATTTTCCAGCTATAAATGATCAGACGTACCAATTTTCAAAAAAATTCAGAATGACTGGATTGCTATCCAGACAGCAGAAATTAATGATGGGCTTGAACATTTGGAACCATTTTTATTCTCTCTCTCTCTCTCTCTCTCTCTCTCTCTCTCTCTCTCTCTCTCTCTCTCTCTCTCTCTCTCTCTCACACACAAGGCCAAGCGAGGCACACCGATATGCACGCACACATTACGACTCTACGGCAAGAGACCAAGCGAAGCAAACCGATATGTACGTATACATTACGACTCTATGGCAGGAGACCAAGAGGAGCACACAGATACAAAAACTGAGCCACTACAAAATATAACGAACACAGCACAGTACAAGTAGAGAGAAAAATAAGAAGCCTACTGTACATCATGGACCGCGTATACTAGAAAGCGATGCACGTGCAATGAAGAGGAAACCCACAGAGCGCTCAGCGCTATCGGCAAGTGACACATAATTTACGCGCTGTGGTAGTTCGGGAAGCCTCCAAAGAGGATACCGCGCAAGCCGGCTCAAAACGCATAAAGGAGCTTCTATAAGTCTGCAGATAAGAAAAGTAAATCAGAGGCGAGTTTGACAGGAGAAGAGCACAAGGGGACTCGATACTCTAGAGGAGAGTATTTTTACTCTGGTTTTCTGATTGGCCCTGCCTGCAACGTCACACACATTAAAAGCTCCAAATAAGGCAAGAAACTGAATCAAGGCCTCCTAATTGGCCAAACATACACCTCACCTAAGAGACGAAAAATTGGAGATCACCTCTTTTAGGAGTACATAACAGAGCTCAGCAACAGGTCCGCGGACTGTTGAAAACAACTTTCGATCAACTGACACCCTGTTCAAAAGGACTTTTGTCTGGTTTTGATTTTTTTTTTTGAAGATTTGCTCCATAAAATGACACAATTAAAGTGGTGTAAGGGTCTGATAACCTTCGATAATCATGATTTTTTTTCAGAAAAGTTCAACTACTAGTTTACTAGTTTCTGAGTTGTAATGGTAAGGATAGTTCGCGGAATTTAGTAATAAAAAAATTTAGTCATTAAAAACGCACATGCGTGACTAAAAATCTTGTTTTTTACAAATCAGTATTAAAGAAAAAAAATCCAGAAAAAGCAAACCTGGGTAGATTAAAATCTTTTATAGCACTGCGTGACCTAAGTCCGCGTTTAAGTCACGCCTATCCGTGACCTAAACAGTTCTTTATTTCAACGTGCTTTATCGTCCTCGCTACGCTCGGACGCTACCCGCACAGTGCAGTACAAGACTGTTTATGTCACGGATAGTTATGACATAGCTGACTTAGGGCAGGCAGATGCTATAAAATAGTATACGATACTTGTGACTCAAATCAACCCATTATTACACAGCGTGTAAATCGTCCTTGCTACGCTCGGGTGCTATCTACACGTCGCGTAATAATGGGCCGTTTAAGTCACATGTATCGTCATATACTATTTAATAAAAGCTAAGATCGAAACAGTGCAGCATTCAGTTATACAGAGTATACAGGGTGAGAAAAACATTTTCAGCCTTAATATCTTTGTAACTAACTGGTTCTATAAATAGCCCAAAAAACAGATCAAAATGTCATGTAATGGTATGTAAATCCAAAATTTGATCCTAATTATTGTCTTGTTACTTGAGTTTTTGCATTACACAGAATAACGACTTTTTCAGTTTTTGATGTTTTTCTCCAGATCTTTTTAGTGAAATGACTTCAAATTTAAGAGTTGTACAGTTTTAATAACCTTCAATAACCATAATTATTTTAGTTTTCGAGTTATAACAATTCCAAAAAAGACTCCACTGACTGTTCTCCTGTTATGTTGCAGCAAAATCAAAGAAAATGACACTTGGTGGATACAAATTCACTGTGTAGAAGCTAAGATACAAGCATATACAAACGAACACACACACACACATACATCTATCTATACAGACATTTTGTGAAAACACTATTCTTCGACTTAAAATGCATCAAAACATATTTCCTATATATTTGTATACAAACCTCAAAAATGGCAAGGTTTCCTTATGACAAAAGCAAAACAAATATTTCCTGTGTCAGGTGTAAGAAGACAACTAAAATTTAAAAGACAACGATGAACAATTATTTAAACGCAATGCTAGTGATGTTTAAGAAACTACCGGAACAATGGACGGATCGAAAGAAAATAAATCGTATCTATAGTAATATACGTGGAGAATTTTTCACGTTGTTACGTCCTTTCATAAACGAAACTCTCGATAATTTTTTGAGTCAAGCGAGAATAATAGGTCAAACCTACAAAACCAGAAAACGCGTAAATGAAAAATCAGCTAATGCCGCATCGCTAAAATCGAATGTAGATAAAATGTGTCTCAATGGCGTCACGGACAACACGCAGAAAAAACCCGAAACTAATATAAACACAGAAGAAGTGCCGACGATGGACGAGGTGACGAAACTCTTAAGCAAAGAATTAACGAAATTTCGAGAATCGATCAATATATTCTTATGTACTCGTACATACATACTCATTCATAACATATACACACATATATACGTATATATTTATATACTTCGAACATGGCACATTACAATAGCAAAATCATTAGATGTGATCCAGATCACATGATACTACTTATCCATGATAAAAAATCTACAAGCAATATAATATACATCCGCTATTATATTCAACACTTACGAAAATAATGTGCAGAGATGTGTGAACAGATCTTTGCACAAAATTTGGACCATATCCTTTTAATTTCCAGAATATTCTTAAAAGCAAACAAATAATATAATAGGTGGTGCTACCATCTAGATGATAACGAAAAAACTCTAGTTGTAAACTTCAAAATTTTTATATAGTAATAATTTGATTCTGATATCATCTAGATGGTAACATTCATATAGGCACTCATTAAATTATTTTTTTTTTGCTTTTAAGGAAATTAAAAGGATACAGTCTAAATTGAAACGGTCACGACTTATCTCGGCCCTGTAGTAATTAAATTTATGTAAGAATACAAAATCTATTTATTTTACTATCTGAAAAGTCGCGAACATTTACTAATCTGCGTCGTGATTCTGACAACAGATTACATGGAAAGATTTAAAATTTTTATAATAATTCTCAATTATGATAGTTCAGGTCCGGGATACCAGGTAGTGGAGGTTTATCGCAATAAAGAGATTTTTGTTCTTTATAACAAAAATAAATATATTCAAATAACTAAATAATAGAATATTGCGTATATCTTGCATATATTCTAAGTATCACAAAAATTAAATGGGTAAATCCGCTTTGATTTTTACAAACAAAAATAAAGATATACGCGTTGAAGTTGCGTAATCTGATTTGAATCGTATTGTTACAAGAAAAGATTTTATGCAGATACGCTTAAATTTGCGTTATTTGATCGTATTCGAAATTTTATAAGTTTAAATTAGGTAACGAAATTTTTCTAAATTATTTTGACAAGAATTAGAATTTTTCTAAGTCTAGGACTGATACGCTTTATGATGCGATATCTTGCCTAACTCGAAATTTTTATAAGTGTAGAAATATTTGAAAATATTCTAAGTCTTTTAGCTGCTCAAGGCATAAATTGATCAAGAGCAGGGACTAGGCGCTTTAGTTGCACTGGCGCTTAAGTTGCGCTTCAGCTAGTGAGCTCATACTGGCTGTGCGGGTCCTTTTATAGGCCTCGGAGCGAGCGGAGATCGTGCCGCCGAAAATACTTTCATATTCACACTTTCACACAAACATTCACACCCATGTACAAAACCTATTCATACAAATAATTTATAATATGCGCGCCCTACGAACCGCCGCCGCTTCTCCTTCTCTTGCGCCGCTGTGCTCGCCGCTTCTATATACATATATACATGGTGTGTTGCGCGCTCTCCTTCTTTCGGTGTTGCTGCTACCGCCGCTTGCTGGTTTGTGGCGCTGCTGAAGTTGCGCTGTCAGCTGTATCGCGGGCCTAGTTGAAAATGGGGGAGCGCGATACTCGCGTAAAATCTAAAAATGTTTTCAATAAATTTTTTTTTTTTTTCTGTATAGTTTTTTGCGGAGCTTGTACGGGGTTACAAAATTTTGTGCATATATCTGTGCAAAGATCTGTGCAGAAATCTGTGCACATTATTTTCGTAAGGGAAATGTGCCTGGTCGATGGTTGTATCCGGGTACAAGTTTACTTTATCCCCAAAACTACCCCATCTTAGGGGTTGGGACAAACTGGTAGTAAACCGGAAGTTAACCGGTAGTGAATTGGAAGTCTACTAGAGGTTAACTGGAAGCTTACAGGAAGTTAACCAGAAGTAAACCGGGAAATAAACGGGAATAATAACAAATGAACCAGGACTAAAGCAGAAATGAAGTTTTAGATTTGATTTTAATCTTACCCTTGATAGAGCAACATATAATTGACTATGATTGAAAACCGAAAATAGAAAGAAAACTCCAACAATGTCCAATGTTTGACCTTGAGATTTATTTATCGTCAATGCAAATCCTAATTGAACTGGAAATTGACATCTTGACATACTAAAAGTAATATCTTCTTTAGACGGGGATAATTCAATGCAAAACCTTATTTCCTATTTTACTGCAACAAATTATTTCTGCACAAATACAATATTGTAACATTTAATTAACTTTTCATCTTGTTTCGTTACAAAGTCCTCCGTTTGAATTTATAATTCTTAGTAATATAGCAGTTGCTCTTTCTTTTAATATGAATTAATGTAGTGGAAGGCCATTTAGTGTTAATGAATTTATAAATTCAATCAGTATATTATTTATTTATTTAATTATTAGACGGGCAGTCTGCCCTTTACATTGCTAAAGTACAAATAATAAGTAAGGTGGTGCAATCAAGACGCAACTGGCCATATTGGCAGAAAAATGAGAAAAGGTAGAAGAGAAAAAACGCTTTCTGTAAAAATCTTCTACATCTACATCTACATCTTCTGCATAATATTAATTTGCTTAATTTTCTGTCCAAAACGTCATTTACAGTTCAATTTATCCAAATCCCTTTAATTCTAATTGAAATTTTTTCAACTGTCACATTAGTCCTAACATCTAAGAACATTTCTACCGTTTTTTTGTGCGCCAATATTGTGATATTTTGATGAAAAGATTAAATTTTGCACTTTCCGTGTTCTTCAGGGAATTTTTCTGGACTTCTTGGAATTTTAGTCTTCTTGGAATTCTGACGCTGATGATATATTTATGATTATAAACGAAGTTTTTTGTGGTTAAACTTTGTATAACTTGGAAGGTAGCATCATATACCATGTATACTACATCCATAATGGATTAACTTCAGGACATCGTCTACTGGAAGTAAAAATATTCTTTTGGTATATTTGTTGTATACTGAGTGCGTTGTATCATAGACCATGTTTTGTCATTCGGAAGGTGATTTTGACACCTGGACATCGTCTACTGGAAGTAAAAATATTCTTCTGGTATATTTGTTGTATACTAAATGCGTTGTATCATAGACTATTTCTCGTCACCCGGGAGCTGATTTTGACACCTGAACATCGTCTACTGGAAGTCGAAATTTTCTTTTAGTACGTTTGTTGTATACTAAGTGCGTTGTATCATAGACCATGTCTTGTCATTTGAAAGGTGATTTTGACACCTGGACATCGTTGACTGGAAGTAAAAATTTTATTTTTGATTTTGACTGTGTGTCTGTGTCTGTGTGTCTGTTATTTTTCTCTCTCGGAGAAAAAGGTATTAGGGAAAATCTTAGAAAGACCATAGCATGACCTCGTTTACGGGGTCGTCGAAATAGCCCCATCCACAATATCAGACGTGTGTCGGATTCCCACTGACTAAACCCATCCCCTCTTCGGCCAGGTGGAAAAACAACCAGCCGTAAAAAGGAATGCCCTCTTTGCCTTTATTGACCCTTGGTAAAGGTGCTTAGTTCCATCTTCTATGTCCGTGAGTCCCGCGGTACCACCGTCAAGCAATGCTGCGTAGAGGGGGGGGGGGGGCGAAAGGCTTTCGCCCGCTTCTGGTTGATGTGGTCGTCATCACTATAGTCATCCTTCATTTTCTGCGTCGCACATAGACACGTAAGTACTCAGCCTTTTCGTCTTCTTCAGTCTTCTTCATCTTTCCTGACTTTCTTGAGAATGTCTACTGTACAGTTGCTGACTGCGCACCATCTATCCTCTGAGGTCAGCATGGCCGTCATAATCGACTCAGGAGTTACTCTGATCTAAAGATAACTCTCAAGTTCCTCTCGCTGCTGATGAGATCGTAAGCACTCGCAAAAGACGTGCTCAACATCATATGTTGCATCTGAACATATTGGGCAGTTCGGATGGTCGTCTAGTTTGAACCGATGCAAGTACTCCCGGAAACATCCATGCCTGGTCGAAAACTGCGTGAGGTAGTAGTTAACTTCCCCATGTCTTCTTCCAATCCAGTCTTCTATCCTTGGTATAAGGCGATGAGTCCATCGTCCTTTGCCACTAGCGTCCCATCTTGTTTGCCATTCAGCCATCGTCTTCTTTCTTGCGGCATCCTAGATCTCCTTCTGGCTTTTGTTACTTGATCGTCCCCTAGCTTCAAATACGTCCTTTCTTTCCAATGCTAAAAGGTCAATGGGTGGCATACCTGATATAATGCAGGCAGCATCGTCATGTTCTATATATTAAAAACAAATAGGGTTAGTTATTATAAAATAAATCAATAGATACCCTTTCCACTAGAATGCAGCGTATAATAAGATATAGAAAACCCGACAAATTCAATAATGAATTGAATTAATAAGAATAAGGAACGACAACGTAAGGCAAAGTAAACATGAAAATATAATTAAATTCGAAGTAAAATCATTAAGGAAAATCAATAATAATAGTAAATTCACATAGAACAATCAGGATAAAATAAAAACGCACGCTCACATTGCGGCTCTACGGCGGAGGCGTAAGACCAAGTGAAGAACACCGATATGCACGCACACTTTGCGGCCCTACAGCAGAGGCACAAGACGAAGCGAAGCACACCAATATGCACACACACATATTGACTCCACGGCGGGAACACAGCAGACGCAAGTAGAAAAAAAAATATAACGAACACAGCACAGTACAAGTAGAGAGAAAAATAAGAAGCCTACTATACATCATGGATCGCCCATACCCGAAAGCGATGCACGTGCAATCAGGGGGAAACCCACGGAGTGCTATCGGCAAGTGACACATAAGTCACGCGCGCTGGAAGCTCGAGGAACCGCCAAAGAGGATACCGTGCAAGTCGGCTCAAAATGCATAGAAGAAGCTTCTATAAGTCTGCAGATAAGGAAGGTAAATCAGAGGCGAGTTTGATAGGAGAAGGTCTCAAGAGGACTCGATGTACTAGAGGAGAGGATTTTTACTCTGGTTTTCTGATTGGCCCTCCCTGCGACGTCACGTGCATTAAACGTTCCAAATAAGGCAATAAACTGCATCTAGGCCAAACACCCACCCCACCGAGGAGACGAAAAATCGGAGATCGCCTCTGCTACGAAAGCATAAAAGAGCCGAGCAACAGGTGCTCACGTCCTCAGTCTGCTTCAAAAATCGTCGCCACGCGAAAGCTCTGCCCGAGTCCGGTCCAGTATAATCTCTTGAAACTTAGAATCATTTTATTAGTTCGGGATTTAGAAAATGTCGGATAAGTGCAAAGACTTATAAAATTTATAGTGAAAGAACTTCGAATATTTTGATCATATAAACTTAAAATCATTTCAGTCATACAACTAGCATACTTACGTTGTTGCTCTTTATTTTTGATAATCTAAAATAATTCACAAAATTATTAGATAGTTGCGAGCGAGCGTGAATATTAAATAGTGTGGCAATTGAATAAATCTATTTAAAGCGAAATCGTGAGTAAATATTTGACCCTAAAGCTCCTAATCCCTGACGCACCCATTCAAAATCGAAACCATCCGCTTTGGGAAGCAGAATCGACACCGCTGAGAGGACGTGCTAGTAGCCGAGCAGTCTAGTAGCAGATAATAAAAAAAGATAAGTGACTTCATTTAAATAAGCATGCTTTAATCGCGCACTTCTCTCTTTCTCTCTCATGATTAGAAATCCATGTAGCCTCTCGAATATCACAAATTCGCGATAACGATATCACGATAACGATATCACGATAACGATATAGATAGATAACGATTAGAGTCACGTCCATTTGACGAATTACCCGAAAAGTAGCGGAATCAAACTTTAGGAGTTAAATTCAATTTGTGCGTGTAACGGGAACTATTGCAATTTCGAAAGATTTTCCGGCGGCTACTGGAGGTCGTTCTATTAAATAGATCGCGAAGGTAGTTAAGCACCGACAGCGCTCAGCTTTGCGCTCTGAAGCTTTGTCCTCGTCCGTGCTTATGAAAGCAAAATAACCAGTAGATATACTGTTCGGTTACAGCTTTTAATAGCTTAGGACATAACAGGTTGTTTACTTATAATTTTTTGGTTCATCGCAGCCAGGAAATATTTTGAAACGCGAAAAATTCAGACATTTTTGTTTGATTATTAAACAAAAACTCGTGAAAGTGGAATTTAAAATCGTGTAGAAACTAAGAAAGTGATCATTTAAGATAATATTTTATTTTGCGCAAGCCTTTTCTTATTCCTCCGCAACCAAAGAATCGCTGAGTAGCGACTTGCTTTCGTCCTCACAATCCTTCTGCAAGTAAAGAATCGCTGAGTAGCGACTTACTCGTTATCAACAATCCTTCTTAAAACAGAGAATCGCCTCTTTGTGCGACCTGTTCGTCAGTCCCTAACTCCTTGATCGATTAATAACCTTATTTTCCTTAACTGATAAATGTGATTTCCTCCGCACAGAAGTATGTTTCTTAGGAAATTTGATAAGCAATCAAGGAATCTCCCCGGATCCTAAGAAAGTAGAAGCCTTAAGAAAGTTTCCGCGACCGAAAACGGTTAAAAATATTCGCCAATATTTGGGACTAGCTGGTTATTATCGACGATTTATAGACGGATTTTTAAAAATAGCTAAACCATTAAATAATCTACTCAAACAAAACGTACCATCCCAATGTAAATAAGGGGACTAAGGAACTTAGGGGGAAGGAGAGATCAGAAGAAAAAGATAGCGTATCTGTTAACAAGACTGTTGAGAAACACGTCGAAATCCGAACAAACGAAAATTCTTATGAATTACCTGTCAACAATCAAAGTGCGTCAGAAATTATTAATCTGGACGATATTGGCACACATAATGTCAGTAAACAAGATCAAGAAACCGCGATTATTCATGAAGACAACGATTCTGTTATAAATCCGAATAAACAAAAGCGTTCTAAAAGTTATGACAAAATGTTTGCTGAAACCCGAGAGCAGCTGTCGATTCGCAAGGATAATTATTTATATTTTTTATCCTCTATGGATCAGCCCTGCGACGAAGGAGCACGACTTCTAGACAGTCGCAAGGAAGTACCGCGATTACACGAATTGACTGCGGGAGAGTTAAGAATAATGCCGAAAATCAACAAACGACATTTTATCATAATATTACGGGGACTTGAACGCGAGAGTATCTCGAAAATCACAGAGAATTTAGTTTTCGGTTTAAAACAATCAAAATCATTTATTTTGAAAGAACAAATCAAATCGATTAGTCTTGCAAAAAGTGTCTCGATTGAAAATATACGATGCGACGATGTGATTGATAAGATTCGAAGCACTCTAAGGGGATCGCAAGTTAAAATAATAATTTGTAAAGGTACTATTACTTATCCAAGTTTAAGCGAGCGCGAAGATTATAGAAGAGTCTCATTGTTCTGCTATCGGCGGACATAAGGGCGTGAATAAAACTTATAAGCGCATAAAACAAAATTTCTACTGGGAAATTATGAAAATCGATATACAGATGTATATTCGAAAATGTTTGCCGTGTCAATTAAAGAAATTAGTCAGGGTTAAAACAAAAAATCGTATGGTTATCATAGATACGCCTGTTCAACCCTTTGAAAAGATCGCCCTCGACCTGGTTGGTCCGTTTCCACGAACAGAAGACGGGCATGATAACATATTAACAATGCAATGCTGTCTGACTAAATACTCACTCGCTATTGCACTTAAGGACGCAACGGCACGATCGGTCGCCGATGCACTAATAAAACTTTTTATCTGCACTTTTGGCGCTCCTATCGCGATTTTGACTGATCAAGGTACAAATTTTTTAAGCAGTTTAATGAAACGAGTAGCAAAAAGATTCAGAATATCACAGTTCAAAACGACAGCCTTTTATCCACAGTAGAACGGCTCTTCTCTCTTCTCTCTTGAGAGAAGTCACCATGTACTGAGCGAATATTTGAAACAATTTATCTCGCAAGACGAACAATGGGACCAGTGGCTAGAGATGGCTGCTTTTTCGTATAATACGTCCGTACTCGAAGCGACACAACACACGACCCACTCGAAACAGAGGACAGACTTCCGACGTATGCCGATTATATTATCGAATTAACAACAAGGTTGAATAACATTCAAGAAATTGCACGAGAAAAATTAATAGCAGCCAAATTGCGTGCAAAATATTATTGATATATTATGACAAAAGTGCAAATCAACAAGATTTTAAGGTTGGCGATTATATTTGGCTACTTAAAGGAGGAAAAATTCATAAGTTAAAAGACCAGTACGAAGGTCCCTATTTAGTTGTAGATATACTGCGTAATGGTAATATTAAGATACAACTAAAAACTAATAAATATAAAGTAGTGTATATGAATCGCGTACGTATATCATACATTGAACCAGAAAAGACTTAAGTCTAAATTAATTAAATGATATATGTCAAATATAGTTTAAGTATAAAGTATGATCCTATTTTCTTATATTCAAATTAACATAATGCATAATTACAGTATCAGGAATAATCGATTAAACAAGCGAGATAAAGAGTTCAGAAAAAAGGAAAAGTAGTAGCAAAATAACTGGCAAAATCTACGTTTAAAGCAACTAAGCTTAAGAAAAAAATATAATGAAAAGGTGAACTCATCTCAAGATACACTGTGATCTGTAAGAGTAGATCAAGGAGCTCGGTACCACCTTCATAGCAATAATAAACATAAATGCTAACGCCCTGATGGCGATTATGTAGAGATATGCGCTTACGCCCCAATGGCAATGATATGTACTTCATACATATGTCAATGATAGGCATAGTTAAGCGAGAATCAGTATTTAGTAAAACTTTGCCTATATAACGTTTATTTTAAATTTTCGCCGTGCAATAAATTAACAAAGTACTATCAAAGAAAAAGATAATGAAAATAAAACAAAAGATTGTCATTAAAACAATTTTACAAAAAAAAGGGTTTTACTTTTAACTACAATATGACCAGAATAAGGACAATTAAGTAAGGAGATAGCTAAAGGGCCGACGAAAGCCAAGAAAAGGACAAAATACATGTATGGAGAAAAGTTTCAATATTATTTAATGATAATTATATTGTGTAACGGGGTTTCCGGGAACTAATTCACACAAAAGTAAAGCGACGATGAGGATTCGACCCCACGTCCCCGAGATCTCAAGGCGCGTGCTCTAACCACTGAGCCAAAGACGCACTACCCTATACTCGCGCCGACTAGCTCTTACGGGCGCTATCCCCGCCCGTTACAGCCCCCCTCAAGAAGTGAATTAGCCGAGTCAACTTCACCTTCTTCATACGGATTCCCCAGCCACCCAGCCTTGCCAGAGAGTCCTCGACAGCTGAACGCCTGACTGGTGACGGTTCAACCCAAGACTCGCCTGACTCCGACTACAGGAATCTTTCCGGGGCTTACCGACTCTCGAACCTTGTGGGTTTTTGAGTTAGGTGCCATGTAATGGGGTTTCCGGGAACTAATTCACACAAAAGTAAAGCGACGATGAGGATTCTACCCCACGTCCCCGAGATCTCAAGGCGCGTGCTCTAACCACTGAGCCAAAGACGCACTACCCTATACTCGCGCCGACTAGCTCTTACGGGCGCTATCCCCGCCCGTTACAGCCCCCCTCAAGAAGTGAATTAGCCGAGTCAACTTCACCTTCTTCATACGGATTCCCCAGCCACCCAGCCTTGCCAGAGAGTCCTCGACAGCTGAACGCCTGACTGGTGACGGTTCAACCCAAGACTCGCCTGACTCCGACTACAGGAATCTTTCCGGGGCTTACCGACTCTCGAACCTTGTGGGTTTTTGAGTTAGGCGCCATGTAATGGGGTTTCCGGGAACTAATTCACACAAAAGTAAAGCGACGATGAGGATTCTACCCCACGTCCACGAGATCTCAAGGCGCGTGCTCTAACTACTGAGCCAACGACGCACTACCCTGCACTCGCGCCGACTAGCTCTTGCGGGCGATATCCCCGCCCGTTACAATTGTAGTATAGTGAAATTAAATTACAATATATCGCGTGCCGCAATTCCACTAATATATGTTAAAATCATAAAGCGCACGGACAGAGAACAACATTTTTCCTTTACACATCGAATCAAGGTTATCATCACGCACATAAAATAGGCGACGATGCAGGCGAAATCTACTCCATCCGGCAGCAACGGAAGAACCCGAGGCCAATTGTATACGGCGCCATTGTACCAGATTATCTCTAAAGAAGTATAGCTGCTCTACAAACTCAAAACGTGGAATCCAGCAGCGCTAAAACAAACAAAAGAAAATAAAAAATTAGTCAAAACAAGAATTTCATCGAAAAAAGGATAACAAAAATTTTAAAGCTAACTTACGCCATAATTCTCCTATCTGATTTTCTCAAAGGTCTGATACAAAGCTAAACCATAAATATCGCACTATTCGTGTCTCTTATTTGGGCAGTCGATACAGGGTATATGGCATAGAACCCAAAGATTTGGTACCAAGCCAATAGGAGAACAACCGTCTGACGGCCCGCATATAGGATAAGAATACTGAAACAAATATATATGGGACGTTTCACGTCAACCGGACCATCAGTGCACCCAAAATTTGGGTTAACCTAACAAGACATTTGAGGTCTCAAAATGATCGTCTGGTCAAGGGCTTTTGAAAAAGTTCTGGCCTTTTCAAAAATCCAATGTGGCGCATAAAATATGGAGCCTGAAACCCACGTTTTCATAGCACATTCAACAAAAACAATAGTAAAAATGTTCTAATTTGTGAAATATCCCACCAAAAAGCATGTACAACTAATGATAGGACATATTATTGACAATGCTGACGGAATTCCAAAATCAAAAATGGTGGACATTATACCTCCACCAAACCCATTTTACCGCAACAACTGATTTTTGATCAGTTTAAAGTATCGATATGGGGGTTTTCAGGGTCACTGAATCTTATTTTAACCTCGACATTTCAAAATTCGTAATGGTGGATCCAAAATGGCGGACATTATACCATCACCAAACCAATTTTACCGCAACAAATGATTTTACATCAGTTTAAAGTATCGATATGGGGGTTCTCGGGGTCATTGAATCTTAGCTTGACCTCGAAATTTCAAAATTTAAAATGGCCAATATAAACTGACGGATATTTGTCATAACCCACCCGCAGGCTCTCTCGCGAAAAGCCCCTGCTAACGCGTAACCCGCCGAACACGCCACGCACGCTGCAGCGCTTATCACCGCGGTGCTAGTACCGCGGCGCGCCGCTAGGCGGCTGCGCATTACCCATAAGTGAAGTAGAGTCGCGGAGGGCACATAAGGAGGCCGGGTCCAGCGCTGTACATCGCCCCTCTTCCAACAGCCTAATGCTGCAAGTACACGGCTCGTGTCCAATGACAACTTGTGCAAAGACTTCAGCAAATAAAACTGTTTTGTGGCAAAGGAATTTATTGCTTTCAAGTGATTTATTTCATCCCTCTTTTTGACTCTTTTTTACACCCCCAACCCCTTCCCACGTTTAGCAACCTATAGAAAGGAATATTTTCTTCAAGGAATGCTTTCTTCATCGGCGACTTTTTCTCCAACAGTCTTTTTCAGGATAGTTGGTGAGCAAGTCCATCAGCGGCTTTATTCATAGGCGACTTTTTCTCCAACAGCCCTTTTTAGGATAGTTAATAGGTACATTAATAGATACATTGGCGACATCCTTTTTAAGGCAGTTGTTGAGTAAGTCTTACTTTATCGGCAACTCCTTGTTCAACTGTACTAGCCGTAATTTTGTTATTTCTAACATTTTTTTTGTTTTGATTGTGCTTTCTCATATCCTAAAACAATGTCTTCTCCTGCGAAAAAATATCGTATCGATAGATGCGTTAATCCATTTGATATTAATACAGGACACAGCAAATCTCTTAGGAAGATCTCCAAAGAATTTCAAGATGTCTATCCTGATTATCCAACATCTTCACTGATTTGTGATACATGTAGAAAATCCTTTTACAAACTAAATGATTTGTCATCTTCAAACGTCAGTATGAGTGTTGATTTTGAATCAGAGACTGACTCACCTTCGGTTTCAAACACGGATGCACCTATGCAAGATGATCTTACAGATATTTTAACTGGACTTAAAAACAAATTCCAATCCCTGCCGGAGAACGATCCATTACGTGTCAGTATTTTTACTATTTTGCCCGAACACTGGGCAATACGTAAAATTATGAACCAATTTGGTGTGTCTCACAGAATGGCTCATAAAGCAAAACAGTTAAGAGAATCAGATGGAGTTTTGGCTTCTCCTGTTGCAAAACGTGGAAAAACATTACCTGCAGAAACTACTCAGAACGTTGAAGATTTTTACGAAAATGATCTTAACAGCAGAATTATGCCAAATAAAAAAGATACCGTCAGTATTTATTTATATGGTGAGAAAATAAAAGTGCAGAAAAGATTATTACTTACTGATATTAAGAACCTTCATAATCAATTTAAAGAACAGTTCCCTGAACATCCGATTGGGCTTACAAAGTTTGCGGAACTGAGACCAAAATGTTGTGTCTTTGCAGGATCCTCTGATACACACAATGTATGTGTATGTACGATACACCAAAATTTCAAGACGATGATTGACGCAGTAAATATAGAAAAAATCTCAAACAATATTCTGAAGAATTATAAAGATAGTTTGAATTTCGTTCTATGTGAGGATCCCAAATCAAGTTGTTATTTGAATGAATGCAAATTTTGTCCGGACATTCAAAAGTTTTCTAATTACGCTGAGAACATTATGGATGAGCACAATATTGATCAAGTCATCTTCAGCACGTGGCATACAACCGATAGATACACTTTGATAAAACAATGCCTAACATCGCAAGAATTTATTGAAACTTTATGTTCTAGCCCAGAAAAGTTGATACCTCATCACTTCATCGCTAAGGAACAATCAAAGTTTATTTCTGGGAAGAAAAATAATCTTTCAGATGAAGAGGTTCTTGCTCAATTGGATTTTGCTGAGAACTATGCTTTTACAGCCCAAGATGCTGCACAGGCATTTCATTTTAATAATGATCAAAGTACGATTTTTCCTGCTGTTGTTTATTATAAATCTGAAGGCAAGCTAAAGCATTTCAGTACAGTATCTATGTCCAACTGTACTACTCATGATGCCACTACAGTATACATAACGCAGCAAAAGCTTATACCTGAAATTCGCAAGGTTTGTCCCACAGTAAAAAAGGTAATATATGCTACTGGTGGTGCTAAACAGCATTTTAAAAATCGTTATCAAATGAGTAGTTTAATGAGTCATTAGAGAGATTTTGGCGTTGATGCTGAATGGCACTGTTTTGCAACAGCACACGGAAAAGGTAGTTGCGATGGGGTTGGAGCGATAGTAAAGAGAGAAGCTACAAGAGCGAGCTTACAAGCTGCAAAAAATAAAGCAATTCTAGATGTTAAAGCTCTTTATTCATGGGCTAATGGGCGATCATTCAATATAAAATTTTTCTTATACACCAAAAAAGATCACGAACAAACTCGTCATATCCTAACAAAGAGATTTAAAAACTGTCCACCTGTCACAAACATACAAATGGGGCATGGATTTATCCCAGAAAATAATGAAACGTTGAAACTCATGCATTACTCAAATGCCAATGAACCTAGGAACAGAGTAATTTATGATATCGGCGAAAGCCATTTATCACCAGTAAAAACTCCACGAACGAGGAGCCAGAATTGATAAGAGTGCACAAAATGACATTAAAGATTGATTCATTTGGCTAAATTATAATTTTTTTCATCCACGCAGGTATATACATATACACATAACAATAGAAAAATGTAAGTGCAAAAATCGCAGACAGATAATTCTAAATTTAATAGACCGGAAAAATATAAGATTCATGTGCACAAATACTGATGCCGATAATACATTTATAACCATTTACCTCACAAACCCCCATATCGTTACTTTAAATTGATCTAAAATCATTTGTTGCGGTAAAATTGGTTTAGTGGCGGTATAATGTCCGCCATTTTGGATCCACCATTTTAAATTTTGAAATTTCGAGGTCAAGCTAAGATTCAATGACCCCGAAAACCCCCATATCGATACTTTAAACTGATCAAAAATCAGTTGTTGCGGTAAAATGGGTTTGGTGGTGGTATAATGTCCACCATTTTTGATTTTGGAATTCCGTCAGCATTGTCAATAATATGTCCTATCATTAGTTGTACATGCTTTTTGGTGGGATATTTCACAAATTAGAACATTTTTACTATTGTTTTTGTTGAATGTGCTATGAAAACGTGGGTTTCAGGCTCCATATTTTATGCGCCACATTGGATTTTTGAAAAGGCCAGAACTTTTTCAAAAGCCCTTGACCAGACGATCATTTTGAGACCTCAAATGTCTTGTTAGGTTAACCCAAATTTTGGGTGCACTGATGGTCCGGTTGACGTGAAACGTCCCATATATATATATAAGGATTACTAAACTATTACGAAATATGGAATAACAGAAGAAAATAAAAAAATAAATAGTAGCATTGCCCACCCTATTTCCTGAGTGAGTGCGATGAACTCTCACTCTAGTTGCCTCCGATTGAGTTTGGTGAGATACCACACAAAACATATCAATCCCTGGACAAGGCCGATGACACCGAGTGGGTTGCTTACCCGCTATACAAGAAATCGTGGGCGAAATCTAAGAAAAGGAAGAAGGAAATTTAAGATATAAGAAAAACCGAGAGTTTAAAAAAGAATTCTTTATTTATATAATTAAAAATTTAAGAAACTTACCAATTTCTCCTCGTAAGTCAGAAAAAGTTCCTTCGTTCTGGATTCGATGCAAAAATTGTAAGGACACCGAGATTCACGTGAAGTCATGGCCTTTTTTTCGCACGAGTGGCTGGAATTTTCGGTTTGTGATATACTTATAATAAATATATGTATAGAATATGCTAAGCTCTTGATGTCTACGTGAATGTTCACCGTGAGTGTTTTTCAGGTCACCCGGAACTCTAAAAAATGTTGTCCAGGTGTTTATTATCGGAAAAAATGTTAGGTTTAGTAATGCTCTTCGTGGTTTGAGGTGTGTAGGTGTAAGTTCTGCTTGAAGATGATGGATACGTTACCCGCGAGTCTCGTTGATGATGTCCAGCAGAAAAAAAGATAAAATCTAGGTAGCGCGCTCAGTAGTTTTCTATGTGTAGGTGTAAGTTCCGCTCGAAGATGATAAGCATCCCGAGACTATAGTAGACGATGTCCAGGTGTCCGAGAATCTCAGCGGCTAGTAATGATTCTTATATCCTGCAGTCTAGTTCTGAGTACAAATCGCAGTTCATTAGTGAAATATAAAATTGAGGAAATTTTAAACATTTTCAAAATTTTCCAAAATTTTCCATACATTTTCCAAAATTTTCCAATATTTTAAAACATTTTTTGAAGTTTTTTATAGTAATTAATTCCACAGAGCGCGCTACCAATATTTTTTTTTTTCGTCGAAGACCTATACATCATCATCTACGAGAGTCCCGGGTGACGTGCTCATCATCATTAAACAGAACTTACATCTGCATATCGAAAGCCATGGAGAGCGCTAACTAGATTTCCTAAATCCAATCTAACCTCAAACGAGTATTTCAAATTTAACCATCTGTTTACCAACCGAACCGCTTGTAATGTGCCGAAATAGGCAGTATTTAAGGGTGACTGTTGGTTAAACCGTTAGCCAAGTCGTTCGGATTTGGCCAACCAATGGTGAATCAGATCTTTACGTTTTAACCAGCGTGGGATCAATCTTATTTACGAAAATTTCATATATTAAATTTCCTCTAGATAACATATCATTGGATATTAAAGTTACGTGGTTTTGTTTTTCGAATTTAAGTGTGCAATTTATTGTTCGCCTACGTTTAGTAACCAAGATTTAAACGATTGTTCATTATTTGTGACTCTAATATTATCAATTGATTTCATAATTTTAAATTTATTCTATATTGAACTTTTTTTGACACATGATTCTAGAATTAGAGCTCGACTTCCACGTCGTACAACAGGTAATATTTGACGAAAATCTCCCAATAATACGACTACTATTTGCGGCTATACCAGTCCACACTGAGAGAAATGTAGAGTTGGATTAACCGAAAACTCGAATAATGAGAACTACATCGTGTACAAATATCAAGTTATTTCATCAATTATTCCCCAAAAATCTTAATTACTGAAAATCTCTTCCCAACGATAACTCAAGAAAAAAGGCATGAATCATATTAAAAATTTAGATTTAGATAGATTTCCTTGGTGCCGTAATCCCTTTCTTTGGGCTGCTTCTTAGCTCCATTAGATTTTGAGATATTTTAGATTTAATTTTTAAAATTTTTTTATTTGAAAACGTAACTCGATAAATACTCTATGGAAATTTTTGAAAAAAATCATAGTGATTAACAAAGATAAGAAATACTAGGGACTAATTAACAAGTTCTTTCACTAATTATTTCGTGAGAAAAAATTACTGAAAAACAATACACCACGATAACTCAAGAAAAAGGCACGAACCATATTAAAAATTGAATTTAGACAGATTTTCATGGTGTCTTGATTCCTTTCTCTAGGCTGCCCATTAGCTCTATTAGATTTTGAGATATTTTAAATTTAATTTTTACAAAATTTTTTTTAAAACCGTTCTAACTCGATAGTCATAGTCATAGTCATATTGGGCGGAGGTGAACTGCGGCGGCATCTGCACGGGGACGTGCTGGTCGAGCACTCAGGCGATGCCCATTGTGCTGTGCCTCCTTTACGATTGGTAGCTACTTTATAAAACCTTTATTTTAAAACATTATTTTACAGTCATTAATTGTTTTCGTTATTTTTGTACTGTTAGTCGCACAATTTATTTCCGCTATGGAAGATCAAGTGAGAGTTTTTCGCTCAAGCAAAATGACGATGACAATGATCTTAGTCTTAGTCTGTTTGGCGGAGGTGAGCTGCGGCGGCCCCTGCACGGAGACGTGCCGGTCGAGCACTCAGGCAAATCTCATTGTGCTGTGCCTCCTGTACCATGAGAAATTACTTTATAAACCCTTGTTTATAGCTTCGGCAACTCGGCAAATTGATGCCAAGCTGTTTGACCTTAGCTCCAATAACCCCAACATGGGAACCCCCCACACCCACTGTCTTGTTCCTGCGAAAGCTGGGCATTCACACAGCAGGTGGGAGGTGGTCTCCGTTTCGCGCTCGCACCACCTGCAGCTCCCGGAGTCCCTTAGTCCCAAGTTCCACAGGTAGTATCTTACCCTCCCATGTCTCGTCAGCCAGCCAACGGCCAGCCTCAACCTATTCCTGCTTAGGCCCCTAATGGTCTGTAGCTACTCCTTAGGTGGACTGCTGCCCATCAGAGCCCTAGCCTGACTTTGCCCATCGGCATTGGTCCATTTGTCGCTCAGTTGCGTGTTGAGCCAGTCTTTAATTGCTCTATTAACTTCGCAGGTTGGGACAGCGACTGCGCACCGTCTTGCATGAATGCCGTCCGCACCCCTACCCGCTAACCTGTCCGCCTTTTCGTAACCTACCACATCGGAGTGTCCTGGTACCCACACCAGTCTCACCGCGTTGTGTTCTGCCAGTGATTCCAGCGCCTGTCTGCACCTTAGTACCTCTGTCCAGCGCCATGAGAGCTGCCCTGCTATCCGAGCAGAAGCTTACAGTTCTTTGTCCTGTGCCTCTCTCCAACAGCCATTTAGCAGCTTCTGTAATGGCTCTGATTTCTGCCTGGAACACCGTAGCATAGTGGTCGAGCGAGCACACAATTTCTTGTGTGTCTCTCTTTTCCCAGGCACCTGCTCCTACACCGTTCTCATTTTTTGAGCCATCTATATACCACACCACACTATTTTTGAGGAGTTCATGTGAACTCGTCTTCCATTCTTCCCTTTTTGGGATTATGATCGAAAACAGCTTAGAGAAATAAATTCTTTCCGCCATTTTGTCACAACCTCTTTCTTCCATTAGCGGCATTACTTGTTCCAGAATTGCCGCATTTTTGAAATCCAAACAGTTCTTTGATTTCACTATTCTGCAGAACGTCCTGCACGCATTTGCCCTTATTACCTTGCCTAGTGGAGGGAGTTCCAACAGTCTTTCCATAGCGATCGTAGTTGTCGTGGGCATGGATCCCGTGATTCCTCCCATTACCAATCTTTGCACCCTGTCTAGTGCCCTTGTGTGAGTATTCAACACACTTATAGCCCCATACCAGTGCCCCATGGGTGAGTCTTGGTTTTATGTCTAGATACTTCAGTTGGATTTATTTTTTTTCAGGTAGAAAATTTTACAATTTAGAAAAAAAAATAAAAAAATGAATACAACAGACAATAACTATTAATAAGTGTCTGAAGACAACAGTTTTTTCATAGTTCTAAGCAGTTTTCTTCATTTTATAATTGCTGTCTTCTACGTTCACTAGTTTGTTCCCAATCAAAACAGCTATCTTCGGATTTCTACACATTTTTCTTAACTTTTTTGAAAACACGCCCACGAACTCTTGCGTCGAATACTATTAAGTATATTTTCAGTCCCGTTGCGAAGACTAGTACAGTTCTCACTTCGTATACGTTTGATTCTCTAGCAACGAAACCATTAAAAATTGTCCAAAATTCCACACCATCTATTGAAGTATTCACTTGTATCGACTGTCCCCGAGACAGCCACATTTTTCTAATTGATCAGTATATAACTTAACTTAACTTAAGTAAGCCATTTATTGACCAAAAAAATAAATGTTGTTGCTTCATTCTGATTAAATATAATAAACTGGACTTTGGTTGATTGATCTCAGTTCTTTTTTATCTGTTATTTCGTTGCGGAATATATCAAACTCGTCTAACTTTTTACTTTTTTAAAACTTAATTTTTTGAGATTTTAGTCCTTTTGACCATAGTTTTATTGTAACATTTTTATCATTAACATGAAATCACTGATTGTTCTGATACACTATACTCGAATGATTTCTACACTTCGAAACTAAAACCAAGTGCGAACTACCAAGACCTTGTCATCGGCTACCCCGTACACCTAGATACCGTCTTCGAATATCCATTTATCGTCTCCATTTATCTCGACCAAAATTGTGGATTTCATCTTGTGATATGCATGTGCGTCATTTTATATTCACAAACACATAGAATTAAAAAAAGATTATACCTGTACAAATAACTATTTGTAGCATCCCTTTGATCTCGACCAAAACTGCAGATTTTATCTTATGATATAAATGAATACTTACAGCATTCGTCATTATATGTCACGAACACAAAACTTTAAAAAAACGATTATATCTGCACGAGTAATTATTTGTAGCATCCTTTTTATGTAAATTGAATCTGCAGATAACATTTTGTGATATGCATGAATACATAAATCGTCATTTCATATTCACAAATAAATCGCTTTGAAAAAAAATTATATCCGCACAATAATTTAATCGCAGCATCCCTTTTATCTGGACCAAATTTACTGATTACAACTTGTGATATGCACGAATACATAAAGCATTCGTTATCTCATATACACAAATAGATAGCTATAAAGAAAACAGCATATCCGCACAATAATTTAATCGCAGGATCCCTTTTATCTGGACCTAATTTACTGATTACAACTTGTGTTATGCACGAATACATAAAGCATTCGTTATCTCATATGCACAAATAGATAGCTATAAAAAAACAGCATATCTGCACAAATATTTAATCGCAGCATCCCTTTCATCTAGACCAATTTTAAAGCAATCTTTATTTATCCATTAATATGTATACATGTCATAATATGTCACAAATAAAAAAAAAATTAATTAATTGCGTCTATTTTTTTTTAATTGTTTTAACAGCTTCTAATCTACCTAGACAAAATATTAAAAAGGTTTTTTTAGTAGGAATGTATATTTTTATCATATATACCTGTCTATACCATAAAATAGTTTTTTATTATAAAATATATCAAGTTTTGTGAAATAAATGCAAAAAAAAACGGGACGGACAGACAGACGGACATTTTTGAAATTTTATCTTTTATTGCTAAAGACTAATTGAAATTTGATACATTTGACATTTTTTTTGGTAACCTAAATGATTTATGTTTGAAGAACATTTCTACTGTAAAATAGATTTAATTTGTTTGTTTTTACGAGTTTTTACAAAATAGACCAAATATAATTTTTTTTTATTGTTTTCACAGCTTCCAATCTACCTGGGGGTTTTTACAAAATTGACCAAATATAAAATGTTAATATAGTGTATATATATATAAACATATATATATATATATATATATATATATATATTTAAAAAAAATTGACGGCAACGTTTGTATTCTACAATAAAAATCAGAGGGGTCTGCAAACTTTTGGACAATGAATCATCCAAAACTTATATATTAAATTATGTATCAAAAACCGCCTCATACATTAGCAGGCAGATTATACTGTATATTAAAACAGTATTCTATCTATTATTCTATCTATAGACCTATAAATTAAGTTGAAGGAAGCTACGTGCCAATGAATTGGCAGCGATTTTTTCTCTGCAACCGATAATTTCATTACGTTGTTTTATAATTTAGCTAACATCTGCATCTTTTCCGCCAAATTTCACTTTCGAATTTCCGCAGTTCTTTGACTTCATCAACATCCTCAAGTAATCCTTCTTTTTTCAGATCACTGAAAATCTTATCGCGTCTTGACATTTTTAATTTTTGTAAAATAATTAATTGTTTGTTATTATGCATTTTGATGCATTTGATCATTTACAGCAACGCATGCGATCATTATCATAATTTCTTAACTCAGTATGCCTTACAGGCACAGAAATAAGTATACAAGTATCATTGTTATCCCCCTTGAAGGATTGCCACCTTGTCGTGTGCCTGTTGAGCCGGTGAAGGGGCTTCTCTGGTTGATTGTGCGGCGGATCTTGGACCCGGACCCGATGACAAAAAGTAAATGTTTTGATTGTGTCTGATTTTCTGTAAAACGGGCTCTCAAATGTATGTGGATTCCCGTATAAAGGGCTTTTACTCGAGTATGGGATCTTCCTAAAAAGGGGACTTTCAACGGGCCTGAGTCGGTACTCACTCAACTCTTCTCGTCTCAGAGAGAGGAGAGTGAAAACTGCCTGGCGGACCGACTAGACGCTAGGAGCAATCCCCCAACCAGGCGAAGGCGGTACCGCCGGTTGGGAAACACAACTCATGAATACACATGATACACCTCTAGGAACCCTAGAAAAACAAACTGGGTGAGATACAGAGAACTTAGGGATAAGATCGGTCGTTTCCCAGTCACGTACGGGACGGCGGAGGACATTGATCACTGCAGTGGGATCTTAAGGGACATAATAATTGGTTTTTACGAGAACAATTGTGAATTTAGGCCATATATATTAGGCCATAACAACACACGGTCGCAAGGGACTTTAGGCTAATCAGCATGACCTCGTTTTGACTTGAAACCCCGGAAAGGCTGGTTAACAGATATATCAAGAAGTCATAACTAGTAGAAGCACCGCTGCACAGCAAGCAGCATGCCTATCAGACAGGAAAGTCAGTGGACACAGCGCTGGTGGACGCGCTTAACTTCATTCAAAAGGGCATGAAAAACAGAAGTCTGACATTGGTGGCTTTCCTAGACATCGAGGGGGCTTTCAATTACACAACCGGTGAGGCGATTTCAGCAAGCATGGAGGAGCACGCAATACCAGCAACTGTCGTCAGGTGGATCAGCGTTATGCTGAGGTCCAGGACGACAGTAACTACCTGGGAAGCGTACTCTTGCAAAGGAGTGATCAGGAAAGTATGCCCACACGGAGGGGTGCTGTCACCGATACAATGGTACCTGGTGGTGGACAGCTTGCTATGCAGACGACATCGTCATCCTGTTTAGGGAGGACGACGAGGACGTGCTAGCAGGTCTAATGCAGTTTGCACTGGGCGTGGTGGAGAATTAGTGTGATAAAGTAAAAGTGGGGGTTAAACCCAACAAGGTATGTGTCATGCTGTGTACGAACAGGTATAAGACTTAGCCGATCAAAGGGCTTCAACTCCATGGAGTTCCCCTGAAATTGGTAAAAGAGGTCAAACACCTAAGAGTCACGTCGACGCCAGACTCAACTGGGAAAACATATTAAATATAAATGCGAGAAAGCGATAGGCACTTTCTGGGCCTACAGGAGAGCTTTTGGCAATGACTGAGGTCTAGAACCGGATAAAATGAGATGGATTTATGATGCAATCATCAAACTCAGACTCACTTATGGGGCACTGGTATGGGGCTACAAAAGTGAGTTGAAAACTCACCCAGGGGTCCAAGCAGGAATAGGCTGAGGCTGGCCGTTGGATGGCTGACGGGACATTGGAGGGTAAGATACTACCTGTGGAACTTGGGACTAAGGGACTCCGGGAGTTGCAGGTGGTGCGAGCGCGAAACGGGGACCACCTTCCACCTGCTGTGTAAATGCCCAGCTTTCGCAGGAACAAGACAGTGGGTGTGGGGGGTTCCCATGTTGGGGTTAGAGGAGCTAAGGTCAAACAGCTTGGCATCAATTCGCCGAGTTGCCAAAGCTATAAACAAGGGTTTATAAAGTAATTTCTCATGGTACAGGAGGCACAGCACAATGAGATTTGCCTGAGTGCTCGACCGGCACGTCCCCGTGCAGGGGCCGCCGCAGCTCACCTCCGCCAAACAGACTAACAAGGAAAGGTACCCAACCCGAACTCACTGATTTTGATGATTTTCATATATGTTGTAGAACATAAAAAAATAAGAGAAACGTATTTTTTTTTATCGGCTAATTTTCACTTTTAAGGGGTAAAAACCTCCCCTAAAGCTAACCCCCAAAAAGCGTTTTTTTTAAATATCTCGGCTTAAAATTAATATTTTTCAATGAAACAAATTGGAGGTTATTTCATACAAAAAGAGCAAGTATTTCATGGTGATTTGAAGAGTAAGAGTAGCATCCCCTATTTTTTAGGGGTTGAAAACATATATTTTTTGGCATAATTTTATAATAAAAATGTTTAAACCGACTAAAAAAAAATTGGAAAAAATGTTTAAACATCCTTAATAACAAAATTTAGTTGACGTCTTTTGGTGTTTTCATAAATATTACCCCTAAGGGGGTAAACCACCCCTAACACAAAATAACTGTAAATATGTAATTCAATACATAATATTTCGTAGAAAGTTTGTATATAGAGGTTTTCGAGGTCGCTGATTACAAATCTGTTATCAGATTTTGAAAATTCAAAATGGCGGAACCAATAGGACGGAAATATCGAAAAAAAATTTTATATAATAAAAAAGTTTTAAACGACTAAAAGAATTGGAAAAAATTTGTAAACATCTATAATAAACAAATTAAGTTTTTCGATTTTTTCATAGATACTACCCTTTAGGGGGTAAACCACCCCTAACACAAAATAACTATAAGTATACTTCAATCCATAATATTTTGTAGAAGGTTTGTATATAAGGGTTTTCGAGATCGCTCTTTGCAAATCTGATATCAGATTTTGAAAATTCAAAATGGCGGAACCAATGTGGTGGACGAAAATGTCGAAAAAAAATTTTAACTTTCATAAAAACTTGTTTACAAATGTGTGATCTTTGTAGCCTGTACATGTGAACTAAAGAGCCTTAAACCCTAAACCCCTAAAGAACAAATAGGCTAAATGGTTGTGCTTTTTAACCAAACCACCTCAAATTCCTAAATTTGTAAACAAGAAAATTCTGTGTGTGAAGCAGTTTTATAATTTCCGTAGAAATTGTTATCAGAATGTTATTGAAATTCCTTTATTGTAAATTCAACTTATAATGTATTTTTGTTTATAATATTAGAGTATAATAATAATCTACAATCTTTTATCTTTTGCCATAGTGCATTTTTTGTATTGAGCATAAAATATATTATTTTACGATGTTTTTACAATAATGGTAGTCCTCATAAAAGTGTTTAAAGCACAATGCTTTTTTGCACCAACCACATCGTACAATTGCAATGTTTGTGCACCCTTCTATTTCACAATGTGTTGCACAAGACTTTCCAAAACTGAAATCTATAGGATTATCAAATTTATCTGGTTTTTCATTGACGTAACCGCTTTTATACCAGGAATATTTAAACAAATCTATATATCTCGGTGAAGACAGTTGGTTGTGAACCAATGATTGAAGTTTAATTATATTATTTCTCACATGTAAATTCATACCATGATCCATTAACATTACATTATCAGAAAATGTTCGGACAAAGTTTTTCCAAATACGGAATCCATAGACACCAAGTGGTTGTATTTTTCCTGTGGTTCCAGTTGGAATTTTTTTTATGTTAATAATTTTATTTTGTGGCATTGTTTCTTCTATAACTTTGTCACAATGACCACTCCAAGAATCAAGTAATAGTATTGAGTATGGCCTACATAGGGATAAAATATTTTTTCCAACCAGATTTTGAAGTGATCTGCAATTAAACGACTTACTAATTAACTGATCAACGATATTACAATGTAAAAATTGTTATTAGTTCCCTTACTTGTTGTTAATTTTCCAGATTTGGATGCTTCCACGTACACGTTTTCTGGTCTAAATATGTTTTGTTCTACAATAGGGCCAAACTTGCCACTTGGTTCCTTTAAAACAAGAAATAGCGGTGACAACAGTTGTCCAGTAGCTGATATTAGTGGCTGTATAGTATAACTATGCGTTGTTGCTGAAATTGACTGTACCAGACATTGCACTTGCTTTTCTCCTTCTACTGCTAATGTTCTTCCAGAATGCATTTCTAGCTGAAATCCGCTCTGATCTGTATTATACAAATTTTCGAGTCCAATCCTTGGTATACACGATTTAACGTCATCGATAAATGCTTCAGCTTTAGCCGTAAGTTCTGCACTACTTTCTAGTGTTTTTCTTGTTATGAACTTATTTATTTTCCTAGAAACTATTCGGTGTGCTTGCTTAAATTTGAGTAACCAATGTTTAGAAGCTTTGAATCTAATATCATCAAAACCAATTTCTTTTTTAGCTTGTAGGCCCATTGAATTATATCTTCATCATGGATAAGTGAACCACTGTCGAGAGCTGCTTGAAAATTATCCAGGGTATACTGACAAATTTGTGCTACTTTTTCTCTATACGTGCCACCTTTATTAATTGAATGAGCCCAACGACGTAGCTGACTAATAGATGATACTTTTTTGAATCTGTTTTGCACTGTTTTGAGACTTAAATTTTGCTTCGTTTTGCTACTTCTCCAAAATTCTACAGCTCTTTTTTTGTATTCAAAATCTAGTTCTTCATTATCTGCTGTACATTGATTTGTTGGTGCTATATCCGGATCAGGGAAATGATGTTGCACTTCATCTTCAATTATTTCCGCATTATGGTCTTTATACTCTTCTTGAAAATCCAAAGAGTCATCAGTAATCATTTCTACATCGTTGAAATCGTGTGTTGCATCTATTAAAATTTCTTTTATTTTTTCGGCCAACTCTGTTTCGTGATAATTCGTGACACTATCTGGTATGTTTAACGCTTGAAAGTATGCTAATAATAAGTTTAGAACGTTTAACGGATTAATTTTCATTTTTCAATCTAAAATGAAAACAAGCGGTAAAATTTATACAAGCTGTGTTTTTGCATGTAAGGCACGGCTGCTACATTTCTACCAGAATAAAACGAGTGAATGTAAATTAATTCTCGTTCCACTTTGTGATGTTCGGAACACTCTATTTTTGGTTTTATTCAACTTTTATTCACTTTGAAATTGAATAATGTAAATCTATATAAAATCACTAAAGAAAATTTTCTACAACTGTATGATACCACTGACAAACAAAAAGACGTACTATTCGTACTTTCCGGCATCGAACTAGAATACCCACAAAACTCACTCACTGCCTAAAAAATAACACAGGCAGCTGAGGTAAACACTCGATGAAAACAATCTAAAAAAAGAACATACTGATTCGCACATATTGTCAACAACTTTTATGAGTGAAAGACATTTATCTGTGGAATTATCATTGAATGTACGATAACATTCATTAAACTAATGAATGCATATAAAATTCCCTTTCAATAACAACGTGTTTTTTAATTGCAAATGAAGTTCCAGTATTAATATTCTTTTATGTATTTTTACCAATAACAAAAATTATCATAGTAATATAATAATAATAATAAGAAGAAGATGAATAAGCATAATTGCAATAGCAATAATAACAGTAATACTGATAATAGCAATGATAATGAAAAATAATAATAATAATTAGAATAATATTTATTATTAAATTTAGATTTTTTGATAAATTCATTAAATCGTAGCAAATAGTATTATTATGGAATTCCAGACTGTAGATATTTTACTATAGATACAATAATCATTACTTCGAGAATTCATCTAAAAAACTTTCGGCTTACGAAATAATTGTAACAATGAAAAACTCCCAAGTTTGACAACATTAAATTTTATTACAAAACGCAAAAGAGTTTGATAAACTAATTTTATTAACCTATGTTTTTTCATTTGCAAAAAAGTGTGGACTTTTTGAATTTATAAAATTATATAATTATGCAATTTATGAAATACTTTATAATTTATGAAATTACTTTTGAAATTATGCTAATTTATAAAAGCAGAAAAATAAATAATCTTTGATTGAAACATAAAACGAGACGTTATTTGTTACATACAAAATGATAGAATAAAATATCGGTAATATGTCTATACTCGTGTCTACGGTAAAGCATAGGCCTTCGGCTTGTCTGGAGGTTAGGGGTTTGGAGTCGTTTGGTTAAAAAGCACAACCATTTAGCCTATTTGTTCTTTAGGGGTTTAGGGTTTAAGGCTCTTTAGTTCACATGTACAGGCTACAAAGATCACACATTTGTAAACAAGTTTTTTTGAAAGTTAAAATTTTTTTTCGACATTTTCGTCCACCACATTGGTTTCGCCATTTTGTATTTTTAAAATCTGATATCAGATTTGTAAAGAGCGATCTCGAAAACCTCTATATACAAACTTTCTACGAAATATTATGTATTGAATTACATATTTACAGTTATTTTGTGTTAGGGGTGGTTTACCCCCTTAGGGATAATATTTATGAAAACACCGAAAGACGTCAACTAAATTTTGTTATTAAGGATGTTTAAACATTTTTTCCAATTTTTTTTAGTCGGTTTAAACATTTTTATTATAAAATTATGCCAAAAAATATATGTTTTCAACCCCTAAAAAATAGGGGATGCTACCCTTACTCTTCAAATCACCATGAAATACTTGCTCTTTTTGTAAGAAATAACCTCCAATTTGTTTCATTGAAAAATATTAATTTTAAGCCGAGATATTTAAAAAAAACGCTTTTTGGGGGTTAACTTTAGGGGAGGTTTTTACCCCTTAAAAGTGAAAATTAGCCGATAAAAAAAAATACGTGTCTCTTATTTTTTTATGTTCTACAACATATATGAAAATCATCAAAATCGGTGAGTTCGGGTTGGGTACCTTTCCTTGTAAGACTAAGATCATTGTCATCGTCATTTTGCTTGAGCGAAAAACTCTCACTTGATCTTCCATAGCGGAAATAAATTGTGCGACTTTTTTTTTTTTTTTTTTTTTTACATGGCATTTGGAACTCGAAAGTTCATCGCCTCATCTACGCAAGCCTTCCACGCTGCCCTATCTTGTGTCAACCCCACCCAAGATGCACCTCTGAGATCGACACCCACCCGTCCTATTTCTACTAGATCCGCTTTTACGTTGTCCTCCCATCTACGTCTAGGTCTACCTAGAGGTCGCGTTACCATCGGCCTGCCCTTCATGACACGCGCTGCCATACGGTCGTCTCCCATTCTCGCTACGTGCCCTGCCCATCCCAATCTGCGCGATTTTATTATTCTGTTAATATTTGGTGACGCGTACAGATTGTGTAACCCATCATTGTGTAGTCTCCTCCATTCCCCGGTTTCCTCATCTTTCTTCGGCCCGTATATTTTTCGCAAGACTTTATTTTCATATACCCTAAAACGGTTGTCCGCCTGCTTAGTGAGAGCCCACGTTTCGCACCCGTACAGAACCACCGGCAGTATTATTGTCCTGTATATTCTTATTTTAACGTTTTTAGACAACAGCCTCGACTTAAGTAAATTACTCACGGCGTAGAAGCAAGCATTACCCGAATGGAGTCTCTTATTTATTTCTACATTAATCTCGTTTCTATCATTTATGGTCGTACCCAGATACCTGAATTCGCTAACCTTTTCAAAAGTAAAATTCCCAACTCTGAGATCTTCCTCCCCTCTGCAGATGCCTAGCTTATCCACAATCATGTACTTTGTTTTTGATTCACTCACATCTAACCCTGTATACTCCACCGCTTTTATGAGGATTTCCGCGTTTCTTGCTACCGTTTCCCTACAATCCCCCAGTATATCCAAATCATCTGCGTAGCCTAGTATCTGCGTTGTTCCATTAAGCGTTGCGCCCATCTGGCTAACCTGCATTTTTCTAACGGCATACTCTAACGTTAAGTTGAACAGCACCGTAGAGAGTCCATCCCCTTGTTTTAAACCATCGCGTATCATGAAGGGTTCTGATACATTACCGCCTACTCGGACCTTTCCCGTGCTTCCGTTCAGACATATTTGAATTAATCTCACGAGTTTTTTCGGTACACCGAGAAGTACTAGAATTTGATACATTTTGCTTCGCTTAATAGAGTCGTACGCTTTTTTAAAATCTATAAATAGTTGGTGTATGGTTTCGCAAAATTCCCACTTTTTCTCTAACAACTGTCTTATGGTAAACATTTGATCGCTCGTCGATCTGTTGCGCCGAAATCCACACTGATAATCTCCTACTATATCTTCCGCGAATGGAGTGAGTCTAGCTTGTATTACGTTTGACAGAACTTTGTAGCACGTTGCTAAAAGTGAAATACCCCTATAGTTATTGCAGTCTGTCTTATCCCCCTTTTTAAAAATCGGTATAATGGTATTGTATCATTTTTCCAGATGGCACATACTAGTTTATAGATTTTGAAAGTGAGCTCGACGCCCCCATATTTGAGTAACTCAGCTGGTATAGAGTCATTTCCCGCGGCTTTGTTGTTTTTTAGTTTTTTAATCGCGGCCTCTACTTCTTGGTATCTCGGTTCCTCCACGTGGGGTTCAGCAGTGTGAATTTCGTCCCCTAATTCTTCGCTATTTTCGTGCACGTTTAATAATTTATCGAAATAATTTTTCCACAGCGACAGAAATTCGTTGTCATTTGTTACGAGGTCCCCGTTTTCGTCCTTCATCAATTGCGCTCTACTCCTAAAACCCTTTCTGATGGCGTTAATCCCTCTGTACATTTCGCGGGGGTTATTTTCCTTACTGTTAGTTTCTATTCTCCTAATAAGATTCTTTTGATACTCCCGCTTCTTATTTCGGTAGATCGCGCTCGTCTGTTTCCTTACGTTAGAATACTCTTCTACGGTCCTATCGCTTCTATTTTGTAAGCTATCTAATTTAGCCTTTTTGCGCCTTTCAAACCAGAGTTCGCACTCTTCGTCAAACCATGGTTTGCTCTTTGGCTTTTTCTTTTTACCCAGTACTTTGTTCGCGGCCTCTTTTACCGTTTTTTCGATGTCCCCCCATAAGCTATTCGGTTCGTCATTCCCCTCCGGCGATGTGTTTGCTTCTTCAAGTGCCTGAAACCTGTTATTAATTTCTATCTGGTACCTAATTCGCTCTGTTCTATCTCGTAGTTTCTCAATATCGAAGCTTTCTACCTTGTTTGCTCGCTTACTATTTTGATTCGCTATCAAAATAGTAAGCGGCTTCGTGCAGGCTTTCCTTACCTATAGTAGGCCTAAACATTTCCTCCCTACCTATTTTAGCATTGAAATCGCCTAATACTATTCTTGTGTCGTAAGACGCGAACTGGTCGATTACCTGCTCTAAAGTTTCGTAATAGAGATCCTTAGCTTCTTCTTCTTTGTCCTCCGTAGGACAGTGTACATTAATAAATACATATCTATACCATTCACCTTCGATAATGATGTACGAGAGCCTATCATTGACGGATTTAAAACTTTTAACCGAATATATGATGCTTTTGCTTACGAGAAATCCGGTGCCTAGAGATCCCCCACTCCCGGTCCCATACAGGTACGTGAAGTTACCCGATGCTAGTACTCCGTCATCTGGCCACCACGATTCCTGTATTGCTACCAAATCTAGATTGTACCTATCAGCTTCCTTTACGAGTTCTTTAAACGCACCTGCTCTGTATAGACTGCGAACATTCCAAGTTCCGACCCTTAAGTCCCTTTTGGTTCGGATTTGATTTTTTTGAGCCATGATGTTATGTTAAACCCGCGCGCTTCGGATCCTGTTCCGATCGCAGGTGAGTCCACCGTTCTAGAGGTGATAACCCCCATACCTCTATAGAACTAAGTATGAGAGCTTTCCGACTTTGACGAGTACAGTGTCAATTCGTCGTCAGACACACTACGGTTTCATTCTCGCATCCTAACGCCCCCCTGCAAGGCAGCACGCCTTCGCTGGCATCGTTACCGCGTAAGACCAGGTGACGAATCATTCTACACATCCCCTTTCGGGGCAGTTGTCATCGCTCCCGCATCCTCCTCGGCAGCAGGATTTTTACCCATTTTTGTAATGCGTGATGAAAGAGATAGATTGAGAGATAAGAGATAATGTGAACTGTTTTTGTTGTTGTGGTGCTTGCGTAGTGTTTCTAGATGAATGCGTTCGACAGTGTGGGCTCATCACACCCACGCCTGTTCCTATCGGCTGTCCGCGGCTGCTTATTCAATTTATTCGCAGCTAACCTCTTTCTCAGGGGCTGTTCCTCTATCCGCAACCTAAGGACGCGCTGTGTAGTGGTGATAGGCACCCACCCGTCCGATCTGGACGACAACGCCCAAGACCCGCTTAGGGTAGCGGCATTGTAACAGAAATTGTGCGACTAACAGTACAAAAATAACGAAAACAGTTAATGACTGTAAAATAATGTCGGAAGTGAGACAAAAATAATAGTTATACAGTTTTTCTTAAATTTTGTTAAATTAATAATTTAATCAATCTCCATTGACTATTTTTACCATGAATCGCTTGACATAGTTATCGTTGTTTCCAAAAATTAGTCATAATTACACAATTATAAAAATTAGCTAAAATATTAATTATTACCATCTCAACCTCGAACACTAAAATTTAGTATGATAAGGAAGTGAATATATTCATTATATTTATTTTCCAAACTGAATTTAAAATATAGCACTAAATCGACCGACGCCAATCACAATCAACAATTGGATTTTAATGGCTTGATTTGATATTTATAATGAACAATTAAAATAAAAATTACAAATAAGCCTTCATTCTTTATAAAAGAATACACCTATTTTACATGAAAATGTTAAATATAAAAGTTGTAAACATTTTTAAAATACAACTTTTTACCGTGGAAAACATTTTTTTAAAACACTTTTTGACATACACAACCCTAAAAGCGATTTTTTGATACATAAATTCAATAATAACTTCGGTGCAACATGCCCCATCCAACCCAATTATTTTCAGTAATTTTCCTATATTATTAAAAGCTGAAAGTTATATTTTGGCCTTTATCTCATACATATATACAAAATTAAACCACTTTTTTAATTAAATTATAAAAAATATAGGAAATACGTAATCGCCGAATACAATCCGTGTAACTTGGCATCATATAACGACGTACGCTATATTAATTAAATCTTTTAAGCTGAATCAGTACAATTCACTTTCAAAATTCATGTGTATATACTGAACTAGAAAAACTTAAACTCAATAAAGAAAATTGTTGACATTGAAGAAAAACTCTAAGTAGCTTACTACATCCCTCTAAACTATGCTAAATACCTAAACAATCAATTTTCTAATATTCTAATTGAAATCCTACAAACAAAATATTATCCTTTTGTTTACTTCCTCTTGAAAACTGCGATACAAAAGTGTTGTATTATTTATCTGAAATTACAATAAAATTAAATTAAAATAAGATATATTTTAAGAATATCTACAAACAAAAATAAATAATTGATACAAATACAAATAAGTTACTAATTTTCCAGTAGTTTTGATGATAGTGTTGATGACCGCAAGGAGAATACCAATCAAAACTTTGACAACAATATTGAAAAAAAACAGGATAATACTGTATAAGCACCGACAGGCAATACGAACGGGAAGCGCGACCGAAGGGCGTGGCGCGCTAGTTAAAAATGAAGATTTGAAAGAAGAAAATGACGAATTAATTTATAACGAAAGACAAAATCACTTTCGCAATATTTTAATCACAAATATCACCTGTCGCAATATTTCAATTTAACATTGTTGTTTTTCAAATTTTTGTATTCCAAAATCTTAGTTCATTTCAAAATCTTAGTGAATTTTTAATATTTAATCTTTACCCTGCCTAGTTTTTATTTTTTAATGTTTTTACCCTTACCCTGTACCAAGGGCTACGTGGTTTTTCTAACCTCGTGTGGTTTGCAGTACTCGTATTTGGCTCCAAAATGCACTTGTCTTCAGCTCGTGCTACCTCGCCTTCGATTCGTGCTGCTAACTCCACAGTCAGTCTGAAAACACCCACTTTACGTCATTGGTACACAATATACTATTAAAGCCACATTATTTTTATATACGTACGATTTTTATAATAATTCACTCGCCTTCTTTTTAGTAATTATGCATATTGTCTTGAAAATGAAAGACACTCACACTCAGCAGCCAACTTGATATATACATAGTTCGGGTTAGAGAAAAAGACAAAATATTAAGAAGGAATAAGAAAACTGTAGAAGTTACTAATACAGAATCGGCAGACACTGCAATAAATTCTAAAGCAAAAATCATAAAGTTTTAAAAAAGTTTGATGACAGAGAACGCAATGATTTTATCGGCAGGATTCAAAGAATACCGCCAAAAAAAAACCGCTGCCAATTCATTGGCACGTAGCTTCCTCCAACTAAATTTATAGGTCAAATAAATAAAATATTGTTTTATTATACAGTATAATCTGCCTGCTAATGTATGAGGTGATTTTTCATACATAATTTAATATAGTTTCATACATAATTTAATAGTGTTTTTTAAAAATCAAAAAATGTCAAAAAAAAAAAAAAAAATAGTTGTGAAAATACAAAATAACTGTTTTTCCCGAATTCAGAATTCAAAAATAGATATGCATGTCAAATTTTATTGATATGGACGGAGTAGTTCCAGAAATATTACGGTATACATACACACACACACATCTACGTACACATACACGCGTGCGCGCACACACATATCCATACAGACATTTTCTAAAAATACTTGATTTGTTCTTCTAACACACCAAAAAGTATTTTCTAGAAAGTTTGACGAAACTCAAAATTTTACTATTACAAAGCTTCCTCTAGGAGGAAGCAAAATTGAAAAAAGATAGTTTCTCTAGCTCCTAATAATCATCCAGATACTTTTCATCGTTGTTATGTATAACTTTTAACAAATATTATCATATTAATATTATATTGGCATATCTCCTGAACCTTTAACTTTTGATTCTTAATTTTAAAGACGCATGTTTTTGTTGCCAATCAGTTACCGTGTGAAGCACACAAATAAATCAGGGTTTAAAAGTTTGGTTTGGCTGGAAAATTCAACGTATAATGAATTAAAAACATGTGCATTTAACACTTAAATCTCTTCGTAAAACGTAAATTTTTATACAGATTACATTTCTTGAAATTTTACCTGTACAAAAATTTACGTTTTATGAAGAGATTTAACGTACCGTTGATTGGTCATGTTTCAAATTTATCATAAGTTGTTTTCTAGCCAAGCCAAACCTTTAAACCCGGATGTATTCGTATGCTTTACATGATAACTGATTGGCAGCACAAACATAAGTTTTCAAAAATAAGAATCAAAAGTTAAACGTATTAGTGATACGGCCATATATTACCATAGAGGCACTACCTCGCCCCTACCTCGGTGGAAATAATTTCTGTGCCAATCTGTGCACTTTTGTGCTTATTAGTCGCGCATCCTGGCGTAGTATGGCAGAATATTGGCACAGCTTGGCCCAATATAGGCATAGTATGGCACAGTTCAGCACAATATTGGCACAGTATGGCACAGCTTGGCCCAATATAGGCATAATATGGCACAGTTCAGCACATTATTGGCACAGTTTGGCACAGCTTGGCATAATCGCAATATTATAACACTTTTGTGCTTATTTGTCGCGCATCCTGGCACAGTATGGCACAATATTGGCACAGTGTGGCACAGCTTGGCCCAATATAGACATAGTATGGCACAGTTCAGCACAATATTGGCACAGTTTCGTCCAATCATATATATAAATATATATGTATATGTATAAAACATGTTATGAAATGAATAACACAATATGATAATAGAAAAGTAATATTATTTATTTTTGATGAAATTATGAAAAATATTTGTCTTTTCGTGACTGATAAACAAACTGAAAAAAAGTATTTCTTATGCTTATATAGTAAATGGTATACACCATTTAAATACAATGTTTAATAAAAAAAAAACGAAGCACCACGAAAAATTTGTTTGCGTGAGATTCAGCTACATAATAATTGTCATAATAAACACATCCCTTTTATTTTTAGCAGGGATATTATATCCAATTTTTCAACCGTTCGATACATTACTTCTACATGTAATCTTTCGCTATTTGTTAAGGAGGTCCCAAAGTCAATTCAAATGTAGATTTCGCGCCACAAAATAGCAGACGACAAAAGTAACTAGATTTGAATTGACTTTGGGACCCCCTTAATTAAAAAAAAAAACATTATTTAAACACATTAATTGTCATAAGAAACGCATTACATGCAATTTTTCAAACGTTTGCTATATCACCTTTGGATGTAATCTTTCGCAATATATAATATAAAACATCTTCTTAAACATAAAGAATTGTTCTCTTATAATGATTATATAAACCAACAATTGTATTAAAATAGAAGCGCATCTATCAATCGGCAGGAAGTATATAAGAGCTTTCTCTTTGAGATCAAAATATTTTCTGATTTATCTAATATACTGATAGTCACTTTTACTTTAAAAATCTTCAAAAAAATCGATAATTTAATCTTAACAATTATTAAAATAAAATAGTTTTCTAAGTACATATTATTTTTATTCTTTGGGCATTAAATTCTTTTGATTCGCTAACTCTTCAAGAGCTTTTCTAACTTGCTCTCTTTTGACTTTTTTTACCGCTGCTGAAATGGAGTTATGGTGATATGAGTTCAGTGTTTTTCTATCCATTTGTTGATTTATAATATGGAGCGGATATTGATTAACAGTCAAATATTTATAGAACTCATCCTCCACAACTTCTCCCTTCTGTGGCGATAATGCTCGTTTCGTGTAGAGCCATGAGCCTCCTTTACTTGTCTCGTAGCTAGATCCTCTACACCATATATTCCTTGTACTGAATAATATTTGGAAGCGGCTTTTCTTAAATACATCTTTATATGCTAAAGCATTACATTTGACCCCCCTTCTTTTTCTTCTTTGACTGCCAATAATTCAGCATCAGATTGAGGATAAGTTGCTTGGTGCGAGATTTCATAAACTGCATCTAATGTACTTCTGGATTTTTGCGACTCTGAAAATTTAAATATTAATTAAATGAAGTTTGACACGTCAAATTTCAGTTCTCTACATATAATACTTTTGAAGTTAGCCCTTGTAAGGTTTACCAACATGTTTGTGCAGTTAAGTTACTTAACCAGAAGCAGAAGACGTATTTTTTTCTAAATTGACCCTCGTGCGCACGTTTTTTTGACCAAAGTGTATTTCACGGTTGTAATTCACCAAACTACACAAATAAATTGAAATACATAACATGGGCTTATATATCAAGTTTCAAGTGTTTGTGATGCACCAGTATCAAAATATGCAGTTTCGAGTCATCCAAATTTAAAAAAAAATGAATTCATATGAAAGTACTTCATTGTACAAAATTTAAACTTGATATGCTAATCTTTGTCATGTTTTCCAACATATTTGTGCAGTTTATATATATATATATATATATATATATATATACATATATATATATATATATACAAGTTTTTTAAATAAAAATAAACGATATAAATATAAGTGTCTATGCATTTATGTATACGTACGATTTTCTTTAGGTAAAAATATTTACAAAATTCACTAATATTGATCGTAGTTTTCTCTAGACCTCTTTCCAAAGTAAGTCCAAGCTAAATAATGTTGTTTTGTTGGTAACTAGGACTGTTTCCAAGTCTAAAATGCAAACTTCAAAAAATGTACATAGTGATCCCATGTTAAAACAAATGTTTAAACAAACCATGTCAAAGCTTTACTAAATGCGAGAAACTTATTCATTCTTTAATTCCGCGCCTCAATTTGCGCTTGAATCGACGACTTTCACTGCTCACAGAGCCGTTTAGCGCTATCTGTTGATTAAATCTGTTTTTGGTTATTCAAGTACACATCAGCTTTATTGTAAATAAGAGGTTATTTTTTTCTAGTATTGCACCCTGGTGGAAATAAAAAATGTAATAAAGAGTAATAAAATATAAGAAAATGTAACAAATCGTATCATTTTGTACGTTTTTGTTGGATTTCGGACCTTTTTTACGTTTTATTACAGTTTGCTACATTTTATTACATTTTGTTACGTTTTATTACAATTTATTACAAATCCATTGATCCAGGATTCCACGGGGGTCTCTTTTTTGAAATGACAAATGTAACAATACTTAAAAAAGTATAAGAAAATGGCGACTTTTTTATTTTCTTACTTCTCCTTAAATCCTTTTACTTTTTCTTACAATTTATTGTAAAATTAATAATTAAAAAAATATATCGACTATATTAGGCGGTAGAATAACATATGTAATAAAATGTAAAAAACAGTTAACAAATCTGAAAATGTAAGAAAGTGCACAAAAACGTAGGAGAAAAAAGGTCCGAAACCCAACAAAAAGGTACAGTTTCTCACATTTTCTTACATTTTTTACGTTTTATTACAATTTATTACAATTCATTACATTTTTTTCGACTAGGGCAAATTTTAAACTATTAATTTATTATCAATAGGCTATTAGATGCACCAATATATCTTTATGTACCACTTTTTACATAAAAATAGCCACTATTGAGTGAATTAGACAGCAACCGAACTGCAACCGAACAACAACCCAATTCGGTCGCTGCTTACCCGTCAGGGTCTATGATAATTAGTTAAAGCATTTACATTATAGCATGTTTATGGGAGAAATTTTTTATATATACCCGATGGTAAAAAAATAACCATGGCGTATCGTCTTTGAATGCGAATTGGTCCATTTTCAAATCATTCTGAATCAGAAATTTAAATTTAGCATTTTCAGCGGCTTTACTTTTCCCGTATCACTTTTTTAAGAAAGGATTGTAAAATTTGAAGTAAAGTTTTAGAGGTCAGGTAACGAACTGGGCAACAAAATTGAGCGCGCGTAGCGCGCTAGTAGATAGGCTATAGGCATACCAAAACGTAGGCATACTAAAACACCCCCTCTCCTCTCAGAGTGTTTTGGTACCCGATGGAAGAGTGGGAATGGTTCTCCCTCTTTTCCGCATACTAAAACACTCCCTCTCCTTTCAAAGTGTTTTGGTACCCGATGGAAGAGTGGGAATGGTTCTCCCTCTTTTCCGCATACTAAAACACCCCCTCTCCTCTCAGAGTGTTTTGGTACCCGATGGAAGAGTGGGAATGGTTCTCCCTCTTTTCCGCATACTAAAACACTCCCTCTCCTTTCAAAGTGTTTTGGTACCCGATGGAAGAGTGGGAATGGTTCTCCCTCTTTCCCCATACCAGAAAACTCCCTTTCCTCTCATGAGTGGGATGGATCTCCCTCTCTCCCGCACACGAAAACACTTCCACTCTAAGTGATTTGCTAACCGATGAAAAAGTGTACTCCCTCTCTCAAATATGTTTTTGGAATGCCTATAGCGTTCTCTAATTTTCTGTTTCACGGATTAGAAATCAATCCTTATTGACGCGTGTAAGGCATCCTCGAACCGATGCCAATTTCGGGATTAGCTTTTGAGGAAAATGTGGGTGTGTACCGGGTGCGCACACCGACATCCTTTGCTCAGGTGGTTGACAATGCAGCATGGTATACTGATCGATGCCCTTTAGTTTTAGAATAAGCGTTACACCTTTCATACGAATGCTGCGTATTGCTTTGGAGAAAAAATGTGCAGGTTGATGCGCACGCCAAGGACCCCGCTCAGGTAGTTGACAATGAAGCATTGTATAGTGATCAGTTACACCTCTCATGCGAAAGCTTCATATTCCTTTTGAGAAAAATGCAGGCGTGTGCAGGTCGAATACGAAATTAATCCTTATTGCTGTGTAAGGCATCCTCAGACCGTTGCCAATTTTTGGAATGAGCGATATGTTTCTCTTAAAAACGTGGGTGTGTGCAGGTTGGTGAAGTGATGAACCCTCAAAGCTGTTTTCCACGTTAGAGATAATTTTCGCACACACTTGAAACTGACGATTCTTGAAGAGATAATCTTACGCTCAATCTCTCTCTCTCCCTCCAAGAAAGCGTAGGTGTGCACTCGAGTGATTGAGGGATGGTCAAATTTTGTTGAGAGGGAGGAGATTTTGAAAATTCCGGTGGGAAGTGTCTAAGGGAGGTTCTATGAGAAGAAAGTGGAAATTTTTCGGCAATTCGAAGGACTTTTGGCAATTGAAGTGGAAAGGGAAGCTTCGCTGTCCACCGTATTTAAGGACCCGGTGCATGCTTCATCAGTCAATTCACTCCTCGTTTCCAAGTTCATTCGGCAAAATAGTGAAAAGTGTTCTCCCGCCTTCGAGTATAACCCCTCAAGATACACCGGAGTCAGGATTTTTCTTGCAAGCTGACAAGAAAATGTCACCGAAAAAGCTAAATTCATCAATGCAGCCTTCTCGAAGCCGACGGAGTCTGCAGGTCGCCCAGGAGCGTATACGTTGGCTGGTCGCCAACGCACCAACTTTCCTAACAATGCTCGACTACGTCTCCTGGGCAATGGACGTGGTCGAAACACGTAAGTGAATTTTTTTTTTATTGTACTATTCAAAAGTTTTTTTCTTTAAATTAATTTATTAAAATTTTTTTAATGTTGCAGTGCCACAACCACCAAATGCTGCTTTGCAGCAATTAGCACCGCGACGATCTCCGACGGCTGACCTGCCACGACGATCTCCGGCGGCTAACCTGCCACGACGATCCCCGGTGGCTGACCTGCCACAACGATCCCCGGTGGCTGACCAGCCTCGACGATCCTCGACGGCTGACCAGCCTCGACGATCCTCGACGGCTGAGCAGCCGCAGAGATCTTCGACGGCTGAGCATCCTCGACGATCCTCGGCGGCTGACCCGGCGCAGCGATCTCCGACGGCTGACCCGCCACGGCGATCCCCAATGGCTGAGCAGCCTCAGAGATCTTCGACGGCTGAGCATCCTCGACGATCCTCGGCGGCTAATCCGGCGCAGCGATCCCCAATGGCTGAGCAGCCTCAGAGATCTTCGACGGCTGAGCATCCTCGACGATCCTCGGCGGCTGACCCGGCGCAGCGATCTCCGACGGCTGACCCGCCACGGCGATCCCCAATGGCTGAGCAGCCTCAGAGATCTTCGACGGCTGAGCATCCTCGACGATCCTCGGCGGCTAATCCGGCGCAGCGATCCCCAATGGCTGAGCAGCCTCGGCGATCTTTGACGGCTGAGCAGCCTCGGCAATCTCAAACAGCTGAGCAGCCTCGACAATCTTCGGTGACCCGAAGAAGACGGTCTCGGTCGAGCTCAAGTTCTAGCTCAAGTTCGAGCTCGAGTTCGAGCTCTAGTTCGAGCTCCAGCTCTAGCGGAACATCATCTAGTAGCGCATCATGTACATCTGTTAAAAGTATACGCGATCTCAAGCCGATTCCTAAGATCGCGTCCTCGAATATGAAGAGAAAATTAATGGTAAAAAATATTAAATTTATTCTTAAAATTATATAACTTTATTTAAAAAAATGCTAATCTGTTTTTTTATTGTTAAAGATCAAAAAGGCAACGAGCAGAAGAAGAAAAAGGCAGGAGAGAGAGAGACGTCACCAAAACCAGGAACATCTACAATGACTTCAGGTAAAAAATGCTTTAACTATAAATTAGTTTTATTTTGTATACAATAAATTTATTTTTTGTTTGCTTTAATTTTTCAGAGGTTACGAGACCAGTACCGAGACGTGGTATTTTGCAATTGAAAAGGACTGATAGTAAACAGCAGCAGCAACACCAGCAACTGCAGCAGCAACAACAGCAGCAACAACAGCAGCAGCAACAGCAGCAGCCACAGCAGCAGCCACAGCAGTAGCAACAGCAACAGCAGCAGCAGCAACAGCAGCATCAGCAGCAGCAACAGCCGTCACAGCAACAACAGCAACCTCAGCAGCAACAACAACGCAATTTACCGCGGATTATAGATGATGAGATAATAATAGATCACATCAATGTAAACAAAATTTACAAAAATTATAAAAAAAAATAAATTTAAAGAACTGTGGACACCTCATCGTTTATTAAAACTTTGAGTTTTCCCAAATTTATTTAGAAAAGTTAAAAATTGTAAAATATTTCAGAAAATTTAGATATGATTTTTAAATTGATATACTCTGCTCTTTGTCTTCCTTTTAGTGTAAATAAATAAATAAATTGACTATATGTTAAGATAAATTTCAATCCCTTTTCAACATTTTTTTTTTGTTTTAAAAGATAAAAAAGAATCGTAAGAATTATAATTCTGCCAGAAAAGATCTCATCAGCAATCTTGAAAGATCAAGAACTTTTCAATAATCTTTCAAACACAGCAAATAAACTTAGTTTATTTATAACATATCAGGGTGGAACTTCTTTTAAGTTCACCACATGCTAAAATAATGAAATACAAAGACTGATAATTATTAAATACTATTTATTTGTTAAAACTACAATTCACATGAATAAAAATACATTATTAAATATAATAACAATTGCTTTCTTATTTTTTAGAACCTTGAATAATTTATACAATCTCATTTTTATCTATCCAACTATTGTGATCGCTACTGAATCCTAACCATTTAACATATACGCGTTTACCACTTTTCTTTAAAACTTTTTCTACTAAATAAATTTCCGGATACATAGTTTTATGAATTTCCGTTTCATAAAAGCCACCAGAGACGCGTTTATCATAATAATCTTTGAGGTGGTAAGTTACTGGATCTGTTTTTACAACTCGCGTTATTGTGAAAATTTCCGTAGACCAATTTGGTGTGTAACCTTTTTCAAAAACATTTTTTAACCTACTTATTCGTACTTTATCTCCTACTTTGAATTTCGGTTCTTTCACTGACGACTTTTCAGTAGGAAAACGTCTCTTGACCTCTCTCTCATTTGCCTGTGTAACATTTTCAGGCTCGATTCCTGTTGTCCGATGTTTTCTCGAATTGTATGCTTTGAGCAAGTTAGGTAGAATATCCAACCATTTATAGCTTCCTTGTTTGCTGAATTCTGTCCACATTGCATTTTTTAACGTTCTATTGAATCGTTCGCATATACTTGCATGAAGATTACTATGTGAAGAGTATAAGTGTATATTGTGCTTCTTCATAAGTTTTTGAAAAATTGAATTGTAAAATTCTTTTCCTTGGTCAGTTTGTAGATTCTTCGGTACTCGTCCTTCTTTCAGTATTGACTTCATAGCTGCAGTAACATCCTGACCACTCTTCGACTTGACTGGCACGGCCCACGCGTACTTTGAAAATATGTCTATGACAGTGAGTAAGTAGCGGAAATCTTTGTTCTATAACGGAAATATTGGTCTATAAGTTCACCAATTCCAGTAATTTTAGAAGATATATAATTTACTTCCGTCTGCAGGATAACTTGCAGTGAATGCAAAGTGATTGCATCTTTTGGATTGCGTGGCTCTCCGAGATTACAGAGTCGCTTCTCCTCTAAGTCAAAATCGCCGTCTGATGTAAAATTAAAACCATTTCCTGGAGGCCCGCGACTCACTTGCTGCGAGCTCCCAAGTTTTCTTCCGAACACATCGAGACTCATGGTAGTACTGATGCAAAGAAGAAAGATGCGTATCAATATATATGCCCAGCTTCACGCAATTCTTCAATAATTGAATGAATTTCGTTGGTGTGATTGTTATTTCCAGCAGATCGTTCGGCAATCAATAATCGAAGTCGTTCGACAAGCTCATTTGGATCGTCCCAGTAGACAAGATCTATGGAAGAATTTTTCTTAGCTATTTTATATTTAGGTACAAGTCCTCCTCCGCTGCTGTTGTTCTTTTTACGTGGAGTGCTGCGGAACATTGGAGCTAAAATATTCTTATATTTATTACTTCTCGACATTCTTATAGATTCATCTTTGCTGAATTTTTTCCGATGAGCATTTGATGCTTCCAGAATCTTGCGATAATTTTCACGATCTGCTGAACTCAGAAGAAGATCATCCGGATATTTTTTAAATAGCAATTCCATTAGTCCATTCGTTTTAGGATAACTTTCATTTCTGACTTTGACATATTTATCATCAAACTCTATTTCTGAATCACCAATCATATACACTCCATCAACCTTTCGCACTCCGTATATATTGTCAATTGTTCTACGGCTTTTATCTAACAATGATAAAAAATCTTCAGCTGATTCATTTTTTCCACTTGTAGATTTAAATGTAGAATTGGTTATTGTGTTAAAAGCATCATCATCATCATCATCATCATCATCATCATCATCATAATCATAAACAGTATAATCCAATAAACTTGATTTATTATTATTATTATTTTGATCGTTGAGCAAACTTGATCGATCGATTCTTGTTCGTTTTTTCATTTTCTTACTGCTGTTTTTAACAAAAATGTGATTGGATGGTTGCTGCAGTGGACTTTCACTTTTCATCTCAACAAGTTTTTCAAGTGGTGTGACGACTGGTTTTAGAGTATCGCCGATGACTTTTTCAAAATCATCTTTCTCCTGTTTTAATAAAGTGTATTTTTTTTTAATAGCCTCACGAGCTCGCAAAAGCTCACTAAGAACATTCTTCTCTTTCTTGAAGTCTGACATGCTGACGTGGCGATGTCTACAACTGAACTGCAAGTTTGAGACTCATAATTCCTTTTTTATTGCAAAACAGTCAAATCCTTTTCTGTATCTACCCTCATTCATCGGTCTATCTTTGTCAATGACGATGAATCCATATCTATCATTCTTCCAACATTCAGAACAAAGATTCCGAAATTCATTGAAAGTTAAATCAGTATTCACATGATCTTCATAGATATGTTTAAGATTTACATCATCTTGTCGATAAATTACTAACAAATTGACATTATCCCTAATGAGATGTTTTCCTATATGAGCATAAGATTGACATAGATAGAAACTATCTACACTCTTATGTCTTCCCATACAGAAGAATGCTCTGACGTTATCCTGCTTCTCACATGCCACATCATCAAAAATCATAATTGAATTTGGTAGGGCTTCATCTGGAGATACTACAGATTCATGCTCACTAAACGGAAGATATGATACTCCTTCAATCGGATCCAAGACATTTTTGAGAAATTGATACTTTGGCTGATTCAAGGATTTAGAGTATACATATAAATTCTCAAATCTAAGACCATTGGGGTGTGTAATTAGAGCCAATAAACTATTTGTTTTTCCACAGTTTGATGGACCACAGAATACTGCTAGTATACTATCTGGTAGTAATTCCCCATGACGCTTCTTTCTCTTCTCTTTTCCAAAATCAAAATTCGTGACAGGGAGTTTGACGTTTTGCTCGGTAAAATCCATGTTCACGCAACAAAGTCACATTCAACATTGAGCTCTTGAAATATAAACGCTCGTTTTATACCATAAACGTCAGTTGTGAATCAACACTCGAAGAGAGATGATCATACACAAATCTCAGAAACAGCCGAAAGGCTATGGATTGCTTGATAAAGTTATCAATAACTTACCTGTTGAAATGCATCTTCCTGGATATCAATACTGCGGTCCCGGAACCAAATTAAAAAAGCGAATGAAAAGAGGAGATCCTGGTATTAATCCGCTTGATCAGGCATGTAAAAAACATGACATAGCTTACTCCGATAAAAACGGAGATCGTAAAGCTGCTGACAAGAAGCTTGCTGAGGAAGCTATGCAGCGTGTCAGAGCCAAGGATGCGAGTCTTGGTGAAAAAGCGTTTGCTTTTGCTGTTAACAGTGCTATGAAATTAAAAGGAAAAACTGGAATGGGACTGAAATTTAATAAGTTAGTGACTGTAGCTAAAAAATCAATGACAGCAAGTAAACATTCTCGCAAGGCTATTCAATCAGCGTTGAAGGGTGCACGTCAAGCTGTTAAAAGTGTAGGAGGAAAGAAAAAAGTTATCATTCCACGTGTTCTGCCGCTTCCAGCAAAAATTGGTGGAGTTCTTCCTTTTCTCATTCCATTGTTCGCAGGACTAAGTGCCACCGGTGCTCTAGCAGGAGGTGCTGCTGGAATAGCTAAAGCTGTTAATGATGCTAAAGCCGCGCAGAAAAATCATGAAGAAAGTAAGAGGCATAATAAGACCATGGAAGCTATTGCTTTAGGCAAAGGACTCCATCTTAAGCCCTATAAAACTGGGATGGGATTATTTATGACACCTCATATTGGTTGTGGCAGCAATCAAGTGAACAGAAAAAAAAAACTTCGATTTAACTTTGCCGAATCGTCCACTGACTGACTACGATCTAAAAAAATATGCTCATATGATGAAAATCTCAGATTTCCGAGGTGTTTTCATGAGAAATAATTTGCCTCCCAATGGTCCATGGTATAATGAATCTGCAGTGGTTAACTTGGATGACTATCAAAATAGAGGTACTCACTGGGTTTGTTATCGCAAGCAAGGTTCTGAAGTGCTTTATTTTGATAGTTTTGGTGATCTCAAACCTCCCAAGGATCTCATGATGTATTTTAACGTGAAAGAAGTGAAATACAATTACAAAAGATATCAAAATTTTGACTCATTCATATGTGGCTATCTTTGTCTCTACTTCTTAGCTCGAAGACTATAAAAAGAGGTGCTCGCAGCCGAATGAATTCATTATCATCCGATCAGTCATGGAAGATAGTTTCACTCTGAGTCTAACGGGAAAATCTTCTGTACTAGAAGCACAATATTTCCCTTCAATCGAACTACCAGAGCATAAAAATTTTGTTTTGGGCTTAGTTGAACTTTTAACATTCAACTCTATTCCAAACGTTGACTCATCAAACAATAAAGTTCATTTGAATGGTGAATTTATTACTATTCCAACTGGCAGTTACGAGATTGATGCTCTTGATCAATTTTTACAAGCAGCTTTGAAAGCTAAAGGAATTAATTTTTCCTTGAAAGCTAACAACAATACTCTCAGAAGTGAAATTACTTGCAGTCATCCCTTAGATTTCAGACCACACGATTCAATAGGTCGTCTCCTTGGCTTCACTCGTCGTATTCTCAAAGTTAAAGATCTTCACAGCTCTGATTTACCTGTGAAAATATTGAAAATCAACGCACTGCGAGTAGAGTGCAACATCACTGCAGGTGCTTACATCAATGACAAAAGAGTTCACACAATCCATGAGTTCTTTCCCCGCGTGCCTCCAGGATATAAAATCATAGAAGTTCCGTCTCATGTCATATATCTACCGCTCAGCGTCAAGTGCATAGATCATCTACAAATTCGAATCGTCGATCAGGATGGAAATTTGGTGAATTTTCGAGGAGAGGAAATCACTATTAGACTCCACATCAAATCTGTATAATGGGCATCGTTTACAATTCTGGATCATATATAAGTCAGTCATCATGGCAACCAGTCATCAGTCGACCGAAGAAACTCAAACCGTTAACACGCAAGAGCATTCAGTTTCTGAAAAGTCTAGGACTAAAAGTTCGTGGAAAAAATTCACGTGTATAATTTTTTGCTGCTTCCAGAAAAATGGACGAAATTCTAAGCATTCAATCAGGTGTCGTATTCGATGAGTCTATTGCTCATTACGAAGTACACGCACATCAGCCATACTCATCATTAAGCTTTGACAACAGCGATGAAATTCGTATTTCTATCCAACATCAAGATCTATGTCTCCTGCCATCACGTAGTTCTATCCATGTATGTGGAAAATTGAAACTCAAAACTAGTTCATCAGCTCCAGCTAAAACTACATTCGTGAACAATGGCATTTGTCATCTGTTTGATGAAATTCGTTATGAAATTAATGCTGTGGAGATAGATAAAAGTAAAAATGTTGGTTTGAGCAGTCTTATGAAAGGATGGACTTCATTTAATTCGAATCAGAATAATATGCTAGAAAATGCAGGCTGGCTTGGCAATGAAGAAAACGTCAAATCGTTTGTCGATGAAAAGGGAAACTTTGACGTTGCGATTCCGCTGAGTATGATCATGGGCTTTGCAGAAGACTATAAAAAAATTATAGTTAACATGAAGCATGAGCTCATTCTTACAAGATCGAGAAGTGACTTGAACGCAATAATCCAGGAAGGTACTACGACATCTGGTGTAACTGCTTATGAAGATTGTGAAGTAAAAATATCGAAGATAGAATGGTTAATGCCATATGTCATTGCATCTGATAAACAAAAAATTCAGCTATTGAATTTCATTGGTAAAGATAATCCCATCTCTATGTGTTTTCGTTCTTGGGAGATATTTGAATATCCTCTTCTCCCAAGCACGAATAAACACGTCTGGACAGTGAAAACATCAAATCAACTGGAGAAACCACGTTTTGTAATTCTCGGACTACAAACAAAGAGAAAAGCTGTAAGAACTGCAAATGCGAGTAGATTTGATCATTGCGAGATAAGTAATGTGAAACTTTTCTTAAATTCACAATATTATCCATACAACAATATGAATCTCGACATATATAACAATCAGTATGCGATTCTCTATGATATGTATGCTAATTTTCAAAAATCATACTATGGAAGAGATCCACAGCCGATGCTGACAAAATCTATGTTCATCGAGAATGAACCGCTAATAGTTATTGACTGTTCACGACAAAACGAATCTCTCAAGAACGCTCCTGTTGATGTACGTCTAGAGTTTGAGGCTAAAAAGGATTTTCCCGCACACACTTCAGCCTACTGCATGATCTTACACGATCGTATTGTTCAGTACAATCCCATGAGTGGGGATGTCAAGAAACTCGTCTAGGTTGCACAAAAAAAAAATGGAGTATGCAGTAGACATGACTGGTTTCAAGCAAACCGGAGAAGATTATATTCTAAAGGAAATTGCAATCATTCCTCTCAACGATAATAGTGAGCCTATTGTTCTAATATTTAAAAATCCCTTCCCCTGGAAAAAACTCTCTGACAAAATACAAAGGGAAAACAACTGGCTTAAACATAATCATCATGGCATGAACTGGAAAACCGATGGACATGACTACTCTCAAATTGGAAACTTGCTTCGTGACGCTTTGCATGATGCATCAAAAATTTTTGTCATGGGTACAATAAAACAGAAATGGCTTCAACGATTCAAATTTCCAGTTCACAACATTGAACAATATGACTATCCGTCAAAACCATCTTTTAAGTGCGTCACAGTATGCACATATCATAATCCAAGCTATAAGACGACCTGTGCATTGCACAACGTCAAACTTATGAAATTGTTCTGCATAAACTGTAAAGTAAAAAAAAAATTAAAGAAAAAATGAAAAAAAGTAGAGAAAGTTATAGGCATTCCAAAACATAATGGAGAGAGGAAAAATTATCCCACTCTCTCATCGGGTACTAAAACACTCTGAGAGGAGAGGGGGTGTTTTAGTATGCCTATGTTTTGGTATGCCTATAGCCTATCTACTCGCGCTGGACTTTGCTAGTTTGAATAAAAAAATAAGATGGTAAGAAACTTGATTTTTTTATTCATCTACTCAGTTGTTTTTAATTGGTTATTTCATTGTAAATAAAATTGCCTTCTTTGATTGATCTCAGTTGTTTTGCTTCCTCCTAGAGGGAGCTTTGTAATAGTAAAATTAAGTTTTGTCAAAAATTCTAGAAAATACTTTTTGGTGTGTTGGAAGTTCAAATCAAGTATTTTTAGAAAATGTCCGTATGGATGTGTGTGTGTGCCGTAATATTTCTGGAACTACTTTGTCAATATCAATAAAATTTGACATGCATATCTACTTTTGGATTTTGAATCCGGTAAAAAAATGTACTTCTTACTTTCTCAACTATTATCCTTTTTATGGCCATTTTTTGATTTTTGAAAAACACTATTTTGCGTTTTTTCCAATCATTTCATCGTTGCAAACAATTCAGCTGTAATGCATTTGAAAGAGAATGCAATTACCTACTTTTTCTCATTTGGTCCTTGATATTGACTGCTCTGTTCGGCATATAACATGAAAAAGGTAATTTAAAAAAAATGCATATCTCTGAAACTAAACATCATAACCTCACGAAAAAAATCATGTTGATGGGTCACGTGTCAAACTGTATCCCATTAAAATTTCAAGTGATTCAACTTGAGATTTTGAAAAAAGGTAGATATTTAATTTGTTTTGGCTAAGTCTATTGCGCAGCTTTCAAACCCCTATGGTTCTTAAGATATCAAGATTGAATTTTTTTTTTTGAAAATCTTTTGAATTCTAAAACAATGTAGTCTAATGTTTCAAAATTGTATTAGGTGATTTACCATAATAAAGCTATCTGCTGTTAAAATTTTAGACGATTTCGTTGATCGGTTCTCAAGTAAAGAGCTGAAATGTAAAAACCGATTTTCTCACTTACTTTTTGGGATATGGGTTATTTAAATTAAACCATACCTTCAAGTGTGGTTTTGCTGGCATTAAAGAAAAATTTATTTGTAAACATTTAAAAATCATACATATACTCTATATTAAAACAATATTTTATTTGTAAATTGAGTTAGATCTATAAATTAAGTTAGAGGAAGTTACGTTCCAATGAATTGACAGCGGTTTTGTAATCTGTTATTTCATAGTATATTATTATGTTACATTATTTTATTGACATGATAATATGCAATACATAGAACTCGCCTAACCTTTTTACTTTGCTTAAAAATTTTTTCAGATTTAACATTACGAGAAAATGTATATTACCTAAACAAACCGTATTTTTATTTTATTTTAGCTATTAGTTTTTTCTTATTAATTTATAAGTTGTATGTACCATCCCTATGTACAGGTTACGCTGTTTGCCACTATAGGATGCCTTTTGTAGGCATATGTATGAGATCAATAATTAAATAAATCAAGGGGCGCAGTAGCGCCCCGATGGCAAGTATAAGTTTTATACACTGTGCCGTCGGGAGCGCGCCGCGACATATTATACTTACTTTGCTATATAACCTATTTACGTTTTACAAATTCTGTATATATTTTATTTGATCTCCTGTTTATGTTTATGCGTGAGTATACAATTTCATAGATTTTCGTAAGATCTTTCTAATTATCATATTATTCTGTTAAGAAAATTGCTCGTTTGTAAAATAATTGAGTTTGAAAATTAATTTTGCAATAAAAATTAATTTTTCGCGTCTCCGATTCTCTTTTTTTTTCTTTCAGTCGGTCATAGCTATAGATATACATAAGATTCTTTAATTATTATAAAGGCTACTTGATAGATATTACAAATATAAAAGAATTTAAATCATATGTCCTGTCGACTCATCTGTTGTATCATCGACGTAAAGAAGCTTGATTGCTGTAAACCCAACGGTTATAATTTTAAATGAAAAAATGGCCGCGCCATGTCTTATCAGGTTAGGTTAATTGATCAGCTAATGCGAGTAAACACTCTGCGCGGAGCGCGAATGCTCGAGTTTTTTCTCATCTCACGACTTGCAGCCGTTTCTTTATCGCTGCAAGGGTCGAATATGAATATGCTATGCAACTACATGCAATTTTTGAAGCCCATGCTTAGTAGCCGACACTGGCAGAAAACCGCCTGTAGTTCCAAAATGTTCTAATCATTCAGTGCAAGCCCAGCTGAGCTGATCGAGCAGCAGAACAGTCAATAGTACTAATTCAGTCGCCGGCTTCCTTACTGTATTTTTTTAATTGTCCCCTGGATTTTTCAAATCAATATGGTTCTATTTATAGCGCTTATTGAAAATAACTTGGTTTTCCTCCTAGCGAATACTTTCTTTCTTTGTCATTAACAATAATAACGGCAAATTCGTGGTTTTTTAAAAATATCTCAAAAACAACTGCACCTACAAAAAATTCATTAAAATTGAAAGTTGCTTGGAATATTGAAATGCATAAATTATAATCAGACGTTTTTTCACGTAGAAGCAGTTATTGCAAAAATGTAACTCCTAGCATCATGTCCCTAAAATTTTTCAACTGGATATTGTTGTAATCGTGCAGCTTACTACAAATAATTTGGTTTTCCAGCTGTCAAATACTTTTTTTGTTCATTATTAGAAATAATAATGGTCAAAATGTGGTTTTTCTACAATAACTCAAAAATGACTGCTCTTTTTACGAATAAAGTTATTTAAACTTGTTGAAGACAAAGTGCATAAAGTATTATCTCAAGCATTTTAGTGCAGGTGTAGTAGATTTTGCAAAAATCAAACCTATACTTTTAACTATGCTATGCTGTAATTCAAATTAAAGTTTTCTTTTAACATTTCTTTATAAGTTTATTTGAAACTCAGTAAAAAGTTATGAACTCAGTTCAAAAAACACCTTTTTACAAGGTAAAATGTTGGCAACTATAAGTTTTGTACCCATCCTCAGCATTCCGTATCTTAGTATTATAATTATGATTTCTCCTCTAAAAAGTTATGCAATCCTTAAAGGAATTTTTTAATGTTTATAGCTTACAAATTTTTTTTTTTGTATTTTTATCAATATACGCTAAAGAATGTAATTAAATCAGTTTTAAAAATGTCAAGTGTTAAAAATCAGCACACTGACAAAAATCGTTACATATTCCAAGAAGAATCAATCTCACTATAACATCAAGGTGAAAATCGACTTTGTATTTCATGATTCTCACACATCTAATCTGAATGTTCCAAAACTAATCCAAATCATCTTGTGCAAAAAAATAAGCAGAATCATAAATATAAAAAAATCAAGTAAATTCTTCCTATGTATATAGAAGAATCATTTGAAACACAAAGCGGATTTTCATCTTATATAAAAAAAACGAGGAAAGAAAGGTAATTTAATTCTCTTTCAAATGCATTAAAGCTGAATTGTTTGTATTAATGGGATATTTTTTAAAAACAGGTTATTTGAACTGTACATACCTCAGAATGTATTTCTAACCTATTTTAGAGAGACTCGAAAATTTTAGTATTACAAAGCTTCCTCTAGGAGGAAGCAATAAGATGGTTGTACTACTATATAGTCTATCGATGAAACACTGGCATTATTACTTTTAAGGTGTGAATATGTTAGATAATATTAATTAAAATTATTTTTACTATCTGGATGTTGTTGCAAAAATCTTCAAATATACCATGTCTGTTGAAAAGAAAAAATCTCAGAGCTGAATTTAATAATTTGAAAAAATAATAAGTAGTAGTTTTGGAATCATAATATTATTTACTTTGATAATTTTGATTTAAGACCTGTTTCGATTGAAAAGGCCATAAATTTTCATATTTATGTGGGTATTAATCGTTAAGTAATCAATAAGTTGTTTTGCTTCCTCCTAGAAGAAGCTTTGTCCTCTATTAAAAAAATGATGGCCTTTGTTGTGAAGCATCTAATACGTGATTCTGATTGGTTGTTGGTTGGTTGCCTAGGCAACGAGATCAGAACCGCGCTTTAAATTCATAACCCTCAAAACAGTCATAACTCATAACCCTGGTAGAAATGTTTGAGGTGTTTGAAATGAAATGTGGAAACCTTGATAACAGATAAAATATATGTAATATAACGTAGTATTACAACATGTGTATTGAAAAGTAACACCCTAACCCTATTTGAAGTAGTAATAAAGTGTGTGAATATTATTTAGTTTTTTTTTAAATGTCAGTGAGAAGTTCAATTAAAAGAATAAAGAGTTTGAAGATATACTGTGTCTCTGTGCCCAAAGTCGCCCTCGGTAAGGTTTGAGGGGTGAATTTAAAGAAAAGTTCAGTATCCGAGTCAGTAAGTTTAAGTCTATTATTATACAATGCTCTTTGATTTGTAAAAAGGCTACTATAGACAACCAAAATATGACACTGCCACTTCCTATGTTACCTAGAAATATGTAACCTAGATGATTCTGATTTAACTGTTTTCGTTTATATTTTCACATCCAGGCTCATGCCAATTTTATAATTGAGCAGGTCAAATTTTACTTATAGCCAGTTACGCAGAACCTACTATCTCTAGCACATTGTATTTCTGGTTTCTAGCATATTTTTACATGGAGAAAGTGATAAATGTTTTGGCTTTTTTGTCAAGGTATTAGGTAATTAGGATTTTGACTATTAATAGTTGTAAGAAATTTTGAGACCGATACCTGTTTTTCCATTTTTGCATTTATTCTCATTAAAAAATTAACAGGTCTAGAGAGCTCATATTTTGCATATAGATTTCTTTTGTGATTGTGAAAAGATATTTAAAGTTGAATCGACCTTAACTGAAAAACTTCTGTCTCAAAATCTCTTACAACTGTTAAAAGTCAAAATTCTAATTAATGCCTTGATAAAAAAGCTAAAATACTTATCACTTTCTTCATGTGGAAAATACACTGGAAACCAGAAATACAATGTGCTAGAGATGGTAGTTTCTGTGTAACTGTCTACAAGCAAAATTTGATACGCTAAATTAAATTCATATGGGCCTCGATGTGAAAATATCAATGACAACAGTTAAATCATAATCATGTAGGTTACATGTTTTCTAGGTAGCATAGTAAGTATCTGTGTAAAATTTCAGTTGTATAGCTTTTTTATAATGCAAATAAATGGCATTTTAATCATAGACAAACCCACTGACTCTTATACTGAACTTTTCTTCAAATTCACTATTCAAACCAATGATGACGACATTGAGCATTACTAATATATTTATTAAAAAATAGTTTTGAGGGATTTAGTAACATGTTACATGCTTATAAAATATTAGCAGATGTTAGTGCGCCGCCCAACACTTATGGTAGATTTTATACCAATGTTATTAGACAGAGATATAATCAAGAGCGCGCGAAGCGCGCCTTCATTCCTAGTAATAGTAAAATTTTGAGTTTCTTCAAAATTCTAGAAAATACTTTTGGTGTGTTGGAAGTTCAAATCAAGTGTTTTTAGAATATGTTCGTATATATATATATATATATATATATATATATGTGTGTGTGTGTGTGTGTGTGTGTGTGTGCATTTGTGGATATTTTCGGATTCTGAATTCCGGAAAAACAGTTATTTTTTAATTTCTTAACTATATTTTTTTATGGCCAATTTTTTATATTTAAAAAACGCTATTTTGCGAATAAAATTACCTACTTTTCCATTTAGAAATATTGCGGAAGGGATATTTTTGGTTGGAATATTGCAAAATGGATACTTTTAGTAAGTTTAAAATTTAGTTTTTTAAAATTATACCTCTTGAACATTTTAAGACTTGAAATTGTATCTTTCGTTTTACATCAATTCGTAATCTTCTTTTTTCAATTTTCAAGTTCCTGCGGTGTACTAAAACCAACACTTTATTTATGCTATTTCAATAGTCAAGGGCAATAGTCTGGGTATTTCTGGGGTAACAAAATGCTACTAGCTGATGAATACCATTTAACTATGATGCATTTACATGTTAAACAGTTATTCAGTCCATTTGTGAAGTTGTATGATTGCATTTTATTTACATATGCTCTAAAACTTGGCATTTTTTCTATTTTTGAGGTACTTTAAAACATTGACAATTTTTGCGATTTTTAAGTAGTTAAAAATCAATAACATTTTTTATTTTTTTAAACTTACTTAAGATATGGGCATCAAAAAGCGCTTTTTTGTAACAAGATCTTCTTTCAATACATATATAAAACTTAAGTGCAAGACAAAATCGGTATTAAAATTTAATTTAAACAAATTTTCTATGGTGTGATTAAGGTGATTTTTTATGTCTATAGCTCAAGTAAGTCTACAAACAGTGAAAACCTGACAATCATGAATTCTGACCTTTATAGACTTGTTAGGGTAAGGGTACAAATTAAAAAAAAAATAGAAAGGGTGAAGATTAGAAATTAAAAATTTGTAAACTGAGATTTTGAAATACAAAAACCGCTGCCAATTCATTGGCACGTAGCTTCCTCCAACTAAATTTATAAGTCCAATAAATAATATATTGTTTTAATATATCCATATATCTGCTTGTTAATGTTTGAGGCGATTTTTAATACACAATTTAATAAAAGTTTTGGATAGTTCATTGTCCAAAAGTTTGCAGACCCCTCTGTTTTCTTATTATAGAATACGAACACTGTCGTCAATATTTTTTTCACAGAAATTCACGCATGTTTACATGTGTGCCTAACCAACCTAACCATCAAAACAGCAGGTTATTCATTAGATAGGTCGCTCGCGCAATTTTCAAGAAAACGATTATTACATTTTAGCTCTTTAGTTGAAAACCGCTTGATGGAATCGTTTAAAATTTTAACAGCAGATAGCTTTTTTATAGTGAATCACCAAATAAAATTTTGAAGCATTTGACTACATTGTTTTAGAGATATAAAAAATCAAAAAATTTGAAACCTTGATATCTTACGAACCATAGGAGTTTGAAAGCTGGGCAATAAACTTAGCTAAAGCACATAAAATATCTACTTTTTCCAGAAATCTCAAGTGCAATAAGGCCTTTTTGCGTCCATAATCGAGTCACAAAAAAAACTCTTATTTTTCAGTTTTCGATTTATTACTAAAAAAATAAGTAGTCAAATCACTTGAAATTTTAATGGGGTATAGTTTGACACGTGACCCATTGACACAATTTTTCGCGAGGTTATGACGTTTAGTTTCAGAGATATGAATTTAAAAAAAATCGCCTTTTTCATTTTATCTGCCAAACAAAGCGGTCAATCCCGAGCACCAAACAAGGAAAAGTAGGTAATTTTATTCTCTTTCAAATGCATTATAGCTGAATTGTTTGTAACAATGGGATGATTGAAAAAAACGCAAAATAGTGTTTTTTAAATATAAAAAATTGGCCATAAAAAAATATAGTTAAGAAATTAAAAAATAACTGTTTTTCCCGAATTCAGAATCAAAAATATATATGCATGTCAAATTTGATTGATATTGACAAAGTAGTTCCAGAAATATTACGGTATACATACACACACACACACACACACACACACACACACATACATCCATACGGACATTTTCCAAAAACACTTGATTTGAACTTCTAACAAACTAAAAAGTATTTTCTAGAAGTGAGGAAATTCTTTGAAGAAACTCAAAATTTTACTATTACAAAGCTTCCTCTAGGAGGAAGCAAAAATTAAAAAAAAATGTTGAATTAAAATTTTGTGAAAGTTGATATTTGTGGTAAAAATGTTGTGAAAGCGATATTTTTAGGAATTTCCAAATTTAGATTTTCTAAATTATACCTTTCCAATATTCTTAGACTTGAAATGTTACCTTAAGTTATAAATAAAGGCTATAGCCGGGTTACTATGGTGAAATGGCCCCCTTGGAAAATGTATATATGTTATATACCATTCGATGGGGGATAAAAAAAAACTCCCATAGCCAAATTTTTAGCTCTCTGCCTAGTGCGCATGCGCAGTAACGTCGATAAACGTGTTTTTTTGATTTTATTTTTTTCTGAAGTCCCTATAGGATAAAAATTTTTTTAAAAATTCACATTGGTGTATTTTTATGTCATGAATAACTGCAATTTTTTTGGGATTACATAACCTCAAATATCGGATCTAAAAAAATTATTAAAGTTTTCAATCGATATTTTGACCCCCTTGTTTTTGAGGTGCAACTTTTTAAGTAGACTTTTTTTGTGTACTTTTTCCCGTTCTTTACGATGGCACTAACGTTTTTTCCTTAAAAATGGTGGCACAACTCGATTTGAGCCAAAAACTGATTTTTTTGCCATTTTTTCACGTTTTTAGCTGGTTATGTTACAATTTAGTTACTAAAGTGACTCCTTTTGAGTAGTTTTGCATATCTTCCCATGAAAACATAATCAAATGAAATATTTTGTTCGCTCCAAGCCGTATTTTTTATATTATCTTACGTTTTCAATGATGGTCTTATCAGAATTGTGATATCACCTTATTATAAAACTGATGGCTAATGTTATGTTCTTTTTAAACGTTCTGTGATTGGTCGAAAGTATTGTCTCTGTCGCACTTTTTTGTTTATTGTTTATTTTTATTTATAATAAAAGGTTATGCTTGGCCGCGCGGTTGACGCGGCGGCTGCAATGCAGACGATCTGCGTAGTGAATGGTCAATCATAAAATTAAGAATTATCAGGAGCATAAACAAATAAAGTATTTTGATTTCTTAATTAATTAAACTATGCGCAAACCAATGGCCAACATTGTTTTTTTCAAAACTAATTTTTTTTTTTCTTACAATTGTCTATATAAGGGAGAAAGTACAATACGTCCCGTCCCGTCCCGTACCGACCCCGGGACATACCGTCTGAAATAAGTCACTTTTATATTATTGGCTAATTCTGTTCGATAACCCAATCGACGGTACAGAATTAGCCAATCCCGTAAAAACAGCTTATTTCAGACGGTATGTCCCGAGGTCGGTACGGGACGACGGACTCAATTGTACTTTCTCCATAATATACTAATACAAGTGAATGGTGAAAACGCTGTTAGTATAAGTTTATAACTTTTAAAGTAAATTAAAATCTAGCAAATAAAAATTGTTTCGATTTTTCTTTTTACTATTTCGGCTTTTGACTGATAATTGATAGCAATACTAGAAAAAATAATAAAGTAGTTAAGTATTTATTTTCAAATACATTGGAGTTAGTTGGAACCGAAGGCTGACGCGGCTACTTTAAATCTTTCTGCTGTTTACTTCAAAACTAACAATCTTGTATATTTAAAGTGAGTACTATATATTTTACATATCTTTTAAAAAAATGAAGATTTAACAAAGTTTTTCAAAAGTTTTGACATCACAGATTATATGCTTTGATATTAGGGTTATATGTATTTCTAATACATATTACACAATAAATTAATATTTTGTTAAATAACTTCTTTAAAATCAAAACCTATTATTAATATCTAAAATGTTATTTTTATGCCGACACTTTGAGTTTTGAAAAAAATACTGTAACCAACCTACTGATAAATAAAAAATCTCCCATGTATTTATAATAAATACACTTGTATTTTACCGGTATATGCAGAGTAAGACTTATTAATGGGTAGAAAAATAAAATTTTTATTATAAATTCTGTAGTATTAAGAGTAATTGTATCAAAAATAATGACAGATAATATAGTAATATAATAATATGATATAATAATATAATAATATGATATAATAATATAATAATATAATATAATAATATAATAATGTAATAATAATAACAGATAATTATTAGACCTTTTTATACGCTAAATAAGAAAAACATGTTGTGTACGTTATTAAATTCTTGCATAAAATCAAAAGTTTAAACCAACATTAAATTATAAACTGTTTTAGTACTCGCATAAAGATCCGATCTTATCCTAAAACAAAAATAGCAATCAGATTTTAAATCAATAAGCTAACAAAAAAGTAATTAATAAAAATGAATTTTCAATCCTATAGATATAGATACGTACAATGCATGTAAGGGGAACGAGTCTTTATCTATTTAACTTAACCAATTTAGGCTAATCACATAAAGTAAAATGAGAAATTAGTTAAACATAAAGTTGTTGAAACTATTAACTAAATAAAATTAAGAAGGAAAAACATTTGAATAAAATATGACAATAAACTTTTGCTAGAAACGGATTTGACGATTGATGAGTTGCATGTTTTGATGTAATGCGGTATATTAATTATACAAGTATGATTAAATTGATAAAATATAGAAAGTCTTGAACAATAATTAATTTGTTTATGTATAAAATACTGTCAAATTAATAAAAAATGCACATAAATATCTGCATATGACTATATATGATGTGATTTTTACTATAGTTAATTATTATGAGATGAGAAAAAATATTTGGTTTTACATAAAAACAATACATGAGAAATAATAAAAATGAAAAATAGAACTAATAGGATGCGAACTTATTAATTGTCAATTAACTTTTAAGTTAAAAAAATGTAAAATGAATAAAGTAAACACAAGCTAACCTATGCTTTAAACACATACGTAGTCAAATCACTTGAAATTTTAATGGGGTATAGTTTGACACGTGACCCATTGACACAATTTTTCGCGAGGTTATGACGTTTAGTTTCAGAGATATGAATTTAAAAAAAATCGCCTTTTTCATTTTATCTGCCAAACAAAGCGGTCAATCCCGAGCACCAAACAAGGAAAAGTAGGTAATTTTATTCTCTTTCAAATGCATTATAGCTGAATTGTTTGTAACAATGGGATGATTGAAAAAAACGCAAAATAGTGTTTTTTAAATATAAAAAATTGGCCATAAAAAAATATAGTTAAGAAATTAAAAAATAACTGTTTTTCCCGAATTCAGAATCAAAAATATATATGCATGTCAAATTTGATTGATATTGACAAAGTAGTTCCAGAAATATTACGGTATACATACACACACACACACACACACACACACATACATCCATACGGACATTTTCCAAAAACACTTGATTTGAACTTCTAACAAACTAAAAAGTATTTTCTAGAAGTGAGGAAATTCTTTGAAGAAACTCAAAATTTTACTATTACAAAGCTTCCTCTAGGAGGAAGCAAAAATTAAAAAAAAATGTTGAATTAAAATTTTGTGAAAGTTGATATTTGTGGTAAAAATGTTGTGAAAGCGATATTTTTAGGAATTTCCAAATTTAGATTTTCTAAATTATACCTTTCCAATATTCTTAGACTTGAAATGTTACCTTAAGTTATAAATAAAGGCTATAGCCGGGTTACTATGGTGAAATGGCCCCCTTGGAAAATGTATATATGTTATATACCATTCGATGGGGGATAAAAAAAAACTCCCATAGCCAAATTTTTAGCTCTCTGCCTAGTGCGCATGCGCAGTAACGTCGATAAACGTGTTTTTTTGATTTTATTTTTTTCTGAAGTCCCTATAGGATAAAAATTTTTTTAAAAATTCACTTTGGTGTATTTTTATGTCATGAATAACTGCAATTTTTTTGGGATTACATAACCTCAAATATCGGATCTAAAAAAATTATTAAAGTTTTCAATCGATATTTTGACCCCCTTGTTTTTGAGGTGCAACTTTTTAAGTAGACTTTTTTTGTGTACTTTTTCCCGTTCTTTACGATGGCACTAACGTTTTTTCCTTAAAAATGGTGGCACAACTCGATTTGAGCCAAAAACTGATTTTTTTGCCATTTTTTCACGTTTTTAGCTGGTTATGTTACAATTTAGTTACTAAAGTGACTCCTTTTGAGTAGTTTTGCATATCTTCCCATGAAAACATAATCAAATGAAATATTTTGTTCGCTCCAAGCCGTATTTTTTATATTATCTTACGTTTTCAATGATGGTCTTATCAGAATTTGAGGTAATAAAGGGTTTCTCTCTATATATAAAAAGAATATCGCCGCTGTCAGTGTCTGCTTTTCTCTTTAACCTAAAAATGCCCTCATTTGAGTGATTTAACGCCGTAAAAGGCCATTTTTGGTACCATGTAACCCAAAACTAACCTAAAAATGTCATAATGCAAGGGTTTTCACGCAAAAAAGCCTGTTTTTAGCTAAACATAGCCTTGAAATCGATCGTTTGAGGGTACTTTTGGCGTCTTGTGGTCTTAAAAAGGCCATATTTGGCTTATCTGCCTCTACTTAATTGATTATTCAAAATCTATTGACAGTAATAATTATCAGGTAAAAAGGAATTGAAGTTAAGTATGTTCAATTCGTACAAAGTATAATTTATTATCTTCATAGGCTATTTAAAATAAATTATGGAACGTATACAAGTAGCTTTTTAAAAATAACGAATGTTCACAATAGAAAAAATGATTCACTCATCATTGTCACTATCTTCATCAATACACACTTCAATTTGATCATTAAGAAACATTTTAGACAGAATTTCAGCTGGTCGTATGATTTTTGATAAATATCTTCCATGTGAAAGATAATAGATTATGGCAGCAATATGCGCACAACATCCTATAGTACGGTTACCGTTAGCACAATCACAACAGTGTCTTAAGATGCTAGAATAACCAATACCATTTGGTTTATACTCAACGAAACATTTGTATTGTTTTCTGTTAATATGCCTGGATTGAACTTCAAGTTTGAGAATATTGTTAGTCTCTTTTGAATATCCAATCTTCAAATTATTATCTGCGTCAAGCATTTCCGCTAAGTAAGATATTGTCTGTTTAAGCTGATATGTTCCTGTAAACAGAATTTTCAAATCTTTTATTGTTAATTCAGAAAAGTCTGGTAAATCATCCGAAGTTATTATTTTAAATGGTAGTTTCCGACGACTCCATCTTTTGTCTGCTACTAAAACTGCTAATGTATTTTCAACATTTTTTCTAGATTGCATAGCACTAAATATTTCATCTTGCATGTCTTCATCAGAATCTAGGCGTTTGCCAAACAAGTTATTTAAGTAGCAAGAAATTTTACAATAAGATCCAGTATTTTTCACCATTTTATTATCAAGTTTGTGATCTAATAACCTATATTTTTTCTTTTGAACTCCGTGCACTGCTTCAACAACCCATCGCAGTTTTGTCGTGAATCTTGTTTCATTTGATTCTTGCGTAGAAAGTTGAGATTTTGAACCTTTGAGTGCAAGCATCAAAACAATATAACCCATATTTTCTAATTTTTGTTTAATGTCCCTGAAACCTCTATCCAGTATAAAAATGTCCCCTTGGCGAAGAAGTTTCTGTAAACTATTCTGCTTCTCTTCCAATATTTCAATCAGTATTGTAGCATCATTTTTATTTGCAAGATATGGACCTAACTGGTCAACAACATAACCATTAGTAGTACATATAGTAAATGGTTTAGTCAGAGGAACTTTTTTTTGGCCTGAATAAGATTTTCTTTGGTACTCGTTATTAGAGCTTTTTTCATGCCTTATATAAGTACCATCAGCAATCAAAATAAGTTGTTTACCAGGATGTAATTTATTTGCCATATTAGAAGTTTGATTTTCAATCAATTCATTTCTGTCTACATTTTCTAATCCAAAGTGTTTTGGTAGTAAATCTTTTTCGAAAGATAATAATACTGATTGACAAAAACGAGATACTTGTTGTTCGCTTTCAATGTCAAATATTGTAGAGATGAGCGAGCTAGAATTCCCAGAGCGCATTTTGAATAAAAATACGACAATGGCTTGTGTCGCTGTCCTTACACAGGAATTCTTCAGAGAAGTGAGTTGATCTTTAAGATAATTAATATTTTCCCACGTTAATCCCGTAAAAACTTTCAATTTTTTTTCAGGCATGGAAAATTCAGTTACTGTATCTAATAAAGTTTCGTCTGCTTTCATTGATAATTGACTCAAAAATTGTAGTAATTCATCAATATATACCGTACTTGTAGTGGAAAAAATATTAATTTTATTTAGTTCATCTTCATAAAATCTTTTTTTAATTAAATGTGTGCAACAGCATCTATTGCCATGTGGAATAAAAACATTCATTTTACTATAAACTTGAATTCGGGCCTCTAAAGGAACTAATATATTATTAGTCTGTTTTTGGTACCCACAAACAAAGCAATATTTATGTGTCGCAATCGTCCTTTGAATAAGTAATTCCGTGGTTGCTCGTACTTTTTGTTCCTTTATTGTGTATACAGATGATTGTGTACTTTCCTGAGATGATGAAGTGACAGTTAGCTGAGAAAATGATTCAGAAACATTTGAATCTTGAGACGAAGCAGTTGCTGGAACATTAACCTTTTTAGGTTTAGAGCTTGATATGTATTTGGCTAATCGCTTTCTACATGAATCACAAATTACATCATGGATGTAAATATCTTTATTTGATAATTGTTTAGCATATTCGATTTCAACTTCAGATTCGATTTCCTTTTCTCGACCAATTGATTTTCTAATATAAATATTACACATGGCACATCTTCGATCATCGCGTTTCCTGATGTTATCTGACTCTTCATTACTATTAGATGCCATATTTATTTAACCATTAGACAAGAAGATCACTTCTGAAATAATAAAATATAAATATTTTACAATACATTTAAAAATGCTGTTAGTTAGTTTTTAAAAATCTAAAAAAATTGTTTGCCTTTTTTTAAATTAAAAACTAGAATGAATAATAAATATTACAAAAATATTATAATCTAAGTTCTTGTATAATCCAGTTTTCTCGGTAGCTTTACATGAAAAGTAAAAAAATAATATTGCCTAGTAAAAGTGAAATAAGTTGTATTTCATTTATAAGTTTTTTAAGCAAATAATTTTTTTTTGTCATAAAAACTGTATTGAAGTGCTTGCACCTAGTGATTTTATAAAATCAACAAACCTATGAAATTATTATATTCAATTTGTTTTTTTGTAAAAATATGTTCTTGTATCTAGACATGAATAATAGTGTATTTTAAAATAAATAAATAATGTTGTTTTTAATGATGTTTCATATACGTATGTGTTTAAAGCATAGGTTAGCTTGTGTTTACTTTATTCATTTTACATTTTTTTAACTTAAAAGTTAATTGACAATTAATAAGTTCGCATCCTATTAGTTCTATTTTTCATTTTTATTATTTCTCATGTATTGTTTTTATGTAAAACCAAATATTTTTTCTCATCTCATAATAATTAACTATAGTAAAAATCACATCATATATAGTCATATGCAGATATTTATGTGCATTTTTTATTAATTTGACAGTATTTTATACATAAACAAATTAATTATTGTTCAAGACTTTCTATATTTTATCAATTTAATCATACTTGTATAATTAATATACCGCATTACATCAAAACATGCAACTCATCAATCGTCAAATCCGTTTCTAGCAAAAGTTTATTGTCATATTTTATTCAAATGTTTTTCCTTCTTAATTTTATTTAGTTAATAGTTTCAACAACTTTATGTTTAACTAATTTCTCATTTTACTTTATGTGATTAGCCTAAATTGGTTAAGTTAAATAGATAAAGACTCGTTCCCCTTACATGCATTGTACGTATCTATATCTATAGGATTGAAAATTCATTTTTATTAATTACTTTTTTGTTAGCTTATTGATTTAAAATCTGATTGCTATTTTTGTTTTAGGATAAGATCGGATCTTTATGCGAGTACTAAAACAGTTTATAATTTAATGTTGGTTTAAACTTTTGATTTTATGCAAGAATTTAATAACGTACACAACATGTTTTTCTTATTTAGCGTATAAAAAGGTCTAATAATTATCTGTTATTATTATTACATTATTATATTATTATATTATATTATTATATTATTATATCATATTATTATATTATTATATCATATTATTATATTACTATATTATCTGTCATTATTTTTGATACAATTACTCTTAATACTACAGAATTTATAATAAAAATTTTATTTTTCTACCCATTAATAAGTCTTACTCTGCATATACCGGTAAAATACAAGTGTATTTATTATAAATACATGGGAGATTTTTTATTTATCAGTAGGTTGGTTACAGTATTTTTTTCAAAACTCAAAGTGTCGGCATAAAAATAACATTTTAGATATTAATAATAGGTTTTGATTTTAAAGAAGTTATTTAACAAAATATTAATTTATTGTGTAATATGTATTAGAAATACATATAACCCTAATATCAAAGCATATAATCTGTGATGTCAAAACTTTTGAAAAACTTTGTTAAATCTTCATTTTTTTAAAAGATATGTAAAATATATAGTACTCACTTTAAATATACAAGATTGTTAGTTTTGAAGTAAACAGCAGAAAGATTTAAAGTAGCCGCGTCAGCCTTCGGTTCCAACTAACTCCAATGTATTTGAAAATAAATACTTAACTACTTTATTATTTTTTCTAGTATTGCTATCAATTATCAGTCAAAAGCCGAAATAGTAAAAAGAAAAATCGAAACAATTTTTATTTGCTAGATTTTAATTTACTTTAAAAGTTATAAACTTATACTAACAGCGTTTTCACCATTCACTTGTATTAGTATATTATGGAGAAAGTACAATTGAGTCCGTCGTCCCGTACCGACCTCGGGACATACCGTCTGAAATAAGCTGTTTTTACGGGATTGGCTAATTCTGTACCGTCGATTGGGTTATCGAACAGAATTAGCCAATAGCCTCCCTTATATAGACAATTGTAAGAAAAAAAAAAATTAGTTTTGAAAAAAACAATGTTGGCCATTGGTTTGCGCATAGTTTAATTAATTAAGAAATCAAAATACTTTATTTGTTTATGCTCCTGATAATTCTTAATTTTATGATTGACCATTCACTACGCAGATCGTCTGCATTGCAGCCGCCGCGTCAACCGCGCGGCCAAGCATAACCTTTTATTATAAATAAAAATAAACAATAAACAAAAAAGTGCGACAGAGACAATACTTTCGACCAATCACAGAACGTTTAAAAAGAACATAACATTAGCCATCAGTTTTATAATAAGGTGATATCACAATTCTGATAAGACCATCATTGAAAACGTAAGATAATATAAAAAATACGGCTTGGAGCGAACAAAATATTTCATTTGATTATGTTTTCATGGGAAGATATGCAAAACTACTCAAAAGGAGTCACTTTAGTAACTAAATTGTAACATAACCAGCTAAAAACGTGAAAAAATGGCAAAAAAATCAGTTTTTGGCTCAAATCGAGTTGTGCCACCATTTTTAAGGAAAAAACGTTAGTGCCATCGTAAAGAACGGGAAAAAGTACACAAAAAAAGTCTACTTAAAAAGTTGCACCTCAAAAACAAGGGGGTCAAAATATCGATTGAAAACTTTAATAATTTTTTTAGATCCGATATTTGAGGTTATGTAATCCCAAAAAAATTGCAGTTATTCATGACATAAAAATACACCAATGTGAATTTTTAAAAAAATTTTTATCCTATAGGGACTTCAGAAAAAAATAAAATCAAAAAAACACGTTTATCGACGTTACTGCGCATGCGCACTAGGCAGAGAGCTAAAAATTTGGCTATGGGAGTTTTTTTTTATCCCCCATCGAATGGTATATAACATATATACATTTTCCAAGGGGGCCATTTCACCATAGTAACCCGGCTATAGCCTTTATTTATAACTTAAGGTAACATTTCAAGTCTAAGAATATTGGAAAGGTATAATTTAGAAAATCTAAATTTGGAAATTCCTAAAAATATCGCTTTCACAACATTTTTACCACAAATATCAACTTTCACAAAATTTTAATTCAACATTTTTTTTTAATTTTTGCTTCCTCCTAGAGGAAGCTTTGTAATAGTAAAATTTTGAGTTTCTTCAAAGAATTTCCTCACTTCTAGAAAATACTTTTTAGTTTGTTAGAAGTTCAAATCAAGTGTTTTTGGAAAATGTCCGTATGGATGTATGTGTGTGTGTGTGTGTGTGTGTGTGTGTATGTATACCGTAATATTTCTGGAACTACTTTGTCAATATCAATCAAATTTGACATGCATATATATTTTTGATTCTGAATTCGGGAAAAACAGTTATTTTTTAATTTCTTAACTATATTTTTTTATGGCCAATTTTTTATATTTAAAAAACACTATTTTGCGTTTTTTTCAATCATCCCATTGTTACAAACAATTCAGCTATAATGCATTTGAAAGAGAATAAAATTACCTACTTTTCCTTGTTTGGTGCTCGGGATTGACCGCTTTGTTTGGCAGATAAAATGAAAAAGGCGATTTTTTTTAAATTCATATCTCTGAAACTAAACGTCATAACCTCGCGAAAAATTGTGTCAATGGGTCACGTGTCAAACTATACCCCATTAAAATTTCAAGTGATTTGACTACTTATTTTTTTAGTAATAAATCGAAAACTGAAAAATAAGAGTTTTTTTTGTGACTCGATTATGGACGCAAAAAGGCCTTATTGCACTTGAGATTTCTGGAAAAAGTAGATATTTTATGTGCTTTAGCTAAGTTTATTGCCCAGCTTTCAAACTCCTATGGTTCGTAAGATATCAAGGTTTCAAATTTTTTGATTTTTTATATCTCTAAAACAATGTAGTCAAATGCTTCAAAATTTTATTTGGTGATTCACTATAAAAAAGCTATCTGCTGTTAAAATTTTAAACGATTCCATCAAGCGGTTTTCAACTAAAGAGCTAAAATGTAATAATCGTTTTCTTGAAAATTGCGCGAGCGACCTATCTAATGAATAACCTGCTGTTTTGATGGTTAGGTTGGTTAGGCACACATGTAAACATGCGTGAATTTCTGTGAAAAAAATATTGACGACAGTGTTCGTATTCTATAATAAGAAAACAGAGGGGTCTGCAAACTTTTGGACAATGAACTATCCAAAACTTTTATTAAATTGTGTATTAAAAATCGCCTCAAACATTAACGGCTATAGCCTTTGTAATCTTCTTCTTTCAAATCTTTATTTTTCAAAATTCTTACCCTAACCCGACTTGTATCTGGTATATAGCATATGTTGCTTTATGATTTGACTTTATATTTAAATTTATTTGATAGTTTAATTTATATATATATATATATATATATATATATATATATATATATATATATATATATATATATATATATATATATATTTTTTTTTTAAATCTCCAAAACTAAATCGTGAAACGTTTTGAAAAAATCTATGGCAATAAAACACGATAATATCTATTTGCTGTAAAAATTTTAAACCATTTTAATGACATTAGTTTTCAAGCTAAAAATCAAAAACTAAAAAAAATGGATTTTCTATGTCGTACGATTACGGAAGTAAAAAGGCTTTAATTAAGTTAAAATTTTAGGAAAATATCGATCTTTTGCTCACCCCAGCTAGGTTCTTTTTGCAGCTTATAAAACCGTCTAGTTTAAAAGATATCAGGATTCATATTCCTTGTCTCTCACCCTGTATACCCTGTATAACGGAAAATTACTATTTCTGTTAAAGCTTATGACTCGCTAACTAAAGTTCAGAATGTTTTAAGGCAATTCATGATTTTATGAGGTTATGAGAACCCTATGGTATTTAAAATATTAAGGTTTAAATTTTTTCATGAAAATTATATGATTTGATGTTGTGACGGGTGCTCCTTATGTCAAATAATTAAGATTGAAAGTATTTTAAAAATCATTTATATACTGTATATCTAAACAATATTTTATCTATTTCAACTATACATTTTGTTGGAGGAAGCTACGTGCCAAAGAATTGTCAGCGGTTTTTTATTCTTGATAAATTAAAGCGGTTAAGTCCTTAAAATAATTCCTGTGCTTAAAGACGTTGATTTAGTAGGTACAACTGCTTCGTGAAAATAGCAGAATTTACTTAAGTTACCAGAATTTGATATTAAAATTTTAGGAAAATCTCCGAAATAACGGACGCGTGTTAAGTCATTATGCACAAGTTTGTATTTTATTAAAATATATTTATAAAAACAATCACAAGTGACTAAGAATTATATCTGATAATATGTATTTCTAAAATTTTTAATAATATTATGAAACAAAAATGTTTGAAAATAAAAATTTCACTTTGATTTTTGTGCAAAAAAAAAAGTACGTTCAGTTGATCACTTGAAACTGAATATTTTTTTCTTGACTCAGGGGTGCGCGTCCCTAATTATAAAATAAAAAAATCAATATCTTACCCCACGATTCGTGCTCAAAAAATAGGGTGACTCCCCCATCTTACCGTCATTGCCACCCCAGATCCTACCATAAAAATGCTTTACCTCCTCTACTAGCTGATTTTTTAGGGAGCTGGCTTCTGCTAGCGTATACATAACAGAATAAAATGAACGAAGGAATAGAGGGTTTCGAAGTACAAGAACAGCAAAGAATTCGTTATAGTGAGCAAATGTGTGTATGCATACACGCATACGCAAAGTCGAACAAGTAGACACGTCATAGTATCAGTTTTAAAAACATTTTTCGTACAATAAAAAGCCATCATTGTAAATATTCTTTTGCGACTGTATAACGATAAAATTATAGTCACAATACAAAAAATGTAACTTTCTTTGAACCTATTCTTTAATTTCTGAACATCACAATCGCTTTTAAAAATAATCGAAATATAGTATGCGATGCGATATTGCTGTATTTTGACATACGAATTTACGTTTTTAAAGATATTTGTGCATACTCAGAATTATTCCTTGCACGGTGATAACTTATCATAAGTAATACCATAAGTTTTAAAAATAAAAATCAGAAATCAAAAGTATTACAAGATGATTGTCACAGGTGAGGGTAAAAATTTTCAAAAATAAAGCTTTGAAAGGGGAAAATTACGAATTGATTTATAAGAAAAGGTGAAATTTTAAGTCCCAGAATATTGGAAAGGTATAATTTTTAAAACCTAAATTTGGAAATTTCTAAAAATATCCCTTTTGCAACATTTTTACCACAAATATCACCTTTCACAAAATTTTAATTATTTTCAACATTGTTGTTTCATAAATTATTTTATTTCAAAATCTCAATTTATAAGTTTTTAATTTCAAAACTTTCCTATTTCTAATTTTTATTTTTCAAAATGTTTACCCTCACCTATCGCGGGTAGCTCCCCTTACCCTCATGTATTGCTTTAAGATAAACATCGTTTTTACTTTACGTATAATTCTATAGAGTACTTTGTACATTTTCGTTTGATAGATAAAATTGGTACCAATCAATTACTTATAAATACCTTTAGTTTTTATGTGTACAATAATATTTTTTATACCACTCTAACCTCAAAATCACAACTTTAATGTGAATTTTTGGCTCTCGTGGTACAAAATATCGTTGTAGAATATACTAATAATCAGCATGATCACGATAACCTTATTTTTTCGGTAATCAAATTTTTCAGGAAGCAATTAGTAAAATAGCTTGATATGTATAGAGAAAGTAGTTTTTATATTGCTTAATCACCATAATTTTGTTTGAGAAGTTAGATAATTTGATTTTCGAGTTTCAAAGGTTGAAAAATAAATCATAAAAAATTGTTGATATATCAAATATCTCAAAATCTATTGAATCTAAAAAGCAGCTCAAAGGAAGGAACTAAGGTGCCAATAATATCTGTCTAAATACATTTTTTTAATATTATGCATGCCCGTTATTATCACTTATCGTGGTCTATAAGAAAATAGTGTTTTTAAGTATTTTCAAGAAAGAAGCAGTGAAACAACTTAAAATTTATACAAAATGTATGGAGGTCCATGCACGCATGTATCTCAGCATAGTCGTATATCTCTGTCATACCTCAAAAGATCCCCTGGTCGAAACGTTCACCATTTGAAGGCCAGTTTTAAGCGAAAAATCACCATACTGGTCGGGAAATATCGAACGAACTGCCCAGAAAAAGCATGTATTTTACGAACTTATATTGCCATGAAACTAAGCATAACTGGCGTATTTTTAAAATAAAAATATTTATCGGATAATTATAATGTTTCTTGAGCAAAATGCTACTGTCCTTTATAAATTACGAAAATGCCAATATCAAAATCAATAATCAGTCATTATTTGTTTAAAAAAACCTTTTATATGAGATAAATAGAGTTACAACATTTCTAACCTAAAAGTACGAATCAATTCAAATAAGCGTGACAGGTATAATTAGAATAGTGATATTGGACTCATTAACAATGTTTTAATCTATCAGTGTATGCAGTACAAAAGATGTCCAACAATAATTTTCACTTCAAGCAGATACAATAGTGAATTCAGTCAGTAATTAGGTGTCACAGCCTTAGTAGGCAGTATGTCAGAATTTATAATTATTATGTGATCTGGGCTGTATTGCAGCTAGATATCTAAATTTTTGATAGATATTAATTAATTTATTTAAAAATAAGTTACTATATTAGTTTTTGCTCAGCTATCTTTGTTTCAGTTCTCAGTTCGAAGCCTATAAGGAATTTTTCATTTGCCGGGTGAAATTTCATGTTATGGTTGTTACAGAGGGTTTACGAACTCTAGCCAGTTGTATTTCTAGTTTCTAGTGTATTTTTGTAATATGCAAAAACTTGGCATAACTTTGTCTCTTATCCCACTAAATAAGTAAGAATTTTCACTTTTCAAAGTTACAAGAGGTTACCAACACACTCAAGTCGACTAATAGTCGAACAATATTTTAAGTTTAATTCATCTTAAGCGACGTACTTTTCATTTCATTTTTGGACACCCAGCTAGGTTAATAGTTCATCAATAGAGCCACAGTATTCACGTATACGTGCTCGGAATGGAAATTAAAAGTACATCACTTAGGATAAATTAAACTTTAAATATTGTTTGACTATGATAAAAGAAATGTATATGCAAAATATTTGGTCGTGCGTATGGTAGACATGAACATATGTATGATATTGGTATTACTATCCGCATGGTACATCAGTTAATGCACACGAGATGTATAAAAAGTTAAATTTATTATAATTTATATATATATATATATATATATATATATATATATATATATTTTAATCAAGGGGTGTGGTAGCACCCTGATAGCAAATATAAGTTTTATACACTGTGCCGTCGGGAGCATCACGACCCAATATACATTAAAATTTCTTTTCAACCTCTTCGCGTATCACTTATTTGACTAATATTTTATTCGATCTGTTGTTGACGCGTATGTATGAGCATCTAATTTTAAAGATTTTGATTAGATCTTTCTAATTATCGCTATTTTGTTAAGAAAATAGTCTTCAGCAAAATAATTATGATTAAAAATTATTGGTAAAATTTTTTTAATTTTCACCTATCTGATTCTATTTTTTTGTTTTTTAAGTCAGTCACTTGTAGCTGATAGTAGGTTATGATCGAAGAGAGAGAGAGAGAGAGAGAGAGAGAGAGAGAGAGAGAGAGAGAGAGAGAGAGAGAGAGAGAAGTGTCTGTTAGTTTTAATTACATTCGCTAAGAGGATGTGGGAGCTAAAAACCCTGATTTTTACTTTATGTAACTTTTTAAATTAAGCTTGCCACAAAAAAGTTAATGAGTTTAATGAATCATTCTACCGAAAGAAAATGTCAATCGGACTTTTAGTTTTTCTAGAAGTTATGAAATACGAGCGGGTGTTTACGTGTGTTTACGCGATTGCAGCGCCAATGTCAAACCCCAATTTTACTTATTAACTTTTTTTATTTGAAATTTCATCAATATAATGAGCGCAGTGACATAGGGTTAAGATCAGTGAATTATTCTACCGAATGAAAAGGTCAATTCGATTTTAAGTTTTTTTCTGGCATTTGAAGTACTTAATACGAAGTGGCGCATTTGCCAAGCTTTAGCTCCCACTCTCCCTTAATCCCCTCTTAAAAAAGAGATACGAGAAAAGTGAAGCCGACTAAAACGAGATTTGATTGGCTGCTTTTAAAAGGGCGCGAAAATACAAAATCTAGAAAGTATTTACAAATAAAAATAGATTTAATTTTTACAAAGTTATTTATGATACAAATGCAAATTGAATGAATAATAAAACAATAATTACATTAATTAATAAATTTTAATTTGATATTAATTAAAACAATATTTCTAAATTGAGAAATTATAACCTCAAAACTTCAGACGTGTCCAAAAAGCATAAAAATAAAAGCAGTTGCTCGCACGGAGCGCGCAAAATGTCACTAGTTTAATTAAAAAAGAAATGCATTTATTGCGTCGGCACTGCAGAGAGTCGAGCGCGTCGGGACAGGGCGCTGCATGTGCTTTACACACCTATATAGAAGATCATCAGTAGATAGATAGATAGATAGATAAATTCTAATGAATTTTCAATAACAAAATTGGATGCCATGTTCGATTTCGATTTCGATGAATCAGCAATTATAGAAAATGATTTAGATAGCATGAGTGAAATATGTGAATTCTGTAATGCTAATCACTTCAAATTTGAAATATTATGTGATAAGCAGTTTTCTAATTGTTGCAATGGAGAAAACGATGTATTACCTGACAATATCACTTATCCTTAACGTTTAAAAGAATTAGTTTCTGGAAATACTGACGATGGTAAACACTTTTTAAATAATATTATACAATATAATAATACACTTGCCTTCGCAAGTTTTGAAGCTAGATTTGACACTCGTTTCGGGAATAGCCCTCAAGTTATTTGATTAAGTGGTTAAATTTTCCACAATATTTATACCTTACATCCAGACGAAAACGAAGCCAAAGGATATGGGCAACTATACATCATTGATAATGACATCGCCTCGCAATCACAATTACAAACTTATGTCATATTCTTTAATAATATTAAAAAAATTAGATATTTTTTTTTTACAAGTAAACATGTACGCTAAATCATACAAAATGATGCACGAAGTCGAAATGGAAGAACAAAATCGTTTGAAAAACAACGTTGAGTTTAATAGTAAAGAAATTATAATGTATTTAACACGCAATTCTAATCATGATAAATGTAGATATAACGCAGCTAAATGTGATTAAGTAGTTGTGGTATTTGTAGGTGAAAATGGTCAACTACCAGAACATCGAGATGTATGTATATATTCGAAACATAGAGCACCTAATAATATACCTTACATTAGTAAACATGTAGATCCTATGTCATATCCACTTATGTACCCTAATGGAGGTTTTGGATAGATGCCATATATGAAAAATAAAAATAACAAAAACAATATTTCAATGCTACAATTTTATTTTTACAGCATTAGAATTGATTTTAATCCTTACTTAAATTAAGGAAAATTAACTCAACAATACATTGTTGACGCTTGGGTAAAAGTTTAAGGTTCACAATTATTTTTTCTTTTAAATAAAAATCAACATCAATTAAGGAGAGATTTATGCAAAGGTGTCATGGATCACTTAAAAAATAAAAGTAACGATGACAACGTAAAAATTGGAAAAATGGTTATATCACCTTCAACATTTTCAGGAAGTCCACGATCGTTACAAAAAAACTTTTTAGATTCAATGACCATAGTTCAAAAGTATGGTAATCCAGATCTTTTTATTACTATGACATGTAATCCAAGATAGAAGGAAATTAAACAAAATTTGAGAAAAAATGAATCAGCTAGTGATTAGCAAAAGTTATTAAATAAATTATTAAATAAAATTAAAAAAAAAACAGTTTTGAAAAATATACTTATGTAATTGAGTTTTAGAAAAAAGAGGTTTACCACATATCGTCGCTCCCTACGAAGACTAGCACAGTTCAAATTTTTAAACGAAAACTAGCACGACTCACGATTTGCCGCGAAGAGTAGCACAGTTCAGAAATGCCGCCAACAGTAGCACAACTTGCGACTTATATTACTTAATATGTGAGTATTTTACGTTCATGAAAACCTTAGACAAAGACAGACAAGCCACAAAGTTTAAAAAGGTTTCGGAAATTTCTAAAAAAAGTTAATAATTAAAAAAAAATGTTTGTACAGAATTATTGTATTTGGAAAACAATTTTAAATTTGGTAAAAAGTTGTTAATTGTGAATATTTAAAACTGTTCATTATGACAGTTTCGCAAAAATAGGGAAATTTTTATAGAAATTGGTTGTTTAAAGTTTGAGTTGTGCTAGTCTTCGCGGGAAATTTTGCGTTGTGCTAGTCTAGCGTGCGTCAAATGAGTTGTGCTACTTATGACGGGAAATTTGAACAGTGCTACTCTTCGTGGGGAGAGACGATATGCACTTCTTGGATTTTTTCATAAAAATCATAAACTGAACAATGCAGATGATGTTGATAAACTTATAAGTGCAGAAATACCTGATGAATTAAAAGACTCATGGACATTTCGCCCAGACGACACCATATTTCGCCCACCAATGAGGAGCAAGATCTTTCGGTAATAACAATTGAGCATCAATCATGACTTGAGACATTACTTTGGCAATTACTGAAGCCATTGCTGAAGTAATTACTTAAGAAATAAGAGAATAAGAATGTATTCCACCCATGTCTTAAGATATTATTTAAGCAGTTAATTAAGTAATCACTTATCAAAATTTGCCGATTTTTTAATTTAATAAGTAATTCCTTAAGTATCTGCTTGAGTAGTTTCTTAAGAATTTTCTCAAGCAATTTCTTGAGAAATAATGCCAGAAAATCTCCTTGACTAATAGTAATATCTTGAGCATTTGCTTAAGCAATTTCTTAAGAAATTACTTTCAAGGAAAAATTCAAGTATATCAATGTACAATTTAGCAAGCATTTCTCTCTTTTTGGATTCTGGAAACGGGAGAAGGAGTTATTTTAGATTTCCCCAGCTATTTTTTATGGCCGTTTTGCGATTTCAACAAAACTGTTTTTTGCGTTTCTTTAATGATCCCATAATTACGAACAATTCGGCTATAACGTATCTGCAAGAAAATAAGATTATTGACTTTTCCTTGCTTGGTCCCCATTATAGACCACCCCGTTCGAGAGCACAGGCGAAAATAGTAATTTTTTTTTTAATAAGCCGTATCTCCCATTTGCGACATATGAACCTCACGTAACAAATCATATCGATGGGTAATGTGCCAAACTACGTTACACCTAAAATTTTAAGTGATTTGACTATTAATTTTTTTAGTAATAAATAAAAAAGTTTAAAATAGAGTTCTGTATGTTCAACGATTACGAGAGTAATTTAGAGTCAGATTTTAAATTCAAAATAAGGCACTCTTAAAGATTGTTGATTGATTAAATTTTACGATATAGCTAGTTTTTTTTTTGCATTCATTGAATTAGGTATTTATTGTTAAGAGAAGCAAGAAAGGTATTACACCCATCAGCCTCATAGTAATTATTATAATTGAGTTGCGATAACGATGATGTTTAAAAAATTAATATGATATTTTAACGGATTTACAGCTTGAGAGACTGGGGGCAATATTTGCTTAAAATCGATGGATCGAGTTAAAATCTGTTTACGATTCAAAAACATTTTCAATACACTGAAAATTACCCTTTTTACTAAATCAATTAAAATTGAAAAAAATTAAACGTACGAATGATTGATAGTTTATGATTTTAAAATAATTCGCAATAGTCAAATCTTAAATTTACATTTACAATTTTATTTGCAAAATACACGCATAGATCTACGTATAAAGATACAGATAAAACAAATAAAGTTATAATAACTCAAACGCTTATTTCAAGACTCTTAAAGTCTCGCTCTATACATCTTGTGATCATCTGAATAGACGTCCATACACACGTTTTCGGCACCATCCTAAAGTATGCCTTTTACTTTAATCACATTATTCTATACATTGCTGATAATGTATTTAAACGTATTGATGATGCTTATAGTAGACATTGTGGACGCACTTTTTCAAAATAAATATTTAAATTTTACTATTTGTCATATTATTTTTAATGCAAACGACAAATCAGAACTGACGCAAGGCTCAGACATTTCCATTCACATCCTGATTAAGAACTCGCTTTGTCGGGAAGGGCACAAAAGGCAGAATAAAGTTCAAAAACTAACGCTATCTTGAACTTGTAATTTCTGTGATAATGGTGTTTACGATGATGCGGCGAAAAGAAGACGCGCAGCTGGATATCCAAGGTTCGCTTGGATACCCAGCTTACTTGTCGACAGATCCGCGACGGACAGATCTGCTCCAGGGGCTGAACTTTTCGCTCTCGGAATTGCAGCTGTACAGCGCGAGAGGAGCGAGCTCGGCGACCGCAGTCAAAATGAAGGTACACGTGCCCTCATCGAGAGTCTGCTCAACGTCGTGGTCTGTTGCAAATAGGCGAGAAATATGTAGATGGGCTCCGCTACACTAAAGTTTCTCTGCGAATCGACGGTCGATAGGTGATGCGAACGGAGACGAGAAGAATCTCTTCGGCGCGGCGTCGGAGGACGTGAAGTGCAGCAGTACTTCCGAAGGATTGTCGACCTCGACTTCAGTCTAGGGTTAAATTATAAATAAGATTATACTTATATATTGTTATTTCACAACAATATCCTATTTACAAATCATCATTTGGTAAAATTAAAAAAAAAAAGGAATTTTCATGATACTTGCACAAAAAAGGCCGCTTTCCATGCATGTAAAATGAATGGAAGATCGAGTTTTTCTTAGCAGCGGGAAAAAACTACTCCCTTTGGAGGGAAAAGTTTTTTCCTCCCAAGGAAGTAGTTTTTTCCTCACTCTGTAGCGTATTCGATTGATGTGTGTGTCGGTATGAGTATTTTCAAAATTTTCAAAATTCTCAAAATCCTCAAAATTTCATGATTTTCAAAATTTCATAATTTTCAAAATTTCACAATTTTCAAAATTTCATAATTTTCAAAATTTCATAATTTTTTAAATTTTCGAAATTTTAACGATTTTGAATACTGTAACGGTTTAACTTTTCCGAAGAGACTGGATAATCAGTCGGTTACAGGATCAGGATAGGGAAAAGGGGCAAGAAAAGAGTCTCTTTTTATATTTTCAATAATTACAAAATATATTTCTTAAGTAAAGGATAGCAATTTGGAATCAGTTGTTAAATCCCGGCTGAAACAGAAATCAAATTATGCATCTTGTTAAAAATACTTCGCCTTTACAAATAGAATTGTTTAAACGAACGCGGTTGACAATTTACAAGAATATATATGCGATTTCGTTACAAGAATGATTCGGTGTTCGCGGCTACGGTGTTTCGGTCCCGTGGCGGTATGACGGATCGGTGGCGGATTTTGAGGTTAGGAATTAATTCGGTACGGTGGAGTCGTTCGCGCACGGCTACGCCGATCCGAATGTGTCGCGTAACAACGATCTTGACCGTTATGTGTGCGCACAGTAGTGCTACGGTGTTTTGAGGTTATCCCTCGGATTCGTGGAGTCGTGAGCGCACGGCTTCACAAATCTTCGTCGCTCGTCTCGTTCCTCTCTTTATCCTGTGTGCGCACAGAGATAAAGCGAGTCGTGAGATGTCGGCGTAAGGCTGGCTTTGTTGGTTAGGAATTTACCTTTTTTTTATCAGGACGTGAGCGCACGACCGGGTGAATCGCCGGCGGACTATTGTTACTCTCTTAACCCTGTGGGCTCACAGTGGCAGAGGGTGGCCGCAATGTATCGGAATATAGGTTAGGATTTTACGGTGGCACCTGGTATCGCCTACGTGTGCTCACGTAGACGAGGCTCGATGTCGCTCGGCTGTTCCGGGTTGCTTCGTGTGCTCACGATGGCAATTCGGAGTTTCGAGTTTCGGAGTTTCGGATTTCGGTTCGTCTACCAAATCGTCACGTGGGCTCACTAGACGATTTCGTCGGCGTAAGTCTATCTCTCGCTGTTCCTTGTAGTAACGTGTGCATTACTTTTTGCCGGTAAAGGTTTTTCTTTTTCAACTTCTTTATTTCTTTTTTTGTTCTTCTTCTCTGTTACTGTCTTTTTGAGCCGTTGTTTTCCTTTCACTTCTTCCACTGTAGTTGGAATATTACTTTCTTCCTTAACTATAACCTTTACAGCTTCTTTAACTGTATCGTTACTATCTTCCACCATAATACTCAAATCATCATAGCTACCATACATAAATCCTTCAAAATCCACCCCTTCGTCTTCATCGTCTGAATCATCGATCTCTTCATCAGTTTCCACCTCTTCAATCAGTTTATCATCTGAAAAAAGGTATCATTATTTACGATTCTCAAGTGAAATCTAACATAAAAATCTGCATAATTAAAATTTAGTTTTCTAAATTATTACATGAAATTAGTGAAGAATTTAAAGAAGTAATTATATATATAATTAGTAATAATTAATATTCACTTTGTTCAATTTGTTCAAATATTTTGTTATCTTCATACCCAGACAATTCGTTGATCAATGTCTCAACTGACCATGGTGAGTCAGATAACATTTCCATCCAGGCTACGCGAATGGTCTCGTCACGTAAACGAGTGTGTAGTTTTGGTGTAACTGTAGTCGCTAATTTCCTTCTTTCTCGTTCTAGATCCAGGATTGCTCTATCCTTAATCTTGATTAAAGACTCTGCACATTTATTTTGTATATTAGAGCTTTATATTTTTAGAACATTGATTCGTAAATTATGTTTTTATAAAGTGTCCGTAAACTGCAACTTCAGCAATTTTTATAGTCGCAATTTCACAAACACTAAATAAAAAAATTGCGTGCAAGATAATTCTTCACTCGATTGATTGTTACCCTCGCTTTGGTCGGGCGACAAAGTTACGCTCGTGCAAGAATCAACTTTTTTGCACTAATATTACAAACTAACATTCAGGTACTGACGAAAATAGAAGGAGACATTTGAATTTAACCTCATTATTTCATTGATAGAACGGCGATACGACTCCAAAATATTGTTCGTTCGATCGACCATGTTGAAAACCGAAAATACTTTCGGTGTCACTTTTTTGCTTCCTCCTAGAGGAAGCTTTGTAATAGTACAATTTTGACTTTCGTCAAAACTTCTAGAAAATACTTTTTGGTGTGTTGGAAGTTCAAATAAAGTGTTTTTAGAAAATGTCCGTATGGGTGTGTGTGTGTGTGTGTAGCCCTATTGCAAAATCTCACGTGAGATCTTACATGAGATTTCACCTGAGATCTTACATGAGATTTCACCTGAGATCTTACATGAGATTTCACCTGAGATCTTACATGAGATTTCACCTGAGATCTTACATGAGATTTCACCTGAGATCTTACATGAGATTTCACCTGAGATCTTACATGAGATTTCACCTGAGATCTTACATGAGATTTCACCTGAGATCTTACATGAGATTTCACCTGAGATCTTACATGAGATTTCACCTGAGATCTTACATGAGATTTCACCTGAGATCTCATGCCAAAATCTCATCTGTTATTTTGGTCCGGAAGCTGCCGGATCCCCTTATTTCTTCAAAATTGAGTTTTTTAATATTGGTAGCGCCTATAAGGAGGAGCCTCCCCCAAATAAGTTAAAAAAACTAGGTTCCAAAGCATATTAGACATTTATTCGATTTTTAAAAATATCTCATCTAAAATCTCACCTGAGATCTCAGGTGACATCTAAGGTGAGATCTCAGATGAGAAATTTTAAAAATCGAAAAAACATTTTAAATGCTTCGAAACCTAGTTTTTTAACTCTTCTGAGTAGGAGCACCTCCCTATAGGCGACTTCCAATATTAAAAACCTTATTTTTTATTAAATAAGAGGATCCAACAGCTTCCGGACCAAAATTACAGATGAAATTTAGGCATGAGATCTCAGGTGATATCTCAGGTGAGATCTTATGTAAGATCTCTTGTGAGATATTGCAATAGGGGTATATACCGTAATATTTCTGGAACTACTCCATCAATATCAATAAAATTTGACATTGGTGTCTTTATGTTACGGGCTTTAAGCCAAAAACACAATAACACCAACATCAGGACGAGTTCGACTTTAGATGATGATAATAAAACATAATACTACTTTTGCTTCCTCCTAGAGGATGCTTTATAATAGTAAAATTTTAAGTTTCGTCAAAACTTCTAGAAAATACTTTTCGGTGTGTTAGAAGTTTATATCAAGTGTTTTTAGAAAATGTCTGTATAGATGTGTGTGTTTTTTTCTCTCTCGGAGAGAAAGATATTAGGAAAAATCTTAGAAAGACTACAGTATGACCTTGTTTATGGGGTCGTCGAAACAGCCCCATCCTCAATGTAATCTGTGTGTCGGATTTCCATCGACTAAACCCATCCCCTCTACGGCCAGGTGAAAAAACATCAAGCTGTAAAAAGAAACGCCCTCTTTGCCTTTATCGACCCTCGGCGAAGGTGCCTAGCTCCATCTTCTATGCCCCTGAACCCCGCGGTACCGCCGTCAAGCAATGCTTCGTGGAAGGGGGGGGGGGCGAAAGGCTTTCGCCCGCTTCTGGTTGATGTGGTCGTTATCGCTATAGTCATCCTTAATTTTCTGCGTCGCACATACACACGTACGTACTAGCCTCTTCGCCTTCTTCTGTCTTCTTCGTTTTTCCTGACTTTCTTGAGAATGTCTGCTGCATAGTTGATGACTGCGCACCATCCATCCTCTGAGAGTCAGCATGGCCGACATAATCGACTCAGAAGTTACTTTGATCTGAAGATAACTCTCAAGTTTCTCTCGCTCCTGATGATATCGTGAGCACTCGCAAAAGACGTGCTTAACATCCTCTGTTGCATCCGAATATATTTGGCAGTTCGGGTGGTCGTCTAATTGGAACCGATGCAAGTACGCCCGGAAACATCCGTGCCCGGTCAAAAACTGCGTGAGGTAGTAGTTAACTTTCCTACATCTTATTCCTATCCAGTCTTCTATCATTGGTATAAGACGATGAGTCCATCTTGTTTGCTATTTAGTCATCGTCTTCTTTCTTGCGGCATTCCGGATCTAATTCTGGCTTTTCTCACTCGATCGTCTCCTAGCTTCAAATACGTCCTTTCTTTCCAACGCTAAGAGGTCAGTTGCTATAATGCAGGCAGCATCGTCCGATACCGTACGGTAAGCGGACGCCACTCGTAGTGCACTTCGCCTATACACGGTAGTCAACTTTCGTGCATACGATTTCACTTGCATCGCACCTGCCCATATTGGGGCTCCGTATAGCATAATCGATGTGGTTACACTGACTAAGACTAACCTTCGCTTCTGAGATGGCCTTTCTACATTTGGCATCAATCGTGATAGAGCAGCCCCAACTTTTGCTGCTTTATTACTGACTATTTCTAGATGCTGTTTAAAACTTATAGTCTTGCATCGATAGTGATGCCCAAGTATTTGATGGTTGATTGAGAAACGATTTCATGTCCATCCACCGTCAGTATGATTTCCTCCATCTATTGCTACTGAAAATGAGGATAACTTTCGTTTTGTGACTGGCTAATTTCAGTCCCGTCTCTGTTAGCCGTTTGTGTATTATACGGGTTGACTCTTCAGCTATGTTTGTCAACTCTTCTTAATGTTTCGCTACTACCATTACTATGTCGTCAGCGAATCCTACGACTGTTGCTCCTTTAGGTAATTGTAGCTTTAGTACCCCGTTATACATGATGTTCAAAGTCGGTGGGCCAAGTACCGACCCTTGGGGGACGCCTCCTGTAACTTTATATGCCTTGGTATCATCCTTAGTGTCATAGAATAGAATTTTGTCCTTCAAGTAGTCGGACATCATCCTTCTTATATATCTAGATCCTTATATTGTTCGCATACAATGGCTACGTCTACCTCTTTCTCGCGGACATACTGATTGAGTAGGTCCTGTGCTGTCTCACAGTGGTTTAGATTTATCTGCATCTTCATTTTCGTTAGTTCTTCAGTACTTTTAATGTAGCTCGGTAGGCTGGGCATGTATAGCTAGCTACCAGCTGCATAGTCACTTTTTGATTCTCTATCCTTTTCCCGGCAGAGAATGCAACTCAGCGCGTTCGTGCAACTTTTTGCTGCATGTCCTTCCATTTCGCACTAAAAACAGCATTTTCTTCTGTCAAACGTCTCTGTACATTTTTTTTGCGATATGGCCAAAACCCAGACATTTATAGCATCTAGGTGGTCGTGTCTCTTGGCTAATCTTCCTGATTCTGCAATTAACCCAATCTAATTTAAGCTTTCCCCGTGCGATCGCTTTTTGTGCAATCTGGGCAGGCAGCTGTACAACGGCAGTCTGCGTATCTCCATAAGTTTTTCGAAGAGTCTTTACGGACGTCTCCTCTACTACTTCCTTCTCTTCTAGAAACTCTTTACTCAGGACTTCTAGAATATCCTGCTAAGAGGTAAGCATATCCAGGTCTTTTATTTAAAAAACCACTTCATGCTGAAGCCTCTTGATTGTTGCTTCGTTTACCAGTCCCGCTTTAACTGCTTCTTGAAGTTCCTGCGTTTTCACTTCTCTGGTGCGTCGTAGCTCCAAAAGAAGATCTCCTGCCACCGTTTTGCGTATCTTATTTACGCTTTTATTAAGCATGGTCAGATTAGGGTCTGATTTTTTTCTCAAAATATCAGCGTAGGAATTTCCTTCAGCAGCTTTTCTAACAAATGCATCAGGCCTAGTGAGTCTCTCTCATGGTTTTCTAGTGCCATTTTTGTTCTTGGCACCAGTGCTTTCGCGTATCTCCTCTTTCCTCTTCTTTTCTTTCTTTTTCTCCTTTCTGGTAATAACCTCCTGCCAGGGTGGGTCTGCCTTTTCTTCCGGAGACACCTGTGATTGGATTTTTTATACGACTTCCACAGAACCTACTTCCTCATTTTTCTTCGATCTTTTAGCGTAGTTTCTTGTCGCTCTTCTACCTGGCTTGGTGACATTGTCTTACGCTTATTTAGCGTTCTTGTCGTCACCGCATTTGATGCTTCTATCGTCCGTGATGCCTTGTCCTCCTTCTGAATATGCTGCTGGTTCGGTGACATTTCTGCTTTTTTTTAGCATCAATCTAAGGCTCTCCTTGCTCTTTTCCAGCGCCACTTGTCCTCTTTCAAGCCGCTTGACCTGAATCATAATCGCCGATAGATCGCTTTTAACAGACTTATAAATGTTGGATGCGTTTGACACAACATTATCCATAGAGTTCAGCCTGTCTTGGATCTTCTCCCATATGCTTTCTCGTTTTTGCCTAGTATTTCGGATTGTATTCCAGATCTCGAAAGCTCCTTTTCCGGCTTTCTCTCTTTGCTCGGGTAAATTTTCCATGCTCGATAATAGTCTTCATTCCGGTATATGTCCACCGTCGATCCCTCCGTCTATGGAGGCGGCTGACATGGACCCAACACATGATTGTAAGCGGTGCCAGACTGAGAACATCATACCAGAGTATAGTTCGTGATACTGCCCTAACCCATCTTCACTCTCTCGAACCTCCCACCCCGAACAAAGTGCTTGGCTCTCTGGAGGGTTTCTGGCGCACATCAAGCAATATCACGCACTCGCCTTAGCCGATTGACCAGTACTGGCTATGTGACCCTCCCGTCTTGCCGTCAGCGGGAGCCAAAGGTGATTAAGGTCACTTTGGCTGGCAACCTCCTACTTCTCCTTGTTTGGTACTCGGGATCCACCGTTTTGTTCGGCAGATAAAATGAAAAAGGTGATTCTCTTTTCAAAAATTCATATCTCTGAAACGAAATATCATAACCTCAAGAAAAAAATCATGTCGATGGGTCACGTGTCAAACTATATCCCATTAAAATTTTAAGTGATTTAGCAACTTATTTTTTCAGAAACAAATCAATAACTGAAAAAAATGAGTTGTTTTTTGTGCCTTGATTACGGACGTAAAAAGGCCCTGTCGCACTGAGATTTTGAAAAAAGGAGATATTTTATGTGTTTTGGCTAAGTTTCTTGCGCATCTTTCAAACCCCTATGGTTCTTAAGACATCAAGGTTTCAAGTTTTTTTTGAAAATTTTTTGATTTCTCATATTCCTTGTTTTAATGTAGTTAAATGCTACGAAATTTTATTTGGTTATTCACCATAAAATAGGCTATCTGCTGCTAAAATTTTAAACGATTTCGTCGAGCGGTTTTCAACTAAGGAAGCTAAAATGTAACAACCGATTTTTCTCAGAATTTGTTCTTCCTCTGAATAATATTTTATTTAGTGGGCCTATAAATTTAGTTAGAAAAAGCTACGTGCTAATGAATCGGTAGCGGTTTTTTTTTTTTTTTTTTGTTCAAATTACGCAAAATCAGATATATAATATAAATGTAATAAAATATTCGGATACACTCTATAGTATAACAAATAATCTTGCTTTTAAATGTTTGCTATAAGCAAAGGCATGTTTTGTTATTTGGCTACGCGTTACATGGTTGTATCCATTGATCACATATGTGTTTAATTACACAATTTTTAATACTAAAATTAATTTTTTTATTTTGCATACAGTGATACTCCTTAATTATGATAATAATTTTATGATATAGTTTTTAGATGCAAAAAAAAACCGCTGCCAAATACTTTGGCACGTAGCTTCCTACAACAAAATTTATAGTTGAAATAGATAAAATATTGTTTAGATATACAGTATATAAATGATTTTTAAAATACTTTCAATCTTAATTATTTGACATAAGGAGCACCTGTCACAATATCAAATCATATAATTTTTATGAAAAAATTGAAATCTTAATATTTTAAATACCATAGGGTCCTCATAACCTCATAAAATCATAAATTGTCTTAAAACGTTCTGAACATTAGTTAGCGGATTATAAGATTCAACAGAAATAGTAATTTTTAGAAATACAGGGTATACAGAGTGAGAGACAAAGAATTTGAATCCTAAAATCTTTCAAACTAAACAGTTTTTTCCCAGAATTTTAACTTAATTAAAGCCTTTTTACTCCCGTAATCGTACGACATAAAAAACCCTTTTTTTAGTTTTCGATTTTTAGTTTGAAAACTAGTCATCAAAATGAATTAAAATTTTTACATCAAATAGATATTATCGTTTTTCATTGTCATAAATTTTTTCGAAACGTTTGACGATTTAGTTTTGGAGATATTAATTTTTGTTAAAATCACCTTTTTTATCATAAAAATTTAACGGAACAGTCAATCTGAAAAATCTTGCGGAAAATAGTAGGCAATTTTATGCTCTTTTAGATAAATTATTGTTGAATATATTGTATAGATCATATTATCAAGAAAAAGTAAACATATTTTTCAAAAATCAAAATTGGCTATAATATGGCCATAAAATGGTCAGAATCATAAAATTTATGAATTCAAAATCAGAAAACAATATATGCATGCCAAATTTTATTACGATCGATCGCGTGGTTCCAGAATTATGACGGTATACGCACACACACACACGCGCATTTTTTCGCAGGACTCTACTTTGAATTGAAATTAAAAGCTCTAAACGAATGATATAAGCAAAACCACTTGTTTGGGCCAAAAGACGGTGTACCTGAATTTTTACAAGAAATTGTCAAGGAGAAAAAGAATTCAGCGTAAAATACCTTAGTAGGTACTGATTTATATCGCCACCGAGAGAGGGCGTTTGAGTCTCGTTCTCAGTCAGTTTACCTACACTCTAGAAATCTTTGCCGAGCTACATCAAAACAAGAACGTAATAATTATTTATTTGGGGTTGGAATAAACGATAAAAATTTAAACAAGAAGTGCCTCTATATAGTTTTTTACCGTTCCTCCTGCCGAGGTCCGCCGATCAAAATCGGTAGTTAAAACATATATCCGGGCGAGCCTTTTTACACCTAACCTACCCAGAAATATGTTTTACTATCACCTGATTCTACCGACAGTCAATATTTATTGTTAAAATATGGCAAAATGGCTTTTTGGAGCGACAAAAGTTCGTCTATATGGTTTTTTACCGGTATTTTACCGTTCCTCCTGCCGAGGTCCGCTCAAAAGCGGTAGCTAAAACATATTGGTAGGTTACTACATCTTGGTACCTACATCTGGGTACGTTAGGTGTAAAAAGGCTCGCCTGGATATGTTTTAGCTACCGCTTTCGATCAGCGAACCTCGGCAGGAGGAACGGTAAAAAACTCTATAGAGGCACTTTTGTCGCTCGAAAAAGCCATTTTGCCATATTTCAAGAATAAATATTAACTGTCGGTAGAAAAAGGTGATAGTAAAACATATTTCTGGGTAGGTTAGGTGTAAAAAGGCTCGCCCGTATATGTTGCGGACCTCGGCAGGAGGAACGGTAAAAAACCATATAGACGAACTTTTGTCTACACCAGTATAGATCACTATAGAGGAATAGCTACTTATCGGCATCTTTGGCTGAAACGAGAGCAACAACACAAAGAAAGATCACCCACTCGACTTATGAAGAATGATAAGAAGTGTAAAGTGCTAGTGATAATAACAGTGCAAGTGTTTTGGTAATAAGTGTATTAGTAGGCATTAGTATCCTAAAGACGTAGGATTCATTAGGTATCTCGGCTTACTATGATAGCTCGCACCTTTTGGGATTATAGATTTTGCTCGAACCATAAGAAATAATTCTATTAGTTAACATTTAAAGGACCGGAAAACCGATATATCGGTTCACCCCGTGGTATGAACATTGTATATAGTTGATACATGATACCAGACACCAATTTAGCCACTTTAGGTTAAAAATGTTTCTTGAGTGAACAAAGTATTTCCGATGGTCAGAGTGAAATCCATGACCCGAAGAGTGTTAAGGTTTTAAAAAGGGGGTGCATATACAGTTTGTAGGGAGCACTCGGCTCAAGCAGGAATTGATGGAATTATTTTGGGATGACAAATAGCTAAAAATAATGTTTGTTACAAGAACTGATAGTCAGCAGCTTTTTTTTTATAATGTAGATCTCCACTTTTAATAACAAGTTCCTAACTTTTTAGTGTTAGTAGTCGAATTGTGTAATTGCTGAAAAAAGTAAAAAATATAAAAAGGAATTTAATTTTGAATTGTTTAATATTCTATAATTAAGTTTTGTGTATATATTTGGAATCCCAAACTATATATTGTTTGCTCTGAAGCAGCAAAACTATTCTTTTTTAATTTCATGTTACATAAAGAAAATTGAACGTCGTAGATTAAATAATAATAAAAAAGATAATTTCAATCATCGTAAAGCTGACATACGATACTAACTTTCAATCTCATTCACGTATTTTGACTGATCTTTTCGCTGCTATACGTACTAGAGAAGGTTTACATTGAATCTTAAAATTCAACAAAGTATCTGGTGATTATAATCAAAAAAATAAAAAAATTTTTAACGTAAAATCCTTTGTATGGGCACATTTTACGGAGATCTATGTTGTATGAAGGTGCTATTTTCTTGTAAAGGAACATCAAATAATGCCGGGAGCATTAGAGTAGTTCACACAAAGTTTGCCCACAAGAATTAAGAATGAGTTATTCTATAATTATATTGAACTATTTAAATATCAAAGAAAATGTTATCGGATTGTCATTATGAATTTTAAGTTTTGCATCAACTGAAAGTTAAATTAATATTGTACAAGCTTATATTATTTACTAAGGGATATGTGCCCAGTGTGAAACAACTCAGCTAATTTTGCTATAAATTCCGATTAGGGCCTTTATTGTTCTGTATGATGGTGCCGTTAATATTACAAAATAACCAAACGGCAAGCCAAACTGCAAAGGTTAATTTTTTTTGGATAGCCAAAAAGTGTGGTCTACGTTAGAACGCCATTGTTATTTATAATACTAATGATACATATACATTGTAAACGTTTGAAACTATTCAAATTGTTTGCTTTGTGTGAGAATATTTCGTGAGTCGACTTATTTTTGTTTGCCGACAATCACATCAATATTTCTAAATTACACCGAAATCAATCGCAGTTTCTTTTCAAAAATAACATTTATTATAAATATATTACAACCGTTACTGCTTATAGATGACGAGCATCTGAGCAAAACACAGTCTTTGATTAGCTAAGAGCTATATAAAGATCTAAACCTAGTTACTTTGCAACTTGGTTTTATAGAAAATAAGACAAATTATTGTACAATATAAATTCAAGAACATCTGAGCACAGCAGTCTTTGATTAGCTAAAAGCTATATAAATATTTTATATTAGTTGTTTTGCAACTTGTTTATATGTATAGAAAATAAGACAAATATAAAATGACAATTTGAGAAACGAAAGTAAGAAAGTCCATAAATCATACATAATAATTCCATCATCAATGCAGATCTGTTGATGCGTCACCACAACTAAGCGATAAATGCATTGTATAAGCGAATATCAATGTTTTTTAATTACAAAATTATGATTCTTAGTTACATTTTTTTATGTGTTCTTGTGATTGCGTCGTAATATAAAATTTTATATAAAAGCAAACTATTGTTCTTCTGAAACGTTTGTGACGAGACACGAGTCTCGCACATATAAATATACATGAGGACGGCCGTGATAAACGTAAACGAGCGCAACGAGCGAATACACACGACGCGAAATGGGCGCGCGCGCGCAACATTCACAAGGCGAGTCCGCACGAAGCGGAGCGAGCGCGCGCGCGCAACAACCGCGAGGCGAGTCCGCATGAGCGCGAAGCGCGACAGCCGACGAACAGCTGAGCAACGACGCGCCAGGCGGCGCGAGCGGCGTACACGCTCAGACGTATCTGCACCGCGCGCCATTATAAGGCGGACAGCGCAACACGGTAGACAGTTCTACTCGAGCTCCACTCCAGGTAGCATCGTGCGCACACGTTACTACAGGGAACAGCGAGAGATAGATCTGCGCCGACGAAGTCGTCTCGTGAGCACATCTCCGAGCCCCGAAACTCCGAATTGCCATCGTGAGCACACGAGGCAACCCGGAACACCCGAGCGACATCGAGCCTCGTCTACGTGAGCACACGTGACGATAGCCGGTGCCACCGTAAAAATCCTAACCAACAAAGCCAGCCTTACGCCGACATCTCACGACTCGCTTTACCTCTGTGCGCACACAGGATAAAGAGAGGAACGAGACGAGCGACGAAGATTTGTGGAGCCGTGCGCATACGACTTCATAAATCCGAGGGATAACCTCAAAATCCCGTTACACTATCCTGGCCGCTACTGTGCGCACACAGGGCGGTCGAGATTGTTGTTACGCAAGTCACCCGGATCGGTGTAGCCGTGCGCACACGACTCCACCGTACCGAATGAAATCCTAACCTTCAAACCCATCCCAGATCCGTCATACCGTCACCGTACCGAAACACCGTAGCCGTAACCACCGACGCATTGTTGTAGCGAAGTCGCGTAGATATTTTCGTAAATTGTTAACCGCGGTAGTTTAAACAATTCCATTTGTAAAGGCGAAATATTCTTAACCAAGCGCATAATTGATTTCTGCTTCAGACGGGATTTAACAACTGATTCCCAATTACTATTATCTACTTAAGGAAATATATTTTGTTAACATTTAAAACATAAGAACAGACTCTTTTATTGCCCCTTTCCCCAATCCAGATCCTGAAACCGACTGACTGTCCAAATCCTGGGGAAAGTTGAACCGTTACATGGCGCTCGGACAGGGACCTGATTAAGAATATTTCGCCTAAAAAATTTTTTTTTTTCGATAATTTGTACACGAGAATTCGCATCGAAGTAAAGCCAGAAATTTTTTTTTTTTCACGATGAGGGTCAGCTGGATTTACAGCCTCAACAAGGAGCAGCTTATCGCCGAGCTGCAGGGGAGAAACCTCAACCATGAGGGTACCGTGGTAGAGCTTCGCCAGCGACTAGTTCGATATGCCCGAAAGAACCCGCAAGATTTCATCGGGAAAACAGAAGATCAAAATGGGTATGACGAAGAAGCTGACCTAAAGCAAGACCTAGAGCTCGAACGCTATGAATTGATCCAACAAACACTTGAAGAAACCCGCAACGCCGGACGCTCATCCACCCCGACCGGAGATCCACCAGAAATATCACCTGGAGAAAATAAAGTTCTCGACCAAATATGCAAGTGGAACTGTCTTTTAAGGGAAGAGACGTCTACTCTTTCCTAGAACGTTTCGGCTAACTAACTACAGGCATCATACGGATTCACCAGTGAACAGCTGCTGCAAGGTGCACCGGAGCTGCTGCGTGGGGAAGCCCTGCAATGGCGACGCAACTACGCCAGCGGCTGTCGAACCTGGGAGGAGCTTGAAAGCAGGCTGAGAAATTTTTATTTATCGAGCGGTGAGCGGCGGAATCTAACCAGACAGATCGCCGAACGAATTCAGAAACCGAACGAGAATATAAGGGCTTACTGTAACGCATTGACGACCCTGATGTGAAGAAGGGGAGGATATACGGTGATAGAGCAACTCGATAATATATATTACAAAACGAAACCCGAGTTACAATTACGGGTGCGTCGGGAGGAGATAACCGACGTACCTCAGCTCATACAACGCATAGAAGAATACGAAGATATCGCCAAATTCCACGAGCAAGAACGAAAAACCGCCATCAATAGCGCCTCCACGAGTAAAAACACCACGAGTAAAAGCACCACCGATTATTACAACCGAGCCGAATGCTGTTGGCGGTGCAAACAACGCGGCCATTCCCGCGCCGACTGCAAGAACATAGCTCGGAAGTTCTGCTCCGTATGTGGAAAGTTCGGGAAAGATCGTTCGGGAAACGCACCAAGGGGCGGCTCAGCAATAGAGGGAGACCGTCCCAAGACTGCCGATACCTCGTAAACGTACAAATCAATCATGAAACGGTGCGGGCATTAGTCGACCCAGGAGCAGTGAGTTCGTTCGTGACACCAGAAACCGCCATGATAGGACGAAACAATGATTTACAGCATGGGAAGCAAGAGACAATCGCCACGCTGGCCAACGGCTCAACCACCGAACTGACAGACTACGTGGAAGGTAAAGCGACGACCCTCGGCGCCACCTTCAGGAGCAAGTTTATTGTCATGGAAGGGCTACGTCATGAAATGCTATTGGGGATGGATGCGTTACGCAAACTGAACATCCGTGTAATCATAGCCGGAAAGGAATTACAATCCAACCGGTCCAACGCCTCGGTACTCTCTATCAGCAGCGTCGGCATTCAGGAAATCTCGCAAGATCAACAGGCACGAGTGGACGAACTCATCCAATATGAGAAAGAACTCTTCGGAAGTATCCAGGGCCCCACACCGCTCATCGAATACACCATAAAGGTAACCGAATCAAATCCAATCAAGCAACGCTACTGGCCACGCAACCCCGCCATGCAACAGATAATCGACGAGGCGGTCGAGGAGATGTTACAAGAAAACGTGATTGAGCCATCCGACAGCGCCTGGAGTTCTAATATAGTTCTTGCCAAGAAAAAGGATGGAAAGAGGCGCTTTTGCATCAACTTCCAGGGCATCAACAAAATCAGCATCAAAGATGCGCACCCGCTACCGCAAGTTCACGCAACGCTAAACAAACTCTGGGGGACGAAGTACCTAACCACGATCGACCTAAAAAATGGATACTGGCAAATCCCGCTGTCAGAAGAAAGCAAGAAGTACACCGCTTTCACTGTCCCCAGAAGAGGTCTAATGCAATTCAAGGTGCTTCCATTCGGTTTACACTCGGCACCAGCAGCATTCATGCGGCTAATGAACGCAGTCATCACACCAGATTTAGAACCAAATGTGTTCTGTTACCTCGACGACATAGTCATTGTTACAGAGGACTTTGAACAGCACTTACAGCTGATTAGCGAAACTCTCCGCCGATTACGAGATGCCAAGTTGAAGCCGAATTGGGAGAAAAGTCACTTTTGCAGAAAACAGCTGAAGTACCTAGGTCATGTCGTCGATGAGGAAGGACTACACACAGACCCAGAGAAGGTGAGGTCAATCACCGATCTTCAACCATCAACGAACCTCAAAGAATTACGCCGGTTTTCAGGGTTAATATCATGGTACAGAAGGTTCATTCCGCTGGTAGCAAAGAAAACGGCGCCCCTCAACAAGCTACTAAAGAAGAAAATAAAATGGGAGTGGGGTCCGGACCAACAAGAAGAAAAGCTCAAGGAAGACCTAGTGCAAGCCCCGGTCCTAGCATGCCCAGATTTCGCCAAGACATTTGTATTACAAACCGATGCCAACAACGAAGGGTTGGGGGAAGTTCTAACTCAGGAAGAGGAAGGAAAAGAACGGGTGATTGCCTATGCCAGCCGATCGTTAAACCAGGCTGAACGGAACTATTCAGCAACAGAAAAGGAGTGTCTCGCAATAAAATGGGGAATTTGGAAGTTCCGAGAATATCTCGAGGGCTATCATTTTGTCGTCCTGACAGATCACCAGTCTCTTAAGTGGCTTGAAAAGATTGACAACCCGTCCGGCAGGTTAGCCAGATGGACGATGGAATTAGCACAGTGGGATTGTGAGGTCAAATACCGGAGAGGCAGTGATAACACTGTCGCAGATGCTCTATCCAGACAACCAGTAGCTGTATGCAACATCGATATTAAAACGAACTGCACATGGTACACAAAGAAATTGAATGCCGTCCGACAGGATCCAAAAAGTTATCCAGAATACTGCATCAATAATGGAGCACTGCACCGCCATATCCTACATACGTTGGATTTTAACGACACTGACACGACTGAAGACTGGAAAATCTGCATACCCACCGAAAAGAGAATCGAACTGAAAAGTGTTAAAAAAATGCCATGACGATCTAACCGCAGGGCATCTGGGAGTGGCCAAAACACTACAACGGCTGGCCCGGAGATACTACTGGCCAGGTATGCTACAAGAAGGTGCTAAATATGTACGTAGCTGCATAAATTGCCAAGCTTACAAAACTCAGCAGCAGACAAAAGCGGGCACCATGCACGCAACCAACATCAAGCACCCTTGGGAGATGGTCTCGATCGATCTTGTCGGACCTCAGCCACGATCCAACAAGAGAAACATATGGCTACTGGTAATGCAGGACAGATTTACCAAGTGGGTGGAGCTAGCAGCACTTAAGAAAGCAGACAGCAAGGCCATAATCCGTCACGTGAAGGAAAACATTTTCCTGCGCCATGGTTGCCCCAACACGCTAGTCAGCGACAATGGTCGGCAATTTGTCAGCAGGGAATTTGAACAATTTCTGAAAGAAAATGGGGTGAATCGCCGGAAAACCCCACCATACAGTCCGCAATGCAACCCGGTAGAACGGACCAACAGGCTAGTTAAAACAATGATCGCCCAATATGTAGGCAAACACCAGAAGAAATGGGATGAAAATTTACACGAACTAGAATTTGCCTACAATACCGCAAGCAGTACAGCCACCTGCTACACTCCGGCATACTTAAACTCGGGAAGAGTGTTTAGAACGCCAGGTAGTTTTCACCAGAAAGTGGGATCGCAGCATACTACACCGTTATCCAGTAGAATTCAGCTCATAAAGGATGCCATTGAATTAGCAAAGGTGCAAATGGCCCGTCAATTCGAAAAGCAACAGAAGCATTATAACCTTCGGCGACGGGAATGGAAGCCGAATATCGGTGACAAGGTAGTCAGAAAGTTGGTAACTTTGTCGAGCAAGGCCGACGCACGAAATGCCAAGCTAGCCCCAAAATACTCAAAGCCACTTACGGTCAAGAGGCAGGTGTCGCCGGTTATATTTGATCTACAGGACGACAGAGGGCGCTCAAGCCCTTCACCGACGCGGAGCAGGAGCTATAAAAGCGCCAAAAACGAGAAACCTCGATCAGTCGTCAGCCCAACGCCGATAAGGATGGACAACCAGTTAGTAAGAAGCGCCCTCGTGAGAGCAACACCGATGTCAGTGGAGATATCGGTATACGGTCAAGAGTTTATCGCCGTCATCGACACCGGAGCCCGGATTTCCACCCTACGCTCAGAAGCCGCGGAGTATTGTTTAGAGCATGGGGCGGAAGCATTAACAGCAGAAACAACAGTCGAGCTCCGTTTCGCCAGCCATTCCAGCAGCAGCATCCGAAAGACTCTACTAGTACAAACACAGATAAAGGGACTCTTGCCGACGAGTCCTTGGGCAGAAGTAGAGGAACAACAGCCACATTGGATTATAGGCATGAATATCCTAGGACCCGTACATGCACGAATCCTTATGAGCCCGGTCAACCGAGAAAAAAAGAACCAGAGGCGAAAATTCAACAGGCAACAGGCACAACGATTATGATGGCGCAACACCGACGAAGGACTTGGAAGTAGCTCCGAAGAAGAGGAAGGTAGAAATTTAGTTCATATAATCAAATTAAAATATTGTATTTTAGTTATAAGTTAGATTAAAGCGACAATAAGCGTTTAGGTAGAATTTAGGTCAGGGTAAACCAGTAGTTTGCAACTAATCAAGCTAGTATTGTAGACTTAGCCGAAAATATCACTAGGATATAGGAACTAGGCTAGTTTGACGCCTATGCGCAGGGACATTGGGTCTGCAAACACAACCGCTACAGAAAACCCGAAACCACCGTGCCGAGCGCGATCAAAACAAATCGCCGAAGAAGCCTGAAATTTTCCCGGCAGAAGTAAATACACAACAATACGAAGGAATTGTCGCGCGCGAAGAAAATGTAAATATGCGAAATTTCGAGAATGTCTCACAAACGCACACATGTACACGTAGCTAGATTATAAATAGAGACCAAAAAGGGCGCAGCGGCAGTACAATGGATAGCTACGATATTGAAACGTTAGACGAAATTCTGGCACTCCTGGAGGCCGATCTCCCGGCAAATACGTTGGAGTATTTGCCGGGCGAGCCCGTATCAGCGGCGGACTATACTCCATCTCCGACCCGCCGCGTCTACAATCAACACCGGCACCGGAGCCAGTGCAGGTGTCAGCGGGGGACAATCCGCGGCCAACAAGAGCAAAGCCACGGATAGTCAGCAACATCGTACTGCCTCCCCTGCTGCACCTGAAACCAGCACCTGCAGTGAAGAGGCCGATACCGAAGGGTTCGACGCGACGCACGACGACACGGAAGAGCCGTAGGGGCCCGCAAGGCACAGTTATAGCGACGGTGGACTTAACATCACCACCACCGTCGACGAAACGCCATCCGCCGCCACCTACAACACCAGTCGCCACGCCCCCACAACCACCACCACCACCACGTGACTCTACGGCCGGCCTCCCGCGTCGCACAGTGAGACTGCCGGATGGGCATGACGTCTTTGTACTAATCGGCGTAAAAAAATACGTCGTGCGATACAATGGCGTCAAGCGCCTGCTTCGCCTGGTACCGTCAAACGGAGAAGTGAGACATGTGGGCGAGGCCAGAACCATCGACGTGAGTCTACATTATAGTTAAAAAAAAAAAAAAAAAAAAAACGCGAATTTTGTTTTGTTTAGAGCGCGAAATTTTTGTTATGCGTAATTTCGCGCTCCGTAAGTAGGGGGAGATGTAACGAGACACGAGTCTCGCACATATAAATATACATGAGGACGGCCGTGATAAACGTAAACATGCGCAACGAGCGAATACACAGGACGCGAAATGGGCGCGCGCGCGCAACATTCACAAGGCGAGTCCGCACGAAGCGAAGCGAGCTGTCCAAATCCTGGAAAAAGTTGACCGTTACACGTTTATGTTTATTTATACGTGTATTCCTAATATTATATAATCAAATTAAAATTTTTTTTACAAATAAAAAATAAAACAGCTTTTTTATGCATTGCATTTCACGCTTAGTTATAACAAAATTCATAATTGGCTTAGAATTAAAAAAAATGCAATTTTTGTTCAGTTTTTATATTGAGTTCTTGCTTGAAAAATTGTTTGATGGTGTATGAATTACCCAGTAATTCAAGGTAACAAGAACAAGCTCAGAAAATCACGGTGATTTTGTGGTAGATCGTTCATGACGGTCAAATAGTTTTCTGTGCATCCATAAAACGTAGGGCGCTACTGTCTTATTCTGCATAGGGTTTTCGACAATAAGTACAGTCGGTAATGCAGATTTCTTTTTAATTGCCATTTTTGAACTAGTCAACGGGATATCGTCTACGGAGAAGTGTACCAAGTATCTATTAAAACTATCGTCGAACGTCCGACGCATCTCGTAGATAATGTCCAGGTATCAGGATGACTTCCAGGACTACGGAAGATCGTCTACAAAGAAGTGTACCAAGTATCGATCAAAACTACTATTGAATATCCTTCACGTCTTGTAGACGATGTCTAGGTGTCAGAGGACCCCCCGGACGATGGGAGATCATCTACCATGCCTTTCTACTAGCCTCTTCACCTGCCTCTCTACATGTCTTTCTACTCTTCCACATGCCCCACCACAAATTTATAAAATCATATGTATAAATAAAATTAAATCGTAGTATTGAATAGAATAAAGTCTAAGGTTATGATTAAAGTTATATTGCAGGTTCATTCTCCCGATTGTATGGCAAGAAAAATTTCATTAAATATGAAATTGGTTTAAAGTTTAAAATTTAGGATAACAGTTTTTCACACCACCCAAGAGGTACGGTCAGAAGTACATTATATCAGAATCCTAGTACAATGTACTAGTACAATGAAAAAGTGACGAACCCCGGGCTTGAACCGAGATCCTCTGGCTTGCAAGGCAGACGTTCTTATAGTAATTAGGCACCCGTGACGTGTATACATATACACGTGACAATGTATAAAAATCACTCATGAATTCATATCATTTTATGACATGATCAAATTATATAAAATTATGGTTATTGACAAAAATTAATGTTGTTCTAAAGTTCATGCATTCATAAACGAAATGATTATTAGTGATCCATTTTTATCACTAAAAATTTTTATATAATAAGCTACAAAAAAAACGTGGAAAAATCGCCTTGAACCATATAACCGCGGGAGTCTTAGAAATCAATCCTCCTCCCCTTATATTTCACTTCGTACCATCCTCCGTCCTACAGAAACACTTTTACTTGAACACAGTTTTCAAGTGTTACAATTAATGTACTATTATTCATTTACATACACATATTTATGGCATCAAAAACCTGTTCAAAAATTTGATTTTTAAAATATAAATTGAAATTTTTTTTATGCAAAAGTGTACAAATAAATATTAAATGTTACAAGTTAACTAAGTATTCTTACATCATGTCCGATAATAATACAAAATTAACTGACAATATTACCTAATGATTATATGTGTGTCTGTTTTGTGTTTGTTTCTGCTTTTAAATATATTGTGTATAATCAATGTTTATAAGAAAAATAATTGAGAAACAAAAAATATTTAGTGATTGAAATTTTGATAAATTTTTCTTAAACAACATTTAAAGTGGTCTAAGAGGTCTTGAAAAATAATAATTCACAAAGAAATAATTCATAGTGATTTAAATGTTATAACGTGGGTTTTTCGTACGGTTACCGACTGGTCAGAGACCACGCTACAAAGCCCGGCTTCACCGAATTCTCGCCGTTAAAACCCTGAGCACCAGAATCTCGCGACTCCTTATTCAGAGATTCGGAAAACGAAGGATTGCTCAATCAGCTCAGCCCCGCGATCGCGGTTTAGGAGACAGGGAGGTTCGGGGATACATACACTTCACTTCGGACAAGTCTTGTCTTTGACTTTCAGCATGCGTTTATTTAATCTACTCACAACTTACGCTTGGTCTTTTATACAGAGATATCCAGTTTTCCACAATGCATACGACTATTATCTCGCGCTGTGATTTCACATTCGACAAAACCATATACTGACCTATCCGCAAGAGATCCACAAACACACTTATCCTTCCGAAAATTTTCCGATCACGCTTAACTAATTGCCCGCGAATACTATAAACGCTAAACAATGTAGCGCTCGCTTGCGTCCGATGACTTACAGCGAGGGCCCCGTTAACAAATAAACCCGAAATATCCTAAAGACAACCACGAAGTTTAACTTAATCTAGCGGAGATAGCCACGAGATAGCCGCGCACAAGGTAGCTCGAATTGCGTGTAGAAAACCCGACACGTGGAGTCACGAGCCCGCGGGAAAAAGAGCTTACTTGCTGCCAACGGGCTCGCGCGCGCCGTTTTCGTTCGTAATGCAGCGACGCATGCGCTGTGCTGTTATACTTGTAAACTGTTAGAGCTGATGCCCGGGAAATTCAAACTCTCGCGTTCCTTATAACAGACAGCCATACGCCCGCAAATAATTCAGAGTTTAGCAGCTCTGAATTACGGAACCCGAAACAACGAAATGTCACTGATGTCAGGGCCCTTGACTCGAATCTACAATTGTTAAATTTCAAGCGCGATACGCAGCAGTTTTTGTTCCCGATACTCTGCGAAATGCTGCAACGTCGATCTAGCTGCTTCGAACTCTAGCGTTGGTAGACTCCACCAGGGCTCTAGAGCGCCCTGTTAAGTCGTTGGCTCCTCTGTTGCCGCGCCAACCTGATCCGTCGTCCTCTCTCGCCCCTCCTTGACCTCTGCGGGAGCTGGCGACAGCCGTTGTGCTTTCGTCATTTTTCGAACAACTTTTCCTACTCCGGCGTCGTTTGGCTAAAAACAAACAGACGCTATTTGCCAAATACATTCAAACTCATTTACTCGACCTTGGGACACTGCCCTGGCACGACTTGTCACATGTTGGAATTTCAACATGTTACACTGTTGATGAAATATTTATAAATAATATTTCTTTTCATAGAAAAAGCAAAATAAAATAATTTTGTGTGAAAATTAAAATTCGTAAAGAGTCGATGAGATTTTTATAAGATATAAGATCTATATGAGATCTCATATAATATTATTACGCGAGATTATTTTTATTCAACATTCTGCACCACAAAATGACTGATGTTGACCTGCGTACTTGTTACCTGAAATAAACAATTTTATAAACAAAGTTAAATAATCGATTACTTCACAAAAGAACGTGACTTGTTTCTTGTATCTGAAAAAATTCTCATTTGTTGTCGTTATTGAATATGATGTATGATATTGCTTCAATTTAAAATATATTGAACATATACATTATGATCATTATCTTTAAGTTCATTTAGCAATGAAATGTTCTTATTAGGAAATTTTTAACTATTTTGAATAGTTAAAATAATGTCAGTCGGGATTTTATCTGAATTGAAAAATGAATAAAATATTAATTTTTTTTTTCAATTATTCTTATATTATACTTATTCTTATATATTATTTTTTTTCAATTATTATTATAGTCAAATATTTTATAAAATTCTATTTTTGAATTCAATTCTTTCAATTTATTGTCTTCGTGATCTCTTACTAAAGTATTCAAGTAAAGTTCGTGATTTACTTGATCAATTAAGTGTTGATCTATTTGATTATTTCAGTAAATTAAATAATTTATTTGTTTAACATTCTCTACATGAACTAATGAATTTTGAATTGGATCCCATTCCATTGTTAATAATTTGCTAAAAAGTATCTCTCTATATTATAAAAAAAGTTTCGCCGCCGCCGATTCAGAAATTTTCCCCCCTAATTTCCCCCTAATTTCCCCCCTAATTTTCCCCCCTAATTCTCCCCCTAAATTTTCCCAGCAGCATCAAAAGTAAAGTGCGCGCGTCTGAGTGTGTTTAACCCTTTTACCCTTTCCTGCGCCCGTATAAATCTAATTATTATGATCTTTGTGTTTATCCAAAAAAAAAACCTAAATAAAATAGGTCCAACTTCTATTTTAAATAAATTATGTTTTTACATAGATCCTATGATTTTCCCTATTCCTTAAGGAGTTATAAGATGGAATCCAATGTTTAAACTGTAACGGTTGCCAGTGCAATTAACGCACGTTGAGCACGTTACGACGTCTCTCCGGGACAGAATCAACATTCTGTATAATACTTCTGTTGTTACAGCTACTAAAGGCGCAGCATGTGAGAGAGTAAGAGAGACAGAGAGAGAATAAATATCGACAAAGATTTAAATTCAGCAACGTACAATGTTGCCACCTGCTCGCACACTGCTGTCAAGAGTTGACAACAGTGTGTCAGAGGGCATAGGTAAATCTGTGCTCGTGCTAGCGAGCCATTCCGAGTCTGTCTTCGCTCCGCTCCGTTTCGCGAATAGACACTCTGCGATTGCGATTATTGTGTGCGAGGGTTGCGAGGTCAACCGAACCGAGGACAATCCGTCCGAGACCATCTTCGCATGGGTTAGAACGGCCGTGCCGGCCACGTACATCTGTAAGTACTAGTTCTTATCAACTCTCGCTTACTCGGGCGACTTTAAGCCTCCTCTCTCTCTCACCTCGACTACATGCTGGTAGCTGGCATGCGCCCGTCTGGCGTGCTTGTGTAAGCCAAGCACCAATAAACAGTTAGTCTAAGTTTACAATAATCCGCGAGTGTTCATTGACTTTTCCTCCTTTTGAATCCACGTCCTGAGTACTACTATCACCGCCGCGTGTTCATACGTCTTTACGTCCGTGCGCGGATAGATTATAGTCGGTAGAATCTAGTGCCTTCTGCACAGCCGACGGAAACGGTGAATAGTAGCATAAACAACAAACAACTTAAAATAATAATGACGGCCGAGCTACCGTCATAAAACAAAATCATAACAATTACAAAAATTTATCTCCTTTGCAATATTATTCATATCGATTAGCTCATATGCTTATGTCAAAATTTAGTCCTATTTTATATTGTATAAAATTAACTCAACAGTATATTGAAACGGTCACGACTTATCTCGGTCCTGTAGTAATTAAATTTATGTAAGAATACAAAATCTATTGATTTTACTATCTGAAAAGTCGCGAACATGTACTAATCTGCGTCGTGATTCTGACAACAGATTAAATAGAAAGATTTAAAATTTTTATAATAATTCTCAATTATGATAGTTCAGGTCCGGCGAATGAGACGGACCGCAGAAAACTTGATGTATATGTCCGTTTTCATCAGAATTGAACTGTGCTTTTTTTTGAGCGTATACGGTTAATTAAGGATCGCACACGACCGTCCGTAATTTGAGATCGTAAATGTTTAAATTTAGTGTTTAGCAACTTAAAATTATCTGCGCATGATTTTTGCGATTACATACGCTCGAAGATTTGATCGTTAAAGCTTGTATTTTCGAGATGATTATTACACATAAATTTTATGCCTAATGCCACGAAAATTCACACTTATACAGTAATGAAATTTCTATTTTCGGTCGAACTGTGAGTGTTATTTTCGTTTTAGCCGTCGAATTAAACGTTCGATCGAACGTGTAGCTAGTACTATAATAAATCACGCATTGCTAAGTAAGCGTAGTTGTAGTCTCAACTGAGCTTAGTACGTCTCCTAAGCTGCTTACTAGTTTTCTTTTGCTTTTACGAATATTCGTGATGATATGCAATTTTTGGACGATTTTCTGTAGGACATAAATAGCTAGTCGGCAGCGAAAATAATTTTTTTGTCGAAATACAAGCGATCGAACATTTTTGCGTCTGAATAAATCTTGTATATAAATTCGAGATTCAAGTACTGTTGTGATAATTTTATTGAGTTGCTCGTTAACATCCGAGGTTGCGGTAAACACGGATCTTAAATACTTAGTAAATTAGGTGTTATTATTGTAACGAAGAGAATAGATTAGAGTATTCCAATTGTAAATATTATCAACACAATCGTGTGAAGCGGCGAATTTGATAGACAGCCGTATACAATAACAGAATAGTCCGATATAGCTCTATCTAATGCGATCTAGCGGTAAACAATAGTCAGCAAAATCGGAAGTTTCTTGCTATCAACAGACTGCTATTCATCGAATCATTGAAAATTTAGTTTTTGCGTTGTTGCCAAATTTTTTGTGTACACATCCGTTCGGATATAAGGCTTAAATAAACAGATTTTAATTTGGAAAGTACTTTTTCGGAATTCGGTCGTGTTAGTATGGATAACTGCATGGCTGAGTAAATTGTAAATCATAATTGCAATGATAATTTAAAAATAATCTTTGTTGTTTTTTTTTTAACAAGATCACATTGTCATATCTGATCAGCACAGCTGATTACTCAATAATTGAATAATTTGAGGACACGTACCTTAGAGTATTTTTGTTTATTTAGCCAGGCAGTGAAATTTTATCTAAATTATCTTACACAAACGCAGAGAAAATTTTTTTTTCGTGATTCAGATGATTTAAATTGATAAAAATTGAATCGAAATAAAATCACCGAAAGAGTAGTTTTCTTCTGGTTCGCTAAATTCAGTCAAATTGACAGCTCACTGAAAAACTGGTAATTCGAAACTCAATTCTTTCTACATTATTATATTCTTCACCTTCGCGTATTAACTAAGTAATTACGGAAAATGAGTTTAAAATCTAGTAGGTCGTCACAAACAGGTGTAACATTCTCACCAGATAGGAAAGAAGACTGGACTGATACAGACAGCGTACCATCAACGGAGATGATGTCGGTAGATTCGACGTCCGTTTCACCGGATAGGTGTGTTTTAGGCGAGGGGGGATCCTCCGACTTAATTGTATCGTCCGATAGTAAAACACATCTGACAGCCTACAGAACTCGGTCGGATGCTCTGAGGGAGTTAATCTCAACTCAGGACGAGACGACACTGTCAAAATCTCTCGACTACCTTAATTTAAAAACAACAGGTTCCAGAGAGGAGAAAGTCCAGCGAGCAGTTTATTACCTCGCAGGCGATTATAGGCCAACGGACTTCACAGCTGTAACTATGCTGGACCATTCTTACGACGAATGGAAATTTCGTCACGCACGTCGTACGACGTACTTGAACGGTATCGCTCCGATGATTCAGAGAATCAGCGATCGACAGAGAATTAATACAAGAAACACATCCGATTCCTGTATACCGAGTCTTAGTCGTGCACAAGAATTACCACGCTTGGAGGAACCCGTGGAAGCTAAGGTTGGGAAGCAGAGGAAATCATCAGCAAGTCATGCTAGAGTACCAACGAAACCATTACTGAATTCTTCTACACAAGGGTCGAAGGAAGAGTTGGATAATCCTTGCACCCCCAACCATCATAATTCATTTTGTGAAAATACAACAGTGGCAAATTCGCACAACAGGCTCAACTGTCATTGGGACGAACAACAATCTGTGAAAACATCCGACCTTACGAAGAAGTGTACTTCCATAGAGAACTTGTTTAACTTGAACTATGGCTCAGTTATGAACGATCAAGAATCAGTGAAAGCGTCCGACGGTTCAAAGAAGTCAACTTCTGAAATGAATCAGTCCAACTTGGCAGACGATTCATCACTTTCAGAACACAGGCTATTGCAAGGGCAATCCACGCTACACTGTACAGACGTGTGAACGAGAAAAATACACGCCAAATTGATCGTTTCGTAATGCGCGTGTGGAGAATGAACGTGCGAATCTAGGGATTCGGAAAGCACCGACTTATCAACCTTTCAAAGGGAGCTGTTGGAACTGTGATGTCGTAGGGCATCGCGCTCGCGTTTGTCCGGAGCCGCATATCCTCAAATGCCATAAATGCAAGCTGGTGGGATATAAGCGGACGAACTGCCTAAGGTGTCTGCAGCACGGGGAGTTTTATTCATCGATGTCCGTTTGTGAGTCTTCGAACTCTGAATTCAGGAGCTGTGGACCTAATTCACCCACGAAGCAACAAGCACAAACACCACAGCACCAAGGCTGTAAAGAATACTTTGAATTCAAAGCCAAAACCCAGACATCAGCTGATACGCTCGACTCTAGGGCAACAGCGTAGACGAATGATGTCGCAGCAGAAAATGTTCTTTCTGCTAGCACGATTTTCATGCGAGTCTAATGTTATTAGACAAAAAGTTATTTGCAACCAATTTCATCCAGCGGATGATAGTCGTATGTTATTGCGCTTAGATTGTTATCGCTTGTTCACGGAATTGGAACAGCTGGAGGAGGAAAGATCCTCTGATAACGAAATTGGTTATACTGTACAGATAATCCGATCCGAGATGGCAGAATTTACGTCCGAGGAAGATTCACATCTGTTAAAACTCAGTCCAACATCTAGGCAAGCCACCCATCCGCTTTTAGGAAGTGGTTAGACGGCCGTGCCAACGACTCCACAACTGAAGAGAGAAGATCAAGGACAATGCGTTTATTCCACTGTAGCGATCATATAGCTCTCGAGCGCGAGACGTTTGAAAAATTAGTTGTAGGACTATTTTTAGAATAGCTATAGTATTCGAGCGACCGTAGCATGATGCGTGCGAACTAATGGTACTCAGGTTAGTAGTCTGCAAACGACGTGGAATAATACGGCAGGTTAGAGTAACCCAAAAATTAAAATCGCTGTACTTAAACTCGCTGGTGATACCAGATAGGCATCAGTACATTGTACCGAGGAAAATGCTTCTAAGCAGGGTTCTCGACAGTGGGGCATGAAAGTAAATTTTAAGGGACTTCACTCGAACCGCTAGCGTCCGTAATTATTATCAATACGTCCGCGAACTATGAGGAGGGTTACGACCAGTTTCGTACGTCAAATGCACATGGTTGTCGAGATACGAAAGGCATTTATTATTCTCATCGTTTTATAAAACCGTTCGAAGCTTCTCGTGAGTTAATCTAACCGTCGGACACAACAAATGGCAGATATTGTCGCAATTCTTTTCATGGTATGAAATTTCTGTTAGACCGTTTAGGATGATGCATGTACATCCGGTTGAAAAGTGACAAAAACCGTCCATACGTATTCGATCGAGTTAGTCAACCACTGACTGAATAATGAGAAACTTGCTTTGACAAATGTAAAACGGGTTATTTGTTCCAGAAGTTAATCTCTCCGTTCCTTTTCGTTTTGCGTTCGACGTTAGGCATAAGTCTGCCGACATTAGTCCGTGTACAAATTCGGTAACGGCCGTGAATGACGTTGTAACAAGCTATAGGAACCCAGAGAGAGAAAGGAGGTAACCCCTCTAACTTGATATACTTTTGTTTGATTCCATATTCTTTTCTTTTCTTATCATCTTTATTTCTTTTTGATTAAATAAAAATAGAATTGTCCTGGATTGCCCGGATAGACGTAGTGGATAAGAGCTGGTACACCTGACCGGCTACCCAGCGTCTTGGGGGGGGGGGGGGGGGGGTTGTTGTAACAGTTGCCAGTACAATTAACGCACGTTGAGCACGTTACGACGTCTCTCCGGGACAGAATCAACATTCTGTATAATACTTCTGTTGTTACAGCTACTAAAGGCGCAGCATGTGAGAGAGTAAGAGAGACAGAGAGAGAATAAGCATCGACAGAGATTTAAATTCAGCAACGTACAATGTTGCCACCTGCTCGCACACTGCTGTCAAGAGTTGACAACAGTGTGTCAGAGGGCATAGGTAAATCTGTGCTCGTGCTAGCGAGCCATTCCGAGTCTGTCTTCGCTCCGCTCCGTTTCGCGAATAGACACTCTGCGATTGCGATTATTGTGTGCGAGGGTTGCGAGGTCAACCGAACCGAGGACAATCCGTCCGAGACCATCTTCGCGTGGGTTAGAACGGCCGTGCCGGCCACGTACATCTGTAAGTACTAGTTCTTATCAACTCTCGCTTACTCGGACGACTTTAAGCCTCCTCTCTCTCTCACCTCGACTACATGCTGGTAGCTGGCATGCGCCCGTCTGGCGTGCTTGTGTACGCCAAGCACCAATAAACAGTTAGTCTAAGTTTTACAATAATCCGTGAGTGTTCATTGACTTTTCCTCCTTTTGAATTCACGTCCTGAGTACTACTATCACCGCCGCGTGTTCATACGTCTTTACGTCCGTGCGCGGATAGATTATAGTCGGTAGAATCTAGTGCCTTCTGCACAGCCGACGGAAACGGTGAATAGTAGCATAAACAACAAACAAGTTAAAATAATAATGACGGCCGAGCTACCGTCATAGTATACTTTGCCACACTCTTAGAACATTATTGCACGAAATCTGGAAAACTTGTATTCCCGACGGATTCCTCTGTTGAGGCATGTTTTTCCAACATTTACGGCGAACAGCAGCTTTAAGGCAATTACGGGCAATTGTTAATTAATATTGTAAAAGTACTAAGTATCTAAAGCTGCTTGAAGAACATGAGTTTAAATTTTTGTATTAACTGTAACGAGTACTTGTGGTTCAGTGGTAGACCTTCAGCTTACTAACCCAAAGGATCCGGGTTCAAGTCTTACCGACGCTAGAATTTTCTTTTAATTAAATTATTTATTGTTACGTTCTATAACTGGGACTTCAAGCTCCACGCGTACCGTCGATATGACGGCATCGTGCAGTGGCAATGTTTTGGCGCGCGGGCGGCGGGATATATCTCACTGTACCGAAGTGTGCCAAAATGTGCCATAGTGTGCCAACCCCGATAACATGATGTCGGCCGAATGACGGCACTGAGACTGCACGGAATGGGCCACGCGTGACGTCCAGGTACCCCTGCTCCGGGACACGGAAATGACGGCATTGTGCTCAGTACAATGCTGGCACGCGGTGCCAGCATCGTGCCGGCACTTAAATTAAGAAAAAAGAAAAAAATTATACCTGAGTGGGGATCGAACCCTGAACCTTACGGTTAGCAGGCTGGCACTTTACCACTCGACCACGAACACTTGTTACAAGTCATGGACAATTGTGTCCTTATATACTACGAGTAGCTCTTGATATTAATAAAGTTGCAAGTAATCGTAATAAACAATAACCCGAATTATTATCAACGCGATAACAACATCGATATTCGCCGCTTATTTCGTGTATAGGCGCGAAATCTGCAGGCTGCTATAAATCGGTAATTATAAAAGAGTAGTAATAATAATATGATTAGCAAAAATTGACAACGAACAAAGTCCGGTGAATAAATTAACAAAATCAACCGCCTGAACAATAGAATACATTGAAAAGCCTTATTTCATGGATTGTGCGACCGAAAATTTTCTAAATTTCGCAGCCAACAAAGCCGGCATTCTGCGGGAATTTGGAATTTCGAGCTGACATTCTGCCAGTACTCTGACAGCGCTGAATGCTAAAAAATTTTGAACATGGGTCAAAGGCACAATGCCGTCATGTAGCTCATCATAATGCTGCCATAAGTGCCAACGCGGCGTGACTGCAAAATGCCGACATTCTGCCTTCGTTCGTGCCGGTGGCATACAGCCGGCACACATGGCCGTCATTCTGACAGGTTTCGTGCCGTCGCAATGTGAGCACGCGTACTGGCACGCTGTGCCGCCAAAATGTCAACATTATGACTTCCCTAATGGCAGGAAAAAAATTTTTTTGAAAATTCCAACGAAAGATGTCTTGGGGACGTCACGATGACGGCACGAGCGGCCAGCATGCGTGACCCCAAAATGCCCGGCACGCGATGTTATCGGGGAAAGTGTAATAAAGTGTGCCATGCTGTACCATACCGTGCCAAACTGTGCTATACTTTGCCATACTTTGACACACATGGGTTTTTCAGAAACAAACATCTCTTTTTTGACAGCAAATTTCCGAATTTGAACACCTGCAAGAAGCCTGCAACGAGCTGCTGCATTTTCTCCTCTCTCTATACGACAGATAAGTGGATACGCCACTAATTTCCTATACACAGGCTATAAAACCCCGTTATATCTGGCAACCTAACGTTTCAGGATTGTTAAATTGTAAAATTATAGAATAGCCGAACAATTCAATCGTTAACAGTAACTGCGTATTTTTTGCGAGCGCGAGAGGAATTTTCTAGAGCGAGCGCGCGTGTTTACAAGTTCGGATTATAAGCGCCCGCGCGACACCGATAAGCGCGCGCGACCCTACGTGTTTACACTTGCGAGAGTCAGGCAGCGACAAAACTTAAACACAGTGCACATTTTCTAGCGCTCTAAAATTTTGGCATTGCGACAATTTAAGTTGTAGAATTTTAGAGTATTCCACACTCGACTTTTCGACTATACTACGGCCCAGAATATTCCGCTGAGAGGCTTTAGAATATATTGTCGTCGCGCTTGGTACTGCTAAGCCAAGCGGCGTGCGCTACAAAGCATATATATATATATATATATATTCAACTATTGTTGCGTTTATCAATTACTAATTATCTATAGTTGACACTTATTAATTTTTTTTTCGTCGCGTTGCGTTGTTCTAGCCGCGTTCAAGTGTAGCCTCGACAAATTGATCGTTTTTTTTCCTTGTTGCTAAAATTTTTTTCCTTTTTTTCTAAACTTAAGTAAACGATAAAGTAACTTAACAAAAATGGCGTCAAGCTGGACTTTGGCCGACTTGACAATTTTTAAAGAGAATATAAATACTAGGATACGCGATTGGATCCAAAATTTGTCGAGTATAGAAGTGAACGAAGCGCTAAGCCACCTAGAGTTACATACGACCGGTATATTATTTAAGCGAGCGATTAAGCTATTAACAAGACTGCACGGAAACTTTACGGCCGAAGATTTTATTTAAGAAAGCAATCTAGAAGAAGATGCAGCTAGACGAGACGAATTATGCGTCACATTTATACAATCGGCAGCTTTCCCACAAGATTTAAGGAACGATGTCTTTACAGTAATTGATGTTGAAGAAGCACTAGAGGATAGCTTGCACGAAAATATACAGTTGCCGTCAAGCCCGCCACATGATTGCCAAAAGGAGCAAGACATGTGACTTACAATGACTGTCGACTCGAGGCCACACATGCATAGAGAAGCAGACCTTATAAACTTCGAAACATCACAAGTACCGACGCTACTTAATACGATTGCGACAAATAATGTTGTGCCTTCGTACTTCTGTACTACAGTGCTAGAGACTACAAACACAACAGCGCCTACAGGTGCACACTACAGCAGATCAATTGGCGCGCAAGCTACGGTAGCATCCACAATGGCGCAGAACATAACGAGTTCAAATCCCTATTGCAAAATCTCACGTGAGATCTTACATGAGATCTCACCTGAGATCTCACCTGAGGTCTCATGCCAAAATCTCATCTGTAATTTTGGTCCGAAAGCTGCTGGATCCTCTTATTTAATAAAAAATAAAATTTTTGTTTTGCCGAATGATGACGTTCAATTCATCCCGCTTGCGATAGCTACGGAATTACAAAGAGCTTGGATATCCGAATGCGAACTGCAGAAAAATCAAATGGAAATGAATAACTACATTTTAGAACAAGCAGAAACAGTCAAGAGCCTATCGTCAAAAATTGTCGACTTAAAAGAAGTGACTAAAGATCTGCATAAATTGAAAACTGTAATATGTAATGCACAAAAACAAGCGGTGGAGGACCCAGTACATAATAAAGTACACCGCAGCGCGAAAAGTGTTCAATTTCAAGATACGTTCGATTTTAACTACTACGATATCTCGGGTCAACACAGTAGATTAAATTTAAACGAGACAAAACCTCTAAGCGCATACGCCCTAATATTTCACTCCACGGCTAAGGTCTATTGTCCGAGTGCCCCGATAGCATCACACGCACCTTTCCCTAGGTCCTCTTGCATGAGCGCTCCGCAGTATCGTAACGTCTGTCTGCCCACCGCGACTGCTTCTAGTCAGCCCGCATGCTCGAGCTGGGAAGGGGGGGTTTGGCCTCAGGCGACTAATAATATGCTCTCGCAGTTGAATCCCCATGCGACTTATCATGCTACGGAAGCTGTGGCAAGCAGCACCAGGAATACCTCGGATACATCCCATCCGAGAACCAAGAACCTCGGTAAAACTGTTCGAGAATGAAAGTTAAAATTCTCGGGCGACAAAGGAGTGAGTATTGAAGAATTTTAGGAGCAAGTCAAGGAGAATAGACGCTTGGATAATATTTCCGACGAGGAACTTTCAAACTCCATGGTCTCTATGTTTGAGAAGCATGCACTATTTTGGTACCATACTTTAAGACATTCGTGGCAAACGTACCAAGATTTCAAGAGGGCAGCCGTTAATTATTACAGAAGAACAAAAAGAAATAAGCGGAATCTAGTGGTTGAGGCCCACTTACGTACGCAAGGAGAGGACGAGCCCGTGATAGATTATATCGTCTCTCTCCTCACCGTTCTAAGCCGATTCGACCAGCTATGGGACCTGCAAGACTAAGTTAATTTAGTCATCGACAATATGCTCCCGAAGCTCAAAAAAAAAAAATAAAGATTTACAAAGGCAGACTAACCAATGTCCAAGAGTTTCTCGACAAAGCTCAAGAGGTAGAAGACAATGAAGACGGCCAGTGGAGGCCACCGCCCCCAGCAGACCAGAGTATGCTGCCGGAAACCGCGTACAGGCCTGCCCCTAAGGCCGCGCGGGCCAAGCTTGCCTCAATGAACGTGAAATCGTCGTCTCTGACAGAAGCGGATCTAAAAAAGCGCTTCGAAAAGTTTTTCCAGAAGAAAACTCGACAGTCTGGCCCATTCAGCTCCAAAGCATCTGGTTCAGGAAAGAACTTCTCCGACAATAAGACTCCCTTGTCGGGAGCAGATAACTCGCCGAAACAGGGTGACTCCAATCAAGCGTCAACCCGTGGTGGCGGCCGAGGTCGCGGAAAAAGACGCTGAAGAAATGACTGTCAGCAAGGAGGTAGTCGTACTAAGGCGATTACTCCCAAGTCTGAGAAAAATAAAGATAAACCAGTAGGTCCTGATGGCGACAAAATTCTCTGCTGGATTTGCAGCTGGCCTGGCTATACCAAGTTGACCTGTCCGGGTTGCTCCTCCTCAGAGCTGTCAAAAAACGAGAAGGAGAGCAAGTAGATAAGGTCCCTATTGCTCTAGAGCATCCGCGGACCTTCAACACTACAAGCGTAACGGGATTAGCGCAAACACTACACGGCACGGCGAGCGACTCACCGCTAGCAATGAGTAACTCGACCGATGTGGAGTCGTCTTGCGATGTAGGTACTGTTGCCGGCGCTTTAGTAGAGAAGTACCCACGGTGGTGGCTGACCGTAGAGGTTGGCCAACATAAATTCAGAGGACTCTACGACACCGGAGCCTCGCGCACTGTCCTTGGCCCCATAAGCATATCTCTTGCGGCTTTATTAAATAGGCGTCCGACCCCATGTGGGCCCCGAAGCAAGATTAGTCGGCGGTCATTACGTTCCTATAATCGGTAGTGTCAAGTTACCCTTCACAGTAGGTCAACGAGGAATAACACATTCGATCGACATTCTCATTTTGAGCGAAGTCGATACTGAATGCTCCTTAGGTGCAGACTTTGTTCGCGCATTTTCGACTACCGAAAAGTCAACGCTGAATCAAAAATAGCTGCATACCCGCTCCCTTGTATAGGCATATACAGCACGCGAGATATATAACCGCGCTAGATAGCCCTGGAGCATTTTTACAGATACCTCTTACCGAGCGATCCATTCCGATTACAGTTTTCACTGTACCTGGACTTGGCTTATTCGAATTTGTCAGAATGCCATACGGCCTGGCAGGCAGATCGGCTACTTTCCAGATGCTGGCTGACAAATTGATCACTCCGGAAATAGAGTCATTTGCCTTCTCATATTTAAACGATATTGTCATTGCGACTGATACTTTATCATATCACATCAAGTGGCTTACTTTAATCCTGAAGCGGATGAACGAAGTTGGTCTGACCTTAAATTGCAAGAAGTCTAAAATTTGTATGTCCGAAGTGCGCTACCTCGGCGTGCTCGTAAATCGCGAAGGCTGCCGCCCTGATCTCGAAAGAGTCCAACCTATTGTAGAGTACCCGGTCCCCAAGAATCTCAAGCAACTGCGTAGATTCCTCGGGATGGCCTCATGGTATCGAAAATTTCAACCGCCCCAGTTCTAGCAAGACCTAACTTCAGCGCTCCGTTTGTTGTCGAATGTGATGCCAGCGATACAGGGCTTGGGAGCGTTCTCTTGCAGCGCATTGATGGCGAGGACCGCGTGCTCTGTTTTGCGAGCCGCGTCTTGTCGGATACGGAGCGAAGGCTATCGGTGACAGAGCGGGAATGCTTCAAAGTAATTTGGTCTTTCGAAAAATTCAGATCTTACATCGAAGGCTACCACTTCACTGTAGTGACAGATCACCATAGCCTAGTGTGGCTACAAAACTTAAAACACCCAAATGGAAAATTAGGCCGTTGGTCTCTGCGCCTACAGTCCTATGACTTTGACATCGTGCATCGTGAAGGGAAGGACAACATCGTTCCCGACGCGCTTTCTCGTATGTTCGAGACCGACGAAGGCGAAACAGCTGCGATAGCATCACTCTTTGTGGATGAGTCCATAAAAGACCCATGGTACCTAAAAAGGCGAAGCAGGTCGTCGAAGGCCCCACAGCACATCCCTTTTGGAAGATCATTTACTGACATTTTGTAAGTTCTTTTACTGCTAAAGACTAATTGAAATTTGTGTATTAACGTAATAATAATTTGCGTATAAACGTTAATAAACATGTTTATTAACTTCATATAAATAACTTTTATTTAATAAATTCAAATTTGTTAGATATATTTGCAATACTACTTAATTAAAAGATATAAATAATTGATAACTTTATTATGAAATTAAAATTTACTAACGAATTTTTAAAATAACATTTCAAAAAACTTTTTGCTGACAAGCGGGCAAAAAAAAATGTTAGCGGGCGTTTTTAAAATGCCCGCTTAAATATTTTAAAGAAAATGGTCAATAGTTCACATCAAATATACGTATATGTGTGTATGTGTGTGTGTAAACGCGGAAATCAGAATATGCGTTACAAAAAATATGGCGTACACCCAGGGCTAAGCGGGCTTTTTGGCCTCGTGTAATGGCAGTACTCGCCTATGGCTCCTAAACGCCCTCACCTTCGGCTCGGGCTAATTCGCCTTGACTCGTACTGCAAACTCCACACTTGGCCTAAAAAAGCCTACTTTACGCCCTTGGTACACAATATACTATTTTCATACACTACATTAGTATAAAAAATTGAATTAAAAAATACTCATTTATAGTTTTTAATTTTGTTGGAATATGATTCTTAAAAGATCTCTAATCATATCCAAAAGGAATATCAGAGGTACAAGTTCCTCACCCTTAGTATATATTAGTTTAATAGAGAAAATTAGGAATTAACTACATGTAGGTGTAGGTGTCAGTACACATATGTTAAAATAGTATATTGAGCAACTAGAGGGGAAAATTAGCTTTTTCTAGCGAGGGTGATCTGTGATTACGAGTGGGAGTCGAGGGCGCCGTAGGCGCTCTAAACGGACACAAGTGCTCAAAACATCACCCAAGTCTGAAAAAACCACTCCCCCCTTGTTGCACACCGTTCTTTTTTTAATAATTGCATAAATAGGCCCTTTTTCATCCAAAAAAGAGCGGATGGAAGATTGGGCATTTCAAGTCGTTAATCACATCAATATAAATTAAAGTATAAATCAGAATTTTTTAATTTTTTTAAATTTTCATAATTTTCAAAGTTTTTAAAATATTAAGTTATTGGGTCATTCAGAAAAAACAACTGCCTAGGAAAGTCTTTTTTCTCCCGCTGCTGAACTTTTCCTCCCGCTACTCATAAGACGATCAAAAAGTTCAATTTTCCATTCGCTTTTGTGGCATGGAAAAGGTCCTTTTTCATGTACGTATTAAGAAAAAAGTTTTTTTCATGTGCTGATTTGCTCTTTTTTTAAAGCTACGTGTTTGACTGTACGTATTAATACATAAGACAAGAGGTAATCTGCAGTTTTGGTTAATAATTATGTGTGTAGATATGCTTTTTTTTGTAAAGCTATGTATTTGTGAATATGTGTTATGTAATCATTTCTTGTATGTAAAGAGCACTCACATGAGTTTTTTTAGTAGGGAAAGATAAATTAATATTAAACAATATAAATTTCTTTAAATAAACTATAATTTATAATCAAATAGATGTTTTAAACAAACATTACAATAAATTATGTACTTTGAAAAATGTATTATATACAACTATAAATTTGTATAAGATATATTTACATATTATAATAAACACATACAAGTGCGCAAACTTGCTTCGCTCGGCTGACCAACCTCTAACTCGTGTACAATCAACTTTTTGCATGTGTAACGAACGTTATTTTTCGATACAGGGTGCAAAAAATGTGCTCGAACGCACGCGGAGCGTTGAAAAGAGTTTTAAAACATTTTTCATCATTTAAGTTTTTTTATTTTATTCTATAATTTCAAAACCGTACCTGTATACTAGCAGCCATAACTACTTTTGTAGAATGTTGGCTGTATTGAATATATTTATTCATACTTGACGGGAATTAATTCTCCTAGAACATTTTTGAAATCATGCTTTTGATTGGTTAGAATTTATCAATCCGACAATTTGATTCGAATATTTCATAAACGTTCCACAAGAATTAACTACCATTGAGTGTACATCTAATATTTAATAGTATATTTAATAATCATACTCCAAAGAATCAAATATCATTACAATTAATTTGTAAATCGCGAGAGAAGCGAGCGTTTCTTACTAGTAAGAGTATTAAATTAAATGATATAAGTAGTTTAGAGGTCTCAGCTGTTTATAGGTCACATGGAATTTCTAAGTCTGAATTTATATTAATTGTAAATAAGTTTTTAATTACGAAACAGAGTGTTAAAAATTATCTCTAAAAAAATTAACTTTTAAAAAAGTAAAAGGTAAGGCGAGTTTGATATATTCTGCAACGAAATTACATATAGAAAAGAACTGAGATCAATTAAACAAAGTCAAGTTTATTATATTTATTCATTGTACTTATGGTAATATAATAAACTTGACTTTGTTTAAGTGATCTCAGTTCTTTTCTATATGTAATTTCGTTGCGGAATATATCAAACTCGCCTTACCTTTTACTTTTTTAAAAGTTAATTTTTTTTAGAGATTTCAATCCTTTTTAGTAAATTTTTTAGATTATTTCATATTCAATGTCATAAAAATAAAATATAAAATTATAAGCATCTTCAGCACCTTTCGACTACTGCTTTTTTGTAACATTTTTTATCACAAACATGAAATCACTAATTGTTCTGATATGCACCACCCTCAAATTATTTCTACAACTAGATACCAAAAATCACGGTGCGAACTACCCAGACCTCGTCATCGGCAACCCTTTACACCTAGACGCCATCCTCGTATGATTTATTTACCTAGACACCAAAAACCACAGAGCGCACCACCTAGACCTCGTCATCGGCCACCCTGTACACCTAGACACCTTCCTTGAATAATTTTTACAGCTGTACACAAAAAATCATGGAGCACGCTACCCAGACCTCGTCATCGGCCACACTGTACACCTAGACACCACCCTTGAATGATTTTTATACCTAAAACCAGGGAGCGCACCACCTAGACCTCGTCATCGGCCACCCTGTATACCTGGACACCGCGTCTAAATGATTTTTACATCTAGACACCAAAAACCACGGGGCTAACTACCTAGACCTCGTCATCGGACACCCTGTATATCTGGACACCACGTCTAAATGATTTTTACACCTCGACATCAAAAACCACGGGGCTAATTAACTAGACGTCGTTATCGGCCACCCTGGTCCTCTAGACACCTTTCTTGAATGATTTTTACACCTAGACCTAACGGTCCTTTCACATTTTGGGCTGAAGAAGCAAAAACGTGATTTTAGCATTTGTGGATTATACACTTACATATTATAAAAATATGCAGCCTTTTCACTTATATATTTGTTGGAAATCATAGTTTAGATCAGAAAACATTTTAATGAGCCAAGAAACCTTACCAACAGTAATGATAAGTATTTTATTTTGTATAATGAAAGATCCGAACACCAATATAGAAGTAAATAGTATCTAGGCGCAGTGCTGGGGTCACGATTATTCGGAGGGTCACTCAAATGCTCACTTCAGGGGGAATCACGATAAAAGCGATCTGCTTTGTCCCCTGAAGTCAGCCATCGGGCGACCCTGCATCAATTCAAAACTGTTCAAATTACCGGTGGCTGCACCGATGAATAAGAAAATGTTAAACTAAAACTAAAAAACAAGAACCCTAAGCACCAAATCTAGTTACCCAAGATTTTAATATCATACGTGAATATTAATATATCCCATAAACTTATATCTACCTACCCCGTGCACAGCGAGATGCGAATGGAAAAATAAAAATACTAAACCGAAATCTTCTAAAATCATCTACACCAGGCACAGCAGGTTGCTGAAGGCATTCAGTAAGAGTTTGAGTCGTAAAATATTATTTGAAATACGTCGGCATATTAAAAAGAGGCGAGCGAGCGTGAAAGTAGCATCAAAAGCCAAAATTCCTAAACCTACGAACCTCACAAAGCAAGAGTTTTGTTGAGGATCTCTTGCTAAATTATTCTTTTGATTTTCAGTCAATCTCTTTCTCCCTTTTGAAAATATTTACATCAAATTTAATGTTATAATTTTGAAATTTCACATGTAAAATCTTACATGAATCAATAAAATTGAAAAACTTTACGTATAATTTTACAAGAAATAAAGATCTATCTGTAAATTTAAGTCTTGGGTAACTAGATTTAGTGCATGGGGTACTTGTTTTTTAGTTTTAGATTGACATTTTCTTATTCATCGGTGTAGCCAGCGGTAATTCGAATATTTTCGAATTAATGCAAGGTCGTCTGATGGCAGACTTCAGGGGACGCAGCGGATTGCTTTTACCGCGATGACCCCTGAAGTTGGCATTTGAGCGATCCTCCGAATAATTGTGACCCCAGCACTGCACGCGCGCCGCGGCTTTGTCTGCTTCTCAAACTCGCCTTCGTGGCGCTGCCGCGCCACTTGATCTTGTAATAAGGTGATTTCAATATTGATCTCCTAGAATGTGACAACTTTAGTCAGGAATTCGTATGTAATTTTTATAAACGAGGGTATAGCCCCGGGTTTGTTAGTATCACGAAGCCGCCCGTGGGCCTCGCAAAAGTTCCTGTATCGACAACATTTTTATCAAAACAAATAATTTAACAACAGCTACGTATAAAGTAGAACTTTAAATTACAGACCACTATTTTATATCTATTGCAATAAACAAGATAAAAAAAGGAATGGAGCAACCGGAAACCTATTTGAACTATAAAAAATTAGGAAACATTGCTATGAATAAAAACTGGAAGCAAATATTGTCGATCGAAGATCCTAACGTGTCAATGGATAAGCTGCTCGTCAAGATTAAAGATTGTATGGATACAGCCACCACTAAAAAAAGAAAAAGTGAACAAGGTGGGAGAAAAAGCTGGATCATAAGTGCGATCATAAAATCATGTGGAACCAAAGAGTTTTTATATAATTTATGGCAATTCCATGTTAATAATGACCAACTCAAATACCAGTACAAATCATATGCTAAAGTGTTAGATAAAGTTATCAAAGATGCTAAAATCAAATATGATAATAACTTGGTTTAAAGCAATTTTAGTAACCCTAAAAGGACCTGGGAAATTATTCGTAGTAAAATGGGCAGCAAAAAATCCAACGTAACCATAAATCATATAAAAATTTGCAATAGGAAAATAACTAATAAAGAAGAAATAGCTAATATTATGAACAGCTTTTTCTGTGAAATGGGTCGAGAGTTTAGCCATAAAATTGTTAAACCCTATAATGCTGTATTCAAACTACCAGCTATAAATCCAAATTCCATCTTTATAAAGCTAACAAGCTCGAGCGAGGTACTCAGTACAATGAATACATTCAAGATAACAAGTGGTGGAGTTGACATGATAAATTCCAAGTCTTTGAAAGTAATAGGCAATTATATCGCTAAAGCCCTAACCTTTATTTTTAACTTATGCATTGAAAAGGGTATTTGGCCTGATGCACTCAAGAACGCTGAAATTATACCGGTTTACTAATCGGAGAAAAAAATAAAATCACGAACTATCAGCCTATTTCATTGATATTAAATGTGGCAAACATTTTTGAAAAAACAATAGACTATACGACTTTGTTACTAAAACCAATATAATCTCCAAACACCAATATGGTTTTGTTAAGAAAATAGGTACAAAAAATGCGCTAAATTACTTAACAAACCTATTATTTAATAATGTTGATGAGCGTATACCGACTATTTTTTTACCTGGAAAGACATTTGACATGGTGGACCATAGTATCTTACTTGCTGAACTATACTGCATTGAAATTAGGGGGCAGGCTTTGCATTTGCTCTCTAGTTACCTCAATAATGGACATCAAAGAGTAAAATTAATGGTAGTGTTAGTAATAACCTACTAAGAAATACCGAGGTACCACAAGGTACGATACTTGGTCCACTGTTGTTTATTTTATACATAAATGATATTCTCCAAGAGATACCACAGGAAGCTATTTTGTCGTACGCTGATGATGCGGCTAGAAATTGCAACTGGGAAACGTTAGTCAGAAGCACAAGAAAACATGAATACATTTTTGTTGCAAATACATAAATGGTTAGCGGTTAATAAGCTATCACTAAATGTCGACAAAGGCGTTTGTATGACTTTTGGTAGCTAAATCGGCAGTGTTCCGAATGAAATAGATGTAAAAATTCAAAATAAATAATTAACTAGAGTTGAAAGCTACAAATATCTAGGAATAGTTTTTAACTATAATCTGAAATAGGAAATGCATATGCTATATTTAATTAAAAAAAAACAAATATCTAGTGTATATCTTTTATAAAGATATAACAAGCGAGCGTCAGCGAGTAAGTTTTTAGCTAGTTTCTATTAATTTGACAACTCTTAAGTATCCAGCTGGAGAAAAGGTATTAAAAGAATTTAGATCAGGATAACGACAAAAGTTTGCGGATCTTTTATACCAATTTGAAGAGATTTTTCAAGATTATGTTATTGGAAATTGTAATTTGGTCAAGCGCAGAATTTAATTACTCTATAATCAACTAATTAAACAACTTATTTGAAGACCACCAATCATCAAGTTAATGAATTGGAGGAATGTATTGCTAAGATGCATTTTAAGGGGTTATTAAAGAATCCGATAGTTCATATTTTTCACTGTAGTTTCGAAGAAGAAGAAAGATAAGAATCATGCTCTTTGCCAAAAATTGACAATACTCTTGATAAACTTGCAGGATATGTGTGGTTTTGTACACTGGACTTAAAAAGTGGATACTGACGAATCAAGATTTAAAAAAAGGACAGGAAAATCACAGCTTTCTTAATTGGAAAAGGTTTACGACAATTTAAAATTATGTCATTTGGTTAATGCAAGGCAACTGCAACTTTTCACGGAATGCGAATTGGAATGCGAAATACGTTTGATGGAAAAGTTACTCAGAGATTATCTCTCAAAACTATGTTAAGTCTATTTAGATGATGTCATGGTATTGGGCAAGTCATTTGATAAGATAATGTTTAATCTAGAATAAGTTTTTCTCTGTTTTCAAGAAGCAGAATTACGTTTAAACAAGAAGATATGTGTTTTTTTCAGCAGGCAAGTCAAATATCTGGGATACATCGTTTCTGAAAAAGCGAAGACAGCTGATCCAGAGAAGTTTCAATCTGTTGTAAATTGGTCAATTCCTCATAACAAATAGGCTGTGTTGAGTTTTGTAAATTTCTGTGGTTATTAAAGAATTTGCTAATAAAGCAGAACCTCTGTATAAATTAACTGAAAAATCGGCTAAGTTCATATGGTCAGAAGAATGACAAAATGCTTTTTGAAAATTAAAAGAGGTTCTTACAAAACTTTCAATTTTGGCATTTCCTTCTCTTTCTTTAGAATTTATTTTAGATACTGTCACGTGTGTACACGTCACAGGTTTGTAATTACTATAAGAAGACAAGTAAAAGAGTGCAATACAATGGCGGCCGTGGCGCGGCGATAGAACGTCTGCCTTGTAAGCCAGAGGGTCTAGGTTCAAGCCCGGGGTCCGTCACTTTTTCGTTGCACTCTTCACTCGTAACATTTTTTGGTAACAGCGGCGGGATGAAGTACGAAAAATTATTTATTCTCCTTATCATATGCCGGTGTAATAAAAAAATGATTAACACACATATCATGCCCCAAAGCCTCCGAGTCCACACAATGGAACACGCGTTTAGTGCTCCTGACCGTGGAATAGGGTCGGTTTTTTCTCAGAAGCAAAATGAAATCAAAAGGGTCATAGGTTATTATAGCAGAGTCCTCCCGAAATCAGAAATAAATTAAACTGTAGTAGTAGAGTAATCTCTATGAGCAGTTTTCTTAAATTTCTTTATTGTGTCGACGTTTCAAAAGATGAAATCTTTCCTCTTCAGGGCATTCCGAATACGAAGGAACGTTTGAGAATAAAGAAGGCAATATGAATAAAAAAGATATTTTCATATCGGTGTTTGATGGTGAGGATTAATAATGAGGAAGAAAAGAATTACAATGTTCTTAAAAATGAAAAAGTGTCAAGAAGTGATAACTAGAAAAAAAGAAGCAAAGAAAGATAAAGAGTCATGAGATGAACAAGATTTGAAAGCTATAAATATTGTATATAGCTCGATCTCAAATAAACGATTACAATTTTTTTGCGTTGAGACAACAGCGTATGGAATTATTAAAAAACTAGATAAGATATATTTAAAAGAATCTACAGCATTGCAAAAAGTGTGCAGAAATAAATTAGAAAAGCTGAGATTAGAAAAGTATAGTGAACCGGTAGTGTTTTTCTGTGATTTCGAAAAATACGTAAATGAATTAAAAAGTGCTGTAGCAAAAATTAGCAAAAAAGAAAAATTAAACTACATGCTGAACACGTTGCCAAGTTAATATAGTTACATTGGTGACTTGATCGATATACTAAAAGAAAAATATCAAACAGCTGCTTATGTGAGAAATAAAATTCAAATTGCCGAAATAAAGAATAGATACAAAGATTCTGAAAGAAAATCATACGTCTTTGTTACGAAGAAAGCGGCACATACAGGGAACACAGCGGCGGAACATGGTAAGGTTCAACACGTGGTCGCGATCGTGGCCGAGGAGGGAGAGGCAACTATGGTAGAGAGCGCGGCAACTTCTGTCAGTAGCAGCAAGGCGCCAGTACGTGCCCTAACATTCTGTGACATTTCTCTTTTTTACTCCTTTTATTCTTATTGCATTACGTGCTATTTACAGTCTTATGATTATTTTTCAATTCACTCGTGATTTTATATTTACGATTTTCTTTGTAAGCTACAGCTATTAAATTTTGTTTTTCATCAATTATTTTTGAAATTTTCCCTTTAGATATAATTGTATTCGTATCCGTTAACTTCGCATAGCCAATTAGATTTGTATTCATTTCCCTTACTAATAATTTGTTTTTCGTTACGACTTTGTTTTCTTTTTTAAACGCTCTAAAATAGCTTACAACATTTCCGATTTTCGTTGCTTCAAATTCACTATTGTCTCCCAGATAAATTTTAACTGTTTTTTTTAACTTAATATATTAAGTTTCTTTAACTCGATATATTGAGTTATGGAAAAAGTAATTTCGTTATTTTTTCATATTTTTCAAGGTAATTTTTTAATATAAATTTTTAACACTAATCAATGATATATGGGCCGTTCTGATCGATGACCTTTTGCCACTTATCTCGCTTAACCATAATTCCGTCACTGTAGAACTTTTAAGGTTTCTGGGCGAAAAACTTAACCAAGTGATTTTCACAAGCTTTTTTTGAATCCAGCTTTACATCATTAAGAGAGTTTTGCAGAGATCGGAACAAATAATAGGCTAGGTCCGCATTACGCGGTGGATACATCAAAACTTTCCAGCCAAACTCTCTCAATTTTTGACGAGTCATTAGGGATATGGGCGGTCTAGCGCTTTCGTGATAGAAGAGAACGCCTTTTCTATTGATCAATTCTGGACGTTTTTGTTGAATTGCCTGCTGCAATCGCATTACTTGCTGACAGTAGAAGTCGAATTAATGGTTTGTCCAGGTTCGAGCAGCTCATGATGAACAATACCCTTCCAATCCTACCAAACACTCAGCAACACCTTCCTTCGCGTCAATACGGGCTTCGCAACTGTTTGTAAAGCTTCTCCGGGATTCAATCACGATCTTTTTCACACATTATTGTCGTCGTACGTGATCCATTTTTCATCGCCCACAATTATTTGTTCCAAAAATGGCTCGATTTCGTTTCGTTTCAGCAGGGATTCACAAATGGAAACTCGGTCCATTAAATTTTTTTACGTTAATTCATGTGAAAACCAAGTATCAAATTTCTTTTTATATCCAGTCTTATGTAAATTTTATGTAAATAGTTCAAAACTGTTTCATGGTCAATGTTTAGTTCCATAACGATGTTACGAGATAAAATATGTCGGTCTATCTCGATTTTTTCAGGAATTTCATCGACTTTTTCCACGGATAGCTGACTAGAGCGAGGTTAATCTTTAAGATCGAAGTTTCCGGAACGAAATCAAGCAAACCAATTACGACACTTAAGCACTCATCACCATAAACACTGCACAATTTTCGATGAGCCTGCGCTGCATTTTCCCCTTTTCGGAAATAGAAAAGCAAAATGTGACGAAAGTGGCCTTCTAAAATCTCCATTGTCATAGCGCAATAATTTTTTAATATTCTATAGATTTTGCACTTCTAATCATGCTATAGTCTGGCTTCATTAAATAAGCATTACTATAGATATACAACATTAACACCATTTATTAGGAAGAACCGAAATTATTTTTTCCCCAACCCAATATAAAATAATAGATAGCAGACTGTATAGTACTTTTATGGAGACAAATTTGAAACTTGAGAAGGCTGATAATTGCGAGTCAAACATAAAGTATAGAAATTTGATAAGTGCTTTGTTATACATAAGTTCAAATACTCAACTAGATATTAGTTACAGTGTACATTATTTGAGTGGATATCAAAATAGTTATAGTGAAACGCATTGGAAATATGCATTGCGAATTTTGAAATATTTGTATTCCACGAACGATTTAAACTTACATTATAGAAAGAATGAAAATCGCGATATTATAAATTGTTATGTTGATGCTGATTGGGGAGGTGATAATATTGATCGAAAATCTACGTCAGAATATGTAATAAAATTGTTTGGAAACGTAATCGATTGGAAGTCACGAAAACAAAAATGTGTTACCAAAGCGCCAACATACGCAGAGTATGTTACTCGATCTGAAGTTGGAAGCGAACTAGAGTATATAAGAGAATTGGTAAAAATATTTGAAATAAATATTAATGAACCGATTAAAATTTATGAAGACAATTTGGGTGCAATAAATATTGCTAACAACGGTAATTTGACTAAGAATTCGAAACACATTGGAATACACTATCACTTTATACATGAAAGCGTAAAAGAAAATTTGATTGAAGTATTTAAGATTGATTCGAAAATGTTGCGGACATATTTACAAAAGCCTTATGGAAAGAAAAGTTTATGAAATTCGGGGAATTATTGAAAGTTATGTTAAATAAAATGATATATACAGTACAAATATAAGAAGGCGTGTTGAAATAGAGTATGCATTTGTCTGTATGCATATAGTCTACGCGCTAAAATGAGTGAGTGCGCTAACAATTGTGTGAGGGGGCGCAGACATGTAAACCTCCCCTCTCCGCGGTACGTATGTGAGTATCACGCGGCTGCGAGAGACGGCAAAACTGCGTAGCGTTATTGCGGCTCTCTCTCTCTCTCTCTCTCTCTCTCTCTCTCTCTCTCTCTCTCTCTCTCTCTCTTGGTTTCGAGCAGTCGCCTAGTACACATCGTGTACACGACGTGTATAAAGTTGTATAAATAAATTCTACATCTATTAATAATTATAATCCTTTGTGTAACCTCATTTATTCAAACAATGATACATGAGTTACAAAAACTATGGTGTGCACCAAGGGCTAGGTAGGCTTTTTTAGATCTTGTGTGGAGATTGCAGTTTGAGTCGAGTCGAGTAGCCCAAGCCAATGGTGAAGTACACACTTGATCTAAAAAAGCCTACTTTACGCCTTTGGTACCCAATATGTGGCGGTCGAGTCACAGCAACCAATTTTGCGCTTAGGCCGAAAGCAGTTACTTTAACTCCTAGAGCTCTTTACTGACTACTCTCGCAACTGAGGCTGCTGAAGTGCGGCACAAGGGTTAATCCGATAGTGTCAAGGCCAAGTCGAGAGCGATCGTCTTCTCTTACGCTTCAGAGGACGCAAGGAAGAATTTTATTTAGTCAGACGACTTTATTTGTTGTTAAATTTAAGAGTGAGTTAGGTTTAGGAATAAAGCGCTTTTATACGGAGAATTTGCATTTAGTCATCTCAAAAATATACTATTTCGTTGATAATTTATTCTAGATTTTAGATAAGATCTTCTGCAAGTAAGTTTAAAAAAAAATTGTTCTTCAAGTGAATAAAGTTTTAACATTAGAACTCATATAAAATCTTATGTAAGAGCTTGTAAAGTATTCAATGTAATATCTTGTGTAAGATCTTGTACGCGGTGTTGCGTAAGATTTCAAATGAATATTCGATAAAGATAATTTTTCGTATCCTAAATGTAAGATTTCGCATGAGGTCTTATGTAAGATCTTATGTAGGTTAGTGGTTGAGAATAGATGATCAGATCTTGTGAACGCTCATGAACAAAATCTTATAGCAGATCTAACATAAGATCGTCTATGCGATCTTATCTCAGATCTTGCAAAAAATTTGCAATAAGGGGTGAAATCCACTTAAACATTGATATCGGATCCGCGATCACTCCGCACTGTCTGTTAAGTGTATGCGAACCTTTCCTATTCTCTAAGGTAAGAGAACTATCAGAGGTGAGCTACTCGTATGTATCCTCAAAACCAAAATGAATCTTTTTCTTGTAGCTGTAAATTAAGTTGCTTATTTCCCTCAATCCTATTAAAATACCTAAATATTGGGTGTACTCCATATTGGAGCATTTTCGACCCCCAATACACTACCGTGGAGTGTAGCTGTACTTCTCAAATATAAATGCTATGAATCTACTTTCCATTCATTTTTTTTTTATAAATCTAATAATATATTGCATATACATTAATACAATGATTGTACGTAAAAAATACATCCTATATGAAAATTAATTATAAACGTATCTTTTTCAATAATATTTAATGGATATATAAGGATAAGTGTACATGGATTGAATAATAAATGCACCTTATATTACTTAAAAACGGACTTATATTTCCTAGAATATAAACAAGAACATGCGAGGTATGTAGAGTGATCGTTATAAATAGATACGTTAGGAAAACTGTATAAAACGAAGATCACATATTTTCCTATACTTACAATGTTTTTTCGGAACTTACATAGTGTTATTAACAGGAATATTTTTTTATTACAAGTGAAGTCAAATATTCCATTACAAAATAAAAATACAGTCTATTCTCCATTGTTTCGCTATACGTATAAATCAAACACATTGAATTAAACTGATTTAAATAATGACACTGTTAAATTCATTATCAAAATACAATAATAAAACTATAAATCTTTATATATATAGTCTTTACTGTACATAAAAACTTAATGTGGAGATATTTCCTCTAGTATAACCAGATAGTACTATACATTGTATAAGAAATCATTTCATTGCTCATATTTGTTGAAATGTTTACTATTTTACGTTGTGATTCTTTCTCAACTTATCAAATCTCCCTTATTATCTATCTACTTTATCTTAATTTATTTTTTATATTTCTTATATCATAATAGTCATTTGATAGGAACTTTCAGTATTGCCTAGCACTGGATATATTATTCGCGCTATGTAAAGATATTTTAAACCCTAAACAAATAGAATCGCAATAGATTATGGCCCTTCTACATTATCACACGGACCATATTTAAAAATATAGTATACACCTGACCTACATGAATACAACACATATCGCTGCTCATGCGCTCGTAATTCGGTGGTACCTTTTATCGAATATATATTTCACTAGAACTGACTTACAAGCAATAGCTATTTAAGTCATCTTTCAATTGTACGAAATACCTAGTTCGAATTTCGATAGCATGAGCTTAGGAATCTAAGAGGTCAGCCAGACACTCACCAGCTGTGGTGGTAGTCGTGCTGGTTGTAACATTCCCGGTATGTTGCTGTTGCTGCTGATGCTGCGACTGAAACATTGCCGTGGGATGAAGGAACAACGACCCGTACATCATATTTTCTTCAGTCTGCGATTGGTTGCCTTGCAGATTATTATTAGTCGAATTTGCAATGGCACTTTCCCTTAATATAGGAGCTCCAGGAGTCGGTGGTATTAAACTACCATCTTCAACAGCAATTCTTACTGCTTCAATATGTCTTCGTGAAAATACATGTTCTTGCAAAGGCGATTTAGTAGAATAGCGTATAGAACATAATTTACATTCTTCAGGGCCAGTCAAACCACGATAAACTACTGTCCCTTCAGCTGATAATCCTGCTGCTAATCTGGCTTTTTTTTCTTTAGCCCGTGCGTTTTGAAACCATACCTAAAAAATAATGTTTAATTAACACTTATCGATTGAAAAAGATTATAATTTTTACTAAAATTAAATAAAATAATGTATTCTGAAATCAGGTTTAAATAGTACATTATGCAACAAGGAGAAACAGTAGCAGATTTTTCCCGCAGGTGAGTTAACTACGCGAGCGAGTATATTGTTCATGAGGGGGCGTTTACTGCCCCGAGCGAAATAAACTCGCTTCGCTCGGTCAATAATCATCCGAGGAAAAAATATTCTCGAAAGGGCAGTATCCACTCTAAGAAAAATTTACTTTCGTCCTGTGTTACATATAGCATTTCATTCTACTTTCGGACGAAAAACCACTATTTGAGCCTAAAGAGCGGAGTCGAAACGAATATAAATAGAAGAAACACAAGTAAAGAAATTATCAAAATTTTTTATTACTTTTTTCTGCAATTTTTCTCGTTTTTCCTGCAAATCGAATTTGCGGAAAAAAACTATAGTTTCAAAAAAAAAACATTGTCTTACATTTATTATTCCTATCAATAGAAAATATTAGAGTAAGCAACACACATTTTAAATTAAAATAAAAAAAAATGTGTGTCTTAGGACACCCGGCATAAGTGATAACTAAAATTTGTGACAGTAGTAAATATTTGTTGATAAACTTGTTTAACGTTGATGAATAAAATTTTCAGCGTATATTAGCCAATTTATTGCCCTAAAAAGCAAAACTGAAGTACTAAATCCAGAAAGGTTTCTTAGTAATTTTGGAAACTTTAAAATATTGAAAAGTTAATAAATTATGAATATGTATAAAGATTTTTGAAATATTTAAAATGTTAAATATTTTAAATATTTAACTACCTTGGTTCGTATCGCAGCATTTAAAAATGCTTCGTTTTTATTGGCAGTAGGTAAATGGAGACAATAGTTCCACTCCATAAGTTAACAAAGTGGCTACGTATCTAAGTAGTAAATAAAGATCTAAATGCAACACAGGAGTAAAGTCAATTATTTCCTTGGGTGATTACTGCCCTCATTTCGCTCGGGCAGTAAAGTAAACCCACCTGGGGAAATAATTTACCACTTTATGACTTTACTCTCTTGTTGCATAATATGCTAGCATTTAACTAAATTTCCCCATGGGTCTTGCCAGCAGCTGTTTTAAATTTAAGGCAATGTACGAAAAACCTTATTCCAGCTAACCATAAAAAATATTATTGAATACTTGTAGGCTTCTTTGAGTAGGGGTAACAATTTAATAAAATAAAGATTTGGAATGATAAAATTACGTATTTATTTATAATAAAAGGTAAAATTTTGAAACTGAAAATATAAAGGTAAGATTGTTAAAAAGAATAAATTTCATATTCGAGACTTGAAAATAAAAATTATTAGATTGTTTACATAGAAAAATTTGATAACTGTAAAGATACACATAATATAGATAATAAAGTGAAAAAATTTAAAGATCGGGAGAATTATAGCATCTCTACACGTTATATATTTATATATGTGAGTTCTAGCATTTTTAGTCTTTTTTTAACTAGTTTTTTAACCATAAATGCTATAACTCGTGATTAAAAGATTGGCCCAATCTCCACCACGTCTAGATTTAAAGGTTTTATCATAAAAAACATTTTTTTCAACAATTTTTTTCAGAATTTTAAAGCTTGGCGCAGAGCCACAATATAATTTTTGGTAATACAAAGGTAGACAGATAATTCAAAACATAATATATAAGTCATAAAAATTTTTTTTTTTCAGATTCTACAGGAAATTTACAAAAAAAAAGATGTCTTTATTTGTTTTTACCTATAACGCATCTATGTTGCTTTAAAAAATCATTTTAGTTGGCTATATAAGCAAAAAATTAAAAAATCTCAGTTTTTGATATTGCTATAACTTTCCAAGAAATAGACTTAGAGGTCTAACATTTTTTTGTGTTCTTTTAGGGGTATACTCGACTAGGTTACAAAGTTCGGCCGAAATTAAAGAAAATTTTTCACGGGTTGACGTGGTATGTTCCATATATGTGAAATCGAAGATGAAAATTTTTGCCCAAACTATATATATATGTTCAATATGTTGTACCTGACCCCCATAAAAATTTCAGCGCGATTCCTTCATTTGGCTTCGAGTTCTAGCTGGGCAAAGTTGGGATTTCAAGCAATTTTTGCATTTTTTTGCCTATTTTTAATGATTTGTAGCTTATAAGGGAAGCATTTTTACCTAAAACTATCCAGATACTTTTTGTTGTGACATTTTCTAAAATTTTTAATGAAAATACTTTTAAAGCTATATATATATATATATATATATATATATATATATATATATATATATATATATATATAGCTTTAAAAGTATTTTCATTAAAAATTTTATATATATATGTGTGTGTGTGTTAAGGCTATCTTATTTGCATTTTAAACCTTATAGAATATGAAAATCTGAATATTCGATCCGGGCTCCGACAACCTTAATACAGTAAAACGATACCTTTTTATAGTAAAAAAGTAGCTGTAAAGTTTCAGAATGGGCCTGACTTTCTACTAGAAGTTATGTAGAAAACAAACGTAATATAATGACTAATAAATGGTTTTATATGCAAATTTGACACTTTAACCTAGTACATTTCATGTCCACCGATGACGTCATATATAGATATATATATATATGACTCGTAGAGTTGCTATCATTCTCCCGCTCTTTAAATTTGTTCACTTTATTATCTGATGTGTATCTTTACAGTTATCAAATTTTTTATGAATACAATCTTTTTTAAGATGCTTGAATTTTCCCGCTTTCTGTGTTAGTAATGCTAATGATAGAATAAACAATACGTGTGAAAGAAATTTAAATTAAAAATTTGTGTAAAAAGACAGATATGTTTGAAATTGATCTCAAACTTTAATTCGCTGACGGAAAAAACTAGATATTTTAGGGTTTGCCCCTAAAATTGAGAGTTAACTCCTAAACCTGAGTGTTGAATCTCACAATTGAAAGTTTAACACTCTGTAGTGAGTGTATATTTACCTGTTCGGTGGTTATCTATCAAAGTTGGGTGTATTACACTTGACGATTAAGAGTTAACTCTCAAAGTTGGGTGTACACTCTGAAAAATTGTGAGTTAATACTCTGAACTTTTGAGGGTTGACTCTCAAAATTGAATGTATATTCTGAAAGATTTTGAATTAATAGTCGGCAGTCAAGTATGAACTCTTAAGTTAAGGGTGTACTCTTTAATCTTGTGTATGAACTCTCAAATATTGAGAGTTACTCTCGATCATTGAGACTTAAACACTAAATACTTTTTAAATTGTTGTGAATCAAAGTGAACTTTACTGTCTGTGACCCCACCTTGGGCCGTATTTCTCACTGTTTGCTCACAATTTACTTCATATGATCAAAATCAAATTAATAATTATTCGTTATTGTGTAGGGATGCCTGTAGATTCGAACCTCGAAACACAGAGATTTATTGATTTAAGAAATAATAATAACACAAGACCGATTTTCGCGGTTTTCTGACCCATTGAGCGGGACTGAAGTAACTTTATTCACGACTGAACTATAATAGCCACTTCATTCCCTTAAAAGCGGGACAAAAGTATCATTTTATTCTCGCAAATTTACTTTTTTCCCGAAAATTCACTTTATTATCGCAAATTTAGTTTATTCCTAAAAAATGAGGAAATAAAGTAAATTTGCAGGAATAAAGAATTTAAAAATGTTGAAAAGTTAAAAAATTATGAAAAAATTTTAAAATTTGTAAAAAACTTGTCTGCAGCTTGTGAACATCCTCGCCTTCGGCTCGGGCTACTCACCTTGACTCGTACTGCAATCTCCACACTTGGTCTAAAACAGCCTACTATACGCTCTTAGTACACAATATAATATTATACAATATTGTGAAATATTGCGTATGAAAATTACGGTCACCTTATTGATACTTAGTTTCATCGTTGCCTTAACCTCATTTAGTATTTCTCATTGTTTTAAAATAGTATATTATGATAACATAAGTGGCATAAATAGCCAATTATGGCACGGCTTATCGCCCGAGCATAGCTAACTACATGGTATGATATTGGACTACTTATAGGAGCAACATATTTATGTTACGCAGCACTAGTAATTTTATTAAAGAACTACTCTTACATTTGAGCGTTTACAATTAAATATTAAAAGTTATATCCCTATCGCGTAGTACGGGTCAAGGTGTTTGCGAGCCGAAGATGAGTACTCTGCAATTCCCTACATTCATTTTGAGTGATGGAAAGGAATACGGTATTTACGGTATGGCGTTGCGAAATAGTATATTGTGCAACTAGGGGGGAAAACGGGCTATTTCCACACAGGCGCCCGAGACGGAGACGAGTGCTCAAATCTCACCCGAGGTAGAAATTGCCCTCCCCCCTTGTTACACACTGTACTTTTTTTGACAAGTGCCTGTAAAGACCCGTTTTCATGCATATACTTTTCCTTGTTTGGCGCTCAGGATCGACCGCTTTGTTTAGCAGATAAAATGAAAAAGGTGATTTTTTTTTAAATATCATATCTCTGTAACTAAACATCATAACCTCGCAAAAAAATTTTATCGATGGGTAACGTGTCAAACTATATTACATTAAAATTTAAAGTGATTTGACCACTTATTTTTTCGAAAACTGTAAAAAATAAGTTATTTTTGTGCCTCGATTACGGACGCAAAAGGCCTTATTACACTTGAGATTTCGGGAAAAAGTAGATATTTTATGTGTTTTGGCTAAGTTCATTGCACAGCTTTCAAACCCCTATGGTTTGTAAGATATCAAGGTTTCAATTTCTTTTTGTAATTTTTTTGATTCCTTATATCTCTAAAACAATGTAGTCAAATGCTTCAAAATTTTATTTAGAGATTCACTATAAAAAAGCTATCTGCTGTTAAAATTTTAAACGATTTTGTCGAGCGGTTTTCAACTAAAGAGCTAAAATGTGAAAATCGTTTTCTCGAAAATTGCGTGAGCGACCTATCTAATGAATAGCCTGTTGTTTCGACGGTTAGGTTGGTTAGGAACACATGTAAACATGCGTGAATTTCTGTGAAAAAAAAATTGACGACAGTGTTCGTATTCTATAATAAAAAACAGAGAGGTATGCAAACTTTTGGACAATGAACCATCCAAAACTTATATTAAATTATGTATCAAAAATCGCCTTATACATTAGCAAGCAGATATATAGATATATTAAAACAATATTTTATTTATTGGACCTATAAATTTAGTTGCAGTAAGCTACGTGTCAATGAATTGGCAGCGGTTTTTTTTATGTATGATCGATCGCTTTCCTCATATATGAACGAACGGGATCAGATATATAATACAAGAATATTAATAAAGCTGTATAAAAATTAAAATAATGTTATTACATTATGAATCCGCCACCTCAAACGCCTATAAACCAAATTTTATAGATAACGGGGCTGTATGTAAGTGTAGTATTGATGGTAGACTGGTAGATGATCGATCAATAAAGTTAAGCAGCTTTAGCTATAGGTCGTAAGTGAGCAATTAATAAAAATGAAGAAAAAATAAGAAAAATGCATAATTGTATTTTTTCAAGCTTTCTTTTTGGTATTTGTATTGGAGTCTCTCATTTTGGCTAAGGTTATATAAGACTTTTTTTATAATCATCTGTAAGAACACAATAACATGCACTCAAATTGAAAGTCACTCTGAAGTTGAGTGTAATTCTTAAACTAACAAGGAAAGGTACCCAACCCGAACTCACCGATTTTGATGATTTTCATATATGTTGTAGAACATAAAAAAATAAGAGACACGTATTTTTTTTTATCGGCTAATTATCACTTTTAAGGGGTAAAAACCTCCCCTAAAGTTAACCCCCAAAAAGCGCTTTTTTTAAATATCTCGGCTTAAAATTAATATTTTTCAATGAAACAAATTGGAGGTTATTTCTTACAAAAAGAGCAAGTATTTAATGGTGATTTGAAGAGTTAGGGTAGCATCTCCTATTTTTTAGGGGTTGAAAACATATATTTTTTTGGCATAATTTTATAATAAAAATGTTTAAACCGACTAAAAAAAATTGGAAAAAATGTTTAAACATCCTTAATAACAAAATTTAGTTGACGTCTTTCGGTGTTTTCATAAATATTACCCCTAAGGGGGTAAACCACCCCTAACACAAAATAACTGTAAATATATAATTCAATACATAATATTTCGTAGAAAGTTTGTATATAGAGGTTTTCGAGGTCGCTGATTACAAATCTGTTATCAGATTTTGAAAATTCAAAATGGCGGATCCAATATGGCGGACGGAAATATCGAAAAAAAATTTTATATAATAAAAAAGTTTTAAACGACTAAAAAATTTGGAAAAAATTTGTAAACATCTATAATAAACAAATTAAGTTTTTCGGTTTTTTCATAGATACTTCCCCTTAGGGGGGTAAACCACCCCTAACACAAAATAACTATAAGTATACTTCAATCCATAATATTTTGTAGAAGGTTTGTATATAAGGGTTTTCGAGATCGCTCTTTGCAAATCAGATTCAGATTTTGAAAATTCAAAATGGCGGAACCAATGTGGTGGACGAAAATGTCGAAAAAAAATTTTAACTTTCATAAAAACTTGTTATAAATGTGTTATCTTTGTAGCCTGTACATGTGAACTAAAGAGCCTTAAACCCTAAACCCCTAAAGAACAAATAGGCTAAATGGTTGTGCTTTTTAACCAAACCACCTCAAATTCCTAAATTTGTAAACAAGAAAATTCTGTGTGTGAAGCAGTTTTATAATTTCCGTAGAAATTGTTATCAGAATATTATTGAAATTCCTTTATTGTAAATTCAACTTATAATGTATTTTTGTTTATAATATTAGAGTATAATAATAATCTACAATCTTTTATCTTTTGCCATAGTGCATTTTTTGTATTGAGCATAAAATATATTATTTTACGATGTTTTTACAATAATGGTAGTCCTCATAAAAGTGTTTAAAGCACAATGCTTTTTTGCACCAACCACATCGTACAATTGCAATGTTTGTGCACCCTTCTATTTCACAATGTGTTGCACAAGACTTTCCAAAACTGAAATCTATAGGATTATCAAATTTATCTGGTTTTTCATTGACGTAACCGCTTTTATACCAGGAATATTTAAACAAATCTATATATCTCGGTGAAGATAGTTGGTTGTGAACCAATGATTGAAGTTTAATTATATTATTTCTCACATGTAAATTCATATCATGATCCATTAACATTACATTATCAGAAAATGTTCGGACAAAGTTTTTCCAAATACGGAATCCATAGACATCAAGTGGTTGTATTTTTCCTGTGGTTCCAGTTGGAATTTTTTTATGTTAATAATTTTATTTTGTGGCATTGTTTCTTCTATAACTTTGTCACAATGACCACTCCAAGAATCAAGTAATAGTATTGAGTGATGGCCTACATAGGGATAAAATATTTTTTCCAACCAGATTTTGAAGTGATCTGCAATTAAACGACTTACTAATTAACTGATCAACGATATTACAATGTAAAAATTGTTATTAGTTCCCTTACTTGTTGTTAATTTTCCAGATTTGGATGCTTCCACGTACACGTTTTCTGGTCTAAATATGTTTTGTTCTACAATAGGGCCAAACTTGCCACTTGGTTCCTTTAAAACAAGAAATAGCGGTGACAACAGTTGTCCAGTGGCTGATATTAGTGGCTGTATAGTATAACTATGCGTTGTTGCTGAAATTGACTGTACCAGACATTGCACTTGCTTTTCTCCTTCTACTGCTAATGTTCTTCCAGAATGCATTTCTAGCTGAAATCCGCTCTGATCTGTATTATACAAATTTTCGAGTCCAATCCTTGGTATACACGATTTAACGTCATCGATAAATGCTTCAGCTTTAGCCGTAAGTTCTGCACTACTTTCTAGTGTTTTTCTTGTTATGAACTTATTTATTTTCCTAGAAACTATTCGGTGTGCTTGCTTAAATTTGAGTAACCAATGTTTAGAAGCTTTGAATCTAATATCATCAAAACCAATTTCTTTTTTAGCTTCTAAGGCCCATCGAATTATATCTTCATCATGGATAATTGAACCACTGTCGAGAGCTGCTTGAAAATTATCCAGGGTATACTGACAAATTTGTGCTACTTTTTCTCTATACGTGCCACCTTTATTAATTGAATGAGCCCAACGACGTAGCTGACTAATAGATGATACTTTTTTGAATCTGTTTTGCACTGTTTTGAGACTTAAATTTTGCTTCGTTTTGCTACTTCTCCAAAATTCTACAGCTCTTTTTTTGTATTCAAAATCTAGTTCTTCATTATCTGCTGTACATTGATTTGTTGGTGCTATATCTGGATCAGGAAAATGATGTTGCACTTCATCTTCAATTATTTCCACATTATGGTCTTTATACTCTTCTTGAAAATCCAAAGAGTCATCAGTAATCATTTCTACATCGTTGAAATCATGTGTTGCATCTATTAAAATTTCTTTTATTTTTTCGGCCAACTCTGTTTCGTGATAATTCGTGACACTATCTGGTATGTTTAACGCTTGAAAGTATGCTAATAATAAGTTTAGAACGTTTAACGGATTAATTTTCATTTTTCAATCTAAAATGAAAACAAGCGGTAAAATTTATACAAGCTGTGTTTTTGCATGTAAGGCACGACTGCTACATTTCTACCAGAATAAAACGAGTGAATGTAAATTGAATCAAATCATTAATTTATGCATTGGAGAAGAATTCTCGTTCCACTTTGTGATGTTCGGAAAACTCTATTTTTGGTTTTATTCAACTTTTATTCACTTTGAAATTGAATAATGTAAATCTATATAAAATCACTAAAGAAAATTTTCTACAACTGTATGATACCACTGACAAACAAAAAGACGTACTATTCGTACTTTCCGGCATCGAATTAGAATACCCACAAAACTCACTCACTGCCTAAAAAATAACACAGGCAGCTGAGGTAAACACTCGATGAAAACAATCTAAAAAAAGAACATACTGATTCGCACATATTGTCAACAACTTTTATGAGTGAAAGACATTTATCTGTGTTATTATCATTGAATGTACGATAACATTCATTAAACTAATGAATGCATATAAAATTCCCTTTCAATAACAACGTGTTCTTTAATTGCAAATGAAGTTCGAGTATTAATATTCTTTTATGTATTTTTACCAATTACAAAAATTATCATAGTAATATAATAATAATAATAATAATAATAATAAGAATAAGCATAATTGCAATAGCAATAATAACAGTAATACTGATAATAGCAATGATAATGAAAAATAATAATAATAATTAGAATAATATTTATTATTAAATTTAGATTTTTTGATAAATTCATTAAATCGTATCAAATAGTATTATTATGGAATTCCAGACTGTAAATATTTTACTATAGAATAATCATTACTTCGAGAATTCATCTAAAAAACGTTTGGCTTACGAAATAATTGTAACAATGAAAAACTCCCAAGTTTGACAACATTAAATTTTATTACAAAACGCAAAAGAGTTTGATAAACTAATTTTATTAACCTATGTTTTTTCATTTGCAAAAAAGTGTGGACTTTTTGAATTTATAAAATTATATAATTATGCAATTTATGAAATACTTTATAATTTATGAAATTACTTTTGAAATTATGCTAATTTATAAAAGCAGAAAAATAAATAATCTTTGATTGAAACATAAAACGAGACGTTATTTGTTACATACAAAATGATAGAATAAAATATCGGTAATATGTCTATACTCGTGTCTACGGTAAAGCATAGGCCTTCGGCTTGTCTGGAGGTTAGGGGTTTGGAGTCGTTTGGTTAAAATGCACAACCATTTAGCCTATTTGTTCTTTAGGGGTTTAGGGTTTAAGGCTCTTTAGTTCACATGTACAGGCTACAAAGATCCCACATTTGTAAACAAGTTTTTTGAAAGTTAAAATTTTTTTTCGATATTTCCGTCCACCATATTGGATCCGCCATTTTGAATTTTCAAAATCTGATAACAGATTTGTAATCAGCGACCTCCAAAACCTCTATATACAAACCTTCTACAAAATATTATGGATTGAAGTATACTTATAGTTATTTTGTGTTAGGGGTGGTTTACCCCCCTAAGGGGAAGTATCTATGAAAAAACCGAAAAACTTAATTTGTTTATTATAGATGTTTACAAATTTTTTCCAAATTTTTTAGTCGTTTAAAACCTTTTTATTATATAAAATTTTTTTTCGATATTTCCGTCCGCCATATTGGATACGCCATTTTGAATTTTCAAAATCTGATAACAGATTTGTAATCAGCGACCTCGAAAACCTCTATATACAAACTTTCTACGAAATATTATGTATTGAATTACATATTTACAGTTATTTTGTGTTAGGGGTGGTTTACCCCCTTAGGGGTAATATTTATGAAAACACCGAAAGACGTCAACAAAATTTTGTTATTAAGGATGTTTAAACATTTTTTCCAATTTTTTTTAGTCGGTTTAAACATTTTTATTATAAAATTATGCCAAAAAATATGTTTTCAACTCCTAAAAAATAGGGGATGCTACCCTTACTCTTCAAATCACCATGAAATACTTACTCTTTTTGTAAGAAATAACCTCCAATTTGTTTCATTGAAAAATATTAATTTTAAGCCGAGATATTTAAAAAAAACGCTTTTTGGGGCTTAACTTTAGGGGAGGTTTTTACCCCTTAAAAGTGAAAATTAGCCGATAAAAAAAAATACGTGTCTCTTATTTTTTTATGTTCTACAACATATATGAAAATCATCAAAATCGGTGAGTTCGGGTTGGGTACCTTTCCTTGTAAGAGTTACACTTTCAGTATCTTTCAAGTTTAGGGTTTCAAACTACCCTTACTTGGAACTTGATATTCAGAAATTTTTTGTAAGGTTTATTATAACCAACAAATTATATAGATAATCTTTCGAAAACTATAAAAAAATAATGAAATTCAGAATTTATTACATATTTATGACATTATAATAGAAAACGATCCTAGTGTTTATGGGGACCTAACAATTGCCAAATTAAAAAAGAGATTGTACATCGGTTTTGGGTGAGGGTGTAAACATAAAAAAATCAAATTTAGGAAGTGTTATAAAAGGCAAAATTTTAAACCCAAATTTTGAAATTGCATAAATTTGAAAAAAAAACGAATTAAAATATTACAAAATAAAAAATATCACGAGTTCAAAGTATTTTATTTTTAAATCTCGAATTTAAAATTAATTTTTTTACTAATTTTACATTTTTAATAGTTCTACTTTCAAGATTCTACCTTTCATTATACTTCAATGCGTAATTCTCTTATTTCAAATATTTATTCTTCAAAATTTCTACTCTTACCCATAGGAAATTACAAATTTAAAGTAAATAATTTTCTAAGAGGAGTGAAGAAATGGGGCAGTAACACCGATATTCAAAAAAGGAAACAAGGGAGAGTACAAAAATTATAAAGAAACAACTGGTGGACTCAAGATATAAAATCTGCGTGCAGCTGATAAGGGGAAAATATGGAAGAAGCTAGAAGAAGAGAACAAACTGAGCGACACGTAGATAGGCTTCAGAAAGGGAAAAGGCACAACGGACACGATATACGTGGTAAACAAGCCAGTATAATAAAAACCAAGGTAAGAAAGAAGGAAAGGTATACAGGGTGGGCCATTTTAATCAAACTAGTCTAATAACTTCTAAATTAAGCCATGAACAGAAAAATTGTTCAGATGAAAGTTGTCCAGGATCATGGGGGACATCTTTTTGTGCAATTAGTTTTGACCTTGAACTCAAATTTCAAGGTCATTTGAAGGTCAAATTTTTTTTTTTAAATAGGAACCCCTATTTTTTATAGCAGATTCGGAAAGAACAGGAAATTTTACGTCCGAAACGATATTTCAAAATTTTTTTCATGACCTTCACAAGGTCATTTCAAGGTCAAATGTTAAGAAATACTGTAATTGCTATTTAATCGCATTTTCTGATAGAATAATCGTAGTTAATGTACTTTTATGATGAATATTCAAACCCAATGTGACAATGACCATGAAAATATTTACCTTGAAAACAAAATAATTCCCTAATTTCAGCGCTACCCAGGAACAACGACGTGGACGTATTAGGATTATGTTCCCTTTGGGGTGCTTTTTTAACGTGAGTCAATAAAGAGTGAATGTAAATAAAATAGTTTTTCTTATTATAAACAAAATTTTCAACATGGGCGATTACCAATCCAATGAAATTGTTGATATGATAATGATCTTAGGCAAAACCCAAAACAATGCCAGAGCCGCGGTGCGACTATACGCTGAACGCTTTCCTCTAAGAAGGCGTCCTACTCACGACACATTACTCGTGACAAGAGAGACAAGAGCTCGTGATGGACATCTTCGTCGTCAACGCAGACACCACGAATACAACGAAAATGATCCTAATGTTATAGCCGCCTTAGCAGCTGTTCATCTCAATCCACAAATTAGTAGTCGACAAATTGAAAGAGAAATCGGTATACCACGAAGAACAGCATTGAGAATTCTCAATAATCTCCACTATCACGATTACCACATAAGATTAGTTCATGAGCTGAGGCCACGCCATTTTCTAATGCGTATTAACTTTTGCCAGTGGGCTTTAGGAGTTTTACAAAATGATCCAGATTTTTTCAGATTTGTTATGTTTTCTGACGAGGCTATATTTCGCAGTGATGGTCAATTAAATAGGCAGAATAGTCACTACTGGTCACCTGTAAATCTCCACTGGTACAGGACCATCAAAACTGATGGAGTTTAATGGTGTGGTGTGGGATCAATAATGGTTACCTGATTGGGCCATATTTTTTCGGTCAAAATGTTAACCAGAATGGCTATTTGGCATTGCTCAAAGATCGACTGCCAGAGCTTTTAGAGGATGTTGACTTTCGGACGTTTCGGAGGTAAAATTTCCTGTTCTTTCCGAATCTGCTATCAAAAATAGGGGTTCCTATTTAAAACAAAAATTTGACCTTCAAATGACCTTGAAATTTGAGTTCAAGGTCAAAACTAATTGCACAAAAAGATGTCCCCCTTGATCCTGGACAACTTTCATCTGAACAATTTTTCTGTTCATGGCTTAATTTAGGAGTTATTAGACTGGTTTGATTAAAATGGCCCACCCTGTATGCGTCTTTCACGGATATGACACACCAGCATTCGACAAAATTAAGAGGAAAGAAATTCGGAGAATGATTAGTAGACTGGGAATGAGATCCTATCTTTACTTCACAGTGTGTGAATATAGATAGGAGAAAAGAGAATCGGAGCGAGCTTCGAGACGCAAAAAGGAGTGAGACAGGGATGCCCACTAAACCCATTACTATTCAATGTGGCGATGACAAACCTAGAAAGAGAAATGAGCAAGATCCAAGAAGGCCGAGTCATAAGGAGAAAAAAAATATGGTCAATTTCGTAAGCGGAGGATGTAGTAATACTCGCAACAAACACAAGTATGCTCAAACAAGAGCTAAAAAGGTTCAAGAATGTCATAGAGAGAAAAGGGCTAGAGCTAAATACAGAACAGTCTGAGATAATGATTTTCAAAAATGGCGGATGAAGGAAGAGAGAAGAGAAATTTAAGTGGGGAAAAAGAGGAGATAGAGATAACGTAAAAATTCAAATATCTGGGATGCACAATGAAAGAAAACGGAAAGGAGAAGGAGCAAATAAAGAAAATGATAGGAAAGGCAACCACTCTAATAAGCACAGTTTGGGGCATAGGAGAGTTATTATTCCGAAAGAATTGGGGAATGAGGATGAAGTATGGAGCAGAGATTTGAGGACGGAAATTTTAGGAGTAATTAAACAAAGCGCAGCGAAGATACTTAAAATGGGTACTTAAGTTGGAGAGGATGACCCTAACGCAGATAGTCCACTGGGAGACAAAACGGTTTGAGCTGAAAACGCGAGCGAGGAAAATGGCCGTAAGACATTCTCCGACAAGAGAAGAAAAAGAGAAAATTTGAGTAGAAGAGAAAAATTAATAAAGAAAGGGAGGTAAGGCTCAAACAGTGGGTAAACTAGGGAAAGAAGAGAGTGAAGAAGGATGCTATGGTAAAAAGCGAGAGAAGGATGTTAGACGCAAGAAGAAGAGGAGAAGTCTATAAACAGGGAACTATAACAGTCAGAGTAAACGGATCAGAGTACAAGTAGAGTAAGAGGAAGAGGGAAAAATTAAAAAGGTGAGAGAGAAGAAGAAAAAGGATGAAGAGGAAAAGAGAGTGGCAAGGAGGAAGAAGGAGGATTAAAGAGAGAAAGAAGGCGAGAAGGAAGGAGTCAGATAGAAAAAGAAAAATAAAGCAAATGAAGTATAGCACCAAAACAATGTATAATAAATGAACAAAAATCGCATTTAAGTTGTAAAAATATTGTAAAAACAGTAATATAAAACATTCAATAATAATAAGAGAATTATTTTTAAAAAATTTATAAAGCGGTGCAACGGCTATTTCAACTGCAAGTACTAGCGTCACCAGCGGAGAGCTGATTCCTTTGGGGTAAAAAGAGGCGGCTTAACTGAACAGATGTGTGTCCAAAATTATCGTTATCTGGAACGCCTCTCAGAGGGGAAAAGTGAAGAGGCGAAAAATTTTGGGTAAGAAAAGGGACAAAGTTGACAGAGAAAAAGAAGGGCTAGACCAACAGACAACAAGTCAATAGCCCCCCACCCTCCCCACCCAAAAAAAAAAAATTATAATGCACAAATGATTTTCGCGTTTTTTGTCCTTATTAAACGGAACTAAAGTGACTTGTTTTCGACCGATGGACAAAATAGTTACATACTAAGAGTGTTTGCAATGACTGCTACCATGGAAGGTCAAAAAGCCCACTTAGCCCTTGGTACACGTCATATTTTTGTAATGTGCGGACGTATTTTCGACTTTTTACGCAGATGTTCAGCGAGGCTGATGTAACTATTCTTTGACAAGGCAAATTTGCTTTTGTTCGAACAAAATATGAAAGCAAAATTCATGTTTATAATGATAAATAAATAATGTCAATGCATCGAAATTACCCCCCACCCCCTCTCTCTCTCTCTCTCTTCACTGTGCATGGCGTATGCGGCTTGACACACTGAAACTTGTTAATTTTTATGTAAAATCATCCATAGATAACGAATTTCGCTGTATAAAAGCTGTGATTATTATAAACGAAAATCTAGGAGTGTTTCAAGTTGCAAAATCGGCACTTTTTTACAGTTTTCTTTTTATATCTCGATTAGATTACGCTGTGGCAAAAAAAATTAAATACAAAACTTTGTTTACAAAATCAATACAAAGTATGTACACTGCATAAATATCTGCTTTGCATTGATTTTGTAAATACACTATTGCTGCTAGTAGCTTGCCTTCAATGAATTTTTCAGAGAGTTTAAAAAGAAACGACTTGTTTGTCCAACAAAATAATCAAATCTTTATACAATGATGTAGCGCGCTTCTCTTATATTGTCTAATCAACGTGTACGTTGTTCGATAGTCGCTCGTATATTGATCCTACTGCACTTTTCTTTCAGTCGCGTTACCATATGGTCGCTGCCTCCCAACTTTGCTTTTTCTTACATATGATTTATGTTATAAAGATGGTGTTATTTACATGAAATTATACATAGGAAAGAATAAAGTTACAAATAAAGTCTTACAATTAAGTATCATTAGTTATTGGCGGTTTCGCTATCGCAGGCGCTATAGGTTATATATACAAAATTTAGTTTTCTTTATATTTGGCATACTCCCGCCATTTACTTAATTTGCTCATTCCAGCAAAATCTTCTGATATTTTTATTTTATGCTTTTGCAACAACACTTTTATCGGTATACGAATAATTGTCTGATGACAATAACTGCCATTAAATCGGCATAATTATAACAATAACTGTACTTGATGCCTCTAAAATCTTCCTAGCAATCTTCCTTTACTGGTGGCCTAACAAACTTTGTAAAAAGTTTTTTACGTAACCGTCAGCTCTAGGCTGCATCCAGGATCGACCGTATACGCTAACATTTACGTTTTTTGGCAGTGCTGCTAATGTATTTTGGCTTTTAAGGTTAGTTGCAGCCTGCTAGTAAAAGCTGAATTAGAAGGAACCAGACCTCAATTATTGACGTCACCTTTGCAAGCAAGGATTCCTTTCCGATGGTGATGGGATGGAAAGTGAGCAACTACTATACGCACAGCGATGATAGAGTGCTTCTATTTGAGATAGTTGACTAAAGATCCAACGCTGAAAGAGGAAAACAGTTTACGCGCAAGTGGAGCTTAAGATTACTAAATTCCCAAATCTTTCTTTTTGTGGTGGAAAAAGGGTGGCAAAAAACTGGTTCGCCAAATAAGCTGGTGAACTCACTGACGGCGCTGGTGCGTGAGCATGCGATGCTTCTATGAACGGGACACAGCATAAGTCGCAACACCACCAAGCGGCCTACTAAGAGAACGACAAGTTGGCTGAGCTTCGTAAGAAACGCCTTTGTTTACGAAAAATTACTCAAAGAGCTAAAAGTGACCCAGCAAGAAAGAGTAAGGACTACAAGATAGCGAACACGCGCTTTGTGAAGCCATGAGGCGAACGAAAGACAGTACAGTGTTCAACTTAGCAAAGAAGTAAATAGAGACATGTGAGGTCGTCCTCCCAAAGCAGTCATATCAGAGCTAAAGGATATAGCTACAGCACCTCCCACTACGCCACAATTCGTAAACAAGGTTATTGAAGCCCTCTTTAAGCAACGGATCTTAATCCGATGTCCAATGGAGGCAACCGTTCATAGAGAACATTTCAACTATTACAGAGGATAATCTTAAGAATACAATCACAACGATCAGCGACGTCGCAACTCCTGTACCAGATAACGTCCCCAATGTAACCATCAAACTGGTAATACGAACGAACTACCTGACTTTTCTACACGTCTTTAATGTTTGCCTGAATAGGGTCATTTTTCTAAACTGCTGAAAACATCAAGCACTTGTACTCCTGCCAAAGGATGGCAAACCCCCAGACGTCACATTGTCCAACAGACCAGTGTGCCTATAAAATACGTCGGGAAAGGTACTGGAGAAAATAATCTGCGCACGGCTGGAAACCTACATAGAGGGCCCTCAAGGATTTTCAACGATGCAGTTTTAATTACGATCAAAGCAGTAATAGACACAACTCGCGCGGTGATCAGCGGCAAGAGAGAGAGAGAGAGAGAGAGAGGCGCAACGCCAAAAAGTACTGCGCCATCGTTACTCTGGACGGCGAAAACGCCTCCAATTTGGCGCGTTGGCCCAAGATTATAAATTCCTTGGAAGGCCTCGGAGTACCAAGTTATATCCAAGAGATAGTCGCTAACTACTTTAGCAACCGTTTGTCCGTTGTCCTTGTAGTACTACAGGACGTTGCAGTACTGCAAGGACAACGGAAACAGAAGAAACAAAGTAACTGCTAGTCGGTAATAAGGCAAATACTCTAGAGCAGTATATATGACGGAATATTGAGAACTCTTGTACCTACAAATGTAAAAATCGTAGGATTCGCTAATTATATAGCCGTAGTGGTGACGGGTAAAACGCTTGACGGAGTTATCGCCTATGCAAATGACACTACACGTAACATCAGAAATTGGCTTAGATCAGCTGGTCTTCAGTTGGCTGACCGCAAGACGAAGGTAGTTCTAGACACTAGTCGGAAGATAAGAGAGACTATTACTCTAAAAGTCGGAGACTGTGAAATTACATCGGCGCCCTTTATATAATATCTAGGAGTGCAAATCCACGCCAGACTTCGTTTTCACGAACACCTAAAGATAGCGGAGAGGAAAGCTTCAACGGTGGCAAATGCCCTATCTAGACTTATGTCCAACGTAGGGGTCCGAGACAACTGTGGAGAGAACTTCTGGCCCATGTCATAAAATCAATCACTACGTGTGCTGCCTCAGTTTGTTATGATGCAGCAAAACATATACAAAGGAGGCAACAGAGGCATGTCACCGTTCCTGTGTACGAGCGTGTACAGAACGAAGTCAAGCGATGCGCCGGAAATTCTTACTGGGTTTCCCCTACTCGATCGCGCAATAAAAAAAAGTTCCTAGAATATATGACGGACGCCAGAACGATAGTGCGACATTAGCGCTAACAAGTAAGTACGAACGCTTCCACACCATTAAAACATGGCAGCGAAGGTAAGATGTTTCTACTAAAGGACGATGGACATACCGCGGTGCACCGCCTAGTGCCCAACATTGAGGATTGGCTGGTAAGACAACTTGCCGTGCTCGACTTTAACCTCATGCAATTATTCATAGAACACGGCTGCTTTAAGTATTACCTGCACCATTTTTATTTAGACGATCAATCTGTTTGGCATGCCCTAAATTAGAAGAAGATGCCAAACATGTTATGACGATATACCCTCGGTTCGCTACCGATAGAGAAAGGCTTGAGGCGACACTAGGAGAGGCCATCAAGCCCTATAACATCAACAAGGCGTCAAAACAACAAAATGGCCCAAAGACTTTTACCTCAACTTCTTGCTCCTTAGACTGGTGCAGAGGAACGTAGGTGTTGAAGTTATATATGTGGCGGTCCCCTCCTACCACCACATGCGGCCCAAAGCGCCGCTTAGCGGAGCACCACGGCGTAGCGAGCGCGAAGGGAGCTTGTAAGCTCAGTCACTCTCAACAATCAGTCACGGCCTGGCCGCCGGTGCGAACAGACCTAGTCAACTTGTACATAGTTTTATTATAATCTAGTCTCAATCAGCACTCAGTTTTATTATTATTCTCTGTACCATGACTGTTCGTCCTTTCCTATCTTATCTCCTATCAGGGAGCGTAGAAGAGATCGCAACCCATCAATCTCTAAAGTGGTGACCTCGACTTAGAACTCTCGCAATCCGCGAGTCATCGCGCGGCGCCATTTTCGACGCCGCACCATTTCGCAAAGCCTCGACAGCGAGCTCGCTCTCTTCAGAGCTCGCCTTGGCTTCATTCAAACAGCCATTGCTGAGTCGCGCATCACATCGCGCGCTGCGCGACGCATCAACAGCGTCGGCGACGTCATCACCAACATCATCGGCAACAACATCGCCAGCGCGCCGATGCCGCGTCCACCGTCAAACAGGCTACTCAACTCTCAACAGCGCAAACGCAGCATAATCAGCAGCCTCACAGCCACGGACGCCAGCACCGTCAACATAGTCATTTAGCTTCACGCTGACACCGGCCATTCTTAGCCGCTCCAGCAACGCGTCTGTTAACGCCGAAGCTACGGCATGTCGCGCGCGCGCCTCACTAACGCGCCTCTTCGCGTCTCGCACGGCACAGCAAGCAGCCGTACGCCTCGCTCGCAGCGACAGACGCCGCGCAGTCTAGCACATCTCTGGCACGCTCCGGATCCTGCAGCCATCGGAAGCCGATCGCCGTCGTCCAGCACGCTCATCACCAAGCGGCTTCGCTGCATTCAGCAAGCCGTCCCTGCCAACAGCGGAGCATCCTTCCGACGACGACGTAGCATAGCTGATCGTCGACCTGGCAGCAGCAGTCCACCACGCAGCGTCACCTTCAACCGCATCCTTGGTAACCGAGAATGCTCAGCGAAGGACGCCTTTCAACACCGACAACCCAGGGCTCCGGGTCATCGGCCTCAGCAGCGGTAACTTTGCCAAGGGCCGTCCTGAGGGTGACCTTCTCACCCCTCGGGTCCTTTTGCCAACGACACCTGGACGCTGCGCAGCAACCTCCTGACGAGAACACTACAGCCCAGGCAGACATCTTTTTTTCATTTTCCAAACACAGTATCACCAGCCATAGGCTTTTGCGGACATATTTCTGGGACCAAGTCCATCCAGCCAATAAGGACCTGGCGACTCTGGTCAACCACCATCATCATCATCATCGCAGTTTTGCTACATCCGGGCTCAGCAGCCCTTACCTGCACAGGCGCTACGTCACGCATCCGCAGCATCCCTTCTAGGCAGGACCTTCTCTCAGAAATCCCATCATCGTTGCTCAGGAAATCCGCTCTTGTCACTGGTGAGGGAGTAGCTGTGGCGGTCCCCATCTTACCACCACATGTGGACTGAAGCGCCGCACAGTGGGAGAAAATAGACAAAATTCGAGCCACGCGTCATTTTTAATCGTAGAGCCATGATTTTTTTTTAAACTATTTAAAAAAGCATCAAGTTTAAGCTACAGGTGCGGAAATTATTGTATCACCTTCCCCTAAACCCAGGCGACCCCTAGAAGCCACCCGTACCAAACCACAAGCAGTCTAACTCATCTATCCCAGGGAACAGCAAGTTAAACCGCTTTATTTTTTCTTAAAATAATTAAGCCACACACCATAAGCCAGCTAATAACCTAAATACCTACCCCTAACCCGCTTAACCCCTAGAAACCACCCCTACCAAACCACAAGCAGGCTAACTAGCCTAACCCTGGGAACAGTGAGTTAAATCGCTTAATTTTTTCTTAAAATAATAAAGCCACACACTATAAGCCAGCTAACCACCTAACCACTCACCCCCCTACCCCTAGAAACCACCCCTACCAAACCACAAGCAGGCTAACTAACATAACCCTGGGAACAGAAAGTTAAATCGCTTTATTTTTTCTAAAAATAATAAAAACCCACTCCACAGGCCAGACCGGAAACACGCAGAATCGTATAACCACGTAATTCAAGACATTATTACAAGTAAATTAGTCACATTATTTGTTAGTTGTAATTGTTGAATGAACTGCTATTAGTCATCTGCGTTGAAACAGATTTAAGCCCCTTTACCACGTCAAGGTTGCCAATTAGCCATCGAAAAATTGTATGATCAATATTTGTATGTATTATACTATAATCTAATAAATTCAAAAATAAACATTTAACCATCAAACACTCGTATGATCGATAGATTTAATTATATTAAATTATACTATAATATAATAAATTCGAGAAATCTTCAAAAAATTCTGATAGAATTTCAACGTATTTTTTTATTTAATTTAAGAACTTTTTCTTCAGTAAATTTTTGTCTAAAGTCTATCATTCTCAAATAAAAAATTCTGGAAATTTTTCACGATTTTCCCGTATTAGCCGCCATTTTATGTGCTTTTACCTTTTTTTTCAAAATTTAAACTGTGACACTGAAGTTTAAGTCTCGAGGACACGATTTTTTCGCTCTAAACATTAAATCTTAAATGATTTCTATGTGAAAAATCGACATGAATAAAGATTTTTTTTTTACCATATTTTATTGCTTGTGGTTTGGTAGGGGTGGTTTCTAGGGGTTAAGCAGGTTAGGGGTAGGTATTTAGGTGATTAGCTAGCTTCTGGTGTGTGGCTTAATTATTTTGAGAAAAAATAAAGCGATTTAACTCGCTGTTCCCAGGGTTAGGCTAGTTAGCCTGCTTGTGGTTTGGTAGGGGTGGTTTCTAGGGGTTAGGGGTAAGTATTTAGGTGATTTGTTGGCTTCTGGTGTGTGGCTTAATTATTTTGAGAAAAAATAAAGCGATTTAACTTGCTGTTCCCAGGGTTAGGTTAGTTAGCCTGCTTGTGGTTTGGTAGGGGTGGTTTCTACGGGTTAAGCGGGTTAGGGGTAGGTATTTAGGTTATTAGCTGGCTTATGGTGTGTGGCTTAATTATTTAAAAAAAAATAAAGCGATTTAACTCGCTGTTCCCTGGGATAGATGAGTTAGACTGCTTGTGGTTTGGTAGGGGTGGTTTCTAGGGGTAGGGGGTGATTGGTTAGGTGGTTAGCTGGCTTATGGTGTGTGGCTTTATTATTTAAAAAAAAAATTAAGTGATGTCGCGTAATGTCCAGCATTCAGGTGCTATTGTCAAAATAGAAACTATCAATGGATCATTTGGATGTAAAGAAGATAACTTACTTTTCAGACCATCCAACATTTATTCTAGTTGAGCTTCTCTCGACAGACGAATTCCCTTATTTTGTGGTCTTTCATTTTCTTCCTCAGTCGGCTCATTTAGAGAGTTATTCGATAAATTAAAATTTACAGAAGAGTACGACTTTCTACAAGATGATCAAATCATAGCTGTTTCAAGTATATCTGAGTAATCTAACAAACATTTTTTTGAAACTTTGCGAAGACCTTTACCTCTATGTCCATTAATATTAAATGGATTAATACATCTGTCAACATGAATTGTTGGAAAAGAATGCTTTGCAGTAGACTCAGACATTATAAATATTTTAGATGCTTCAATTAGTCATGGACAAGTATACAAAAGCTATATCAGCTTAAAAGTTAATTGTGTCTGCTTCAAACTAATTTTTCTGTCATTAAAAATACCATGTGGAAAGTAACAGCTAATAAATTTTATAGAATTTGAAACAAAACTAAACTATAGAGAAGGATTCTGGACTACAACAGTATACAAAATAATATTATTTTAAATATACTTGAAATCAAAATTTAATAAATTAAAATAATAATCTAAACTTTGATTTAAATATTTTAAGAGAATTCTAGGTAAAACAACGTGTGATACAATTTTTACTAAAACTTTACCGTCAGAAAATATATCAAAGACAAAAGTAGCGTCTGCAACGTTTACACAGTGATAGCAAGTACAACTCAGTGTTGTAGTTCAAGTGTTCAAATTCAGTGGCTGAAAATTCATAAAAATAGCCTTCGTCAATAATTTTCCTCTAGACGTAAATTTCTTAACCGCGTAAAACAGACATTTTGGGTGGTTTTTTGAGGTTAGGGACGAGCGCTTGAGGTATCGGTAAAAAAGACGGCTGGTTTCGTGTTCAGCAGCACAAAATGCATAAAAATACTCTCTGTCAATAATTTTCCTCCCGTCGATCACAGGATAAACCTCTCGACTGCGTGAAAAAGCAATTTTAGGGGGTGTTTTTTGAGGTTAGGGACGAACGTTTGAGGTATCGGTAAAAAATACCGTCGGATTCTTGTTCAGCAGCTCAAAATACATTAAAATAGTCGTTGCTTAGAATTTTTCTGAGAATCGTAAATATATTATATCTTTTACAGAAATTAACTTAACTGACTTTGAAAAATTATGATCGATTGTATGATGTATGTTATAATTTATTGCAAGAGACATGATATATGTAAAATTCCTGGACTTCGGTAGGAATATTTGTAACAATAAAATCAAGTTCTATGATTTTTTTGGCGATGATCAAAGTGACGCAATTTATTTCTATAAGCAAACATGTATTTAAATAATTTATCACTAAGCTTTGAATTTTTAGTCAATGATGGACATTAAGGAACAATTTTCTTCTACAGTGACTTTCTTTATTTTGATGTTTGCTACCTCTGTGATTTTTTAGGAATGCTCCAAGCAATTCATAAGCTTTGCCACAGGATTTGAATATAAATTTGAATCATTTTAGATACAAGGTCAAGATACAAGGTCTCTGCCCTATTGCAAAATCTCATGTGAGATCTTACATAAGATCTCACCTGAGATCTCACCTAAGATCTCATGCCAAAATCTCATCTGTAATTTTGGTCTGGAAGCTGCTGGATCCTCTTATTTAATAAAAAACAAGGTTTTTAATATTGGAAGTCGTCTATAAGGAGGTGCTCCTACTCAGAAGAGTTAAAAAAACTAGGTTTCGAAGCATTTAAGATGTTTTTTTCCATTTTTAAAAATTTCTCATCTGAGATTTCACATTAGATGTCACCTGAGATCTCAGGTGAGATTTTAGATGAGATATTTTTAATAATCGAAAAAATGTCTAAAATGCTTTGAAACCTAGTTTTTTGAACTTAGTTTGGGGGAGGCTCCTCCTTATAGGCGAATACCAATATTAAAAAACTCATTTTTGAATAAATAAGAGGATCCGGCAGCTTCCGGACGAAAATAACAGATGAAATTTTGGCATGAGATCTCAGGTTAGATCTCATGTAAGATCTCACGTGAAATTTTGCAATAGGGTGCCATTCTGGGGCCCATACAGGAACTTTTGCACTATAAAATGGTATCTCCATGAATTTTTTGGTGGTCGTAGTCCGGATCATACTCTAATTTTCACCAATATTAAGGTTTAAATGACTTATAAGATAGGTTTAGCATATCAAGGGACGCGGTAGCGCCCCGATAGCAAGTACAAGTTTTTATACACTGTGCAGTCGGGGAGCAGCGCGACCCTATTATACTTTGAATTTGCTGAATAACCTAAATGCGATTTATTAACTCTAATAATTTCTTGTGTGATATGTCTTAGATGCTTATGTTTGAGTAATGTATCTTAAAGATTTTAATGAGAACTTTCTAATGATCATAATATTTTGCTTTAAAAATTTCTCTTTAGCAAAATAATTATGATCAAAAATTAATTTGCGATGATTTCTTAAAATGTTGGTCATGTGCGATTCTCATCTTTTTAAGTACAATAATACAAGAGATGTCATGATAATAGATATAAGGTTAGTAAGCTGTTTCTATTTACACATGAAGTTGTTAAGTAAGGTCACCTAAGCATTATCATAAAGAATATGTGAGAGACGAGGATTAGATTTTCTAGGCCAGAAGTTGCCATTTGTGATCGTAGATCAGTGTCTGTCTATATGCAGCTGAAAGAGGCTTACGCGGCAGCAGCGCGCATCGGGACTCGTGTAACGGTGTAAACATAAAACATAGCCTGAAACAGTGCGGTGTATCGGAGCTTGTCGGTGTACGGGTATAAAGACTCGCTATATAATCGAACTCTCTTAAACAAGAATTATAATGTGTCTAATAAGCGCCAAGAGGGCCAGTCAGGACGCGATGCAAGCTCTCGCGTAAATATATCATACACGACGTGTGAATGTTTGGTACAGAGTAAAAACAGCAGCGTGCTCTATATCAACTGGGAACGTCTCGGAACCTTTGGCTGACATCGATGGACTGAAAATCAGATACTGGTCAATCGCTTCAGGATATGCCGACTGCGACATGAGAACGCGATACACAAGGGCAGAGGAAACAGCTATTTAATAAGTAAGATCACGATTGTTCTGTTCTTTCGCAAGCTCATACGCTATTGTTTTCCCGAAATGAGCCAAGGACTACAATGTTTTCCTCTTGATCTTCCGCAGCTTAGAAACAAGTACGAGGCGGGATGCGACTGTGTCAACGATCTCCCCTGGTAAAAATAACTTATTAAATCCGATTCAAAAGGTAATAGGTTGTAATTGGATTTCTTAATCGGAAATTATTCAATTAAAACCAATTTAATCGATTAAAATCTATTTAATCTGATTATAACTTTTAGTCGGTTTTAATCGGATTCAATCAGTTGTATTTTTCAACAAATATAACATTTTATTTAAAAACACAACTGTTTAAATCCGATTAAGACCGACTAAAAGTTATAATCAGATTAAATAGATTTTAATCGATTAAATAGGTTTTAATTCGATAACTTCCGATTAAGAAATCCAATTAAACCCTATTATCTTTCGAATCGGATATAATAAGTTATTTTTACCAGGGTCACCGACTTCAGGGGCAAGAACAACCACTAGGACGCGAGGAAGATGGACTAGACACATTGAAAAATCACACTGACATACTGGACTGCGATATCAAGAACGAGACCAATTGTGTCATCAGCGGCCCCTTTGTATAAGCTCGTCTTGAACTTTATGAGTTCTGAAAGTAGCCAAGATATGGTAGGTTCATTAAATTTAACGAAAAATCAAAATAAATACATCCTGAAAATAAAAGATCAACTATCTAAATTCTTACAAAAAAACAGAAACAAGAATTTTCAGTATTTTGTCGAATTTTCTCATTTTAGACGATTTGAAATAGGGTACAACGACTACAAGCAATTTAAAATAGGGTAAAAATCGTCTAAAATGAGAAAATTCGACAAAATACTTCTTTTGGTGGCATTTTCGACGAATTTTACCCTATTTTAAATAGCACGCACTTTTGATAGGGACGGTCATTTTCGACAAGTTTTTAAAATTGGCAACTGAACGATTCTGCAGCGCCAAAACTTTGTGTTAATTTCCATAAGGTGGCAAATTTTAGAAGCTGAGGAGATGTCGTCTTTGTTATATATCGATAAAATATATGAGTTATATGGACGACATTTCTTCAATTTCCGAATTTATTCGCCAGGATCGTGGCGGTATCGTTTAGTTGCCAATTCAAGATCTCGGACTAAGCTGTTCAGTAATGCCGGAAAAATTATTGATTACTCGGCCAGGTAATGAATTACCCAGGGCGCAATAATGGCTATTTTTTGGTAACTATTTGGAATTGGATATTGTATCTGTGATACACCTTTGAATAAAATTATAACAAATATAGTTAGCCACAACTAGAACTTTAATGCCACACGTTCAACGGAAAAAATGCCTCCGTGACACTATGCGCGCGCATACTTCCGAAAGAGCACGTTGCGAACGAGGTAGCACAAAAACTTGTGTCAAAACAGCATTCATACTTGCACACACTCGTTAACACCTATATACAAAAATCATTTACACACTTATAATATGATGTGCACGCCGCGCCGCCGCTCGCTCTCTACTCCTACTCTCATTATAATTGCGCCGCTGCGCTCGCCGCTCGGTCTATATAGACATAGGCGTGTGTTGCGCGCTCTTCCCGCTTTATTGCTGCTTGCTGCTGTTGCCGCTGGCTGGCTCGTGGCGCTGCTGTTGTACTGCTGCTTTGAGCTCAGCTGTCAGCTGTGGCGCGCAGCTTCGTATTTGGAGTAGGGGAGCATAAGATGCTCTTGTATAATCTAAAATGTTTTTTCATATAATTTAGTATTTAATATTCATACATTTTTTGCGGAGCTTGTACGGGGTGTTACAAATCCCGGCCTAACCGCCGATGCGAACAAACCTAGTCATCTTGTACAAAGTTTAATATAATCTAGTTTTAATCAGCATCCAGTTTTATCATTATTCTCTGTACCTTATCTGTTCATCCCTTTCCTACCTTAGCTCCCATCTGGGGGAGTAGAAAAAGAGATTATTCACTCTCTAAATATTTATACACAAAAATATGTTCTTTTTCTTAATTGAAGTCTTATTGAGATTCTTAAAATCTTCAAATTCACTTTCAAACTTACTTATTTCTACAAAAATTGCGACGTTGTACGTCGCAGCCGAGCAAATCGCGCTTTACTGTTTGCGCGGCAACCTCACTCGATGCGAGGAAGAAAAGACGATCGGTTCCAGCGAGGCCCGCGTTTTCTCGGACGCGAACTACGTCCCGGGAATTCGTGGAATTCGCTGGCCGACGTACGCAAGGGGGGAGCTCGCCGGTTCGAGCTGGCGCGAAACGAGCAGCCAATTAGCACGTCTCGCGCCTCGCGCAGCCAATCGGGCTACGTTATCAGCCGGGCCCGACGGACGACGGCGAGACGCCGAGCGCGCGCGGCGGAGCGGCTCGGCAGTTCCTTTCCGAGCCTTGTCGACAACACTTCGAAGTGACGAGAGCACGCGAGAGGGAATCACGAAGAGAGTGAGAGTGAGAGATAGAGAGCAGCAGCGCCACGACCTGGACCATCGCCCCGAGGAAGAGATCCCTCCCCGGAGACGACTATCCAGCCGTTCAGCCAGAGGAAGGAAGCCGGAACGGGAGCCAGGCCTTCATTCCCCTGTCTGCAGAGAGAGAGAGAGAGAGAGAGAGAGAGAGAGGAAGAGCGAGAGAGAAAGAGTACGGGAAGCCAGCACCTCCTGGGCTAGCGAGGCTTCCACTGGGGGACGAGAGACTGGTGTTCGTCTCTCCTACACCAGGTAAGAATTCTTGGGTTGCTCGGGATACTCTCGGTGCGAGCCATTAGGCCGCCGAGAGAAGCGAGAGAGAGAGAGAGAGAAAGTCGCGAGTGTGTCTGAGAAAGAGTGAGTGAGACGAGAGAGCGGTGTACGGTGCGGGCGTACACCTCGACGTCGTCTACGCGGGGCATCGGGCCAGTGTACACGAGAGCGGGAAAAGAAGAGAACAGCGTAGCGTAGAAGGATCGCGGGAGAGTGTGTGTGTGCGAGAGCGAGAGAGAGAGAAGCATCGGGGCGTTCGAGAAGTCCTCGCTGCTCGGTAGCAGCAGGTCGGGCTTGCTGCCAACGCGCGGCAAAGTCGGTGCGCGCGAGCATCGAGAAGAGCGGGAGAGAGTAGAGAAGGAAGGGGACAACCGATAGCTACGCCGGCGTCGGTTTAGGCCTCGCCAGGCCGGGACCGCCGGCGCGAGCTGTTAGTGAGCGCGCCGATACGTGTGTGCGTGCTCGAGAGTAGAGAGGGGGGGCCGCGTTGGTTCGGCCGACAACGCTGCCGTGAGCGCGCGCTGTGCTCGCGAGTATCCGTGCGGGAGAGAGAGAGAGAGAGAGAGCGAGAGAGAGAACGAGCGCGCCGGCCGTATCGCTACTCGAGCGGGTCGCGCCGAGCCGAAATTCGGAAGCGGGAGAGAGAGAGCGCAGACGGGTCAGACTGCGCAACGTCAGAGGCGAGAGACTCGAGGCGTGCGCGCGTATATGAGAGTAGAGGTGTGACGGCGAGCCCTGCGTGGCTATTGTGTGTGGGCGGCTACGGCCACCACGCTGTAAGGAAGGGCTGGGATAAATATACGTGCAATACAAGTTAATAAATTGTGTGATTACTTCCTCCTTCTTTCCTCCACGTTCTCCCAAACGCCGGCGATTACAGTAAATCCCGAGATTAACGAAAAATCTTGGCGCGTACGAGGCGTCAAGTGTTGCGCACCTATGTTGGGAGGCACAGCGTCGCAAAATACAATTTTGTTTTAAGAATTTGTTGGCATTTTAGATGTTCTTATCACCATCCACTTATCATGAATTATCGCTGCTGAGGTAATATTGGTCTAATATCATGATCGGGTAAAGTCATAATATGATAATATGATACACTTCTTTATCTTCACCTGTAGAATATGACATTCGTTCGCATCTATTATTACATGTTCTATGTTTGAATTTGTGTTACATTTGCGGTTGCTGAGGTCACAATTTCTGCATTTGAATTTATTCACTTTACAATTACTTGTTTTATGATCTCCTGCACACTTTAAACAGACAATATTTTATCTACACTTCAAGACATTGTGTCCTAATATGGCAACAATTATAATATCGTGCAAGGGGAAAAGCCACTCTTAAACCCTGAAAAAAAGATTCATGATAGAAGATAACAAAATTAATATTAATTATTTGATAATTTTTTTAGTGATATTCGGTAATATTACTCATACATTAACCGTGGTAAATTATTCATTACACCCTCTTACCCATTGTGGCACTCGGTGCAATGTTTTGGGAATTTTTTTATTGTCTGTAGGATTACAACTTGAACGAAACGAGTGGTTATTTTATGATAAAATTTTAGGAGGATACTTTGTACTTTTAAACTTCTAGTTTTAGAATGAATTTAATGATTTTGAGTACAATGCTAAAAAACATGTTTGGCGATGAAAATAGTGATTTTTTTTCTTTCTTCTTTCACTTCCCTAACAAAAGAATCTATTAAATTTCGTTAACCTATATAAAAATTACGTATGCATCCCATTAATTAATAGGATTTTATCTATTTAAAAAAATGTTTAAATAGGATTTAAAAGATTCTTTTAGTTAGGGTTATTATGCCAACTTTTTGTTGATAAAACCTTTTTTATCTATTTAAATAAAAATCCTTGCATTTATACCAAAACCAAAAGCGTAAGAAGTATCCTCCTAAAATTTAGCTCAAAGGAATCATTAGTTCACTTGAAATCCTACGGACAATGAAAAAATTTCCAAAACATTGCACCAAGTGCCACAGCGGGTAAGTGGGTGTGATAAATGATTTACTACGGTAAAAGTAGAGGTAATTATTAAATTAATGTATATTATTCAATTATACTGGACAAATTTTCAAATAATTTACTTGTAATTTGTAATTTTCAATTATAATTCTTTTTTCAGGGTTTAAAAGTGGTTTGTTCGCTTAATATATTACATGATCGTATACCTTACAGTTTTGATGCCCAACGAAAAGTCTGTTATTATTCTCCCTGACATGTTGGTGTATCTCAGCGGGAAATTCTCATATCACTGTCGGCATATTAGTGATGTTGTTTTTGTATGAGTTTAAGATACCCCATTACTTATCAGAATTGCTGAAGTTATTTTCGTAATTGTCAATTACAACAACTTTTACTTTAGGATTGACAACTTATTTTTTGGTTATCTCACATACATCGTGCCGGCACTTAAATTAAGAAAAAAGAAAAAAATTATACCTGACCCCGATAACATCGCGTGCCGGGCATTTTGGGGTTACGCATGCTGGCCGCTCGTGCTGTCATTGTGACGCCCCAAGACATCTTTCGTTGGAATTTTCAACAATTTTTTTTTCCTGCCATTCGGGAAGTCATAATGTTGACATTTTGGCGGCACAGCGTGCCAGTACGCGTGCTCACATTCCGACGGCACGAAACTTTGTCAGAATGACGACTATGAGTGCCGGCTGTATGACACCGGCACGAACGAAGGCAAAATGTCGGCATTTTGCGGTCACGCCGTGTTGGCACTCATGGCAGCATTATGACGACATTTTAAGGAGCTACATGACGGCATTGTGCCTTCGACCCGTGTTCAAAATTTATTAACATTTGGCGCTGTCAGAGTGCTAGCAGAATGCCTGCTGGGAGTACTGCTCGCCATGACAGCATTCTGTCGGAACGAAATTCCCGCAGAATGCTGGCTTTGTTGGCTGCGAAACTTAGAAAATTTTCAGCCGCGCAATTCACGAAATAAGGCTTTTTAATGTATTATATTTTAAGGTTGTTGATTTTGTTAATTTGGGCTATTATTTATCCACCGGACTTTGTTCCTTGCCAATTTTTATTAATTATATTATTATGACTACTCTTTCATGACTACCGAATTTATAGCAGCCTGCCAGTTTCGCGCCTTACACGAAATAAGCGGCGAATATCAATGTTGTTAAACGCGTTAATAACAATTTTGGTGATTGTTTATTACAATAACTTGCAACTTTATTAACATCAACAGCTGCTCACAATACATAAGGACACAATTAGCTATGACTTGTAACAAGTGTTCGTGGTCGAGTGGTAAAGTGCTAACTGAAAGGTTCAGGGTTCGATCCTCGTTAGGGTTTTAATTTTTTTGTTTTTTCGCTTAATTTAAGTGCCGGCACGATGCTTGCACCGCGTGCCGTCATTGTGCTGAGCACAATGCCGTCATTTCCGTGTCCCGGAGCAGGGGTACCTGGACGTCACGCGTGGCCCATTCCGTGCCGTCTCAGTGCCGTCATTCGGCCGACATCATGTTATCGGGGCGGGGTTTTTTGACAAAGTATGGCACAGTATATTGGCACACCCAATTATTTCCACTAGGGTTACTAGATAATAATGAGACATCATATTTTGTTACATATACGTGAGAAATCACGCTAAATAGTTACGTGATAAATCATGTGATTTTTTTCACCAGGAAATGGACTAAACATCAGAAAAAAGAACTTAATTTGACGTCAAGACTATTACATCACTATAAACGATAAATGAGAAATTGCAAAATGTCTTTTTTAGAATCATATTTATAACAAAATGTATATCTTCCACTCTTTGCGCAAATTTACAACATTATAAAATATATTCCAAAGAGTTTAAGTATAAAGTTAGTTTAATATAAAGTTTAAAATATACATAATCAAAGAAACTAAGTCATAACGCTAAATGTAAAATTTCTTTCTAAAAATATCATTAATTCCATATTAATACTACATTCAAATTTATATATTTTATATAATTCTTTAGTACACATTTTATAATAATTGTATGAAGAGTTTCAGAACTTTGTGAAGTTTTGTTATCATTGAATTTAAAATGTTTTTTTAAATGCCATTATTTTTATACTGACGCTCGATCTAGATTTTATACTTTATTCTTGACCCCTTGGTATATGTTTTACAATATTTAAGAGATTTGTCAAGTTTCTAGAAAGTAGAAAATTTACTTTGTTCTAAAGCATAGACGTTGATTCCTTATTTACTCATCAAAATAAATCTTCCTCATTATGAATCATGAATAATCATAACGAGTAGAATAAAACACACATTAATTAAATAATGATTTATTGCTGATTATGAATATGATAACAAAACATATACTTTAAATTACTTAAGCAAAATAGCAAGAATGTGAATTTTGTAGTGCTAAACACTTTGTATTAGAATTACTAGTTGATAAAAAATATAGCAATTGTTGTCATATAGGGAAAGTTATAATAAATGATAAATGTCAATATCCGATTTGTTTTTTGCAGTTGACTTATCGCAAATCACAAGAAAGTAAACAATTTATGCGATTAATACGAAATTATAATAATGCTTTAGCTTTTACGAGTTTTGGGGCTAAACTAGAAATTGTTCCTGGCCATGGCCCTTAAGTTTTTCGCATCTGTGGTCAAACTTATTATAATGCTTATTTATTAAACCCAGTAACAAATGAAACTAAAAAATTTGAAGAATTATATACAATAGACAATGAAATAGCTAATGGAATTCGGTTTTCAAATGATGTAAAATGCAACATAAAATTTCTAAATAAAATTGACAATATCTTACGTAAAATAAATCCTTATGCTGAAGCATACAAAATGGTGCATGAAGTTGAGGAAGAAGAATTAAAACGTGCTCGAAACGCCAATGAATTACCTAGAGAAGTTAAAATGTTTATAACACGGTAAAATTATTCTTATAATAAAACCTTTGAACTTCCATCATGTAATGAAGTTGCAGTAGTTTTTGTAGGTGAGGAAGGAGAACCTATATTCAATCGTGATTTTTGTATTCATTCTAAAAATTCAAAACCTGAAATATTTCAATTATAAGTAAACATGTTGATCCTATGACAAATCCTTTAATTTTTCTTTTCGGACAAGTACGTAGGATTGCAACCTAATCACACATCCGTAAATGTGTTAAAGCTTTGGATAAAGAGAAAGACTGTTTTCGGTACTTGCAAGAAAAGTTTCCCGTAATAAGTGATGCTAAGTTGAAAGAGGGTATTTTTGATGGTTCACAAATTCGCCGACTTTTTGAAGATGCCAATTTTATTACAAGCATGGACAACACTGAAGCAGAAGCAGCTTGGCAAAGTTTGAAAAATGTTTCTCAAAACTTTTTAGGAAATATGAAAAGTGAGGATTACGAGAATATAGTTGACGAGTTACTAGAAAATTACAAAAACTTGGGTTGTTTAATGAACTTAAAATTGCACTTCTTACACTCTCACCTCGACTACTTTCCTGAAAATCTAGGAGATTACAGTGAAGAACAAGGTGAACGATTCCATCAAGACATAAGTGAAATGGAGAATCGGTATCAGGGAAGATGGGATGTCAACATGATGGCGGATTTTTGCTGTATGAGAGACGAAAAACTGAACAACAAAAAGAGAAATACAAATCCATTACATAGATCGTTTGAAGAAAAAAGAGTACGTTACAAAAGAAGAAGAACAGCGTAAGAGCAGCATTTCTTACATATTTTTCCATCTCTATCATTAGCACTCAATGAAAAATAAATGAAAAAATTTATCATTTTCTTTATACAATCACAGTCGCATATGTACAGTTTATGCAAAATCTGTAGTTAAAAGCAAAACGAACACCTAACTCATATTAGGCACATTAAAATGAACTAAAATCAGGTATAATACACTCATAAGATAACTTTCTAACATTCACCAACGTCTATGAATACGATTTTCAGCGATCTTTTACGGGTCTTCACGGTTTTTCATGGTTTTCCACGGTTTTTCGCTATTTACTCAAAATTTTAGGGGTGTACGGGCAAAACGGACACCAAATTCGGATTCAGCGCGTCGCTGAAAAGCATTTGCTTCATTTACTAATTACAATGTAGAAAATGGATACCCAATATATCGTCGACGTAATGATGAACGAATAATAAAGTACGGATCGAATCGTACTGCTAATAATCAATTTGTAGTCCCATATAATCCTTATTTATTGCTAACATTTAATTGTTATATTAATGTCGAGATATGCAGCACTGTAAAATTTACACAATTTCATATCTTAATTATTATCAAATTTCAGTTATATCTGTAGCTTGGACTGGTATAGCCGCAAATTTGTTACATGGAGGTAAAACAGTTCATACAACATTTAAATTACCATTAAATTTATCAGAATTATCAACAAGTAATGTAAGTCCTAATTCGTATTATGGAAAATTTCTAAAAACAATAAAAGTATTAAAATATGCAATTGATGCTGTCGATAAATTATTTAAAGATTTGCACAATTCAGTAGAACCATTTGGAGGAATAGTAGTCGTATTGTATGTCTCATGTTCATATATTTTTGGCATGTAAGTATGTGTGTAGCGCATGTACGACTGCATTTGTGCACTCATACAGGCGACGTATACTAGACCGATTGCGACAGTACGAGACCAATCGTCGAACATCCGAGCGAGTGCTTTGACCTGCGAGTCAGCACTTCTCACGCAAGTATTACTGACTTACTTTTGCATATCATCCTTGCACGTCAGATGTTAATTGGTCGGTCGTTTGCCGCGTTTCAATTAATTTTACAACTCCTTGAATCGTCCGCATGCCAAAAGGAGATCCTGGGTGGAGAGGCAATCTGAGGCTGCGAGCCAAAGTAACCTAAACCACCTTTGGCTCCCGCTGACGGCAAGACGGAGGGCCGGTCACATAGCCAGTACTGATCAATAGGCTAAGGCGAGTGCGTGATAGTGCTTGATGTCTGCCAGAAACTCTCCAGAGAGCCAAGCATTTTGTTCGGGGTAGATGGTTCTAGAGAGTGAAGGTGGATTAGGACAGTATAGCGTGTTATACCCTGGTATGATGTTCCCAGTCTGGCGCCGCTTACAGCCATGTGTTGGGGCCATGTCAGCTGCCTCCATAGATGGGGGGGATCGCGGGTGGTCGAACACATACCGGGATAAAGACTATTATCGAGCAAGGATAATTTAACCGAGCAAGGAGAGAAAGCAGGAAAAGGAGCTCTCGAGATCTGGAATACAATCCGGGATGCTGAGCGAGAACCAGAAAACATATGGGAGAAGATCCGAGACAGGTTGGACTCTATCAATAATGTTGTGTCAAACGCATCCAAAATTCATAAGTCTGTTAAAAGCGATCCATCAACGATTATGATCCAGGTTGAGCGTCTTGAAAGAGGATAAGAGGCGCTGGAAAAGAGTAAGGAGATCCTTGGATTGATGCTAAGTAAAGCGGAAATGTTACCGAATCAGCAGCAAATCCAGAAGGAGGACAAGACATCACAGACGATAGAAGCATCAAACGCGGTGACGACAAGAACGCTAAATAACCGTAAGGTAATGTCACCAAGGCAGGAAGAAGGGTGACAAAAAAACTACGCTAAGAGAACAAGGAAAGATAAGGAAATAGTATCTGTGGTAGTCGCGTCAAAAATCCAATCACATGAGTTTTCGGAAGAAAAGGCAAATTCACCCTGGCAAGAGGTTATCACTAAAAAGGAGAAAAAGAAAGAAAAGATGAGAAAAGGATATATATGAAGACACTGGTGCCCAGAACAAAAATGGCACTAGAAAACCACGAGAGAGACCCACCAGGCCTGATGCACTTGTTATGAAAGCTGCTAAATGAAATACGTACGCTGATATTTTGAGGAAAATAAAAGCAGACCCCAATCCGACGGTGCTTGGTAACTGCGTAAATAAGATACGCAAAACGGTAGCAGGAGATCTTCTTTTGGAGCTACGACGCACCAAGGAAGTAAAAACGCAGGAACTTATTGTTTCTGCTTTATTATTACGAGAACCGTTGGATGTGCCGCCCAGAGCAATTACTTGCTGCCCTTCCCCAAGGACAGTTAATTGCACTTTCTAAGATCAGCTTCATTTCCCCCTCTCATGGTGTCAAATATATAAGGTCCTGCGGGAATTTAATACGTCAGTATTTTTCAATCTTTGTACCTAAAACAACGCAAAAAGTATGCCAGATTCACGAGCAAAAACTGAAATATTTTGAGTTAGACACACACAAAAGGAACTTCGAGGTTCTAAACTACCATCTAACTAGGAAGCGTTACAGTGTTTATTACCAATAGAGGAATTTTATTAATCGAACTGAACGAACAGCTGCAACGAGTACAATAAGAAAAATAGCAATTTTTTGGAAAAGTGCAGGAATACCTATAAGAAAAGAATGTGACTGTATCTCTAAATTACAAAAACTACTTCATGAACATTTGTGAGTGAAAAAGAAAAGAAGTATAAAAACAATAATAACAATAAAGAAGTATAACAACAATAATATAAAACAGCTCAGTCCGTTAAACAAAGCAATTTTATGTCAAAATTGGACAAATTATTTGACATTGACCATTCAGGCAATGATGATCAATTGCGAGATGAAGACGCTTGCTTTTTTTAAAAATCTTAACGAGAAAAAGAGTTAGAAATTTTTAAGTTATCATATTTTTGATTTTAGTGCATATTTCAGTGCATGTTTTGTTTTATTCATAAAACAAAACATGCACTGAAACTGTAAACAAAACATACACATCATTTAACTTAATTTTTAAGTGCATTCGATTACTACACAGATGACGATTAGGAGACTGATTTTGTCATGAAACATCGCTTTTCTCATTAAAAAAACCAAAAGTCGTAAGAACTCATGTAACCGCTACCCTTGATCGTGCAAGAACAAGCGATAGAAATGCTGCTTAATTATTAGCAGCTTTTGCTGTTGACTTTGGCATCAACATGGACGAAATATATTTGAATCTATTCGTCGCTCTCGATTGCGATACAGGCAAGAGACTGCTAAAGTTATTAATGATAATTTTATAGGAGAACATCCATCGCGGCAGTTTGTCCACTGGGACGGAAAACAATTTTAAGACCCAGATGATAAAAACTCGAAAATAGATAGGCTTCCTGTTATTGTAACTGGCTTAAATACAAGAGTAATTAGCGTTACAAAAATTTGTAGAGGAACAAGAAAAGAGCAAGCAAGCGCTATTATTACTTCATTAAAAGAATGGGAAATTATAGAAGAGATATGCGGTATGGTCTTGGATACTACAGCTTCTAATCAGGGAGGCACAAATGGAGCTTGCGTTCTTATCGAAAATGCATTAGGACGCAAACTTCTTCATTGTGCATGCAGATATCATGTTTACGAACTCATGCTCAAGGCTGCATTTCAAGTAGCATTAAGTCATACATCTGGCCCTAATGTAGTAATTTTTAGAAGGTTTCAATAAGCGCGAAAGCAAATAGATAATAACAATTTTCTAGCTGGAGTGCAAGACGACATTGTTCTGAAGTATGTAAAAAATGACAAGAAAAACATACTTGACTGTGCGAAAAAACAACTAAAGGTACTTTTATTACAGCATTTTAAACGCCGTATTAAAAAATTATTTATGATACAACAAACATTTCTCGAAGGGAACGTAGATGTGTGTGTGTATATATATATATATATATATATATATATATATATATATATATATATATATATATATATATATATACACAAACATAAGCGCGCGCGCGTATGTATACTAGTGGGGCTTCGCTTCGCTCGCCAACCCCCCATTTTTGTTCCTATTATATGAAACTATGGGAAAAATTAGAATTGAAAAAAAAATTTTTTGAACCATATATCATTTATATTTATACTCTTCAAAAAAATGTTTCCTGTTTCAACTCCTAATTTGTAGTTGCCGCCATCTATCGTTAATTCATATGGTCTCGAACAGAGATTTAGGAGGAGATTTTCGGCAAATTCTATGTGTTGTAAAGAATAGTAGTAGAACTATTATAATAGCAGAAACTATAAATGCATTATATCTTTGGTTACACTTCCATATTGTAAAACTGAACATAAACATGCGTTTACTTAATAGAAAATTTGCAAAATTATTATAAAAAATAGGAAAAGGAAAAATAGAAAAATTTTTAATTCTCGAAGAATGGAAAACGAATGATATGTATTAAAAAATCTTTGGTCATCGTATAGATTTTTCATTAAATAGTGTTATACTTACTTCTCACAATGAATATACTTATTGTTTGGATAATAAAATCTTAAATCAAATGGAAGGAGAGACAACAACTTATTACAGTGTTGATACTGCAACCTATCAAGGTGTTGACAAATCTGACTATAACATTAACATAAATTTTCCGATTGAAATATTAAATAGCATTCGTGAAGAATTATCATGAACTTAATTTAAAAATTGGAGCTATTATTATGTTAATAAGAAACTTAAGCATAACAGACGGTTTGTGTAATGGCACGCGATTAAAAATTACTTAATTATTTAAGTACAATATTAAAGCCAAAATTATAACGAGGGAAAAAGTTGGAAAAAAATGTATACCTAGAATTACCTCAAATACTGGAAATTGAAATTTATCTTCATTGCCACCTATTTTATACAGAAAACAATTTTCTTTAGTCTCAACGTTTGCAATGACTATTAATAAATCTCAAGGACAAAGTTACGATAATGTAGAGATATACTATAAAACCGTTCGTTTCTCAAGGGCAATTGTATGTATTGTGACGAGCGAACGCGAATTCGTACTTCGCGCGCTCGCCGCGTCGCGCGACCATTTCATGCGTGAGGACAACGTTGCCAGTTCGGTGGTACTCGGGAAGTGCGCGCGAAATCAGCGCGCGAGACAGATAAGCAAAAGCGCTAGTACAGTCTAGACGTGCGACTTTTTAGCGGTATACTACCCGCGATTTTCCGTGCCTCTGAGACAAGAGAGAGCAGTGACGACCAGGACCATCCGCTGGAGGAGAACACCCGAGCCACCATCACCTCGAGTACCCGTACGTCACTGTTTCAGCCAGGAGGGACGCCTCCCGTCAATCCGCAGCGACCGAGTAACCAACGCGCGCGTCGAAACTGTAAGTCCGTAACATTAGCTACTGCGCGATTTATATTATATTATAGATCACCGAATCGGCTGCAGACGCCGAGGCCGAGGCTCGCTGCCACCAAGTCGTCGGCTCGTCTCCAGTGCGAGCCGCGTGTGAGAACTCGACCTCTCGCGACACGCGTTACATTGTATTAACATCTTGAGTGAATATAGACATCTTACTTTTGAACACAAACGCATGTCTGTTTCTTCCGTAAACCTACTGCGTCCTTCCGACAAACCCGGTAGAGTAAAGCCGGTTACATCGCGGCGCGGCTACAGAGTGCGCGCCTGGCCGGAGACTCTATACGCGAAGAAAGCGCGGCGAGCTTCGCACGCCGCGCAGTTGTACACCGAGGCAACCCGGCTGCATAGTACGGAGTCGGCATTGCACCGACGACTAATGTCCGTCGCCGACTTCAGCATCATCGAGGGATAGCCGTGCGGAGATAAAAGAGTGAGTAATCCCCCTCGTTGACGCGACAGCATCTTCGCGGCTGTCGCGCTAAAGCCCAGTTGCCCCGTGACAGTATCATTATCTAGATGCAAAAATCTTAATCGATTGTTTATTCAAAATAAAAATGAAAATAATTTAGAAATCGAAAGTATAGTTTAAAATAAAATTTTTTATTAAAAATGTATACTTGAATTTCACGAATATACATGTATTTTTCTTTTTAATTAAATATAAACAATTTATTTTTATTATATTATATTATAGCTGTATCCACAAATATTTCAAAATGGAGTGGGATCAAAATCAAAATTCTTCAGTTCGAATAGAAAACGAAGCACATGAAAACTTTTTGCGAGCATTTAATAATCAAATTGAACAACATGAATTGGAACAAGTAAATTATGATCGTTATTTAAATGATTTAATCAATGAATATGATGGAGACGAATTAAAAAGATTATATTCACGAATTCAATTTTTCGAAATATTTTGTGATGATGTACAAATAACTTCAAAATTTACAAGTTTAGACCAAATTCTAACTAAAACTACATTAACTATTCAACGTATTTTAAAATTCTGTAGAACATATGATCTTCTTCCAGCTATCTTAAAAAATGATAGTGCAGTTTATGTTAATTATATTATTAATATAGCTAACATTCTAAATCATATCAATCAAAATGAATTATGTGATCAATGAAAGTACAAATATCGTTTCATGAATTATTAATGTAAATTTATAATTATCAAAGTAAGCAATTATTATCATAGATTCAACTTGCAGAACAGAAAAAAAATTCGTTCTTTTCAAATAGCAAAAAATATTGATCTTTCATTATAAATTATTATTCCAAATTATAAATATTATTCGAAAATATTATATCAAAATTTAAGTAATTACAAATTTTTTATTTTTAAATTATTTTTTTGACAGTCTTTTTCATACACAATACAACACCCCAACAGGACAGAACAAATACCCAAATAATCATTAGTTCAAACAGTTAAATTTTGTATTATTATAGAACATGATGTAATGATACTTAGTTAATTTAAAAATATTTAATGATTATATGTACACTTTTACATAGAAAACGTTTCAATTCAAGTGTACATTCACGAAATCTGTGCAGAAATTTCTGCATAGATTATTTTTGTAAGAGTTTGTCAATGAATAATAGTTGTTTGTAACGCTTCAAAACTTTTTTCGAGTGAAAGTTCTTCTTCTTCAAAAATGAATCAGTATTAATTATCTTCTTTTTAAATGCATTATCTTTAAAACAAAATCCATTTTTAACAATAACCATAATTTTGTTTAATTTGACCATGTCATGAAATTATATGAAATTATCGGTGATTTTTATATAATAAAATAAAAAAAATTCATTAATCTACTATTATAACTAATATAATATGCTTCTGATAGTACCACTTGAGTGGTGTGGAAAACTGTCTATAATAGTTGATAGTTACTTTTCTAATTCTATTAATGTTTCTATACTTCTTCCTGACCTTCCAATATAAAAATTATTATCCGAATCATTAGTGAATCATCTATAATGATTATAATTATTTTAAAGTCATTGCGTTCTTTGAACTTGGACTCATTTTCTCTGTCAATATAGTTTTTGACTTACAGTAAGTAAATTATTTTGTTTACTTTCTAAAAATTTATTGAGTTGTTCGTCAGAAATGTAATTAATAAATTAGACAGCGATATTTTACTATGCAATAACGTAATGATGTAGAGAGCAGTCTTACGTTTGTGCATTAGTTGGTGGGGGGTTTATTTTTACCCTATTATAAATGGCTCGTAGTCGTCGAACCCTATTTTAAATCATCTAAAATGAGAAAATCTAACAAAATACTAAAAATTCCTGTTTCAAAGGCATTTTTGAAGAATTTCACCTTATTTCAAATAGCTCGCAATTTTTGATAGGGATGGTCATTTTTGACAATTTTTTTTTTAATTCAAGATTTCTGGCTAAGCTGTTCAGTAATGTCAGAAAAAATAATTTTCTCTTAACCAGGTAATAAATTACCCGATGGTGTAATAAACGCTTGTTTTTGGTAATTAGTAATAGGCCCGTAAATTTTTGATGATATAATTTGGAGGTGCTACCCATGTTTTTTACATATTGTATGTCCAATCGCAGGTAAAAAAACTTTGTCAGCTAAAGTCGAGGATTTTAACTAAGGTTTGTGTACGTACATCAAAATTATATGATTTAATTCGTCCATTAAGTTGAATTTGATTTGCTTAATGTTATAAGTTTTCATAATATATGCAAAGGCAATGAAAAATAAGTTATTCTGATTTTTTTCTGATTTTTTTACGCGAAATTTATGCCTTGTAAAGTGGTATTTTAAAATCACGAATTGCTGTAACTACAACATTAGAGAAAATAAAATCGCGTCTAGGATACGACGTTTCCGAAGACGCCGCCTCGATACGCCCTTATTCCACTCAGCCATCGATTTGTGAAATAGAAAAAAGATACTGGGCTTGTAGGTGATTTTTTACCTACATAAGAATTACATTTTTTCGCTCAATGTTGTGCAATATTTTTTTGGAAGTAATAATCATAAATTTAAAAAAGCAAGTAGTGTTTAACTATTATGTGCTGTACTACCATTATGAACTAATAATATAAATGGTCCTCAAAGAAGATTTTTACCTGAACGACGCGTTTTGGAAGTCCAATTTCTCGTCCAAGCATTTCACATTCTGCCATCGTTGGAGTTTTGTAGTCCGAAAACAGAGATTTCATAACCTTTACTTGCGTTGTTGACATTTGCGTTCTATATCTTTTCCCTCCAGTTTGTAATGATGTATTATTTCCAACACATGCTAAAACATTACTTCCAATACTATTGTTACTTATTCCTTGTTTTGAACTTTGTGAACTGGATGCTGGACTAGTTGGACTACTTTCATCATCGAGAAATTCCGTTGCTTCGCTCATGCTATCATCATCACAAACACTCTTCTCCGATGATTCGGTGAAAGGACCACATTCACTACGTAAATTTTGAGAGTTGTTTTGGTCATCCAGAAGATTACTCAAATTCTGAATAGTTAATTTTACTGATCTGCTCAAATCAACAGGTTTACTTAGATCCAGAGGTGATTCTGTACTGTTTCCAGAAAAAAGAGAAGTGTTCGCATCTTGTTTACCATTACTTGCATGTGCTTGTAGTTCAGTAATGTATCTTTTCATTGATTCTTCATAGTACTTTTTCAAAGAAGCTTCAACTTCATTAGCAATAGGGGGAAATAGAGGAGGCATCATGTTCGGTGTACTAGGATTTGAGGGAGAAGATTCTAATGATAATTCCTCATCAGGAATACTATCAATATTTATTTCTCCACGAGAAATTTGATCTGCGTGTTTGCTATTTAAATGAGATTCGAGAGCTGATTTGACTTTGAAAAGTGCTGGACAAAATGGACAACGCTTGTTTATTACTTGGCTGTGAGCTCGAAATTGCCCTTTTCTTTCTCTTGCTCTAGTATTTTGGAACCAAACTTGAACAACTCTTTTTTTTAAACCTACTTCCCTAGCGATAGTTTCCAACATTTTTCGTGATGGGTTAGACTCGACTTGATACTTTTGATACAAATAATCAAGTTGTTCCGGAAGAATTGTAGTACGTAATCGTTTGTCTTTTGGCTGCTCATTTTGATCAGAATTAGATTTGTTATCTGCATTATGATTATCTTCATAATCATCATATTTCCGTTTCCTTTCTGTTATGTTAAGTAAGGGATGATTAATATCTTGTGAAGAAGTAGTGTTATTTAAAGCTTGTTGTTGCAAAATTCCAAATGCGGAATCAGGTGGGTAATTTGGAGGGAAAAGAGTAGGATTCATGATATGTACTAATTGGTGTTCTCGCCATAATTCAAATCTGCTAAAGACCAAATTACACTTGTCACATTGAAAATTTTCGTCTTTTGTTTCTGATTGAATACACTGCTGATTTGACTGAAGTTGTTGTGACATTTGATGCTGTAGGAAAGCCGTATTTGTATTTGAATTTGAAGATTGCTCTGAAATAGATTGTATATTTAAGGAAGCAGATTGGTGTGTGTTAGTTGTAGTCGTGGAACTACTATTACTATCTTCTGAACTTAAAACGGCAGCTACCTGCGCTGCAGCAGCTTGCGCTTGAGCACTTCTTTTAGCATCTTCCTCTTTGAAGCAATGTGTTTTTTGATGCCTTATTAATTCATAATATCTTTGAAAAACAAGAAGACATTTTTTACATTGATAATTAAGGCCTGGAGTTCGTTGAAAACGTCCAGTTCCGTCATCACTATCTCGACCACCTGTTGATACTGGTTCAAGGGGTGGTTGATTTTCGTAAACTTTTCTAGCTTTTTGTCTAGCATTTTGAAACCATACTACTATTACTCGAGGACTTAAACCTAAAAGTTTGCTTAAATATTCTAGATCATCGTCCTTAGGATAAGCATTATTTTCGAAAAATTCTTGAAGCACTTTAATTTGGTAATCAGTAAATCTTGTTCTGTTTGCTCGTTTTCCTGAACCATTATTTCCTATAGTGCCTCCATTATTATTGTTACCACTAAATGAGTAATCTGATCCTCTAGTAGGACTAATGCATCGTTGATTTGTTATAGACACTGGGGAGTTATTTGCTGACAATGTACTAACTATTGACGGTGTTTGAAGAGTTGCTTTAGGCGGAAGCATTGGAGATATTTGAGACGTTGTTGGTGAAGATAAACTTGCCATTATATCTTGATTAGTACTAGTATAAACTGAAGATATCGCTGGCGATTGTGGCCGTGAGTGTTGTTCTTCCAAACTTTCTGGTGTATGACGTTCATCATTGGAATGATCTACGATATTTTGTTCCAGGTACTCCTGCTTGATTTCTTCATGTTTGGGTAGATTAGAACTACTTAACGTTTCTGATGATAAAAGCTGTTTATCATTACTTTTATTTTCTATAGTATTTAAGTTTGTAAGAGCGTTTAATGGCATTACTTTTGCTTCCCCAGTTTTTTCATATTCTTCAAGATTTAATGTTGTGCTAGGTGGATTGTTAAAGTTGTAAGGACTATCCTTATTACGTTGACGTTCCTTGAATAGTGTATTACGAAACCAGTGTTTTATGACTTTTGGCGGCAATCCACTTTGAGATGCCATATCCATTATTTGATCTTCCCCTGGAGAGTTATTAATGTCGAAATGAGCCCTCAAAATTTTAAGCTGATCGTCCGTTATTCTAGTGCGTGCTCGTTTTTGGGATGCCGCAACATTCGCCTGAAAAAAAAAAGTTTTATTATGTTCTTTGTTTGTATAACTTATAAATATTTTAACGATTGTCGTGGATAATCATTAATTGAAATTTTAGAATATTGCATTCAACCAGGAAACGCTGAGCGAGCAGTAATAAAGATAATCAGCTCATTATTAATATTTTATCTCGTATAAACTCATATTTATAACTATCAGCTTTAATATAGTACATTATGCAACAAGGGTCGAAAGTAGCAGATTTTTCCCCCTGGTGGGTTTACTGCTCGAGCGAGAAGATTTTTCACGTGGGTGCGTTTACTGTCCGAGCGAATTGCCCCGCTAATTTTACTTTTGCCCCGCTGATTTTACTTTTGCTCCGCAAACAGGTTTACGGGAAAAATATGCCTCTTTTCCCCCGATTTTCAAGCGCAAAAAGTGGCCATTTCGGTCGGGTGTGGAATAAAAAATATTAAGCTGATATCACCTGATAATCAGCTGTCGTTTTAGCATGATTATCACCAGATTATCAGCTGATTACTATCTAATAATCAGCTGATTGTCATCTGTCTTTTTTTAGTAGGAACTATTCCTTAGAATAAATAACCTTAAAAAATCATTGAGGATTGAAAAAGTTTAGTAATTATAAAAATATGTAATAATACATAGTTATTATGGATGAGGTTGTAAATGTTCTAAGCTAATCTAGTAGACTCTGTTCAAAATTCATACATGAGAAACAATTATTTGTAGTTTTCTTTCATCTAGTTTTACATGGAAAATTTCAAACTAATTTTTTTGTGAAATAATCGTAATTAAAGAAACGGAGCAGGTGGCACGTACAGTAGTCAAACATTACTGTAGTGCAACTTAATAAATATTTGCATATCTGCTTTTGGGTTTACGGTTATTCGTATAAAAAGGTTATAACAAAAGTTGTTATTTACTAACCTCTTATAATAATATCCTTATAGGATGCTCTTGGAAGTCTTATAGAGGTTGATGCGGTATTCTATGTAGATGTATGTATATGTATATGTATGTATGTGCGCGTGTGTACGTATATGCTTGTAATTCAATGTTTGAGAAACCAAAATCAGACCAAGTGCTTTAAGCTGCGTGTCAGCACTGCTTACACACATATGATCGCGATATGTACGTATTTGATCAGAGGGTAGCAAATATTGGTTTGAGCACCGCCATCTTTACCATCTCAATTTCATTACTACTCGCATCGGCACTGAGGCATTAAAAACCCCGAAGCCCACCCGCGCAGCGCCTTTTAACGTAAACTCTTCCTTTGGTCAACTGGACCTAGTGATCGAATACGAGTGCTGTATTCTTACTCGAGTCGCTTATTAAGTGCTAAGAAACCACTTAAACTCTGTGAGAAAAGTACAGTTTAACTTCGTTACTAGACGTGAGTTAAACTTAGTAGTAGCGAAAGGACCGCCGAGTGCAACCTATGGATCAGTGCAAGTACATCTGACGAGTAGATTTATAACTAACCGTGACCACGAGAAATCGTATCAGCTTAAGGGGACAGACCACTTTTAAAGCCCGAAAAAATATTTAGATTAAAAAATTACAAATTTAAAGAAAATAATTTAAAAATGTTAGTAGTGATATTTAGTAATATTATCTTTATCTACCGTAATAAATTATTTTTCACCCCTACTTATCATAAACCTTTTTTTCAGGGTAAAAACATGGTTTGTCCCCATAAGTCCACTCGCCATCTGTCACAGCATGAAGGGAATAAAATCGTGCAGCGTATGAGAGGGTAACGAATATATTTTAATTATACATTGTAATATTATTGTAAGTTACAAATGTATAACAACTAAAGATAGAATAAACATCTTAGAATAATAACAGCAAAAATATAATAACCGTAAACGTAACAATCTAATATCAAAGAAATAAGTAATGTAGAATTCTGTAGACCTAACGTATGCGAAGTGCTCTGGTCTGATAAAACATAATAATAACAATAATAGAATGCCTTGTATATTTCATAATAACTTATAATAAAACCATAATAATAGACGATATTGTGTCCGCTGTTAGAAGCTCGGACAGGCAACGTTTAAGCTGAAACAGCGAAGACAATATCGTCCGCTAAAATATAACCGCAGACACTACACTGTCCACACTAAGAACGAGAGCGAACAAGAGATCATCCATTTACGTTAATAAAAATAATAAAGTCATTATGAGCTGCCTGAATGATAACAGTGCTGAATTGACTGAGACAGTACTGAAAGCAAAACTAGTGGATGGATGTAAAATCATAAAGAATGAACTAAATAATCCGAAAATTAAAATAGTGGGTTTTGACAATTATATGAACATAAAAATCAAGGGAATCAAGAAGGTCATCAAAGAAAGGAATTTCAGTAACTTTGGAAGAAAAGGACAAGTTCTGCATATGTACGAGAACAAGCACAACAACTTTAGTACTGTCCTAATGGAATTTCCAGCTGACATCTACAAGCACGTAAGAGAAAATAGCAATAATATTTTTGTTAGGTATCAACGTTGTAAAGACTATGATTTAGTAATCATCTGCTCATGTTTCAAGTGCGGTAAATATTAGCCTAATTCTAAGAAATGCAGGAATAATATCTTGTGTTTAAAATGCTCTGAAACTCATAAAACTAGTGTTAGTGATAAAGACAATGCAAAGTGCATAAACTATCACTATAGTAATATAAGATATAAACCAGAGCTAGACACAAAACATTACACCTATGACTCCAACTTGTGCAGCGACTTGAAAAAGAAAATTGATAGATGTATCGAATCCGTCGATTACCCGATTAAACCTACTTTAACTACTACTGAATCGATATATCGCAACATGGAATTAGCAAACAGGCTTCTAGTACCTATAGATGTAAATAATGCTGCAGATAATGAAATTCAGCAACTGGAAAATAACACACCATACAATAAATAAAAAAAGCACCTCAGCATAACCCAAGACCAAGACGTGATCAACATGTTCTACTGAACCAACCAATGCTGCAATCATCTGCATCGACACCAGTCAACAAAAGCGATGAAAATAAAATTACGAAATAGGTAACATGGATACTTTTGATTATTTAGATAGGTTTCAAAATGAATTAATGCAAAAAGAAAGGACATGCAGTAATATTGAGAATTTTAATGAGGTTATAAACAATAAAAAGGATATTATCCTGCATGTAAATATTAGAAGTAGGAATGCCAATTTTGATAAACTAAAAATTTTAATAGAAAGTTTAGCTATCAAACCAGCGATTGTGATATGTCCCAAAATTTTTGTGCAAATTAATTGTAATTTATACCAACTAAATGGTTCAGATTATGAATATATAATTTACTACAACGAAGTTAGGATGAACAGAAATGACGGAGTCATTGCATTTGTTAAGAACAATCTAGTCCAACGTACCGAAGTTCTTGAAGCAAGTAAAATGAAAAGAATAAATACTAGGATAACTTTAAACGATAAAAGTAGTCTTGAAATATCGGCCTTATATAGATCACACGGGATACCAAAAACTGAGTTTATACTAGACCTTAATAAGTACTTAAATAAAAAGAAAAATGTAAAGAATCACTTAGTGATAGGTGATTTTGATATTGACCTGGTTTTGTTGATATTACAAAGCTAGCTATTCGTAGATCCAAAGGATCATGTAGCGACAATATTTTCATTAAGTATTATAACATAAATACGGCCACATATTAGCTTAGACATGATATAACGGACCATTACCTGATTATCATTGCAGTAAATAAGCTGAAGGCAGTAATTAAAGAAACATATGTTTTTTCAAACTACAAAAAACCGATAAATGATCCAAATTTAACTGTAGATAAATTGTTGAATAAGATTAAGCTATGCGTAAAATTGGCAAAAACAAAAAAGGGCAAAAAACACACTGGTAGGAAAAAGTGGATAACAAATGCAACAATAAGGTTTTATATAATTTATGGCAACTAGATGTTCAGAATGAGCAACTAAAAACACAGTATAAAAATTATGCTAGAATTTTGGATTAGGTAATTATTGACGCCAAAATGAAATACGAATAATTTCTTGTTCAAAACAATTCCAATAACAAAAGAAACTTATGGAAACAATAAATACGAATATCAGGAAAGTTAAATAATGCAACGATGCCATAAATTACATAAAGATAAAAAATCAATTTTTTATAAAATTTCAGAATGTGTGCCTACAGAAACACTCAGAATATTGTACTATGCTTTCTTTCACAACATCATTAGCTATGGTATCATTGCTTGTGGTGGAGCATATAGAATTACATTACAATAACATTACATGACAATCGTTTGAATGTGGGACAACTTTTCGTGCTTGAATCTCTGAAACAACATTATGAAGATCTCAAAGAAAAACACTTTGCATCGGCTATTATGACTAGAAATAGAAGTATTATAATACCTAAAATAAACAAGAGAATTAGCAATAAAAATAGCTATATGAAAGCAATTACTATTTATAATGCGCTTCCAAATCAACTGAAAGTGTTGAATATTGATAAATACTCTCAAAAGAGAGACATTCAAGAATGGATAAGATCCAACTTTTGAAAATATTTGTGTGTGTAGTAGTAGTACATGTGTATCTCTTACAAAAATTAACTTAATTATCCACTGACTTTGAAAAATTATAATCGAGTGTATGATCTATGTTATAATTTTTTGCAAGAGACATAATATAATTACGATTCCTCGACTTCGGTAGGAATATTTGTAAGAATAAAATCAAGTTCTATGATATTTTTGGCGATGGTCCAAGTCACGCAATTTATTTCTATAAGCAAACATGTATTTAAATAATTTATCACTACCCAGCTAAAAAAAGTACATAGAAGTACATTGAGATCGATAAGACATCTTATTGAATTGAATGGCAAGTCTTAATCGCCATTTTCGCATTAAAACTAGATTAAATTCGATGGAGTCAATAGAAGTCGATTCAATTCTATATGAAAAACAATAATTAAAATAAATAGATGGAAAACAGCAATTAAAATCCATTGATTTCTCTATAGATTTTAATCGATTCCCATTGACCCAATCTAATTTAATCGAGTTTTATTGCAAAAATCGTGATTAAGACTTACCATTCAATTTGATAAGAGGTCTTATCGATTTCTATGGACTATTTTTAGCAGGGTAAGTTTTGAATTTTTAGTCAATGATGGACATTAAGGAACAATTTTCTCCGACGGTGACTTTCTTTATTTTGATGTTTCCTACCTCTGTGATTTTTTAAGGAATGCTCCAAGCAATTTATAAGCTTTGCCACAAGCTTTAAATATCAATTTTATTCATTTTAGCAAAAAATCATGGATATCTTCATTTTTAGCCAAAGATACAAGGTCTCTGCCATTCTAGGACCCATACATGAACTTTTGCACTATAAAAAGGTATCTTCATGAATTTTTTGGTGGTCGTAGTCCCGATCATACTCTAATTTTCACCAATATTAAGGTTTAAATAGCTTATAAGATAGGTATTATATATTGTAACGGTTGCCAGTGCAATTAACGCACGTTGAGCACATTACGCCGTCTCTCCGGGACAGAATCAACATTCTGTATAATACTTCTGTTGTTACAGCTACTAAAGGCACAGCATGTGAGAGAGTAAGAGAGACAGAGAGAGAATAAGCATCGAGAGAGATTTAAATTCAGCAACGTACAATGTTGCCACCTACTCGCACACTGCTGTCAAGAGTTGACAACGACACAACAGTGTGTCGCAGAGGGCATAGGTAAATCTGTGCTCGCGCTAGCGAGACATTCCGAGTCTGTCTTCGCTCCGCTCCGTTTCGCGAATAGACACTCTGCGATTGCGATTATTGTGTGCGAGGGTTGCGAGGTCAACAGAACCGAGGACAATCCGTCCGAGACCATCTTCGCGTGGGTTAGAACGGCCATGCCGGCCACGTACATCTGTAAGTACTAGTTCTTATCAACTCTCGCTTACTCGGGCGACTTTAAGCCTCCTCTCTCTCTCACCTCGACTACATGCTGGTAGCTGGCATGCGCCCGTCTGGCGCGCTTGTGTAAGCCAAGCACCAATAAACAGTTAGTCTAAGTTTTACAATAATCCGCGAGTGTTCATTGACTTTTCCTCCTTTTGAATCCAAGTCCTGAGTACTATTATCACCGCCGCGTGTTCATACGTCTTTACGTCCGTGCGCGGATAGATTATAGTCGGTAGAATCTAGTGCCTTCTGCACAGCCGACGGAAACGGTGAATAGTAGCATAATCAACAAACAACTTAAAATAATAATGACGGCCGAGCTACCGTCATAATATATATATATATATATATATATATATATATATATATATATATGACTTTAAGGGTATTTTTATTGAAAAGGTGAGAAAATTTTACAAAAAAAAAGTATTCTCATGTCTATAGTGAAAAACGCTTCTCTGAGGTTGAAACGGTCACGACTTATCTCGGTCCTGTAGCAATTAAATTTATGTCAGAATACAAAATCTATTGATTTTACTATCTGAAAAGTCGCGAACATTTACTAATCTCCGTCGTGATTCTGACAACAGATTAAATAGAAAGATTTTAAATTTTTATAATAATTCTCAATTATGATAGTTCAGGTCCGGGATACCAGGTAGTGGAGGTTTATCGCAATAAACAGATATTTGTTCTTTATAACAAAAATAAATATATTCAAATAAATAAATAATAGAATATTGCGTATATCTTGCATATATTCTAAGTATAACAAAAATTAAATGGATAAATCCGCTTTGATTTTTACAAACAAAAATAAAGAGATACGCGTTTAAGTTGCATAATCTGATTTGAATCGTATTGTTACAAGAAGAGATTTTATACAGATACGCTTAAATTTGCGTTATCTGATCGTATTCGAAATTTTACAAGTTTAAATTAGGTAACGAAATTTTTCTAAATTATTTTGACAAGAATTAAAATTTTTCTAAGTCTAGGACTGATACGCTTTATGATGCGATATCGTGCCTAACTCAAAATTTTTATAAGTGTAGAAATATTTGAAAATATTCTGCTCAAGGCATAAGTTGCTCCAGAGCAGGGACTAGGCGCTTTAGTTGCGCTGGCGCTTAAGTTGCGCTTCGGCTAGTGAGCTTTTATAAGCCTCGGAGCGAGCGGGGATCGTGCCGCACGAAAATACTATCACATTCACACCTATGTACAAAACCCATTCATACAAATAATTTATAATATGCGCGAGCTACGCCGCCGCCGTCGCTTCTCCTTCTCTTGCGCCGCTGCGCTCGCCGCTTCTATATATATATATATATATATATATATATATATATATATATATATATATGACTTTAAGGGTATTTTTATTGAAAAGGTGAGAAAATTTTACAAAAAAAAAGTATTCTCATGTCTATAGTGAAAAACGCTTCTCTGAGGTTGAAACGGTCACGACTTATCTCGGTCCTGTAGCAATTAAATTTATGTCAGAATACAAAATCTATTGATTTTACTATCTGAAAAGTCGCGAACATTTACTAATCTCCGTCGTGATTCTGACAACAGATTAAATAGAAAGATTTTAAATTTTTATAATAATTCTCAATTATGATAGTTCAGGTCCGGGATACCAGGTAGTGGAGGTTTATCGCAATAAACAGATATTTGTTCTTTATAACAAAAATAAATATATTCAAATAAATAAATAATAGAATATTGCGTATATCTTGCATATATTCTAAGTATAACAAAAATTAAATGGATAAATCCGCTTTGATTTTTACAAACAAAAATAAAGAGATACGCGTTTAAGTTGCATAATCTGATTTGAATCGTATTGTTACAAGAAGAGATTTTATACAGATACGCTTAAATTTGCGTTATCTGATCGTATTCGAAATTTTACAAGTTTAAATTAGGTAACGAAATTTTTCTAAATTATTTTGACAAGAATTAAAATTTTTCTAAGTCTAGGACTGATACGCTTTATGATGCGATATCGTGCCTAACTCAAAATTTTTATAAGTGTAGAAATATTTGAAAATATTCTGCTCAAGGCATAAGTTGCTCCAGAGCAGGGACTAGGCGCTTTAGTTGCGCTGGCGCTTAAGTTGCGCTTCGGCTAGTGAGCTTTTATAAGCCTCGGAGCGAGCGGGGATCGTGCCGCACGAAAATACTATCACATTCACACCTATGTACAAAACCCATTCATACAAATAATTTATAATATGCGCGAGCTACGCCGCCGCCGTCGCTTCTCCTTCTCTTGCGCCGCTGCGCTCGCCGCTTCTATATATATATATATATATATATATATATATATATATATATATATATATATATATATATATATATATATATATATATATGGTGTGTTGCGCGCTCTCTCTCTTCTTTCGGTGTTGCTGCTACCGCCGCTCGCTGGCTCGTGGCGCTGCTGGGCTCATCCTAATTGAAAATGGGGGAGCACGATACTCGCGCAAAATCTAAAAATGTATTCAATATATTTTAGTTTTTATTCTGTATAGTTTTTTGCGGAGCTTGTACGGGGCGTTACATAGTCCCCTAGTGAAAATTTCTCAGAAATTGACAAATTTTCACTATACTTCCGGAGAAAAAATGATTAAAAATATATTTATAAGTTTTAATAAAGAGATAGAAAGTGCTGCTTAAAACGCATGCACTCAGAGTTGTATATACCTCTTCTGTCGACCTTGGCACTTACTCTCCTCTTCAGCCTCGCCTTCTCCTTGCCAACTGACCTCCAAGCGTCCTCGAAGTCGAGCCGAACTTGCCGCTGCCAGACGCTGTTTCCGTATACGTATGTAGCGTACGGGTTCAGCTTTTGCGTCGGCTTACGCAGGAGGGCATCGAGGATTTCGCTTTTCCCCTTCGCCGAGGTTGTTGTGTCGGTGGTGTTGGCGGTGATAGCTGCCGTGTCAAATAAGACACGCAGCTTCTCCTCGACCTGGCGAACCCTCTTCTGCGCAGACCGCGGGCTTCTTGGCTTCGCGCATCGTCGGTGGTATTCCTCCAAGTCGACCTTGACTGCCTCGCTGTTGACGATGCGGTGCTTGGTTGGAGCTGCTAACGATGGTGGCGAAGGAGGAGGCGGAAGGCTCTCCTGTGAGAGTGTCGGTGCAGGTATTTCACTTGTGCGAGGTGGCGGCGGAGTTGTGGAGTCGCACTGCACGGCACGGCCGAACGGCATGCGTACACCGCGCGACTTCCACGTGTGCGCTAGACGCGCACGCTCCGCCGCCGACCTTGGCGTGATGACGCGATCTCTGGGGTAGCTCGTCTCCTGTCTTAACGGGACAGTCTGAACCAAAAGTTGCGCTTAAGTTGCTCTGAGCGCTTAAATGTCCGGCCCATGGCTGATTTTCCTAAGGCGCTTTAGTTGCGACCGTCGAAAAACTGACTGCGTCAGCCTAGCACGAGCCCTTTTATGGGGAAAGCTGGAGCAGCTCCGAAAGAGGAGAAATGATAATGTTGTCATATTTTTGAATTTTCCCGCTTCTCACGTATACCTAAAATCTTAGGTTCGCTGAGAAAGTGACGTGGCAACGCTATGCTTGTAGTAAGAGAGGGGGAACTCGTGGCTTTGCTGGCACGAGTTGTGTTGCCGCGGGAGAGTGGGGAAAGAGAAAAGGACGGACTATAGCTCCCCTCTGCATTCTTGAGACGGGACTAGCCGTGCTGGCTTGTTTACATGTATATATACAGCTCTGAGTGTTCAAAACTATAGTATGAAATAGAAACGCGACTCTTTTTGAGCGTGATTATTTTTTCTTTACAATATTTCGTGAGTGAGAATAACGAATTTTTCTATGGTGTAATCAAATAATATTCTATTTATTTAGGTTCTCTTTTATACTCTTTTAGATCATTTATGTGGAATCTTCCTTTTTCTTTTTGTTTATCGCGATCAAATAATAAATAAGTTGTATTGCCAATTTTTTTTATTATTTCGTATGGACCTTCGTAAATTGAAAAAAAATTCGCAATTTTTTTCTTGTCTAAATCTGAAATATTCATTTAGACTTCGTCTCCCTCTTCAAATTCAAGAAAAAAATGTTTTCTTTTGTAAATTATATTCTTCTGCACATTTTTGCGCTTTTGAAATTATACGTTCCCGAGCGAAATCAATTTTTTGTTCGAGCGGAGGTTCGACATCTGATTTAATTGGATATATCCAATTTTTCTACGCACGTTTAGGTTTGATTCCCATGTGTAATTCGATCGGAGTAAATCTTGTTGTTTCGTGATACGTTTCATTTATAATAGTTTGGATAATATTAATATATCTGACCTAACCGGTGTATTTCTCACTAGTAAATGTACGAAAAAATCTACCGAGCTCCTTATGAACCCGCTCGACGATGTTACTCTGTGCATGTCGGATAGATGAAAAAACTAAATCAATATTTTCTTCGCGTAATTTCTCGATTCAAGTATTTGCAGTGAACTGTGAACCGTGATCACATAAAATACGCTTCGGTTTTCCGTATGACAAAACATAATCATTAAAAATTGTCTTCATCGTTGTAGTACATGTTTGTCTACGAATCGGATATAGTACAACGAATTTTGAAAACGCGTCTATAGTTACAAGTATATATTTCATACCGCCGCGTCCGGTCGGTAACGAACCATAGAAATCAATGGATAATAAATCATGTGACGCTGCTGGTATTATCGACTCCATTGGCACTGTACATGGTCGTGTGGAAATTTTGTTACTCTGATATGAGTCACAAAATGAAATGAGCTTTTGAGCTTTATGTCTTAAATTTTTTATATAGAAATCTTCTTGTAACATACGAATGACTTTTTTCGCGCCTACATGGCCATAAGTCTTGTGTGTTTCAAGGATAAGTATTTTAATCATTTCTTTTGGAACCATTGTTTTGTATTGTTTCGATTGGTTCTTTTTATAAATTATATCATTTTCAATTAAATAAGTAGCATTATTGCTTTGATTCTTTTGATCTGAATTTTTTGTAAATAATTGATTTAAATATTCGTCATCGTGTTGTAACTTTGACAAATGTTTAAATTTAAACATTAAATCTTTCGTGAATTTATATCTTTTAAAAATTGCAATAATAATCTCGCCCGGTTTTTGTAGTTCTTCTGAATTAAAGTTAGGATGTCGACTTAACATATCGGCTACAACGATTTCTTTACCTGGAACGTGATCAATCACTAAATTATAGTCTTGTGTGCCCAAAATCCACCGACGGATTCGGTTGCCAACAAATTTGCATTTGAATAGGAATATTAGAGCTTTGTGATCCGTTTTTATGTAAACTTTTGCGACTCGTAGATAGGTACTTAATTTCTGCAAACTCCATACAACCGCGAGAAGTTCTTTCTCTATAGTAAAGTATGTTTTTTCTGCTGCTTTGAGTGTTCGACTGATACAAATAATAACCCGTTCATCACTGTTATCGCCAATTTGCGATAATGCACCGGCAATTGCAAAATCCGACGTGTCACAACGATGAATATAAGGTTTGGAAGGGTCGGGATATGCTAGGCAAACATTTTTTTCGAAGAGTTCTTTGACTCGCTCAAAAACTTTTTGATGACTGTCCCCCCACTCCCAGGATTTTTGTTTTTCTTTACGTAATAGCTCTAATAACGGTACTAACTCATGCGCATGACTTTTTGTGAATTTCGCGTAAAAATTTATTGTGACTAGAAATGCTTGTAACTGTTTTAGATTCTTAGGAATTGAATAGTTTTTTATCGCTTCAATTTTATTCTCTTAAGGTTTTATCCCCTTTGAAGATAAAGTAAATCCTAAGAACCGAGTTTCATTTTTGAAAAATTCTGATTTTTTGAAACTTAAAGTGAAATTCCATTTTATTAAACTTTGAAATAATTCTTCTAAATGCCCCAGGTGATCTTTTTCACTTTTTGAGATACATAAGAAATCGTCTACGAAATTTAATATGGAATCACCAAGATTTTTTGTTAGATGAAATAAACCGCGTAATAAAGCAGCGCTGCTTATCTTTGTACCGAAAGAAACTACTTCAAATTCATACAGTTTTCCTTTGAACATAAATGCAGTATATTTTTTACTCTCTTCACAAAGAGGAATTTGCCAGAAGCTTGATGTTAAATCAAGACTCGACATGACTTCTACCCCGAACATTGTTGTAAGAGTTCCTCGATATTTTGAGGTGATTCTAGATCATCCTCAAACATCTCGTTTACTTTACATGCGTCTAGGCATAAACGAATCGACCCGTCTTTTTTGAATACCGGTACTATCGGACTTATAAAATTGCTGCTTGAACCACGTATGATTTTCCAATCCAGCATTCTCCCAATTTCTTCCCTGAGTTTACTTTTCATATTAGTTTCTACAGGATATGGAGGGATAAAAAATGGTTCAGGATTTTTTACTTTGATTTTGTATTCGTATTATACTAATCTGCCTGGTTTCTTATAGAATACTTTTCGATATTTTTGTAATAAATTTCTGAGTTTATCAATCGTTTCTGGACTTTTCGTTATACAGAATTTTAGTTTATCGTCGATATCCTCATCGGATATATCGTAAGGATCGACTAATGAATTACGGTTATTATATGAACTCGTTAATTCATTTAGAAATTTTTGGCATCGGGCTTTGTTTAGCACTGACCGGAATGATGAGTGAAGATCAACATCAGTAGTTGTTTCTTCCTCGATAATTTCTATATAACGATGATCAATTTTCGATTCTAATAAATTCTGATTTTTATAAGATATTTTTTCAATTGTATTCTCTATACGAATTGTTACTTCATCGTATTTTTTATCTATAAGAAAACCGAGTTCTTTGATTGCATCGATTCCAATAATACAATCTCGTATTAATTTTAGAATAATCAAGAAAATCAAGTCTTTTGTATAAGTACCGATTTCTGTAGGGCACATCAATTGTTTATTTAACCGAGTCGATTTTAATCCCGTAGCACCTCTGATTATAGTACCTACGATAGGCAAACTCACAACGTTTTTAAATTTTTCTAAGTTGGAATTATAGAAGTTTTCAGAAATACACGTAACTTGACTACCGGTGTCAATTAGGGCTTTTACTGGAATATTGTTGATTTTAATTGTAATTTCCGGGCAGGGAAAAATTTCGTCGTTTTCAGTGTTATCTTCAGATTCATATAATAAATCATCTCGTAGATTATTGAAAATTGTGCAAATTGGAATCTATTTATTAGTTGTTTCTTGAATATTTGAAATTTTATTTATATTATTTTCCGAGGCACAAGAAACAACCGTTATTGGTTTTTTGGCAAACCCCAAGTGTCTATTAAGCAATCATTTAAAGAATCTTCTAATGAAAAGTTAATCATAGTAGATTTACAAGTTATTTTTTTGGATTTTGTACCCGTTTCTTTAGCAGGAGCCTTTGTCGTATTACTCGCTTTTGTCTCAATTGCATTCAGCGTTTGTGTCTGAGGAGGTTTATTTTGAAAATTTTTATTTTGAAAATTTGTTTGTTGATTCTGCGTTAGAATCATCAGGATTGGATTTTTTCTTAAATAAAGATTGCCTTTGACTGTGACTGTCGTCTTTAAATGCAAGTAATTCGAAAAATTTGTCTTGAGTAGTAATATTTTGTGATTTTACAGTAAAACGAATATCCCAGTCGAAATGGTTTGAGATCTTTCATACAATCTCGGCTTCCGAGAAATTTCGTTCTAAGTCTTGTGCGAATCCCCACACATACGTAGCATATTCGAGATGAGAGTATTTTGAGCCAGAATTATATCTGTTGTACTCTACTCTTCGTGACCATTTATCTTGAATATCCTCGTTCTCTCTCTTATAGTAATTAGACCTATCCTCGTTCCAGAATCGAGCTTCAAATTTTCTCTCGAAATCGGACATAGTATTTATGGTTTACTGTGCCATGTCGAACTACGAGGAAGCTGTATTTTCTAACGTTTGACTAATTATTATATTCATTTCGGCGCCGTCCACGTTTAAGACATCTATATATCTTTTAAGATCGCGCAAATACCGCATAGGTTTTTCTTTGCTATCGGCTTTGAAAGTGGACGGTTTGAACTTAGGGTATTTCGATGTGAGACTCAGAGTTGTGTTATTTCTATCTAAAGTAATTTGAGAAGTGTGTTATTATACGTTGTATGCTCAACCTCAAGTGATTTGATACGTGTTTCATTCGACTGAGTTGTTTTTAATAAATTTTGATTTGTATTCGTCAAAGTAGTTAATCTTGTGGTTATGTATTTTTTCAGATTCATTAATAAAACCGCGTCTTCTTCATGTTTTCTTATAGCCATATTCATTAGAGCTTCTACGTTTGCCGAAGGGCTTGTTTTCGATTGGGGGCCTCGAGAGGGAGTTCGGAAAATTTAAGAGCTACTTTACTGTCAATGGATTTTTCAACGTTTTCTTTAAATATTTCCAAGTCGTCGTTATCCGGCTTGTTTAATATGCTAGAGTCAATCTCATCGACTCTTGTTTTAAGCGTGTCATAGTCTATATTTAAATGGGTGTATTTCGAACCGTTCTGTTCGACTCGTTCGCGAATATTTTTGTGTTTTTTATTTAAATCATTGCCGATTTCCGACGTTTCTGTTTTCTCTAAGAGATATTTTAGAGCTTCGTGAACTTTTCATGCCCAGTTGGCGTTTAACGAGGGATCGTCGATAATAGATTGATTCGCGTCGTCTGTAGTGAGAACTGCGTTGAGCGTATCATTTAATTGTGATTTCAGGATTTCCGCTGAAGCGCTTCGAGTGACTGGACCGCTCTTTCTAAACGTGCTAGAAAATATGCTCTTGCCTGCGGCCGCCATTTTGTGTTCGTATGAATTATTTGTGACTGCGTAAAATGATTGCAAGTCTGTTTGTTTGTGTAGATTGCTTAATAATGCAAATCAAAATTGTTTGTATTGCATAAATTGCATTTGAGTTATTGCGTAAATTGCAATATATGTGTCATAGAAGAATTTGATTATTATTGTAATAAGTTCCACTTTGAGAACCCGGTATCCTGGCAGGATTGCCAATGAAACGGTCACGACTTATCTCGGTCCTGTAGTAATTAAATTTATGTAAGAATACAAAATCTATTGATTTTACTATCTGAAAAGTCGCGAACATTTACTAATCAGCGTCGTGATTCTGACAACAGATTAAATAGAGAGATTTTAAATTTTTATAATAATTCTCAATTATGATAGTTCAGGTCCGGGATACCAGGTAGTGAAGGTTTATCGCAATAAACAGATATTTGTTCTTTATAACAAAAATAAATATATTCAAATAAATAAATAATAGAATATTGCGTATATCTTGCATATATTCTAAGTATCACAACAATTAAATGGATAAATCCGCTTTGATTTTTACAAACAAAAATAAAGAGATACGCGTTTAAGTTGCGTAATCTGATTTGAATCGTATTGTTACAAGAAAAGATTTTATGCAGATACGCTTAAATTTGCGTTATCTGATCGTATTCGAAATTTTATAAGTTTAAATTAGGTAACGAAATTTTTCTAAATTATTTTGAAATGTAATTTTTCTAAGTCTAGGACTGATACGCTTTATGATGCGATATCGTGCCTAACTCGAAATTTTTATAAATGTAGAAATATTTGAAAATATTTGAAAGTCTTTTACCTGCTCAAACCATAAGTTGCTCGAGAGTAGGGACTAGGCGCTTTAGTTGCGCTGGCGTTTAAGTTGCGCTCCTGCTAGTGAGCTCATACTGGCTGTGCGGGCCTTTTTATAGGCCTCGGAGCGAGCGGGGATCGTGCCGCCGAAAATACTATCACATTCACACTTTCACACAGATATTTACACCTATGTACAAAACCCATTCATACAAATAATTTATAATATGCGCGCACTACGCCGCCGCCGTCGCTTCTCCTTCTCTTACGCCGCTGCGCTCGCCGCTTCTATATATATATATATGGTATGTTGCGCGCTCTCTCTCTTCTTTCGGTGTTGCTGCTACCGCCGCTCGCTGGCTCGTGGCACTGCTGAAGTTGTGCTGTCAGCTGTAGCGTGGGCTCATCCTAATTGAAAATGGGGGAGCGCGATACTCGCGTAAAATCTAAAAATGTATTCAATATATTTTAGTTTTTATTCTGTATAGTTTTTTGCGTAGCTTGTACGGGACGTTGCAAGGTGCTATGAATTAATTAATTTGTGCTGAAAACCCAAAAACTGCCAAAATTGACATCTTTGGGTCCTTATAATTTTGGTAAAAAATAATTTAAAAATCTGGAAAAATTTAGTTGCATTGAAAACTGTTTCTGAAACATATTTACCGTGGGTTGAAGAAGAAAAAAATTTTTGATCTTCGATTTGACCGAGAACCATCCATATATATATGTATATATATATGTGTATATGTATATTACCTGAATAACTGATTTTATTTGATCCCCAAGATAAATTGTGCGCATTTCAGTCACATGATCCCCAAGATAAATTGTGCGAATTTCAGTCACCTCCCACATAGATGTTTTTATAACTTGTTGCACTGTTAAGAAGGTTGTTCTATTCATTGATGACGCTTATTTGGCTGATGTCCAGTATATGGATACAATTATCAGTGAATTGTCATCATTGCAATTTTGCAGGTAAAATGGAATTGGTATGGCTATTGGTTCTATTGCATTTTCACTATGATATATGTACTCTATCACTTTAAAAGAAATATTGCTTTTAATAATTATTGCAATACACTATGTGGACTGCATTTTCTGTCTTTTCTTATCACACTATAGTTAGGTATTTTAAATTTGAAGAATTTGTCTAGACAAGTTTCTCGGAGTGTAAAAATGTCATAATTATTTATTACATCTCTGAAAGTTGCTATTTAGTTTTTATACTGCAACAGTTTCATTGCATCATTTTTAGTTCTTAACGCTCCATCTTTTAGTTGAAAACAAGCTTATGTTTTGAATAGTTTAGTAGATTGTTGAACTATAGTAGAGTTAAATATTTGTAGAGTTTTGATTTCAACGTATTCAAATTGATTGTTGCCTTCTTGCAGAACGTTAAATATATTATCGTAAAAGTATAGGTCATTATTCAGGTAGTGTAAGACATATTTTTGTGTAAGATTAATTTTTTTGTCAATCAGATATCCTTTATCATTGAGGATGATAAGAGAAGATCCCTGTAATGAGTGACCTGGAGTTTCAGTTAAAAGGTTATTGTTTGCAATTCTGTTATATTTGAGAGACAAGAACTTTAGATTGTATTTACCATTTGGAGAGATAAGTAGATTTTTATGATCTAGGTTTCAATTGACTTTTTGATCACTTCGATGTTCATTTAAAATGAGTTACTTATAGTAGGGTTAGTCGCAGTAGTTTGAAGCTTATACGTTGTACGAGTTGTGACATCTGAGAAAAATCTCCTTCTTGGACTGGTGCGGATTTGGCTTTCATTTGTAATTTCATTTGGAGTTGTTGATAAGATATGCTCTGGAAGTCAGAAATAATACTTTTTTTGTTGAGATCAAGCTGGTTGTAATTGTATTCAGCTTCTTGTATAGTGATGTTTCTTTTTGCTGCTACGGTTAATATTTCCTGTTTTTATTTTATGGCGTTTGCAGGTTTCATTGATTGGGAAATGTTATTCTAGACACTTGATGCAGAAAATTTGCTCTTTATCCATGTTGCTGTTTTTGGAGTCATGATTTACATTGCGACGGTACGTTGTCCGTCGCAAGGCCGCCTTTCCCGAAAACATAATAATTGCGAAACGCAGTTATTAATGCGCGTGTGTTTTGTGTTTTGGTGAGGATCGGAGAAGAAGAGAGCATCGAGAGGAGAGGACAGGAGTTTCCGAGGAACAGTGGAGCAACGAGGAGCAACAGTCAGTTCTAGGAAGGCCAGCGAGGTGACATGCGAGGAATGTGTGTCGCGGGCGAGTACTTGTAGCTCTGCTGCGACAGAGCCCCGGTATAATGTACGTAAGAGTGAGTGAGAGAGAGTATGGAGACGCGCGCGGTAACGGTGTAGCCATTCGGGCGAGAGAGAAGCGCGAGATCCGCGAGGGAAGGGGCGTGCTCGCAGAAACAGCGAGTTTTCAGACCCAGAGAGATCTGCGAGGCTCGTCGGCCGACGTCGCGGCCCGATGGGGGAGCGCGCTGATTGGCCGCGAGCGACGAGCGGGTCCGGGCGCGCGAGTCGCGGCGGGCAGCCCGGAGTGAGCCTTGGGCCGACCGCAAGAGAGGACGTGCGTTCGTGTGTGCGACTTGTGGGGATTAGCGAGTGTCGTGTGCGGGGTGAGTGAGAGAGAGAGAGAGTGAGAGAGAGAGAGAGAGAGAGAGAGAGAGAGAGAGAGAGAGAGAGAGGAATTGTGAGAAGAGGTCCACGAGAGCAGGCTCATCATCACCAGGTCCAGAGGAAGAGGACGTGGGTGCTGGCGACCAGCACGAGAGGACGTAAGGAGGAGAGCGGATGCTGAGACGAGGTCGTGAGGAAGAAGACGGAACTGGGAGTCAGAACTGGAGGACGCGGAAGGAGGCGAGGAGAGCAGAGGCCGTGTCGAGGTGGCGAAGAGGAAGGTATCTGTGGAGCCGAGTGTGAGTGTGTGGGAGAGAGAGAGAGAGAGAGAGAGAGAGAGAGAGAGAGAGAGACGCGAGTGTATAGAGAGTGTGTGTGGTGTGAGGGACGCGACAAAAGTTCGCGAGAGAAAACGCGAGCTGAAACTCGCGAAAACAGTGGAAAGCGAGAGAAACGCGGGAGAAACTCAGAACCGTTTCTCAGAAGTCGGGACCGTTTTGTGTTGCTAGCGTGCTCGCGTGGAGAGAGAGAGAGAGAGAGAGAGAGAGAGAGAGCGGGCGAGCGAACAGCGCGTGGCATCGGGGCCGAGCCGAGCGCGAGCGTGGCTCGCTGCTTTACCGACTTCGTCGGGACGGTCGAGCCGAGCAAGCGAGAGAGTATCGAGTGTGTGTAAGAGAGAGAGAGATAGAGAGAGAGAGAGAGAGTGATGGAGAGTCGGGAGAGGCGCATTATCACGCGGAGAGTGGATTTTGTAAGTTGGAGAGTGAGTGAATAAAAAGGGAGAGTTTAAGCGAATTCGAGTGTAGTTATTCACCCTGAATAACCCGATTTAGGGCGATTTGACGGAACCTCCTCCGAGATCGCAAGGAGATTCGGAAACGTTTTAAAAATAATAGTGTCGTGGAGCTAGTGGGAATAATAGTTTCGCGGGTTTTGCCACGTCACAACATCTTCACAGTCGATAAATACAGGCTTTGATCTGCAAAAGGATTTCGTACGGTCATATCTAAAGCAGCATGTGTATAGTTTCACTGTTAGAATTTAGCATTCGACTGCATATTTAATCCTGTATAGGTATGCATATTGAAGAATTACTTGTCCTTTGTAGATGATCATTACTGTCATTTTGCGTGTTAAGACTGTCTCAGACTCGTATAAAGTGCGTCTGTTAAACCTTTTGACACTATGTTCGATGACTCCTTTTCTATAGATGTAAAAGTTAGGTATGATCGGTGTAAGATCTTTCTTATTCCAGTTCCTTGATCGTTGAAATTTTGTTTGCTACATTTCTGTTATGTGTTACGAATAGTTTGAAAAGTGGGAATTATTGTTCTGTCAATCACATTTGGTTTTAATACTCTTGGTTTGGTATTTGTTGATTTTTCTTTAGTGTTCAAGTTTCACTTATTTGACACTATGAATTTGTAGGGCGGATGAACATCATTTGTATATAAAGTGACAGATGGAAGACTGTTTGAAATCTGGGCTTGGTCTTGTGAGCCAGAAAATTGATTACTGTTTGTCTGCGAGTACTAAATTATGTGCAGTTTCTTTGTGTTGTCAAATTTTTTGAATATTATTGTTGGATGAGTTTTATTCATTGGATTATGATCTGCTTTAAGTTTTATTTTAACTTTGTTTTGAAGAGTAGTCCATAAGGCTATCCTTTTTCCTTAGTTAGCTGATCTTTTAGGTTTTTTTTTTTTTTTGCTGACTTTTTGTTAAGTATCTTTAGTGTGTTCAATTATCTGAAGCTTTTTATATCATTATATTTATACCATACAACTGGCAATCGACGTAACAGAAGAAGACGGAAAGAGCTGTAACTGGCCGAGACGACTCATACTCCACCAATCAGCAGCGATGAAGAAGGAAGTAAGTTATGGGGCGGTTCGAGAAGGAAAGCAACGCGACAAGCACATTGAGACTAACTTGATGTATATCTATCGTCACGCGTATATCGTCACGCTCGTCGATCATAATAAGTCATTCGTACTATGTTGTAAGACGTGTGTGAGTCGTGAATTACATAAGTGCTCGATTTGGATATTTCGCGAAGAAAACGTTAATGAGCGTGATTCGATGCACTATAATTTGAATAAGTTGAGTAAATACTTGGTGACACAGAGGTCACGATGGTTATTGCCACGTGGCAACTTGAAGCGTAGGTCATCTTGGCACGATGTGACTTTTTGCGTATGGGCGTGCTCAGTTAAGCAAAAAAGAAAGAAAGAAATTTGAAAAAAATTTTAAATTTTAAATACCAAAAATTTTGAAAATTCAGTCTATGTCAACAATGGATGTGTAGGTTCCACTTTTCTTAAATAAAGTTCTATATGCAACACGAGACTAAAGTCGATCATTCACACCCGCGGGAATAGTATACGATTATAGTCACTTGTTGCAGAATGTACTATTCATTATCAAATAGAAGAGTACAAAAGTAACATAGAATTATGTATGGAGTAAAAACAATTCCGATATTAAAGCAATATTGTTACGAGTGAAGAGTGCAACGAAAAGTGACAGACCCCGGGTTTTAATCGAGATTCTCTGGCTTGCAAGGCAGATGTTCTGTCGTTGCGCCACGGCCGCCACCGCATTGCACTCTTCTACTCGCTCTCTTATAGTAATTAGATACCTGTGACGTGTATCGATACGTGACAATATATAATGTTAAAGGAAGCTACGTGCCGAAGAATTGGCAGCGTTTTTTTATTATAGTTGTAACATCTGATACAAATTTTATACAGATCTTTTTTTAGGTTTCGATTTCTTTTATTTAACTCAGAGTTGCAGAAATAGTAGAAATTAGACCATTCACAATAAATAAATTAAAATTTAATCGTTAATCAATTTTTTTCTAATCGACGATTAAAATTTAATCTAGTATTAAATTTTAATCAATTACTTATTCTGATAAGGAATTGAGTTGGTATTTAGCTCTCACGCAAGAAATAAATGTACTCACAGATTTTTAGTTAAAGTTATTCAGACGGAAATCGTTTATTTATCCAAACCTAGCTTAAATATTTGATTCAATCACGGAAATTTTCGGCGAAGTCGCGAAAACCATCAGTGTTGTCTGGAAATTTTACGATGTTCGCCTATCTATATGTCATCCTGACTAAATCTGTTCCATTTGTTTGAACTCGCGTGTCGAAGCGTAACGAAATAAATATACGCTCGTATCAAGATTCAATCACAGTGACGCGATTCAACAATTCTATATCGCACGGCGACGATTCGGATCAAAAGCGCGACTAAACTTCGCTATGGTCGCTAAACACTTGAGATGTTTTATCCGATCAAAAATTATTTTTGGCCAATAAATTGTTAAAATCGCTCTACCATAATCTCGTACGACGAAGCGTGCTTCTACTCGACGGTTAACTAGCACAAAATTCTTAGAAATTGCTCTGCGATGAATAATACAATTACATAAGCCTAATTCGTTCGAATCTCTAAAGAAAATATTCTAAAATAATTTTACGTTTAAAAAAAAAAGAGAAAACTCGTTAAATTATGAACGAGTATTTGATACAATTTTTCTTGTCTCATGCCTCGAGTATGCTGCGCTGCATTTCACAAATACTAGCGCGACAATAAATTCTACTACATCTGAAAAACTCAAAATATCAGTCAAATCATCTCAATCATCAACTTAAACTCAAATCATGCGAGTCTATGGAACTCCCTTTCGCAGGATGTGCGGACTTTGCCTTCACTGGCCGGATTTAAGCGAGCTTTGCGTAAACATCTGATGCGCAATGATCTGTGATGTCATAATTTATGTACCTGCGATCTTATTTATTGTCGACTGTAATTTTAATCGTAATGACGTGATGGAATAAGTGTAGTAAAACGTAATATTAATATTATAATAAGAAATAATAAGCAATTAATGTACGAACTGTGATATGACTGATGTGTCAATGAGCTATTCAAATGCTAATCGAATAGTACAAACTGTAATACTGTGTATGATATCATGTATATTTTGTTTTTTCAATCACGAGAATAAAACTTATTTCGTATTTCTAATTCTAATTTCTAATTTCTAATCACAAATGTTCATTTAACCTAAATTTACAAAAAATACGAATAAACGTGCTCGACGCAAGCACTCGCACACGCGGTAGACCACAAGTGATCTTAATATGGCAACTTCTTCTTCTTCTTCCTTACAGGAGCTGGCCCATAAGCCCCGTTTCCGTCTTCCTGGATGATAATTGGCTCTCCCCAACATGTAGCGCCCTCTTTTTGCACGCACGTGATGGGAATCCGGCTACAGATCTCACGCGCGTACATTAGGTCGCACGTGAGAAATAGCAAGATAGGCGAGCCTTCCCTTCCTAGTGATACCTCTCTTTTGCTTGCGCTAATGGCTGGGCCATGCGCACGCGGTGGATGTAATCTTCTCTCTCTCTCTCTCTCTCTCTCTCTCTCTCTCTCTCTCTCTCTCTCTCTCTCTCTCTCTCTCTCTCTCTCTCTCTCTTGTCTGGTGTTGCGGCGATTTTAATCTAGCGCGCGGCGTCGCTGCTCCTCTCACTTGGACTTGTGCGGTGGGGCAACGCTCTTGCTCTCACGTATAGCACTGCTGGATGTTACTCTCGTACGCGTGCCGCGGTGCGGCGCTCTCTCTCTCTCTCTCTCTCTCTCTCTCTCTCTCTCTCTCTCTCTCTCTCTCTCTCTCTAGTGCATAGCGTCGCTGCTTCTCTTACTCGCACTCGTGTGTGCTCTGCTGACGACGTCGTCTACTTTGCGATAGTGCGTATCAGCGTGCTCGCTTGTACTCAAGAAAAAGAATAAAGAACGTTCCTTGTTAATCGATGTAATTTGTAACACGATATTCGCGTCACAAGCTTATATTTCTTATATCATTGCCAAGAAGGTTAGAAAGGGAAAAACAAGGCAAAACCGCCAAGTAAAACTGTTGCTAGAGGAAGGCCACTAATTCGTAGATACGAAACGCTCTTTGGATCGATGCAGAGGAACGTAGGTGTCGGGGCTGAGTCGCTGAACGATGCAAAATAAAGAAGACGAGTTTAATTCTGAACCCTTAATCACCGCAGTGGATAGTAAATATATGGAAATGTCAAACTTCAAAGGAGAAGCCAACTAACACTAGGCTACGTAATGGGACCCCACAAAAGTATTGTTTAACGATAGTGCCTTCAGGGATCTAGTGATCAAGGGCCACTTGTGCAAAGCTTGCTACGCCACAGTATAAAAAAAGACAAACGTAGTGCTGCCTGCAGAGAGTAGGAGATAAATAAAATATACTAAACGCCTAATAAAGACCCGTTAAAACCTACTACATGAAATAACACAAGATCTTCAGAGCAGGGCTAAGTTGACGCTCGCCGGTTGCCGCAGTGCGACTTAACTTCGATTGCTAAGGGCTAAGCGAGAAGGATGTGAGATAAACTGGGTCTTGATACTCCAAGACTGCTGGTAAGTACAGGGGCTTGGGCGGTTTAGCCTACCTGCTCTGGCTGCCCTATCAACCGGCGAAAATCGTGATAGCTATGGCGGTGCCGGGTGGCGCCCGGACAGGGTACTGCTATATACAAAAGGGGGGTCTCACTACCCTCCCCTATACGCTTTTTGAGGACGATTTACGCTGTAGCACAAGGCCAGAACACATGCCTGCGAGGCTAGAATTTGGAGAGAAAAACGAGTGGAAAGTAGGTGGGAGGAGAAGAGAAACAAAAATTAATAGAAGAATCAAGATAAGACGTTCAACTACAAGATAAAACTTGGTGTCTTCCGATACCCCAATAAGTGTCAATGAAACTGAGTCCTTCACCCAGAAAATAGACGACAATATTAATCTGGAAAACACTAGCACTGGCGTCATGAATGTGGCTAATTCAAGCGCAAGGAAAGACTCAAAGCCCGGGATAAAATCCGAATGGCAGAGGGGAACAGTAAGAAGACTTGGTAGAAGATACGAGAAAAGCTGGACTTAGTTGCTAGGTTGCTAACAAGAGTAAGGAGATCCTTAGTCTGAGACAAGAGTATCAGCTAAGACAAATAGAAACTTCACTGAGGATGCAGCTTATCGATAAGAAGGACACAAACGATGCAGACAGTAGGAACGTCGATCTCGGCAAAACCACCGATAAGAATGTCGTTAGTTAAATTAAGAATGAAGCCAAACAAACTGAAATAAATGTGTCTAAGTCAACTGGAGGGGCAGCCAGAGAGTAACAAGAAAAGAACAAAGAAAAGGCAAGAAAAAATTACTAAAAAACTTAAAACGGCTAGAAAATAGTATGGGCCCGCGAACAAAAAATGAAGTACGCTGAGGAATCTTATAAACACAATCCGCAGAAACAAACAGTGACTTAAAAAGTTATAGGACGTACTCAAATGTACTCTCTCTCTCTCTCTCTCTCTCTCTCTCTCTCTCTCTCTCTCTCAAATAAAAAAAAGCTGTTTTGGAAACTCATGGTTATTGCAGTGTTAGCGATCTGTGTATGAAGCATAAATATTGAAGATGAAGTTAAACATAATAGGCAAAAAATGTCAATATCTGGGAATAATTTTTATAGTTGATAGTGCTTAGTATAAGAAACTTAAAAACTGTATAATATTAAATTGTTGTTATATTTATTATTGATGAAAGGTTTATTGTTGGAATGATTAAGTTAACAATAGTAGTAATTAAGTAAGTTTTTACGTTACTTTTCAAATACCAGACATTCGTTCAGATTATTAACTGTATATATTTGCACTGCTTTGAAGTTCTTACATGCACTGCAAGTTCTTTTTTGTTTTTAAATAAATAAAAAATGATGTATTTAAATATTAACATATTTTTGTACTACTTACGGCTGCTACGTTTTGTTGTTGCAAAGCAAGATGTTGTTTCGCCAATTCGGATTGAGTTGGCAGCGAGGTGTATGCATTACTATTTCCATCAAATGTTGGAGGTGGAAGCATAACCGGCACAAGCGGTGGTTGAAGATTCATTGCTGCAAGTGCAGGTACATTAAGTCCTAATGGTAGCCCCATCATACTCATCATTAAACTTGGATACTGATGAAGTTGTTGTTGCAATTGCGATGCAGCCATTGCATTAAAAGCTGCTTGCATGTCAGACATATGTTGAACCAATGTTAATTGTGCCTGTTGTTGTTGAATAAGATTTTGCGGGGTGTTGCTTTGTGATGTTGGGGCAGCCGAATCTGTACTTGATACAGGTGTATTGCTTAATGCAGGGGTAGTTGCCGGAGTAGTGGAAGTGGCTTCTGGTGTTTTACTTACACCATCCTTTTGTTCTAAAACATCATCTTTTTCCTTGATTTCGTAAATGCTATTATTCTCTTGATGTTGAAATGATGTAGGAGTAGTGGTGACTGGAGCAGTATTAGTGGAAGAAGATGTTGCCGCGGTTACGATTACGATTTTCTTTTCATATTCACTTTTAAAATGTTGCGCATATTTTTCTAAAAATTCTCGAGGTACTAAATCTCTGTGAACTTCTTCACAATGAGCTTTAAGAACCCAAACGCTACTAAATTCCTTATTGCAATGTTGACACGTACTTCTTTTTATTTCTGGAATTATTTCTTCTTCTCCTTGTTCTTCAATATCTTGTTCTTTATCTTGATAATTATGTGTTACAAATGAATGTTTTAATTCTTCTTGACTGTGATGACCTTGATGTATGTGATAAGAAACAACAGCTTCTTCTTCTTCTTTTCTTTGCCTTCTTTGGTGATTCTCATTAAACTGCATTACTAAGTCAAATCCAAAACTTTCAAGTAAATGTTTGTACATTTGCGATGTTTTGTGTTTTGGTTGGTATAATATATCTTGCGTAGAACTATGAGATTGGATATTTGATGCCATACTCTGCTTATCGTGTGATCCACTCGATGACACAGATGGAGGTGGAGTTTTGGAAGGAGAAATCGTTAGTTGTTGTGACGTTGCTAATTGTTGAAATAAAGCAAGTGGATTGCTAAAAATGCAATACAATTGTTGATGATTAGATAATTGATCTTGGTTTATAAATAATGCATTACATTTCGTGCATGCCAACATGTGACTACTGTTCTCTAAATTGTTACTTGTTGAACTGTTTGGACTTAAAGTGGGCTGTTCAATCAAAGGTCTTGCTAAGTCTAACTGTCCAGAAATTGCCAAATCATGAATTTTACTTGCTCTAGTTTGATGAAGTACACTTCTTTTATGAATATCTAACGTGCTTCCTTGAGAATAAGCAACTTTGCATATATTGCACTTATACGGTTTTTTATCTGGATCGTGAATAATTTCATTAATATCTGTAGGACTTAACAATGGTGCTGTAGTTACAAGCGTATTATTGTTACCTTGTTCTTGCATTGCTCTTTTAAGCTTGTGTAGATGACTTACGCTGTTATAATGAACAAGCAGTATATTTTTTTGGGTAAAACTTTCCTTGCAAACATCGCATTTATACGGTCTATTTGGATCTAAATATTTTTCCATTGGATATGGCATTTTCTCTCCTTTTCGGTGTAACAGTGTTTTATTATGTCCAGTAAGATAGCATTGTTTCGTGAAAGCAACTTTACAACGATGGCATTTAAATTTTCGACCTGGATCATTATATGAATCTTCAGCAACAGATTGACTGTTAAGATAATCTTCTAATAATCGTTGTTCTTTGTGAACAGGAGACATATCAGTAATTTCATTTTCATCATCATCGGGTTTTATTTCTTCACTCATTGCTTGTTCACTATTAAAAATACCTTGCCTTCTAAAAGCTTCTTCGGTTAACGCTTGTAAGAGTGGATGAGAATTAATGAGATTTTGCTTATATTGCATTAATTCATCTTCTTGCAGCTCAGCATGAGAAGTTTCCAAATGTCTATGAAGAGCTTGCACTGATCTAAAAGAACGACAACATATAGCGCATTTAGTTGCATCTCTTATAGCGTGGTACTGAGAATGTTGTTGAAGCCTATCTAAAGTTTTAAATGCTAAACTGCATTGGCCACATCTATATTTATATACATGTTTTTCACTCACTGCTAAATTTGGTATCGACGGAGTATGTGATTCTCTATAATGCTGTTGCAACTCTTCCATAGAACGACATACTCTTGTACAATTATTACATGTAGAGTGTTCTTCACCTTCATCATTAATAATTTGGTTAACATTTTCCATATCTTGATTTTTTTTTAATGCAATATTAGGGGACGCTGGACAAGGAATTGTTGCATTAGTACCACGTGGGTTATTATTTAGCCAGTGACTTTGATCGACAAGATGAAGCAGTCTCTGTAAACCATCAGAATTTACAGAATGAATCTGCATTACATGTTTTTCTAAAGCTAATCGATTTTTAAAACAGTCTTGGCACAAGGGGCAAAGAAAATCTAAATTATTACTTCCTTTTAAACCATCAATATTGTCGTCATTATCATGACTATGTGCGATTTGAAGATGATTTTGCAAATCTTCATTTGATGAGGATTGAAATGAACAGTAAGAACATGTATTATCTTCAGTCTCATTATCTTGTTCTTGCTCGTGTTCGTTTTCTTGTAAGTGTTCTATTTCTTGCTTTATTTCAGTACCACAATCAGTTTCATCTTCTTGACATTCTGTAAAATATATATTTTTAATAAAAATGATAGAAAATATTCAATTATGATTTTCATGTTTGCTTGCTAAGTATTTCAACATTGACATTGATTTTCATGATTATTAATAACATAATATTTTAAGTTGCAAAATCACAAAGCAAAGTACCATTGCGCTTGTTTAGGACCTACGACGTCATAAGTTCACGCAAGTACTTTCAGTGGTGTTCGCAGAGCGACATCAAAACGGTAAAAAGAAAAACAGTGTCGATGAGTGCAAAAGAGAGATATAACAAACAGCAAAATCCAACAGACGCGCTGCATCGCAGATTGCGCCACCTTTCATTGATTTCACGAACTTGCCTGCGATGAGACAATAGCTAACTAACTATAACGTGCTTGCGAGAACTATGACGCTACGAAATGTAATAGTGTACTAAATTTGGTATGTAAATGCTTATACATTAGTGTATGACGAGAGAGAGATAGAGAGAGAGAGAGAGAGAGAGAGAGAGAGAGAGAGAGAGAGAGAGAGACTAATTCTATTTAAATTTAAATACAATTTACAAGTATAATTATTTTCTCCTGGAATTTGTACGAATACAAACTAAGCCGGGTGGTAATCATCTGACGTTTTGGCATGATTATCAGCTAATTATTAGGGGATTATCTGGTAATAATCAGGTGAGCTTTCTCAGTAGATTAAGGGTCTGCCACTTTAATGCCAATTTTTTTCGGGACACATTGTGATGGCCAGGTTAAGTGAAAGCAAAAATTTTGAGATGAAACTGAGATTTTGAAATGAAAAATTTATAAAACAAAAACTTTAAATTGAAATACTGCGAATGGGATATTTGTAGTTGAAATTTTGCGAAAGGGATATTTGGGGTTATAATATTACGAAAGGGATATTTTAAGTAACTTTAAAATTAAGTTTTTTAAAATTATCCCAATTGTAATATTTTAGGACTAAAAATTGTGCCTCTTGTTCCGGTCTAATTCGTAATTTTCCCTTTTCCCTTTCGAATCTTTATTCTTCATAATATTTATCCTTCTTTTTCACTCATCTTTACTATAACGTATTAGCTCTAACTGAAGTCTGACTGGATGAACTGAATAAGGACGAAGTGGCAAATAAAAGTTTTTAGGCAACAAAATAACTTTATTTAAATATTCGTACAATCCTGTGCACAAGAGGTCATTCTATTTACGCACAAATTAAAAAAAAAATAAAAATCGTTACTTTGGGTTACCAGAGAATCGGAAAACAACAGAACGCCAAAGTGAGTTTCTCTTTATTACAATAGAGGAAGGATTGTTAATACTACGTTTTCAGAGCTGTCCGAGTAGAAATAATCTTATGTAAATAATTGTTAACAAGACTTCCATGGTAAAAATAACTTATTAAATCCCATTCGAAAAGTAATAGATTTCAATCGTGCTTCTTTATCAGGTAATATTAAATTAATTTACTTAGTCTTGATCAGATTGAATTAGTTGCATTCTTAAATAAAACGACGACACGGCAAGTGTGCCTTATTTTTGATGATCACTCAGCTAATTTAACCTTAGCTTAAAAACTTTGATGATCGACATCTTTCAACTGATTTCACTACATTCACTACATTTACTAATTTTATTTATACTTTTGTAAGCTGGGAAAAATTATTTCAATTATTTTATAACTTACAGAAGAAATTGGAATTATAATAAAAAATTACAGATATATAAAGATATAAACGAAACTTATAATTGCCAACATTTCAGCTTTTAAATTCTTTATAGTTAGTAATATCAATTTCAATTAAATGCAAAAATTGTAAAGAATATCCGTTTGTAGATAAAATAACATCGTTTTTTTAAATAACATTATGTTATTAACTTTTATTGAAAAAATTGGATAGTAACAATAATCTCTATACTTATCGTATAATTTCTTTGCATTAACTGGATTATGGAAAATACAAATGTAAGGAAGCACATTACGCATTGCTATTGGAAAGATTTAAATAGCTTCTTCTAAATATTTATCTTGTTTATCGTCTGTATTTAATTATTTTCTAGGCTAATGCTGCTTTGAAAATGTTATCTATACCACGTTCTCTGTAGTACGTTTGCAACACCCCGTATAAGCTCCACAGTGTACGCATGAGATACTCAAAAAAGTTATTCGAATATAATTTTAGAAAATACTCGGGTGTTTTTCGCTCCCCCACTCTTCACGCCGACGCTTCGGCCCATAGCTGAGCAAGACGTTTGCAATGAGCCACGTTCTTTTATTATACGCCATAAAGTGCAATTTTTTAAAACTAATTTTACTCGAACACTAAATCTTGAATCTTTTTAAAAAAACAGGATTACCCTGTTAAAAATAATGACATCATTTAATAATGTCATTTAACGTCATTTAATGATGTTATAAAATGACGTCATTATTTTCAACGGGGTATTAACGGTTATAAGAACGAACACCACTTTAATTTCAAGTCATTTTATGGGGCAGATACGGATAAAAATATCAAAAACTAAAAAAAGTCGTTTTTCTACGTGACGTGATAACTGAAGTAGAAAGGCAATAATCAAGTTCAAATTTTGGATTAAGTTAGCATTATATAGCATCTTAATCTTTTTTTTTTTGACGGATTATAAAGCCATTTAGTTTCAAAGACATTCAAATTGAGTTCGAAATTTTTTTCTCACTCTATAAAGATTTCAGTTACACTCTGTATAACTGAAAACTGCATCGCTTAGATCTCAGCTTCTACTGGCTCAGCTACTACTTTAATGGACTTTTATCTACCTGGGCTCATTTTTTCAGTTTTTTTTTTACTAATTCGTGAAAAATTAGATTCTTAGTTGCGCATGTGCGTTTTTTTCACAGCGATTTTTCGATTACTAGCGATTAATCATTAGAACTCGGTAACTAAATGTTAAACATTTCTTTAAAAAATCATGATTAATAGAGTTTATTAGAACTATAGACTACTTTAATTTGAAGTCATTTCATGGAACAGATCTGGAGAATAACAAGAAGCAAGAATTTTAACTCCAACGTGCAGACCCAGATGGTAATAAAAATTGTAGATTTTAGTGGAATTCCTGTATGCTGCTGTACCTTTTAGTACGTTTTCATACAATTACGTATGTTAGTTTCAAAATTTGAACTCAACGTACGTAAACGTACCTCATTGTACAAAAACGTTCAATAGTGCACCGAATCCTTCAGTAACATACAAAAACTTACATGAAAAAAATTATAGAAGATGAGTGAATTTTAGTACATTTACGAACATTAAGGTATGTTTACCTACATAATTGTACTTTGATGTAATACATTTTTGTTCTTATAACAAATTTTTCCTGTAACATTAAAATGTATAAAGCCGTAATTTTCTGTATAAACGAGTACGATTTTACACAATCGCGTAGAAGTTGGTATGTTACTGTACGTTTTCGTACTTTAAATTACGTTTATGTAATCTCATAAAACATAGCAAGAAATGTTCGCATTTTAACGTATGTAAACGTATGGAAACATACTGTAGAAATGTTCTTCAGTGAAGCACAATCTGTCAAAACTTAATTCGATAGGCCAGTAAGGCGAAATAATAACACTTGGTGTGGAAAGAAGTATATGTATATTCTGGTAGATATAATGAGCGATCTGTGTCTATCGAGCGTTCGAGAGGGACTGGCTCCGGGAGACTTCGCTTGTCCTCGGTCTGCTGGGAGTAGTTTTGGAGAAGGAAAGTTTTGATTAAGAAAATATCAGAGGCAAATGCATTTTAATTAGTAGAACTGTTTAGAAGAAGGAGTTTTGGGCCTGTAGGAGTGTAGTGCGTCTTCGCCGCGTCGGCTATCGGCCGTCATAAAAAAGGGACTCTGGTTGAGGCTCGGGAGAAATATGCAGAATTTATGATGGTGGATTCGAGAAGCGTCGTTAATGTTTGTGTGAGATAGGATTTCAGTCTGCTCTCGAAGAATTCGATTTACATATTGTCTGCTTATTTTAACTTATTCTAATTTCGATAAATATAGTCAGATGATTTACAAAATTCTAAACACACGACCGTTTACATACAAGCATGTACGTTACGGTACTAAAAATTACTTCGTGTACCCAATTGTACAGCAAGCTATGGTAAGGTACTACTTATTTTTTTATTCAGGGATTTTCTTTTTCAGTTTTAAAGTTTTAAATCATCCATTTCAACACTTTTATATGTAAATCCCATTAAATGGTGTGATATAAAACATTGTTTTAGGGATTTATACAAGAAAATTTATAATAATTTCAGCTTAATTAATAAAAAAATGCTGACATTGGGAAACGGTTACATTCCTTACAAAAAAATACACCAAAATATCTGACGCTTGGTGTTGAGGAAACAATACCATCAATATGTAATTTATACAAAGATTAGGTGAAATAAAATTTTTTTAAGTGTTCAAGAAAATGAAACATGTAATGGCAACTAATAATGGCAACTGACATCCTGTTTACAAATATATAGGTTGGTATAGAGGATGTCAGGTAAAACAGGGAGGGTGATGACTTTTGGAGCTTAGTTAAATAATTATAGCTATGCGAGAGAAGTAGAGAGAGAGAGAGAGAGAGAGAGAGAGAGAGAGAGAGAGAGAGAGAGAGAGAACTATTATTGATTATGTATATTTGTTGTGACCAAGCCTGAACGTTGCGCGATTCGAACGCTAAGAATCGCGCATAGCGACATTTAGCAACGAGATCAACGACGTCGTGGATTTTATTGTTTATGCTCAGTCTGATCGTGACAGCTGATAAGTTGAGTCGTGTACGATTAGAATAAAGAGTCTGTGTTCCCTTTTAGTAAATACGTGTTCTTACTACGTTGACCCGTACCCGATCATAACATGTTGGGGACTCGTCCGGGATAATTTATTTGAATAACATGAACGCCAAATTGGATTTTTGGCTATGGATTGCCTCGCGGATTAATAAACAAGAAACGATACCATTGCCATACAAAACTAGAAAGGAGACAAACATCAAAATAAGTCAACTCCTTCAAATGAATTATGATATCACGAATGCAAAACGACAACGGAGAAAGCAGAGACAATAATGAAACTTGGAGATTGATTTGAGATATCATCAGCGGGTCTATGATGTCAATAGGAAATATTGTTTAGGATTTGAACGCCTATATTAAAGTCAGGTTTAGAATTACCATCTAAGAACAGAGTTAAGAATCAGAGTGTGTTATCAACGAATGCCGATGTTGATAACAATATTCTGAAACGGATTAAAGGTATAGGTACACTTAGAAAAATTACAGAATCTGATTTAGGTTATTTTCTGGATATTTCGGAAATGCCAATTAAAAATGTGATACTGCAGTTGTTGGGTTTCTGACCCGTAAGATCCAATTCGAAAGGTTTATTGTTTGAGATGTATGACTTTCTGATGTCGTCGCTCACATCTTTGCTGTTCCACGCCGTTCGATAGAGGAGGCTGGATAAGAATGATCCTGTGATGACACGTACCAACAAAAATGAAAGATCCTAATTAAGACACTCCACCCGATTGAGACGCATCAACCTTAATGTGACCGAATCAAACCGACTTATGAAGACTACTCTGCTTACGGTTCTTTTGAGCCATGGTTTTCCCCGTAAGCGTGAAGGTGAATACCGGAGTAGGGACTTGAGGAGAGGTTCTATGGCATGCCAACTCCCCACTCATGTCCGAAGGATGAATTAAATATGATTGTTTGAATTCAACCGCTGGAAGCTTGATTTCAGGAAAGAGATTAGTCTTTTATTCCTGTTAAGTGATGATTGGAATGGCATTTGTAAGCATTGCTCGGTAACTTGCTGCCTAGGATGGGTCAAGCTAGAGGATGTTGATGTCAGTTCCTGTAAGTCATTATTGGATTGTAAGAGGATCAACCCGCTTGAAGGATAAATGGTTATGATTGTCAGGACGACCATCTGAAAAGAAAGGGGCAATGTTGTGACCAAGTCTGAACGTTGCGCGATTCGAACGCTAATAATCGCGCGAAGCGACCCTTAGCAACGAGAACAACGACGTCGCAGATGTTATTGTTTATGTTTTGTTCCTTTTTAGTAAATACGTGTTCTTATTACGTTGACCCGTACCCCGTCATAACCGGGCCATATATGTAATTAATTAGACATAATTTTATTTATTAAACGAAAAAGTACAAATACTTCAGGAAATTATACATAAAGTAAAAACAATTTTGTTATTTAAGCAATACATAATGTTGAAGGAAGGTTCGTGCGAAAGAATTGGCAGCGGTTTTTTTTTTTTTTTTTTTTTTTTTTTACAATGGACTAAAAATATCACATTCCTTTTTAAGCGTTGAAAGGGAATGCGGCACTATCGGTCAGCGTTGCAAAAAGTTCTAGATTGATCTCGAGCATCAAGATTTCGTGTTATTTTTTGGTTTTTAAAGTAGAGACAACTTTTACAATCCATGCAACCATTTTTATTCCACCAGCTCTGAAATTAAAGCCCTTTTCTTATGCTTTAGCAAACGAAAAACTCGCATCTTTAAGATTCACAAATCTACCGTAAAATATTTGGTATTTTGAATGCCAAAAATACTATAAAGATGAGACTGACATTTCCTTTTGGTTAAATGATTCACTAAACTTAAGACTATAGCGCTCTGGTCTTTGATTTTCCATTGCAAGCTTTATAAGAAAAGTCGTTTAAAAGAAAGATGTGTTTTCCGTCATAATAACAATGCTTACCGTTCGTAATCAGTAATATTAATTGATATAGTCATCAAACCGGATTATCATTTGAATTTGCATTACAACCAGTTATGTGGGCTTTGAATAACAGGCATTAAAATATTTTTTTTTATATTTATAGTATGAAACTAGCAATGGTAACTTTGCTTGTTGGCGCTCGCTCATTTGTATTTATAAAATTTGGTTAAGTCTTTTTCTATATGATCTTCAGTAGTTGAATTTATATCAAATATAATTTGACACTTCAAGATATCATAAAATTCATATCAAAAAATTTAAAAACAATGCTGGTACAATTTCTACTGTCAAGAAATTGAATTCAATAAGTACTGTATCATTATTACTCAATAAATTCTACGTTCCTAAAAAGCATATAATTTCCTACTTTTTCCCACAATATATTCCAGATTGACCGTTGGCGTTTTGTTTAATAGTTGTGATAAAAAGGTGTTTCTGTTCAAAAATGTATATTTTCAAAACTAAATTATTGAATATTATCTCTCAAAAAAAGATGGCCGAATTTTCTGAAGCCCTTTAACTTGATTGGTTATGGCTACACATCCAATTGAATGGCGCCAAAATTTGAAATGTTTTAATACGGCTCAAGTTTAATATTTTGATTTGAGTCTATTATTTAGTTGATTATTTTTATGACTATATTTGATATAATAATTAATTACTTTAAATAAATTATTTTAGTTTATTAATACCATATTAATATTTTCTAACCTCAAAAATTAGAATGTTTTGTAATCTGCTTTGTTTTAAATAATACTACTTATCTTTTTGAGAAGAATCATCAATTAAATACAGATGTATACTTGATTGTGAAGTATTTGTCAAAGTTTTAAATACTTTTTAAATATTATAATAAAGAGACTGCGTGTAGTAAAAATAAGCGCCGAAAGCGCGCCTGGATTTTGCTAATATTTTGAAAAAATTCATGACAACTGAAAATGATAATGTCCACAAGCTTTAAAAATTTTATGTTGTATAGTTGCAGAAGTAAAATAGACTTTAATTTACTTGAAATTTAAGAATAATGTAGATATTTTGATTCCTTCGACTAAGTTCTCTTCGCAGCTTATGAAACCCAATAATTTAAAGAATAAGGTCTCAATTTTTTTCTCTCATCCTGTATACTTTGTATAACCAAAAATCATTATTTTATATTTTCATAAAAGTGATAGTATTATAAGGTTATGAGTTCTATTGGACATACAACTTAATTCATATTATCAAGTAGATCCAAAATTGGCTGGACTAATTGTTTAGTTATTTTAGGGAGAATTAATTAAAACACATTTAAAAAATGATTTATATACTATATTATAATCTTATTTTACATATAATATTTTATTTATCAGAAATATACATTTAAAAGCTACGTGCCAATAATCTGGCAGCGTTTTTTATTGGAATACGAAAAGTGAACAATCAACAGGAAGAGAAATATTATATAAACAAAATCAAAGAATACAGAAAGTGCAAAAGATAAGTATTGAAGAATTAAAAGAAAGGCATGATAAATACGTATCACGTAAAAAAGAAGCTAGATGGGAAATTTAAATTGACCAACCTGATAAACTGAATAAAATAATTCAAAGAAAGCAGATAAGTGAAAAAAACAAAGAAAGTAGATGTGTCAATATGAATTCGACTAAAAAGAAACCGCTGCCGATTCTTTGGCACGTAGCTTCCTTTAACATTATGTATTGCTGTAATCTCAAAATTGTTTTTATTCCATACATAATTATATACAGTTTTTTTACTTTTCTGTTAGATTATTGTGTAAAAATAATTTTTCTTAATACGTGCATGAAAAAGACTCGTTTTTATGTATCTAAAGTGCATGACATGCTTCTTATTTCTGATGGCATAAGTCATGACCGCCTTGTTAAAAAATTTTCGAACAATAAACAAATTTTTTTAATAAAAATTAAAAAAATCATTTTACGGCAATGTGCTATTTCATATTAATTATGTCAATAACTTTAAAGTTATTAGAGAATTTAAATTGAACATGCCAGTATATTTTAATTCTATTTTCAATAAATAGTTTATTGTTAAACGGAGAAATTTTTATCAGATAAATTGATAAGCATTAATTTTCTTCTAAAGCTTACCCTGGCAGAAACTTTTCTCATTTATTTGCCATTACTTGGCGATATTCGGAAATCTTTCCCATCCCTTTAAGTATCAGTTTGCTAATAAGACCCCGTATTTCATCACGGATTTCAGTATTTATTGCCAAACGTATATGGGGGTTTCAAAGAATACTTTTGAGATTACGTTCTCTCAATAATTTTAATTATAGTTGTTTATTAAACTTTTACAATGCATGGCTGTGATCTAATGAGTATGTAAGAATTAATTATTAAATTAGATATTGTCTGGACGTTAGAGGTCAGCGATGACGGGGTCTAGGTAATGGGATACTTAATTTTTGATACTTATATATGCATACTGCAGCTATTGATAGTGTCTAAGTGCGCGGAAATGGCAATGATCAGGTCTAGATGGTTCGCTACGTAGTTACGTGCAAGTAGATGTGAATATCGACCATGGATAGTGCCTAGGTGTGTACGGTCGCCGATGACTAGGTCCAGCTTATGCGCTCTGTAGCTTTTGAAGTCTAAGTGTGAAAACTAGTTGTAGATATCCAGAAACCACCTAGCACACAACCTGGATCCCGTCATCGGTGCCCTGTACAACTAGACACCGTCCATAATCGATGTGCACATCCATGCATAAAAAGCTACGGAGTGGACTACCTGAACTTCGTCATCGATGAACATATACACTTATATACCGATATTTACATTAATTACATTTTTCGATTCACTGGCTCTAAACGCATAACCGCCACTAACAAAAAAGTCGGACGTTTCAAATGATAAAGTTTTAGTGAGATATGACATATTAGTTACCGGCGGAGCGCAGATGCGCTATACTCAAAAGTTATAGAAGAGTTATAGTATTGTCCCGCATTCAAGTTAGCTCCTCTCTGCCCTATATGATAATACATATTAATGAGCTGACCAAAATTATTGTTACACAAAATTAAAGAAAAAAAATTTACAATAAAAGTGCACAAGAAATCATAGAGTCAATAGTATTGATTAAAAAATTTAAGATTAATGATAAAGGAAAATATATTAATGTATGTGACAAATTAAAAAATAAAACAATTAAAAATTGTAAACAAGTAATTTAGGAACGTTTAGGGTTGATGAGTAATTCAAACCTTCTAAGCGGAATAGAAAATACTGAATTAGATTTAAAAATTAAATGAAGAGTATTACTTAGATCTCATGGTCGCAATTTGTAAACGTTACAAAGTGAAACATAATTGTTGACACAAGGTAAAGATTCGTTCATACAATTATTCTTTAGCGTTTGCAAATTTGGTGCTAATTTTGATCAAATATCTGGTAGCGATTTGTAATTTTATGTCTTAGATAATGTAACGGCAATAATTAAAAGAAAAAACAATAAAAGCAATTTAGATGTAAAGTTCGAATTATTCAGTCAATTAGATACACTATTAAGAAAAATTAATCCTTATGCACAAGCTTATTAATTGATACATGAAGTAGAAATAGAAGAATTAAATCGATGTGCTTCTTATCTATGCAGGAATTCCAAATCACGATATTTATCCACAGTTGTGATGATATTGTAAAACAATTTATGATTCGTGGTCCTTGTGGAGTTCAAAATTTGAATTATTCTTGTATGGATTAAGGTAATAAAAAATATACGAAGAATTTTCCAAAAAATTATACAAACAATACACGTTTTCGAGAAAAAGGATATTCAACGTATAAACAAAGTTATGATGGCGAACATTTTTTTAACTCAAATCTCTAATAGAGTAGCTGATAACCGATTTATGATACCCTACAATCCATTCTTGTTGTTAAAGTTTAATTGCCATATTAATGTAAAAGTATGTATAATTGTGCAGTGCACTCAATACTTATTTAGAAATTGTTATAAAGGTCATGATTGTGCATTAATTGCAGTACGTTAAGCAGACGCAAATTTTCAAAAAAACAATGACAGCAACATTTTAAATGAAAATAATGTAAAACATGGAGAAAATGACGATAGTATTAGTGAGTACAAATATAATGAAATTAGGCAATATTTTAATACAAGATACTTGTGTCTTTTGAAAGCCATGCATAGATTGTTAAAATATTGTTTACGCAAAATATCGCATACTATAAAACGATTAGCCTCTCATAATATAGACGAACAAAATATATGTTTTGGAGAAGAAAAAGTACATAGAATATTGAATAAAATCATTAAACCGCGTTAACAACATATTTTAAATTAAATGAAACAAATTTGGAAGCACAAAATTGTTTATATCCTGAAATACCAACATATTATACACTTTTGATGATAAATTCATAGAGTAATTAGTAGAATGAATTTGGTTAATCCAAAAGACAAATAATGTTATTTTATTTGTACCCGGAGAATTTATCTAAAACTGTTTAACTAGTCACAGTTTGTCTAATTACAATTTATCTAAACAGTTTATCTAACATACAATTTGATTAAAAAACAAAATTTTTTAAATTTTATTTAAATCGTAATTAGATAAATTTTTTTAGATAAATTGTTGTTTTTTTTTTGACAATATGTTGTAGATAAATAGTTTTTGAGGCGACTTATTACTCTAATGGACTAGCTACCCTTCAAGTTCTGTATTGGGTAGTATTTTTTATATACACTCTTAATCGTTCGCTTCTAGATCCTGGAAACAAAGATGCATGAGCCAGAGTTAACTCCTTGGGTTTAGCCAGCACGCTCACCCACCATCTTTACTTGGGTTATTGGATTAAGCAAGTCGGTACTGGAACCAACTGCAACTCAAACCAAGGGCGGTAATAGGGTGGGTATGGTTATTTTTCGAAGCATGTGTATCTGTTACATAGACAACTTGGTACTAGAATGATCTGTGGTAACAGAGACCTTTCGTGCCATCCCGAGTCAGTGATGTCGGGGTTTATTTTGTATTTTTGAGAAAACAACAAAAAAACATTGTCCAATAAATTTCAATAAATTAGAAATTTAGAGTACTTGTTTACTACAACAAATATGAAAAATACTAAAAATCACAAAAAATTTTTTTAAAATTGCTAAAGTTATAAAAATGGGGTCAGACAGTCGCTACATCCACGTCTTTGATCCTGGGTTCAGCAAAGTGCGACTGAACAATTCGTCTAAATAAAAATTTATCTAAAACAATTTATCTAATTAACAATTATCTAAAACAATCGATCCAACAAACAATCTGGCTAAAATCGGAAATTTCCCATTTTAGACAAATTAAATATTAGATACACAGTTTTAGATAAATTGTTAATTAGATCAATTGTTATTTAGATAAAAGGTTTGGATAAATTGTCATTAGATAAATTATTTTTAGATAAATTCTCCGTAAATTATTTTATTAGGTTAGTGCTTTTACATGTCAAAAGACCAACTTCTTTCCAAAATTTATGTACATTTTTTGAAGCCACAATAGCTAGTATTTATCATAATCCTATATACGCAAAAAAATGTATGAAAAATACAAAAATAACACAGCCCGACAATAAAAAAAAATTGTAAGTCCCAAAAACTTGACCACGGTACTTATATGTTTTTGGGATCGCTGAATCCGAATCCAGGGTCATTTTAACCCCATTAGATCATAAGTCAATGTCAAATAGGGGTCAAATTATCAAAATACATTAAGAAAAGACTAAACCATGGTATCTTGGGGTTTTTGGGGTCGCTGAATGCGAATCCGGGGTCAGTTTAACCCCATCAGAACTTTCTCAAGGTCAGTTGAAGGTCAAATTATCGAAATACATGAAAAATACACTAAAACCATGGTATCTTGGGGTTTTTGGAGTCGGTGAATCCGAATCCGGGCTTATTACAACCCTATCAGATCATGGCCAAGGTCAGTTGAAGGTCAAATCATAAAGATTCATAAAAAGTAAAATCAAACCATGACATTTAGGGGTTTTTGGGGTCGCTGAATCCGAATGCAGGGTCATTATAGTCCCATAAGGTTATATTTATGGTCAGTTCAAGGTTAGTTCAAGGTCATGGACGAAAAGAGAGTGAAAAAAATAGTTATAAACTTGAAACAATGCAAAAGGTAATGTAAACCATAAAGCAAAGAACAATATATATATATATATGCTAGTACAATCGTATCCTTTAAAACTATATCATAGTTTGCTGCTCCTTCATTTACTTTAAATTTGTTAGAAGTATATGCAATTCAATAAAATACCCGTAAAAATATTAAGCCCATTACTCTTTTTTATGGTAACGAACTATTTTATTGGCAAATGATCTACGAAGTGGATTACGCTTCCGCTTCTCCGATGTTGATGGTAGATCTCTTTTTAACGACCAACAGTAATCTGCTAACATATTTACGTCCCATCTTCCTTGGTACCTGCGCTCCATTTCCTTGATATCTTGGTGAAATCTCTCTCCCTGCTCTTCGCTGTAATCACCTAGGTTTTCTGGAAACTCATCAACATGCGAATATAAAAAGTGTAATTTTAGATTCATTAGGCAGTCTTCATTATCGGGTGTCTCTCTCAGTGTAAGTCCCAAGACGATTGATGTTGACTATCTTGGGTTTGTGTTAAGGTTTTCTTTCCCAAAAGGTTTCCAAAGTCATGTTACAGTAATCTTCATCTCACTTGTATCACTTGTATTTCCTACTTGATACGAACGGATATGAATATGCTGTTTGTTTGCCCCCAGGGTACCTCCACGTGGTGACGGTGGGAAACGACCGATTCTTTTTTTCGGTCGGCTAAACCCTTGGGTGAAGGCTTTAGAGCCGTCATGGCAGACAAACAGCAAAAAATTACGATGCAGGGTTTCGGAACCCCAGTATCGGCGGCTGGTCAGGGTGAGCAAGCGGGCCCGCAGGCGTCGTCATCGAGCGACCGCAGCTCTTTGTTAGTGGCTTTCGAAGAGTATAATACTACAAGAATTTATCACTTGAGGTCTGGTGACCAAGAATGCCTTATAGCAAAACGGGATAGTTTTTGTTACATTTGTGGCAAGTATGAGACCCCAAAAAATAGAAGAAAAATCAATCAAAATATTAAAGAGCAGTACAAGAACATGTTTGACTTAGACATGAAAATTGACGAATTTGATTGGATTCCTAAAATCATATGCGGAATATATAGGAAAATGCTACAGAAAGGCAAAAATGGTAAAACTGAAGTAAAAATGAAAGTGCCTACGATATGGAAGGAACCTTTAAGGAAAGAAGACTGTTATTTTTGTAATACGAATTTGCATGGAGTTAATAGTAAAATCAAGTCGCACATTAATTACGCTAACGTTGAAAGTGTCACGAAACCTATATATGAATCGTCAATTGATAAAAGAGAAGATCCACTGGGTACGTACGTAAGTGGAAGTATGGATCTTGAGGAAAATTTAGAAAGACATGATAAAGATGACATGATAGAAGAAGAAATAGAGGAAGGAGATGTTATTGCGGAAGAAGAAAAATCGCCTGATGAACAATGAGGTTGCTAGTACAAGTGATACAAGTGACGAGGAATACATCCCCTATAATGCTAAGAAGGAGAAAGGTCCACTTACACAAGAAAAAGTGAATGATCTCATACGCGATTTGGGCCTACCAAAGGATGGGGCGGAGTACTTGGCTTCATGGCTAAACGAAAATACTAATGAAGCTGGAAAAATTCAAGTTTCTTACTACCGAGACAGAGATAAGAAATATCGTGATTATTTCGCTAAAGATGAAGAATTTTCCTTAGTTTACTGCAAAGATATAGTTGGGTTGATGAATTGCTTTAAACATGGATGTTACAATCCCAACGAGTGGAGATTGTTCATCGATTCGTCGACGAGAAGTTTAAAAGCTGTTCTGTTACACAATACAAATGTTTATGCAGCCATTCCCATAGGATATTCGGTAATACTGAATGAAGAGTACTGTAACATGAAAGTAATATTAGACCGAATAAAATACAATGATCATAAATGGCAAATATGTGGGGATCTTAAAATCATAACAATACTTCTGGGGCAACAATCGGGATTCACAAAATATCCTTGCTATTTATGTGAATGGGATAGTAGGGATAGAAAGAATCATTACATAAAGAGTGTCTGGCCCCTTAGAAAAAAGTTGGAACCGGGTTCTAAGAATATAAAAGAAAAGCCACTTGTTGATCCATCAAAAATTCTTATACCACCTCTGCACATTAAATTGGGACTTCTGAAACAATGGGTAAAATCTTTAGACAAAGATGGTAGCTGCTTTAAGTATCTGCGAAATAAGTTTCCCAAATTAAGTGATGCTAAAGTAAATGAAGGAATTTTCGATGGCCCTCAGTTTCGTAAGATGATAAATGATGAAATTTTTGTTACGAAAATGAATCATACAGTGAGAGTAGCATGGTTATATTTAGAGGACGTAATTAAAAATTTTCTTGGAAATCATAAGAGCCCAAATTATGAACAAATAGTTTTAAATTTAGTAAATAGTTACAAAAATCAAGACTGTCTAATGAATCTAAAATTACACTTTTTATATTCGCATGTTGATGAGTTTCCAGAAAACCTAGGTGATTACAGCGAAGAGCAGGGAGAGAGATTTCACCAAGATATCAAGGAAATGGAGCGCAGGTACCAAGGAAGATGGGACGTAAATATGTTAGCAGATTACTGTTGGTCGTTAAAAAGAGATCTACCATCAACATCGGAGAAGCGGAAGCGTAATCCACTTCGTAGATCATTTGCCAATAAAATAGTTCGTTACCATAAAAAAGAGTAATGGGCTTAATATTTTTACGGGTATTTTATTGAATTGCATATACTTCTAACAAATTTAAAGTAAATGAAGGAGCAGCAAACTATGATATAGTTTTAAAGGATACGATTGTACTAGCATATATATATATATATTGTTCTTTGCTTTATGGTTTACATTACCTTTTGCATTGTTTCAAGTTTATAACTATTTTTTTCACTCTCTTTTCGTCCATGACCTTGAACTAACCTTGAACTGACCATAAATATAACCTTATGGGACTATAATGACCCTGGATTCGGATTCAGCGACCCCAAAAACCCCTAAATGTCATGGTTTGATTTTACTTTTTATGAATCTTTATGATTTGTCCTTCAACTGACCTTGGCCATGATCTGATAGGGTTGTAATAAGCCCGGATTCGGATTCACCGACTCCAAAAACCCCAAGATACCATGGTTTTAGTGTATTTTTCATGTATTTCGATAATTTGACCTTCAATTGACCTTGAGAAAGTTCTGATGGGGTTAAACTGACCCCAGATTCGCATTCAGCGACCCCAAAAACCCCAGGATACCATGGTTTAGTCTTTTCTTAATGTATTTTGATAATTTGACCCCTATTTGATCTTGACATAAGATCTGATGGGGTTAAAATGACCCTGGATTCGGATTCAGCGATCCCAAAAACATATAAGTACCGTGGTCAAGTTTTTGGGACTTACAATTTTTTTTTTATTGTGGGGCTGTGTAATTTTTACCATCATAAATATGAAAAAGATATTGATGAAAACCTAGTCTTGAATAAAATTAATAAAATTTTACAAAGTAACGGATATTCCTCAAATGATTTTAATTGACCTCATATAACCACATATAGGTGAGGATTATTATATTGTAGAATTAAACAATGAAAGTAATAAAAAAGTAAAAGGTTAGGCGAGTTTGATATATTCCGCAACAAAATTACAGAAAGGAAGGGCTCGGAAAAAATACTACAAGATTAGTCTTGGTAAAGAAATAGTAGTCGCCCTAACTAAAGAAATGAAGAATGCTAAACGGATACTTAAGAGGAAAATCCGAGAGAATAAACGACAGTGCCTGAAAAAGTTACAGGACGTGGTTGAGCTGGATCCCTAGTGGCGACCGTACCAAGTGGTAATAAAGAAGATAAAGGGAAGTTATATCCCCCCTCCTAGGAGCCCGGAATCGCTGGATCGTATTGTGACCACACTGTTTCCCCTTTAACTGGAAGAAACAGCTATTCCTGAAGCAGAGGCAAATGACGAAATCATTCCAGCAATCACCACAGAGGAATTATTGGCTGCATGCAAAAGCATTGAGAACAACAACGCTCCAGGCCTGGATGGCATACCCAATATTGCATTGAAACAAGCTATACTGGCACGCCCCGATATCTTGTACAACTCATGTCTTGAAGAAGGGACTTTTCCTAAGAACTAGAAGAAGCAACGCTTGGTGCTACTACCAAAAGGAGATAAGCCACCTGGAGAAGCTGCTTCATACAGACCACTCTGCATGCTGGACATCCCGGGCAAGATCTTAGAGCGCATAATCGGCGTTAGAATGGACCAAGTCATTGAAAAACCAGGCGGACTTGCGGAATATTAATACGGCTTCAGGAAAAAACGCTTCACTCTTGATGCCGTAAGCTTAGTAGTTAACACCGCTAGAACTGCAAGAGAAGGAAAAAGATGGAGAAGAGGATCCAAGAAGTACTGTGCTATTATTACACTGGATGTTAAAAATGCGTTTAACTCAGATAGCTGGGGCAAGATACACGAGGCTCTACGAAAAAAAGAGGTACATGCATATATAAAAAGGATTATGTCTGACTACCTGAAGACAAAACTTTTTCGTATGAAATAGAGAGCGGCACAAAAGCCCATCAAGTAACCGAAGGGTCCCACAAGGGTCAGTGCTTGGCCCATTATTGTGGAACATCATGTACGATGGAGTACTTAGGCTAGAGCTACCCAAAAGGGCAACGGTTGTAGGGTAGGGTTTGCAAATTACATTGCAGTAGTGGTAGTAGCAAAGCAAAAGGAAGAGGTGACGAAAATCACTAACGAGACAGTAGGTATAATCCACGATTTGCTAAAGCAGACTTGACTTGGGCTTGCTAGCCATAAAACGGAGGCTATTCTTATATCTCGTAGAAAGAAAATAGAGACAATAACGCTGTCAGTGGACGGACACGAAATAGACTCTCAGCCAAACAATTAAGTACCTGGAAATCACTATAGACGCCAGACTAACGTTTAAGCAGCATCTTGAGAAAGTGAGCAATAAGGCAGCAAAAGTCGGTGCTGCACTATCGCGACTAATGCCAAATGTAGGTGGGCCAATGCAGGGCCGAAGGTTACTCCTAGCCAGTGTAACTACATCAATTATGTTATACGGTGCCCCAATATGGGCGAACGCTATGTTTGTGAAGTCCAATGTATGAAAGCTGTCAACAGTTTATAGGAGGAGTGCATTGCAGGTCGCTTATGCCTACCGAACAGTATCAGAAGACGCAGTGTGCGTTATTTTAAGTATGCCGCCTATTGACCTTCTAGCAACAGAACGAAAGAATATATACGAAGAAAACCGTCGTGGTGACAATACTCAGAAGGAAGTTTGGAAATCCGTAAAGGAACAAACCCTAGCTAAGTGGCAAAGACGATGGGACTCCAGTGGAAATGGGCGATGGACGCACCGCCTCATACCATGTATTGTTTGCTGGACCAATAGACGACACGGGGAAGTGAATTACTACCTTACGCACTTTTTAAGCGGACATGGGTGCTTTCAAGCCTACCTACACCGCTTCAAGATAGAGGATAATGCGGAGTATGTCTTCTGCAACTGTACGCGATACGAAATGGAACGAGAGGAACTCGAGCGGTACCTTCAGGCGAGGGTGACCCCTGAGTCAATGATGACAGCTATGCTAGCGTTGAAAGATGGCTGGTGCACAGTAAACAACTACGTAAGGACTATTATCAAAAAGGTTAGAAATGACGAAGAGAATAGAAGGGAAGGATATGGCGAAACAGCTGAGTAAAACTGTTGCTAGACAAAGGCCACTAGGTAATAGATACAAAACACTCCTCAGACCGATGCTGAGGAACGTAGGTAACTGAGTTGAGCCCAGACTCCCTCACCTGATGCAGAGGAACGTAGGTGTCGGGGTTGAGTCAGTCCAGAAGATGGCCGGTCGATGCTGCTCAAAGTAGACGATCGGACGATGCGACAGGAAGCAGATGGCTAGACGATGCAGAAGCAAGAAGACGGCAGGACGATGCAGAATGAAGAAGACGAGTTTGATCCTGAACCCCTTATCACCTTGATGGATGGGGGATATATAAAAATGTCAAACTTTAAAGGAGAAGCCCTAAAAGGCTTGTTAACGAACCCCACGGAAGCATTGTTCAACGATAGTAGCTGTGGGGATTCGCTGTCGGAGGGTCACTTGTGCAGAGCTTGCTCTGCCTACGCCACATAAAAAAAAAACACATCCATGCGGACATTTTCTAAAAACACTTGATTTCAACTTCTTACACACCAAAAAGTATTTTCTAGAAGTTTTGACAAAACTCAAAATTTTACTATTACAAAGCTTCCTCTAGGAGGAAGCTAAAAGTAATATGTGTAAGCAATGTACTTTGGGGCTCAGGACGCTCAAAAACTATACAAATCTTTGCATTGTTACAAAGCTTTCTCTTCGGTCAAGAAACATTAATTATAAATCCCCATATTTATCTGAAAACCATAAGATTATAGCTTATCCTACGTTTTGATTACTTCATCTTGAAGGAGTTCTTTTTATTGTCAGATAAGACATAAAAAAACCGAATATCCAGGTCGATTTTGAATTGGAAGCTGTATTTTAATTTGAATAAGATCAATGTGTCAAGCAATAATGGTTGTAATAAATTGAATTATTAGAATGTTTCTTAAACGTATTTAGTCAAATACTAATATTTAGAATCTCTTAGCTTTTACTTGCTTAGAGCAGTTTAGACTCCGGCGTATGACAAAACTTGCCAGTTCTTTTTTTGCGCGAGATATGTGAATGAATTTTAAATCTCATACTTTAAAAAAAAAATATTTTTGTCTGCCGCTAAAAGGGATAACCTGCACCTGAGCATTTTAAATTAGTTGTACATATTTGTACGCATATCTAACTTTTTATCTAACCTTGAGGAGTAAACAAATTCAAACCTTGAGTAAAAAAATACAAATTAACGCGTGAAGCGTGTCTAAACTTGCTAGTAATCTTAAAAAAAAATGAAAAAAGTGTAGTGTTAAAAGAAAAGCAGTCAAGTTAATTTATTATATATTATATAGTCCAAGTTTTATAAAAATTGTAGCGCTAGAAGTGTTGTTAAGAAATGTGTGCATGCGTAGATATTCGACAGGTGCGTGTGCAAGCACATTGCGGAAAAAAAAACTGTTTTCGAAAAGGAGAGAAGAAGAAATTTTCTTTTAATATTTTAAGCTTAAAAAAGTATTTTTTATATATATCTTTATAGTGTTTTGGCAAATTTTTGTATTATATAATTAATTATCCTAACAATTTATATCAAGGTAAATTTATATATAAATTAATGTTTTACTTGGATGCTGCAGGGCTTCTTGAATTCTGCTCATCGGTTTACACTCCACTAAAATTTTTTTGTTCGGAACACATGTGGTTTCCATATGATAGTGGGAATTTAAAAAAAATGAATTTAACAAAGTTATAGCTATTAAAAGTCAAAATTGAGGTTAAAATTTTTAAAAATTGCAAAAATTTGGCTTTTAATAGCTGTAACTTTGTTAAATTTTTTTTTTTAATCCTCACACCCACCTGGAAACCACGTGTATTCTGAACAAAAAAAAAAAATTTGGTGTAGTGTAGACCGATGAATAAAATTCAAGAAACCTTGCAGCATTAAAGCAAAAACATTACCTAATTGAAAAACCTTAGATAAGAATCAGATGAGAATCAAAAGTGATTTTGGCGTCATTTTGACATGAGAATCAAGTGAGTCTTATATGATTCTCACGTGAGTCTCACATTCTCATCTAATTCTTATCTGATTCTTATTCGATTCTCATGCGATTCTTATCAGACGATAGCCTAATTTTATTGTTTATTTGTTTTCCGCTTTTTGTTATTTTGTTAATGAGATTTGTTTCCTATTGACATTATAAATCCTTACAAATTCCTTACCAATCTAAGTCCAGATTTAACAAAATAACATTCGACTTCGGTATGATGAGAATATGAGAATCAAATAAGACTCACTTGACTCTTATCTAAAAATCACGCTAAAATCACATTTGATTCTCGTCTGATTCTCATCTGCAGTTTTTGAATAAGGCAATTCATGTATTCATTTACCTTGTTATAAATTGTTGAGATAATTAATTATATGATACAGAAAAAGTTGCCAAAAAACTATAAAATTATATAAAAAATACTATTTAAAGGTGTATCCGTTTCCTTAAGATAAACTCAGTAAAAAGTCAAGTTTTTCAACTTCCTCGAGAAAAATTAAAACTCCAGCAGCATAAGGCACTTGTGATTTAATAAATAGAATGTTGATATCAATGTTTCATTTCTAGAGCAACACAACTTTCGAGTCGTAGCCAATAAAAAGTGCAACTTGTCGAGTCGGAAGTTATAAGATTGTGCTTTATACTTATATTAGTGTATATTAAGTATAGCTGATGAATAGTGTTAGTATTTGGTACACTTAGCCTTGGACACGCTGATCAACATTAGATAGAATCGATCAAGTGATGAATTGTGTGACCCAGTAGCCAAACATTAGATTAAAGCTGCAATGATGGTAGAACAAGTAACTCAAGAGACTTCAAAGTGGTGTTTCTCGACTAAACATATCTAACGGAGCTTGGTATCGCTAACTAGCATAATGAGATTTTGAGGTTATAATTATAATTTTCTTCAATTTTAAGTTGCAGGACTCACCCTAATAGCACACAATATTTTTAAAGATTTGTATATGTAAAAATATTTTCAAAACAATTTAAAAATGTGATATAAACATTTTCATAAAATATATGACATAAAAATTTATAAAATATGTGATGATATTCATAAAGTATTGTAACAAGGTGCAAAATCGGGTAGATGCGCCCAATATGGAACTACTTAGCAAATTTGTTTATAACTTTCAGTTAGGGCCGTTAAATTTGCTTGAACCAGAGAATTCACTTTCTGTTATAGGGGCTTTAGATGTTCTGTGCGATAGGGCCATTAATTCCGCAAAATCACCAAATGGGAATTCAATCGGTGGAAGCTCATTTTTTTGGATATCGAAAAAGTGTCGCCCAGTATAAAGGCCGTTGATATATACAATAATTACGATACATATATGTATATCGTAAACATCTGGAAACAATAAAATTGTTTGCTTTATGCGAACAAATTTCGTTTGAGCTGGTTTACCTTTGTTCACCGTGGAAATTATTTATATTTCTAAAATCTATTGAAATCGATCGCAGTTTTTCTTTAAGCTCCCTTCGTGGCATTTCCAGGCTAAACAATGTTATTTCCCAACACACGCATCAAATGGGCCTTTTTCATGCCTAAAAGTAGCGTAGAAAATGGTCCATTCCAAGCGTGTAGGAAAAATTTTGAGTTCAAGCAGGGAGAACATTTTTTTCTACGCTTGATGAGTAGCGGGGAGAACATTTTTTTCTCCCCTCTGTTAATACCCGTTTTTCAAATATCTGTCTCTCAAATTTTTTAATTTTCTAAAATTTCTTAAATGTTTCAATTTTTTCAAATTTCTCACAATTTTTAATTTTTTCAAATTTCTCAAAATTTTCAATTTTTTCAAATTTCTCAAAATTTTCAATTTCTTCAAATTTCTCAAATTTTTGTGCACGATCTCCTACCCAACTTTCACGCATAAAAAAGTCCCTTTCATGCCCTTGTTGGAAAAAACACGGTGTATAACACGGGAATAAAGGCTATGTCAGACTCAGGCGAGGTGTTTTCAGCACACGTCTACGTCTCGGGCGCCTTCGGCGCCCTCGACTCCGACTCGTGCTGAACGCCGCGCCCACGCTTGACACAGCTTATTTTCTCTCCTTGTTGCACAATGTACTATTTTCCAACACACGCATAAAATGGGCTCTTTTTCATGCCTAAAAGTATCGTAGAAAATCGTCCATTTCAAGCGTGTTAGAAAAAGTTTGAGCTCAAGCGGGGAGAAATAGTAAATTACGATACGTGTGACATAAATGGTTCATTTTTACACGACGCAGTTAACACCTGAGCGTAGCGAGGGCGCTAAGCACCGTGTAAAACTGAACCATTTAAGTCACACGAATCGTATAAAATTTTATAGCACAGACTGCTAACGTCCGTAAGTCTCGCCTATTCGTGACTAAAGTAGTCCTTATTTGCACCGTGAGGTTAGCGCACGAGCGTAGCGCGTGTGATAAGCACGGTGCAAAAAAGGACTACTTTAGTCAAAGATAGGCGTGACTTAACAGCGGATTTTAGCCACACTGTGCTATAAATACTTTTTTCCCCGCTTGATGAGTAGTGGGGAGAAATTATTTTTTCTCCTGCTTGAGAAGTAGCAAAGAGAAAATAATTTTCTCCCCCTGTTAATAACCGTTTTTCAAATATCTCAAATTTTCTCAAATTTTTAATTTCTTCAAATTTCTCAAAGTTTTTAATTTTTCTAATTTCTCAAATTTTTTATTTTTTTCTAATTTCTCAAACTTTTTATATGTTTTGTGCACGACATGAAATGCGCCATCTCCTACCCAACTTTCACGCATAAAAAAAGTCCCTTTCATACCCTTGTTGAAAACAAGTTGTTCATCACTTGTCTACGTTTCGGGTGCCTTCGGCGCCCTCGAATCCGACTCGTGCTAAACACCGCACCCACGCTTGACATAGCTTATTTTCCCACTCTTGTTGCACAATGTACTATTCTTAAGCTATTGTAAGGGTTTGAAAGTCTTAAATTCGAAAATCAAAAAATTACTGTGTCAGTCATATGTTAATAAAGGTTCCCTACTGGAAAAACATGTCTCGGTCCATACTGGGAAAAAAGGCGTTAACGCGTTGAGGTTATACGGTGGAACGGAGCAAAATGGCATTTTTCGAAAGTTCAAACTTTAAACTGAACCTTTATGGTATACTACACAACTAGGGGCGAAAGTGTTTACTTTCGCCCCTAGGGAAAAAACATTTCCGCCTTGAAATATATGTATATATGTATGTGTGGGTGTGCTTATACCTATATACACACACAAAAACACTAAAAAGGTCTTTCGCCTCAGGCTTTAAAACTCTTTCGCTCTACTTTTTCGTAGGCTAAAAGCGCGTTTTCGATGCACGTGTTATGAAAAAGTCATTGAACTTGCTTAATATTGATCTGCTAAGAAACGTAAATAATCTTTTGACAACTCCAAAAATGCGATAAACGACATTTTCCAATCAACTTTTTTCCCTCTCGCTCAAGCAACACGGCCTCGAAGTATGGCTTTCAAAACGTCAATAACTACTAACCTACCGGGCGTAAGGACCGTAATCTTGCGCAAGAAGCTGGGAACTGATAGCGTCTCATTTTAGGCACTTTCTCACGTTGGGAGCATCTCCCCTATTTCTATTTTGTGCAAATCCTATCCATTTTGCACCCTTCCTTCCGATTCCAGTTAAGTCCGTTTTTACATAGTCCTCCCATCTGCGTTTAGGTTTACCTAGAGGTCGCGTTAAATTTTGCTCTCCTTTCATGATAAGCACTGCCGTACGGTCATCACCCATTCTTGCCACGTGCCCTGCCCGCTTTGCTCGTGTAAGAATTGCTTAATTCGCGTACTTGTATCGGATTATACTATACAACTTTTTAAAATTATATTTTCACATTATATTTCATAATGTTCCGTACATATATAATATTACAAGATTTCAATACATTTCCTTAATTGATTATTGTGTATGTATAGAGTAAACTTAGAGAAAGTGTATAGATATTTACTCAAAGATGCATAAAAAACAATAGAAATACATTTCTTCCCTTCTTAATAAACATGCCTTGAATTATCATGGTGGAGAGTAAATAGTTCATGATTTGCGCATCCAAAATGATCGTCGAATTAGCAGTGTGTTTGGAATGAAAAATGACTGTTCGTAAGGTAAAAGTACAGTACATTGATCTTGAGTTTGAAACGGAAATTCTTCTTGAAAAATTGCAGAGGTAGATAGATTTTGGAATGAATCATTTACATTAGATGGAAAAGATGCGTGAGATGTTGAGGATTGAGCTTCCATTGTAGTCGTAGACATATCAAAACTTGAAGTTGGTAAAGATTTTGAAATTAAAGATTCTTGAGTTGTCATAGCTTGTATAGTCGGTGATTCTTTAAACTACACAGTCTGAGAAGTCGAAGGAGACTTATATGATGGTGTAATTACTTCAGTATTTACTTCTTGTTGTGCACACATAGATCTTGGAGTTACGATATTTTTGTAAAATCGAGTACGACGTCATGTGCTTGTGGTAGAAAGCGTTGTCAAATTAGCACCAATTTTATCTTCAAAAGATGTTACTCTTTCTTGTTTCTTTCTTGTTTCTTCCCCTTCTTCTGATTTCTTTGTAAAAGCACAAATTTTATCGACGTGTCGTTTATACTGTCTTTCCATGTAAATGATTCTATAATGCAGATCTCCTGGACGAGAATTAATTTGTCCTGGAATCCATTTATCTAATTTTGTATTACCGGAAAAAAATAAACATGTTCAAGTGGTAGAAATTCTCGATATGTATTGATAAAATCAGCTTGATGTTTCTCAGAAATCTTATCGTTGATAAGTGCGGGTCGAACAAGATCTAATCTTATGCGAATGTTTCGTTTTGAAAATTATAAACCAGGTGAATGTTCAGTAGTTGAATAAGGAGCTATATTGTCTCAAGAACTTATTCAAGTAAGGCTCTTTTTGTTGTACCCACCCATTTTTCTGCTTGACCATTTGTCGAAGAGTACTAAGGAGCAGTAAGTTTGTGATATTTCACTCCAATTATCCTGAGAAATGATTCAAACTCATCTGAAACAAATTGACGGCCATTATCTGAAACAACAATGCTAGGTACACCATAAGTAGCGAATAACTGATCGAGAATATTGATTGTAGCAGTACTAGTACTGGAACTTGTGACCATGACTTCAAGCCATTTACTATGAGCATCAGTGATAACCAGAAGCATCTTACCAGCTGCCGGTCCAGCGTAGTCTATATACATACGTTCCAATGGGCCTTTAGGATATTCCCAATGATGTGTGTTGAATTTAGGAGGAGCATGAGCATGCTTGGCAGTATTTCCGTATATTTTATAATTCCTGGCCAGTAAACAAATGATCGTGCCAAACCTTTTATTTTGACAATGCCCGAATGCGCCGAATGGATGTCGTTTACAATTGCTTGACGAAGAGACGATGAAATCACAACTCAATGTTCAAAAATCAAGCAATTTGAAGAAGACTATAAGAAGATTCAGGCGCTTTGCATCCATGATGAGATAGATCTTGACCAGCTTCGAGTAGTTAAATAATTTTACCTAGGTTAGAATCTTTACGAGCTTCCTTCGCAATCTGCTCTGCTCGTACAGGAAACTGATTAATCTGGTTGATAATAAATGTGGCAAAAGAACCAAGTTCTGTAATTTCTTCAATAGCGTCAACCATTGAAGGAAGTGCAGCATGTGAACAATAATCTGCATTTGCATTAGGTTTAGTTGGCTTGAACTTAATATCGTAGTTGAAATAAGCTAAGTAATCAGCATAATTAGCTATTCGACTAATATAAAGAATAGGAAGCGTAAAATAACAAGCGTATGAATCATTAAAAAAATTTTAACAAGCCCATACAATAGTTAAAGCTTTCTTGTCGATTTAAGTACAGCGTTGTTTAGTAGCAGTTAATGTACAGCTCGCATAAGCAATTGGCCTTTCGATTTCGTTGCTAAGTTTATGTGATAAAACAGCTCCGAGTCCTACTTTGCTTGCATCAGTGGCGAGTATGAGAGGTAAGGATGGGTCGTATGGCATCAAGACTTGAGGAGAAATGATAATATTTTTAGGCTCTTCGTATGCTTTATCAGCAGTTGGCGACCATTGAAAAGATGATGTAAGAAGCATGTCCCGAAGTGGTCGAGCTTTTGTAGCTAAATCAGGAATGAATGAATTGTAGTACGTAGCTTTACCAATAAACAATTCTAATTCTTGAGGTGTAGAAGGTTTAGGTGCATCACGAATTGCCTTGATGTGAGAGTCCGATTTATGAATACCTTGTGTATCTAGTTTATGACCTAAAAATTCTACAGAATTTGTAGCGAAAACACATTTACGTCGATTGATACGAACACCATTTTCAAGAAGACGGATCAAACAAGTTTCCAGAATAATCAACAATTCTTCAAAACTTTCAGCCCATACAATAATGTTGTCGAAAAAATTTTAAACGATTTTAAGACCTTGTAAGATTTCTTTTAATCGACGTTGCCAAACTGGTCGTGTAGGATGAACTAACCCATGTGTAGGATTATTGAGGGTTAAAGCATGGCTGTACTCATCGTCAGCAGAAAGAAGAGTGTAAGCATCTGTAATATCAAGATGTGTGTAAATTTTGGCTCCTCTTACTTTGTTGAAAATGTCACTAGGTTTTAGAATAGGACATTTATCTATTATTATACGTGGATTCAACGTAGGTTTATAATTGCCGGTTATACGAATATCACCATTTTTTTAATAACGACGTATGTAGGTGAAGCCCACTCGGAAAAATCAACCTTTTTGTAAAATCCAGACGCAAGTTTAGCGTCAACTGCTTTAGAATATTTGTCGCGTAATGCATATGCTATATCTTGAGCACGAGCAAAAACAGGAGAAATTCCAGGTTTAAAATGTACCTTAACTGGAGGTCCAGTAAGTTTTCCAGCTGTTTCACTGAAAACTTCAGTGTACCTTGTCAAAAGTTGATTTAGCTGTGCTTGTTGATCACGAGTTAATGAAGGTGGAAGAGTAGAAAGCGCATTAACCTTGATTGGAGAAAAGAGTTCGGTCCAATCAATTTCGTGACTGAATTGTGCGATCCATTCACGACCAAATAAGGAATCGTAAGAGCCTTGAATAACGTCGACCGAAAGTTGACGAGATGTAGAAACAAATGAGACATTAACAGAGCAAGTATTAATGCAGTTAAGTAGTAATGCAGTTATTAATGCGAGTAACTCATGAATTTCGTAGAAGTTGGCTGCAATTGAAAATTAGGTTTGAGGTTACGATGTGTATCGCTACCAATGAAACCATATGGTGCACCAGAATCTAATTCCATATTTAATTTATGGCCTTCAATTGAAGTATTTTCTTATTACAAGAATCAATAACGTGGATTTCATCGACTGCGTTGAAATATTTCAATGTATCTATTTGTTGTGCAGGCTCTTTAGAACTGCCCACGTTTTTTGCACTTATGACTCTCAGAAGTACGAAATGGACACTCACTGCGTTTGTGACGTTCTCCGCATCTATAACAAGCGTACTGACTTTATTGTTCACCATGATCTTGCTTCCAAGAAGCACTGCGGGATGTATGTGAAGCATTCCGTTTATGCTTGAAATGCGTCGTTGAATAAGATAGTGCATGTATCTTATTAGAAGTAGAGGTAACCTCATCCGCTGTTTGACGAGTTGACTCCAATGTATGTGCTATTTTGTAAGCGTCCTTGAATGTAGTAGGTTTCTTGGCCATTATTTCGTCGCACACATCACGATCGGTGAGATCATGTAGGAGCTGCTCAATCAGTATCCTGTCGAGAAATGTGTCGTATTCGCAGAACGTAGCTCCTTGATTTAATCGTAGTGAGAAATTAGCAATGGATTTATTCTGTAGCTGTACAATTTGTCATAACTTAACACTTTCTGCATATTTATTTTTCTGGACGTCGAAATATGCAATTAAAACAGTGCGAATTTGTTGATACGTACGACTTTCTGGTGTATCAAGAGCAACAAGAATTTTCAGAGCATTATTAAGTTCTGCACCCATATATACTCGAGCGAAATTACTGTACAGTGGTATGTTGACTTGTAATGAAAATATGCATTTTTCACTATTTCTCTCTGCGTGTTATTGTAGTAGAATATAGGAAATCAGGTAATTGGCGTATTTTCGAAACCAATTCTGACACCAAAATATTGTGTATGTATAGAGTAAACTTAGAGAAAGTGTAAAGGTGTTTACTCAAAAGATTGGTTTATTTAGAATGACAGTTATTATTTACAATCAATAATATGAAGTTGCATGAAAAACAATAGAACTTAAAAAGAACGTTAATTGAAATATACTACATTAATCTTAAAATATATAAGAAATATTTTGTAAATTGATTTCGATTAAATCAAAATAAAGTACATCGATAAAATATTACAAAACATTTTTATAATCTATTTAAGTTATAAATCTTAGTCTTGTATATTACATATATACAATATTTTTAAAAAATGTAAGGTTACAAGATTACAGTTCTTAAATATTTTTGTAAAGCATACGACAAATTGTAAATATTTATTTTTTTAAATATATTGACCCTTTTAAAAAATATTGAACGCACTTAAGTTGAAATACAAAAAATATCACGCTAAAAAGTCGCAACAAATTCGCAAAAAAATTGAACACGATACATAAATCTATTTTAACCGACACTCGGTTTTATATTAAAGATATTTAAGTGAAAATGGTATTTTTCAATTCTATATTAAAAACAATGATTGAGAAAAGTACATAGTAAGTATACAATTGCGGAATCATCGTAGTGGTATATGAGAAACATTTTTATAAAGCGATTTATAAGTTTATCCATAGTGAAATAAGTAGAGTGCCAGACTGTCACGCAGAAGATCGACGGTTCAAATCCCCGTCACGTAATTATTTCCACAAAAGTTTTAAAAGTTCCCAATATTTTTTAGAAATATTTTTACCCTCAGACAAATAAGATTCTAGTAATATTTTATAAATATGCATGAAATGATTACAGAACATTTAATTTTTAATGTAATAGTACATTGTGTGACAAGGGGAGAAAATAAGCGATTTCAAGCGAGGGTGAGGTGTTCAGTACGAGTCGGAGTCGAGGGCACCGAAGGCGCCTCGAAACGTAGGCGAGTGCTGAAAACACCTGACCCGAGTCTGAAATAGCTTCTCCCCATGCACCACACCGGAGTTTTTACAACGAGGGCATAAAAGGACCCTTTTTCATGCATGAAAGTAGCGCAGGTAATCGTGCATTTCAAGTCGTGCACAATGTAGCTGAAAATGTTTGTATTTCCAATTTTGTTAAGTTCAAATATTCGCGCCCTTGTACATCTCGATTCTTAATCAACTCAATCGCTTCAGCGGGGAGAAAAATTTTCTTAAATATATGTGTCAGTAAAAATAAAAAATTTTCTTCCCGCTTGGCAATTTTTTTCTCCCCGCTCCAGCTCGAACTTTTCCAACCACGCTCGAAATGCACGATTTTTGCACGATAAATGTTTTGTACTGTTAGGGCAACAAAGTGATAAAAAAGACACATACACAGTTAACATTAGCCAAGCTAAATTAACCTTTTTATATATTTGTTATAAATATACATTAAATACATTTTTTTGTTTCGAAGTAAGAAAAGCTATACTGGGCTTAATTGGTATAAGTAAATGTACCATATAAACATTGAGAATGAAGGTCTACGTATACACAACACTGAAAACTTTGTTCCGAAGGATTTGGCAAATATTTATTTAAGTTATGCTCTGAACTATAACCATTCATTTGAATGTTGATTTATTCTATATATGGTTTTGCTGATTCCAAAGAATTCCGAGAGAACGAGTGGTTCTATTGGAGTCAAATTTTAGAAGGATACTTTTTACACTTGTAGTTTAAGTATGAACATAAGAAGTTTGATTTGAATGATTAGAAAATGTTTTAAAAACAAAAACATTGCAAAAATAGTAAAAAAAGAAATAATGAAGATAATAGTATATTGTGCCACTAGGGAGGGGGAGCATTGGTTTTTTTATAGGGAGAGTGATGATTTCAGCACGAATAGGAGTCGAGGGTGTCGTAGGTCGTAGGATACACCACAACGGGAGAAAATAGTATATTGTATACCGAGGGGGTGAAATGGGCTGTGTTATTATGGAAAAAGCCCGAGCTGTAGCCGAGTATCTATAGTTAGTAACTATAGTTTAGTAACTATAGTTTTTGTAACGTATGTGTTGATTTCCACGTTTTTTGTGCTTATTGGCAAAACTAAAGTGACTATTTTTTAACACGTCGCCTCAAAGTATTTAGTTCTATGTATGATACGTATACCTATATTTATATATGTGTCAGTACATGGAAATATGTATAATAAAATCAAAAGTAAGAGTCAACCTTGAAAATTGTTAACACAATAAACATCGTCTATTTTGCGACGTTTCGTCCATGGTTTTGGACCTCCTCAAAACACTCGTAATGAAATTAAAATTAGAAATTTACATATTTAAGGGGGCACACCACCTTTAAAATTAAAATCAAAATTTTTAATTAAAAATTTATAAATACTTTCACTACACTACACTACACTACACTTTCACTATTCTTAGACATAATTACCTTTATTTTGATGGTTTTAGACCTTCTATATACCTCTATAATACCTACGTATAGTATGGAGTCCATAATTCACTGACCGTAAGATTCCAAAGGAACGAATGGTCTCAATGAGCTCAAACTCCAGGATATTGTTTAAAAGTACATTAGTTATGGTATGAATTAGGGGATTTGGTTTAAATTTCATAGAATAAGTTTTATAAGCATAGTACTGATTTTTTTTATCAATTTTTGATTAATTTCAGTGATTTATGGACTCCATACTATACGTAGGTATTATAGAGGTATATAGAAGGTCTAAAAACCATCAAAATAAAGGTAATGTCTAAGAATAGTGAAAAAAATTGGTTTATTTATATAAGTATTTATACATTTTTAATTAAAAATTTTGATTTTAATTTTAAAGGTGGTGTGTCCCCTTAATGTTATTGTCAACGGTTACACGTAACTAACCAAGTATCAGTCACATGTATCACAAGTATACGTTTTTATCATTTTTACGAATTTTTTAAAGAGCGGGGAAAAAAAGCTTTTTCTTAACACGTGCATGAAAAAGACCCATTTCCATGCTTCTAAAGTGAATGGCAAGCTGCTCATTTCGAGCGTGCGGGAGGGAATCACTCCCTCCCGCTGTAGCTGGAAATTTTTGAGAATTTTTGAAAAATATTGATATTTTTTGGAAGAGAGTGTTTTACGACTCAAAATGCGCAACTTACCATTCACTCTATATGCATGAAAACGGGTCTTTACAGGCACTTGTCAAAAAAAGTACAGTGAGCAACAAGGGGGGAAGGGCAATTTCTACCTCGGATGAAATTTGAGCACTCGTCTCCGTCTCGGGCGCTTTCGGCGCCCTCGACTCCAACTCGTGCTCAAATCTCACCCTCTTTAGAAATCGCCCCCCTAGTTGCACAATATACTATTTTGTAACACATGCACGATTTTCGCGTTTTTTTGACCTAAAATTAGGGACAAAAGTAGTCGTTTTCCAACCAGCGGGCGCAAAAGTATTGTTCCACACACCTGCACGGAAAGTACACATTTCCCTCCCGGGCGCCTGGAGAGAATGTGTATTTTCCGTGCTGGTTTTTTTGGAATCAATTAAATTTTCTAATTTTCTATCAAAAACCTGTTTTTAGAATTCAAAAGTTGTTTGTCCCCTTAAGCTTTATTAATTTCCTTTTAATAATTTCAATTAGTTACATAATTCTAATTACTAAACTTCTAAATACTATTTCATAAGAATACGTATGACAATTTGTACATAAATGCTATATTTCATTTTACTTACCAATATTTGAAGTCACAACAGATAACAATGTAGAAGAAGCTTGAGTTTTGACATTTCCCGGGGATTCATTAGGATCTGACATAACTTGAAAGACATCTCCAATATCCGTATGTAAAATTTCACTATCATGTATTCCTGTTTTCCTTTGTAACTGATGCAGTTGTTCCATTTGTAAATGCCTGATTGATCTAACATGTTGAAGTAAAGGTAATCTATTTTTTGCACTAAAACCGCAAAGAGCGCAGTGGTATAGTTTCGAGGGTGATGAAATATTAGAACTGGCTTCAAGTAAGTGACGTAATAGCAAAGCAGCAGCTTCGTGCCTAGGAGAAGCAGCGTGCAGAGCTAATTTATGAACACTATTTGTATAATAGTCACAAGCATGACAGCGTATTTGTGCGGCACTCGCTGGTGATGCTAGGTACTTTAGTTTCCATTCATTGCGAGATCCACCTTCTTTCACATGGTTCACGTGTTGTAGTCTTTGTAAATGTTTATCGGTTTTACAATGAAGTTGAAAATTAGCTTTTAGATTAGTTTTATAGGAACATAGTTTACAAATGAAGTGACCAGCTACATTACTGAGTATTTCACTCTCACGAGTTTTAGTTCGATCGGAAGCTAAGTGTATTCCTAGTCCTTCAATAGAGTCCGTTGAAAAGTTGTTGCAAACACAGCATTGGTAAAGATGTGATGGATCTGGATCTGATGGTTCAGGGGGAGGCTCCATACTTTCTGGTGATAATCCTGAATCAACTCCAATACCAGTTAAGGAATTAATATTTGCAATTCCTCCAATAATTTCGTTGGGAATGTGTGAAGGTAATTGGCCACCTGTCATCATTTGGAATAATAATGCTTGATTATATGCCATATCTGCTAAAGCTGCTTCAGCATGTTGAGGCTTTTCCAGATTTCCAAGATGAAGAAATTGTTCAAGTTGCGTCTGATGATGTTGAACCGAGTTTTGTTGTGCTTGTTGGTGATGAGATTGAAGAGCTGACAAAGTTTGTATATGTTTAATATTTTGCTGTAGTACCAACATGTGATGTGTATGTTTTTCACTTGTCATATGTATTCTCAGATTCCGTGCAACGTTTGTTTCATAATTGCAAGCATCGCATCGAAATGTTGGTTTTGGTTTTCCTTGATTTGTCGTTTGATTGCTTAATAGCGGACTATGATTTTGTTGATGATGAGGGCTTCGAGTAGGTCTTGGAGGATCTTGAGAGGACGACGGATTATTAGTGCCAGAATTGTTACTACCTTGCTGTAATTCTTGCATATTGTTCAGATGTTTGTCACTTTGCATATGAATACTCAAATTTCCTTTTGTGGTTGTCGAATAGTTGCAAACTTCACATCTATAAGGTTTGTATCCACAAGTGTAAGTTTCTCCTCGTGCAAGTCTTGGATGAGGTTGCCCAGCAATGCAGTAAATACAAGAAGTTTCACTGTCCGGATGTTTTTCTTTCATGTGAATTTCTAAAGTCTCTTGATATTTATAATGCCAATTGCATTTTGGACATTTTAAAGTTTTACAGGAATTTCTACTATGGATTCCTGTTAATGATCCACCCGTTACAGATAATCGGTTACTTGCTAAAATTAATTCACATTTCGAACATTCGATACCACTCGGTCTACCCTGTATATGTTCAGGACAAACACCAATTGTTGTACCACTGATAAAATTTGGTGGTTGTTGAGATAAATTAGAGAAAGAAGGCTGCGAAGTTTTTGTTTGAGGCGTTGGTGTGGAAACGTAGTTATTCCCTGAACTATCAGTTAATTTCGACCAAGAAGAAGAACTAACTTGAGTATTTATCCATTGATTATGATGTTGATGATTATAGGTAATATTTTGATTTGTAGGCGTAGTTATTATGGAAGTATTAATAATTGGCTTTTGCTGCAAATTTTGTAAATTAAGCGTTGCATTTGGCATATTAACTTTTAGATCAGTGCTGATTGAACAATCGTCCTTATTTTGTTCTTCACCATTGTGTGAACGCTGCAAAGTAATCTGCTCTAAAGAATCTTGAGAACATGTAGCAGTTGAAACTGGTTCTAAAAAGCTAACTATGGGCTGTTTATTTCTGCCAATAGCTTGAATTATTGCAGAAGCACTAGAATGAGATAATATTTGTCGTTCATCATCCATCAAAGTCAACTGATGCTCACCTTGTGCATGTGCAACAAAACTTTTTGTATAACCAAAACTTAATTTACAAATAAAACACATTAAAATCGGTTTTACAGGAACTGAAGTAGCAGATAAAGTTGGTGCACTAGATGAAGATAAGGATTGTGCGCTCCCAGCAGAAGTTCGATAACTTATAACACGATAACTGTGCATGATAGGAAGTTCAGGATTTCGGGGTATAATTGACGACCTTTGTTGTTGTTGATGTTGATAAACTTGATGAGCATATAGTCTTGATACATAGTATGCATTAGCGATTTGAGGAAATACTAATGAATGAGGTATTGATACTCCTCGACCATCAACAATACAACCGTCAGGTAAAGAATCATCTTCACTTAGTTCACTTTCTCCTTCAATAATATATGCTGATCCATCAGGATTGTAAACAATTTTACCATCGAATTTTTCTACATCTCTGGTTATTAAAGGACTTTGAATCGGACTATTACTTTTCTGCTTCAATGGTGTTGCAAGAATACTAGTATCTGATACATTTGTAGTTGTATCTGCAGCGGAAATAGGCGTAGAGATCGTTTCACGTGTACTAGGTTCGGTACCAGAAGCTGGACTAGTAGTTAGAGGATAATGTGCTTGATGTGAAGCAGCCCCAGCAACCGATGGGGACCCGCCCCCTCGGCCACCCTCTTCCTCCGGGCTCATCTTATCGTACTTTTTGTTTGAGGAATTTTGGCTGCTCTGATTAAAATACTTCAATAAATATATGTTCTTCCGTATAACTTAACTTTCTGATGATAATATACCAAGTGTTCTGAAAAATAACACAACAATAATTATTATATGGAAAAATTAAATGAAAAATTTTATTGGAAAAATAGATGTCTTTAAGTATGAATACAAGTGAAGGTAAACATTTTGAGAATCAAGAATTAGAAAGGGTAAAGATTAGATATTCGAAATTTATAAACCGAGATTATAAAATGAAAGAATTTATAAAACATTTTGGTTAAAATATTACGAAAGGCATATTTTTAGTCATATCAAATTTTAGTCTTTCAAAAATATGCTTTTCTAATATTTTGGGACTTAAAATTTCACATTTTGTTATAAATCATTTTGTAACTTTTCCTTATAAATCTCAATTTTCAAATTTTGAGCCTTCACCCCGAAATATTTTCCACAGATTGCTAATTAAACAATTATCAAGGGGATATAAACTAAAACTCTTCCGTCCTCTCAGGGCCACCGCGACTTCTCTCATCCTATTTTTTCAGGTTCTGGCGTGCAGAGTATAGTAGACTTGTCAAAAGAAATTCTTTCGAGAAATGTTCTTATTCAAAAGCAAATACATAAATAAATCCTAATTGTGAATCCAACGAATTACGTATGAATGGTTTTAAATTAAATTTAAATGTTTATTTTAAGTAAAAATGGCCCCGTTTGATTCCTACGTTTACCAACGAAAATGAAGAAATTTCTACTAAGGAACTAGACGCATTAAACGGGTATGAAAACGTTTAAAAAACACACCTTTTACAAGGTAAAATGTTTGCAACCATAAGTTTTGTTTCTATCTTCATAAATATTTAACTTTGAATTATGATTCCAATTTTACCTTTAAGTTATATAATAATTGAAAAAGTTGTCAAGCGTTTGCATCTTTTAAAACTTTATCTCTATACTTATAAATAAACGTCAATAAATGTAGGGGAATCGGTGAAAAAATCTCGAGCATTGAAGTTTAGCAGTTAAGGTTGAATTAGCCAAGTTGTTATCAAAAAACAATGTACTCTCAGTGGTAGTTGATTCTCATCGAACATTGTTTGTAATGCGCTAATCAGATCTCTCAATTTGCAGAAACTAATGCACCATTTCAAAAACGTTTCACGAGAATTAACTACTGAGTGTACACTTGCCATGCCGTCCATCGATAAAACGATCAAATTGCTAGTTATCAGAGACTCTGTTACCAGCCTTTTGTCGTAAAAGTCCTGACACACTCATAAAAGTTTAGAGTAAAGAAAAATTTTCAAAGCCAAAATACTGCATTACATTTAATTTACTGAAAAGATATAAATTGTTACTGCATTCTCTTGGCAGTAAAGTTCTTCATTGAAACTTTAATTGATGTAGTGAATGATCATTAATTATTATTTAATGAGTCAATATTAACAAGCATGCGTAAGTTTATTGACTCTAGATACATCATAGACTATAAGAAGACGGCAGATTAAACCTTAGCTGCTAAACTACAATGGTTAATTAAATAAACGCAAAAAATAAAGTTTTAGCAGCAGCTTCCGAATAGTACATCAACCAATTAGAGATAGAGAACAAATTCAAATCAGATCACAACTATTGTAACAGTCTTATGAAGTTGAAAAACAAGAAAAAGGAGGAAGCCACTAACAAGCCGAGGTGACCCCTAGAGACCGGCAGAGACAGAAGCGCGCTCAACGTCAAGTGTAGTATAAGCATAATACCCTAACAAGAAGCCCGAGCTACTTATGTTGCTGCTGCTCGCCCAATGTACAACAACAATATTTAGCTACACTCACACGAGGGTAGACAATTGTATAGCAGTAGCAGTCTCTCGATAAGCGGCTAGTATCAAAGACATTTTTTGTAACATACGCATGATTTTTGCGTTTCTCGTACCTATTAAGCGGACGTAAAGTACAAGTTTATAGGCACGACCGCGACACGGAAATGCCTTATAGTTTTGTTATCGAAAAATGTGTGAGGTGCGATATCTCACGCAATTTTCGACCGATCGGGCTGAAATTTTGGAATGGGTCTCCTCTTGCACAAACCTAAAAACTAATTTTTTTTATCCTGATCGTCTACGTTTTTCTAAAATGCAGGCACAATTCGTTCAATTTTTGCGTGTTTTTTGAATAAAAATTTTGGTGTTACACGATTATCTCCGAGAGACTTTTATCAATCGGGCTAAAAATTTGTGTGCAAACTCTCCTCGTAATACTAAGGTGCCAAATTTATTTTTAGCTTGATCCTGCATGTATACGTATAATACGGTCACAATGCGGTTTTTGGCTCTAATTCGAATTCTATGCATTCTACAAAAAAAAGTTAAATAGAAAAGTTGTAGATCTCGAGGAAATACAACTTTTTCTCACTGACAGTTAAGCGTGAAAATGCTTTTAATTTGAGTTAACAGGCCAAAATCGATTTTTTTATAACAATAAACTAGTATTTATCATGAAACTTTGAAATGTAAAAGTTCTAGATATTTTGAAAACACAACTTTTTACCATGACAAACATTTTTTCAAAACGCTTATACATAAACAACAACCCTAGAAACGACTTTTGGTACATATAATTGAATAACAATTTTGGTGTGACGCACCCTATCTGGTCCAAAAGCTTTAATCGATTGCCTGATGCTCGCGCGAATCTAGACAATATCGAGGCGAGCGCGCAGCGCGAGCTTTAATATCAAGGTGAACGCGAAGCGCGAGCGTCAACGGACGTGCCTTACACGCAAAACGCGAGGCGTTTTGCGCGCTTTCCATCGCGTGGCCGATGCACCGTGTGGCGCGCTAGTTTTTTTTACTGCTGGGTAATAAAAGTAGGTAGCGGGCAAAAATTAGTATATTGTATACCAAGAGCGTAAAGTGGGCGTTTTTAGGCCAAGTGTGGAGTTTGCAGTGCGAGTCAAGGCGAGTTAGCCCGAGTTGCAGACGAGGGCGTTTACGAGTCGCAGAGAGTACTGCAACCACACGAGGCCAAAAAGCCCATTTAGCCCTTAATGCACACCATATTTTTTGTAATGCATTAACTGATTCCCACGTTTACACACACATACACTTATATGTAAGTAATCATCTGTCCAAAAGATGACCGGTCGATGCTGCTCGAAATAGACGACCGGATGATAATGCAGGAAGCAGACGGCTGGACGATGCAGAATGAAGAAGACGAGTTTGATCCTGTTGTAATATTGAGTAAATATTATAATCTCGATTCATGATCAAAATGGCACTTGTCGCGCCATCTATTGGTCGACGACGATTTTGTGCAACGAGAGGAGCTCACGCGAGAGCGACCGCACCGCGCATGCCTCGCGCATGCCTCGCGTCTACACTCTAAGCGCTGATGATACTGTACACGCTGTTCTCCCTCTCTGCTGTTAAACTCCGATGTGAGCGGACGTATTAACCGAGGCTATTGCCGACACACAATTATTTACCTCAATATATATTATTAATATTATTAACCTCAGTGTTATTATTTATCCACTATTCCAACATGGTAGCAGAGCGTTGGAACTTTTTTTTCACATCAACCTTCGGGGAAATGTAAAATTGAGGGGGGTTAAAAAGTGAGGTTAGAAGAAAAGCCACGTGGAAAAGAAGTTAACAAAGTGAATCGCACAGTGAAAATTGAGCAGTGAAATAAAAGGAGAAAATTTCTCATAAAGACTATATGCTTGTGAAGCATGAAATTCGAATTTTCTTATCAAAATGTCTGTCGAAAAACGAAAAGTTTCAAGTGAAGAAAAATAAGTCTAGTAAAGTTAAAGTTAATAAATATATGCTCAATGACGAAGATAAAGTCGTCAGGTAATAATCAATAAAAAGATTTTTGAAAAATAATCAAGATTTAAGTGCGATGTTAGTGGATTAAAGTCGGCGAGTGAAACACGTGGTGAAGTGCTATTATAGAGCACGTGGCAAATTTTGAGGTTAAGTACATGTTCTCGTGGCTTAAACTAAAACTAATTCAAGATCACGAATTAGAGAATAAAGAAATTGTTTGGAAGGACAATATAAGAAATCCGATTAGAAAATTATTCTTAAAAGAATTGAAGAAAATTATTATACTCAAAACTCAAGTGTATAAGAATATAAGCATCGAAGAAATAAAAATGTCGAAGCAAGCTAAAGTTGAAGATATCATGATGCCCATTTTTGATGGTGCAAACTACGCAAGTTGGAAAATCAGATTAATGATTTTACTTGAATATAAAGAGTGTAAAGAGCCAGCAGTTGGTGAAATGCCGAATACGTACAAAGACAAAGAAACAGATTGGAAAAAGATTGATCTAAAAGCTCGTACCATGATAATTAGTACTATCTCGGACAAACAATTAGAGTATGTTGGTGAATGTAAAACTGCTCTAGAGATGATTGAAAAGTTTGACAAAATGTATTTAACACAGTCTACAGCTTTACAGATAATATGTAGAGGCAAAATCGAAGAAATCAAATTAAATAACTACAAAACAGTAGAAGAATTTTTTGCAGAGTTTGAGAGAGTAACAAACGAGTTTAAAACAGCTGGTGGAAAATTACAAGAAACCGAAAAGTTGAGATATCTACTTAGAGCATTGTCACCAAGCTATAGCTATATTGGTGATTTCATAGATATTATTCCAGAGGCTCAGAGAACTGTAGACTACGTGAAGTCTAAAATAAAAGAAAAGAATATGACTAAAGCCGAGTCAGATAATAAGAGTAACGTCAGTACCTTTACAACCCAGGCAAAAGGTAAATGCTACAATTGTGGCAAATTTGGTCACTACAAGAGTGAATGCACGAGTCTACAACAATCGAGCAACCGAGGCAAAGGTGCTCATTACAACCAAGGTCAAAGAGGTCACCAACGAGGCAACTACAGAGGTCGACCATACAGAGGTCGTGGTCGAGGACGAGGTTCTTCAGGACAACCCAGAGGTGAATCATCCAACGATCAACAAAACTACCCATCCGAGGCATGGACTACACAGGTATGCGACGGCTCGAACTATTTCTATGCCAACCCTCGGGAGAAGTATAGAAATACTAAAATAAGTGAAATAAATCATGTATCAGGGCATGCTGAAAATAATGAAAATTGTAATGAGATTAATTGGTTGTTAAATAGCGGTTGTACAAATCACATTGTAAAAAGTGATAGATAGGTACAATTAGAATCTGCTTCAAAAATTATTACAATGAAAAATGTGTTGATTTAAAAAATGTTTATTCTGTGAAAGGTATTAAGCAAAATTTATTAAGTTTTTCTAAAATCACAGAAAATAATACGATAGTAGCAAGAAATGAAAATGCGAAAATTTATAATCAGTCTAGAGAATTGATAGCTGTTGCAAACAAAGTAGATAATTTGTATGTTATGAAAAGCTTTGTAGTTGTAAAAGAAAATAAACAAATTAATGTAAATTCATTGAGACTAACCGATAAAGAGAAATGGCATAGAGAATTAGGTCATGTATATTTTCAATATTTAAATAAACTAGTAAAAAACAAATTAGTTGAAGGATTGACAGAAAAAATCGAAAATATTGAAATGAAATGTGCAAATTGTATAGAGAGTAAAATGGCAAATGTACCTTTTGAAAATAGCAGATCAAAAACAACTGAAATTTTAGAATTGATTCATACTGATTTAAATGGTCCACATAATACTACTGGTTATGGTGGAGAAAAATATTTCTTAACATTTGTTGATGATTATAGTAAGTGCACTAGAATCTTTTGTATTAAAAATAAATCAGAGACTACAAGTTGTTTGAAAGAATTTGTTAATCTAGTAGAAAATAAATTCAATAAAAAGGTTAAAAAATTACGTTGCGATAATGGTAAAGAATATTTGAATCACGAAATCTACGATTTTGTAAAGTCTAAAGGAATTGAATTATTGCCATGCCCACCCTACGTCCATGAACTAAATGGAGTAACGGAAAGATATAACAGATCTGCAATGGATATGGGCAGATGTTTAATGCGTGAAGCCAAAATACATAGATGTTATTGGCCTGAAATTATGAAAACAGTAGCTTATCTATAAACTCGCACAATTGCAAATACAGCTGAAAATAAAACGCCATACGAAATATTCTTTGGTAAAAAACCTAATGTTGATAATTTAAAAATGTATGGCATTCGAGTCTTTGTAAGAGTACCAGAAGCTTTACGAAAAAGCAAATGGGACGATAAAGCACAATTAGGCGTATTAGTAGGTTATGCAGAAAATGGTTATAGAGTCTTAGTCAATGGTAGAATAATAAATGCCAGACATGTTCAAGTAGTTGAAGAGAAAACTCAATTAATTTGTTTGTACTAAACGTTTCTAAACACGTTTTTACGTTTTTACGTTTTTACTAAACACGTTTGTACTAAATTATTAATTTGCCTTTCGTCTTGGACTCATCTACCAATTTGTGCAAAGTTTAAAATTAAAATATGAATGCTTTAATAACTGCATCGTGCATACTCCAGAAATTCTGTTCTAATGCGTTCTTCATGCGTGCATATAATCACTTAAAAATTTACACGGGGGTAGCTAATTATTAAAGGAAGGACAAAAATGTCCTGCATTTGTATAATTTGAACAGAACAAAAAAAATAGTTTCATTATCATTTAAGCAACGCTAAACAGTTGTTTGTTTGCTCTGGCCGTGACTTTGATGAGGCGAGCTCGACGAATGCGCATACATTGTACGCATCGATCTGGTGACCGGCTGGCTACAGGTTCCAGTAGTCACCTGCAGTGTATGGTTTGATATTTGGAGCAACCTCCCGGCCTTCGTTTAAAAGATTTTTGTTAACACTTAGCACAGAACAACAAGTCTAAAAATGTGTTGCACCGAAATGACAGTGACCATACGGTGTGTGCGTGTGTGTGCCAGTTTGTCAAAAGTGCTGCCAAAAAAGAAAATATGCAACAGCAGTGAGTGCAGTTACCGAGGTTATACCTTGTTTTTCTGTGTGCTCCTACTGCTGCTGCTATGCTCATACTCTATTCCTGGTTGCACCCGTTGCAGTCTGGATGAAGAGTGGCCATCGCTACTTGTGCTGATACCTTTTTCTTAAATGTAGTGTACATGAGAATTTAGTATCCCTTGAAATCCATAACAGTCTGCAGCTATTCTGTATGTTCTTATGTTCAGTGAAATAAAATCAGTGACTATGCATTGTGCGATCTGCTTTTAGACTTAAATCACTGTTTTCCTCCTAGTCCCTTGTAGATTGGCTTTGCTGACTACTTTTACCACCCAAATACGACCCTGGAGTTGGATTCATGCTAACTAGTGGTGCTGAATGACGATTCTGGCTGCTTCGATTACCCACAGATGACCTTGTAGCTGGACTCATGCTGTCTGGTGGCGCTGATTAACATTTCTAGCTGCTTCAACGACCCGCAAACTATCCTGGACCTGGATTTATGCTGACTAGTGGTGCTGGTTGGCAATTCTAGCTGCTTTAACCATTCGAAGACCACCTGAAGACTCTATAGTTGTATAAACATTGCTTTTATTGTTTGTAATTGAGCTACTCATACTCGTTTTACTGTTGCAGATTCATGTATTTCTCCTGCTATCACAAGTATAGCTTCCACTACAGCTACTCGACAAGAATATACTACTACTACTGCAGCTACTACTGGTTCAGGCTTCCCTGCAGCTGTACGTCCAAAACCCAGTGCTGGTGCTCGTGTTAATATTGTTGTTTTGTTGCTGCTACACGTGTCAGTAGAGCTATTGGTCCTGGGTTCTTCTGCAGCTGGTCATCCAGGGTATACTGCAGGAGCTTATCTGATATCTGCTGCTACTGCGCTGCATACAACTTTTACTACAGTTACTCATCGAGGGTCTACAGATGTGTATTCAGGGTCCTCTGTAATTGTACGTCTAAGATTTACTGCTGCTGCAACACATACAGCTTCTACTGCTCATTCTTGGCTCGGGTCTACTGTATGTTTGATGTCTACTGCAACTTTATATTTAGCGTCGAGAAGAGAATAGTTATTTATAATTAGATAGGCGTTTTACTTAAACACGCGTGTACATATGAAATAAACAAAATAAACATGATTATTTATACTAGAAAAAAAGTGTGTAATCAAATCACTTATGTATAAGCGAAATAGACATTATTTGTTGTTGTAATTTTTACAATTTAGAAAAGTGTATGTATAGTGAAACGCGCATTGTTTGTTTATAATTTATAATCATGTTATAGTTAACAGCAATTTTATACATCCGTTCACTATTACTCTTTGTTTTTTTACCTGCAACGCAGCCCGTTCGAGAGTTAACTTGTATGATCAAAGTGGCATCGCAGCTACGGTCCTAGTCGAATCATGACTAAAGTTGCTGTAATGAAGGAAGGAAGATCTCGTAGTGATACTTTTTGACATATTTCGGAGGAAAAAGCGAGTAAGGTTAAGAAAGAAGTCTACATATTTTGGAGTGACTGGTCGGTGGCCTGTTCAGCTTATCGATTTAAGACAAGGCTCTCAAAACGGTGCCTGATTCAGAACGCTGCCGTGTCTTTAATCTCTGTCTCTGATATTTACTTGTAGTACCCTGTTGGAAAAGGTCGATAGAAGTCGATTATCACTTATCGACTTGAATAGTGAATCTTAATTTCACTTTTTGCATTAGAACTTGATAAAAAGTGATAAAATACGATAAAAATCAATATAAGTCCCAGAATATTGGGAAGGTATAATTTTAAAAACCTAAATTTGGAAATTCCTAATAATATCGCTTTTGAAATATTTTAACTATAAATATCACCTTACGCAATATTTCCATTCAACATTTCTGTTTTATACATTTTTTCATTTCAAAATCTCAGTTTATAAATTTTGAATTTCTAATCTTTACCCTTTTTCATTTTTATTTTTCAAAATTTTTACCCTCACCCTATATATATATGTATGTTATACCTATCTTATAAAATATTTAAACCTTAATATTGGTGAAAGTAAGAGTTCGATCCGGACTACGACCACCAAAAAATTCGTGGAGATAGCTTTTTACAGTGCTAAAGTTCCTGTATAGGTCCCAAAATGGCAGAGACCCTCTATCTTTGGCTTGGAAAATGAAGACACCCATAAATTTGTGCCAAAATGATTAAAATTCACAGTTAAAGCATGTGGCAAAGCTTATAAATTGCTTGGAGCATTCTTAAAAAAATCACAGAGGTAGCAAACATCAAAATAAAGAAAGTCACCGTAGGAGAAAATTGTTCCTTAATGTCTACCATTAACTAAAAATTTAAAGCTTAGTGATAAATTATTTAAATACGTGTTTGCTTTGTAACACGGCAAAATTTCGCCGTGTAACAACGACGTTCGACGCAGTCGGGGTAGAGCGTCTCGAGGCTACCTGTGTGAATGAGGGAGTGAACGTGTCTAAGTGCGTCGTTTATTTTTTGAGTGAACGACAAGAGAGGAGCAGTGGCTACGACGGACGAAAAGGACAACGCATGTCGCCGACTCGTGAGTAAGAGATGCGAGGAGACGACGAGCAACGTTGGCGCAGCAGCAGCGACCTCTTACCTCGACAGGGCGTTCAAGTCGGCCCCGCGCGCCGTAAGACAGCCGATGCAGGTGGTGGAGCCCTTCGTGGGGTCAACCTACGTGAGCGTCTGATGCAGCAGGACCAGCGTGATGGCAGCTCGCCTGCACGAACGCCAGAAACAAAAACTACAGCGTCTCGTGTTCGTAGTGACAGATGCCGCCTGAGTCAAGGGCCCTAACGATGTGGCATTGGGAGTCACTACCAGGATAACTCGTTCGGCGTTTGCGGAATTCGCGTGCGACGTAATTGTGTGAGTGAGTGAGAGACGAAAAGTGCGAGCTAGTGTGTGTGATCTAGTTGCTTCTCGAGCCTTGAAACGCGCGCAAGTCACGCGGAATATCTTTCGTGTACGGGTATTTGCTTGTCGGAGTTGTCTTTGTTCACGTGTTATTTCAGTAATTTGTACGAGTCGATTATAAGTTGTAAGAATTTATTAAGAATATACAGTTCCGTCTGATAAACCACGTGTCTCTATTATACCGAACCGCCCTCTTCTTACCGTTTACGGGGCTGTAGCTAGCTGAGCAAACCACGTGCAAAAAAAAACCCTCTCACCGGGAAACAAAGAGTCACGAGACTCTGGCGTTCACAAAGAGAGCCTGGCGCCACCGGGTCATTTTCCAAGCACCAGGCGAGGGATATCAATATAACTAGGGTAGAGCATGAAAACTCCAGTTACAGCTTATAGAAATAAATTGCGTCACTTGGATCATCGCCAAAAAAAAAATTAGGCCGCCGATTTTTTTTTTGTGAAAGTACATTAGAAAAAGATTACTACTCAATTTTTAGTCCACAAGATGCTCCCTTGCTTACATGAGCAGTCGTCAATAAAGCTGGAGGGAAAGATGAATTTTTTCTCTTCATCTAAATTTAACTTTATAAAAATGTTATCTAAGTATTATTAATAGATTTCTTAGCTTACATCTTTGAAGTTTGTATAGAAAAATATATTTGGCCACAATTTATAATGGAAGCTGAAATTATATGAATGTTGAAGGCATAAAATATGCAGAGTTTCTGCAATTATAGACCAAACTTTTTTATATCAAATAGAGAAAAAATATCTGGAAAACTAATTCACAATAAAACATATGATATTTTATTGATAAACGCAACATAGTTTTAAGCAAAAAATTCGGATTTATTAAAAATATATGACTTTAAGGGTATTTTTATTAAAAAGTGAGAAATTTTACAGAAAAAACGCATACCCATGTCTATAATAAAAAATGCTTCCCTGAGGAGCTATGAATTAATTAATTTGTGCTGAAAACTCAAAACTTGCCAAAATTTACATCTTTGGCTCCCTACCATTTTGGTAAATAGAAATTTAAAAATCTGAAAAAATTCAAGTGCATTGAAAACTGTTTCTGGAACATATTTACCGTGGGTTAAAAAAGAAATAAATTTTTGATCTTCGATTTGACAGAGAACCACCGATATATATCTTATAATTAATATTTATTCACGAAAAATGCAATTGTTTGAAAAATTTTATTTGATATTTGTTAACAATTGGGTTTTTTCATTGAATATTAATATGTGAACTAATTCAAGATAGTGAATTTGTAGATATTCAGATGATAAAGAACACTAGCTTTGGTTTATTAAAATCGAATAATAATTAAAAAGTTGACATGAGATTAAAATTTATTTTCTCATATAAATAATAAATCGATTAATAAATTAGGAAAAAGTTTGCAAAAAATTGATAATATCTCTTACGTTTAAAACAATAACATGGATGAAAATCTGAATAATTGTATGAAGCCTGAAAAAATTGTAAAATTTTTTTGAAAACTAGTATTTTAGGCAAGAACTACCTTAAGCTATAACCGGTGCCAGATCGACGAATTTCCGTTTCGAATTTCCGCGTCAGCTTGGCGATATTTTGCTTCGCATCCGCAGTTTGCGACTTCCCTCCGTCACGATAACGCCAGCCTTGTCAGTTACCAGTCCGTCGCGTGCAATTTAGTAACGCGCTACTCGCACGCTGAGACACTATCTTGCAGCTTCGTCTTAAGATCTTTACGCGATCGTGCCATGCACTGATCGCTCACCCTCTTTATCGAGTTTTCTAGGGGTGGTAGGGTGGCGCTACCCAGTATAAGATAGAGGACAACCCAAATTACCCAGTATGTTTGGAAGCAAATGAAGATGCGGATCATGTCTTCTGTGACTGTTCTCGATACGAAATGTAACGAGAAGAACTCGAGTGTTACCTACAGACTAAAGTGACACCTGAGTCAATGATTGTTGCTAGATGAAGGCCACTAAGTAGTAGATACAAAACGCTCCTCGGACCGATGATGAGGCGCGTACGTAACTGAGTTGAGCCCAGACTCCCTCACCCGATGCAGAGGAACGTAAGTGTCGATGCTACTCGAAGTAGATGACCGGATGATGCTGCAAGAAGCAGACGTCTGGACGATGCAGTATGAATGGAAATATCAAACTTCAAAGGAGAAGCCAACTAGTAAACGGGCCCTACGAAAGTATTGTTTAACGATAATACCTGTGGGCATCTGGTGTCGGAGGGTCACTTGTGCAGAGCTTGCTCTGTCTAAGCCACATGGAAAAAAAACACATACACACATCCGTATGGACATTTTTTAAAAACACTATTTTTCACTAAAAATGCATTAAAACACACTTTTTACATGTTTTTACACAAAATCAATAAATTGCCTTTACAAGGCTTTCTAGAAAGAAATCGATAAGACAACGAAAATGAACTCTTCTTGGTTGGAAGTCACAAAATAGGCGACAAAATTATGTGTACACTGCATAAACACTGCTGAAATTTACTGAAGTTTTCGAAGGCCCAAGGGTTTACTGACCAATAGTGCTACGCATTTACTTTACGTGGACGACCTGCAAACCTACACCAAGGTTGCAAGAGATTCGTGAGGGTGTGGATAGCATGTCAGCGGCAGCGCGAGCTGTATTGGATTGGGCTTTACATATTGCTTTGCACCTCAATACTGGTAAGACTAGAGCTATCATTTTTGGATCTGAGTTAAACATAAATCAATAAGAAGGATTGAACTTGCCCGGTATCGAGGTGCAGACTGGTGTTTTTGTTACTTTTATCGATACCGTAACTAACCTCGGGGTGGTCATGGATTTAAAGTTAATTTGGAAACCACCAGTTTGCAGTTAGTCGAAAGGTCAATAGACCTCTTTATGAGCTCAGATCATTTAGATCCTGTACCAACGAGGCATTACGTTAACAGCTGGCCAGTTCTCTTGTAGTCTCTCACCTAGATTAGGAGATACGAGCATATCACTTATTTCTGGAGGGAGCTAAGCTGGATGGTCATTAAAAAGAGACGGACGTATTTTATGGTGGTCTTAATATTTAAGTCCCGCTTTTTGAGGAATAAAGTGGCTATTATAGTTGAGCCGTGAATACAATTTTTTATGGTTTTGAAAAATTTTTGAATAAATTATAAAAAAATTAAACATTTAAAAACAATAAATATTGAAAAAATTTGAAATGTTCAAAATTTAGTTTGTATTAACAATATAGGTCCCACTTTTCAAGACAACAAAGCGGCTACGCAGTTAAGTCGTGATTAAAGTTCTATATGCAACACGGGACTAAAGTAGATCATTCACTTACTTTGCTGTGGCAGCAAACCCGACCGCGGGAATACTCTACGCCTTTAGTCCCTTTTTGCATACTGTACTTTTATGCTAGTCTGCGTTATTATCTAATGTGACGTAATAGAATTAATCAGCCGGATTATGTGTCATACACATAAGGAGTAGACGTGTTTCTGAGTTATATGTATGAAACTGTGATTATTAACCGCTGTAATAACCAGCAACTATAAGGCTATGTATGATATATGTAAATATTTTGAGTAACTCTAATAAAATTTTGTTGGAAAAGGTTAAAAGTGTAAGATTTAACTCAAGTTTGTTAATAAAAAATTCAAAATTTATTTCAAGCTGACAACGTTTCGTCGATGTGATTTCCGACCTCTTCAGATTAATTTTTACGAAAGTTTGCATGCTAAAAAAATAAATAATGTGAGGACAAAATCCTCTTTTAACATGTGATACAATGTTATTTTTAAGCAAGGATTTTATCCGCACATTATTTATTCTTTTCAGATGCAAATTTTTGTGAAAATTGATCAGAAAAAGTCAGAAATTACATCGACGAAACATTTTCAACTTGGAATAAATTTTTTATTTTTTATTTACAAACTTGGGTTGACTCTTACACTTTTGACGTTTTCTAAATTTTTTACTATAGTAAGTAAACAATATAATTTTCTAGAATATAATTATATTCTTTTCATACTTTAAAAAATACATAACTGAAGTTAGAGTGAAATCCCAATCAAAAAACTAAAACTCAGCTAATGCCAGCTAAATAGCCATGTATAAGGAGCTTCTGAATTAAAAAATTGTTTGGCTAGATCGTGAATGATTTATTCGCTTATACGCTTAAATAAGCGAAAATGTAACTATGAATAACTGTTGACATTTCTGCCAGGGAAAGTATCAATGAACACGGCTATAAATCTAATTCATAATCAAGAAAATAAAACAATTGATAAATATGTTGTTAATATATTACCATTTGTACATAATTAAAGATGAAAACTTGTTTGATAAATAGATGTTGATCTGCATGATAGAATAATTTTGAATTTTGATTTCATTTATATGAATTTTGCGGCCCAGCATAGTTGTATCTCTTCTTGTTGTATCTGCAAATGTCATAAAAATTATGTTTTATGTAAATAATTATTAACTATTTTTATTTTGGATGTAATATTTACAACTAAGAAAATATTATATACACACAAATATGAGTCATTCTACGAAAAGTCGGACACTTTCTGGTCGAAAAATTAGGCTCTTGCCATTTTAATGGCACACGCACCAGACCAAGGTTTTTGGACATAGAATACCTAAACAACACGGGTAGCACCTCCAAACCCTATGCCAACAAAAAAATACGGGCCAATTACTAATTACCAAAAAATAGCCTTTGTTGCGCCCCGGGTAATTTAATACCTAGCCGAGCAAATATTATTTTATGCTGAAGTTGAGATTTTGAATTCGAAAAAAAGATCGTTGAAAAAGACCGTCTCTATCAAAACTTACGAGCAATTTAAAATAGGGTAAATATCGTTAAAAATGTAAAAATTTGACAAAAAAGTGAAAATTCTGGCATCTCAGGCATTTTTTTGCATTCAGATAGACCGTAACCTGTGCGTCAGATTACAACTTTTTGTACTTTAAATTATTTGTTTATCCAAACATTTTCAGAATATTTGAAAGCGAATTCTTAAAGAGTGAAAATTGCTAAGGATATGTTTTTTTACATGATGCAGAAAACTACTTGTTACTTAAACGTCCTATAATATTTATGAATAATAAATTTTCCATTTTCACTAGTTTAGATATTTGCAACGGTGCCAATTTCGAATGCTTATTATTAATTCAAAAACAAAATAATTTACTGGCGCAATCGAGCTTCTAGATATTTGATATTTTTGATATAAGTACTTCAAAATTGCATAAAAATATATTTTTCAGTTTGTTTTTTTTTCTTATCAATACTAATATTATACTTACATTTATGCAACTTTGCTCATTTTCTAGCTTATTTGATTGGGAACCGAAAAGTATTGGGAAATTTTTAACTGGCTTCTAGACGTATCGCATAAAACAACCATATTTGTAAATAACAATATGATGCTGCAGTTTTTCGGGTGGCGCATAATCAGTATATCATTCGTGTAGGTAAATTAATTTGCATTTAAACATTATCTATATTAGGCGTGTGCTTGCCTCCTGTAAATGAGACGGGCCTAATTCTTGGCAGGCAGAGCGTGGCTACGTACTGTAGCTTCCTCGAGTCTGTAAGTCGACTCTTGAAGCGAGTCTGGACGAGGGAGGGCTGCCCGACCTGGTGAAAGCTGCATCACCCAGTTATAACGAGGAGGGGGGGGGGGAGGGAGAAGACTCCGAAAGGTCCTTGGAGAGAGCGCTCCGTGTGCAAAGAAGAAGGTGCTCCGTGTAAAATGAAGATCGCTCTGCGTAGAGCGGAGAGCGCTCTGTGTAGAGCGAAGAGAGCGTTTGGTCGCTCTCCTCTAAGGCAACGGTGGTGAATCCGGAGAGTCTGCTGGAGGCAATGATATCGTGGCTACTGCTATTGAGAGTGACGTTGGGCTGATCGGTGGGTCATTCTGGCAGTTGCTTCTTGGAGAGAGGTTGTCTAGGTAGTGACGTCAGCTGGCCGATATTCTCTAGCAGCTCGTCCCTATTGATTGCCCGGTAAGGGGACAAGAGTGCTCAAAAGCCCTGTTTGAAAGGGCACTGAGAAGTGCTGGTTGTAAAAAAAAAGGGGGGGGGGAGAACTGATCACACTAAGTAATTATGTCTCAAACAAAAATCAGATTTATTGCGTCTCGAATGGGTTGTGCAAGTAGCCTTGGCTTCGTGCTCCCACTCATTGTCAGACGCAGCCTGATGCGGAGAAGGAGATGCCTTGGCCTGGATCCGGCCCGCCTTTGTGCCCTTGAAGACGCTACTTTGCTTTGGGGGGTTCACACTTTTAGCGTAGCCGCCTAGCGGCCGCGCATGATACTAGCGGTGCAGCGTACGCGCTGCAGCGCGTGCAGTGCTGTCAGGCGGTTGCGGGTTGCCAGGGGCTTGTGCGAGAGCCCGCGGGTGAGTTACTACATATTTCTCTCGCTCTCTCTCTCTCCCTCTTTTTCGTAAGTACTATACTGACGTGCTCTACATCGCTCCAGCTAAGAATGCATCCTTCTGCTTTCCGTGGCCACGGACGTGCCTGGTGACGTCCCATGCCAAACTCACCGCCTTTATTACTGGGCATCCCGAAGAGCAGTGTGACCACGCTTGTGACTCAGAGTGACCGTAACTTTTACTACGCGAATTTTGTGCGAATCTCGTGTATAATCTATAAGTGTAGCATAACCAAAGTGCGGATTTAAACCGGGGCTAAAATAATTTATGTATATTCCAATCGTGCTAGAGTTAGGCTAAACTTTTCTCTTGGTTCCGCTTACTTTTCTACTCGTGTAGGCCCTCAGAAGTGTTTGCGAATTTCCTAAAATCACCACGCTTATAGGTTATGCTCCTCTAAACACGTGGCGCGATCGAAAGTGTTTACGCGCTCTGTGATCGTGATGGTGTGACTGTGTCCGCTAATAGTTATGCACGTGAGTTGTAGTCGGCTCATACTATTTATTTGCGTCGTTCACCTTTTTCTCTCGTCGCTGCGCAAAAATGTTCCGCTTCTGACCGCAGACTGGGTTTTACCACTGCCTCACGGGTGCAAAAGCGATCTGTCTTACCAGCACCTGAACGTTCCTTGAATTAGGCTACTGCATCCGCGTATATGTTCCTACATGCCAATTTGTAAGCGCTGAGTTGACTTTTTGTTGTGCGTCTTTACTGCACTAGCGTAAACCACTCGTTTTATTGTAATTATTAACGTCCTCGCATTCAAAGAGACCTTCTTGACCGTCGATTAATCGGACGATTATTTATCCTTAGACGGGTACAAGTTCTTTAGGGTTGACAATATAGTTCAGGGGGGACTATTTTAAAGTAAAAATCTTGTGTCATTCTAAAGATAAAATCCCCGAGATTCTTATTGCTAAGCTAATAAATTCTAATACAAAATTACTTTTCACTGTCGTTTATCGCAGACCAGGCGCTGCCTATTCATTTGATTTTTTCCGATGTGTGTACAGAACTCTGCCTCGGCGACTCTGTCGAATCTCAGCGAATCCCACTCACATAGTTTAGTACCATACGACCCTACACACCACGTTTGTCAGATCGACCGTGATCCTACGCATACGCTAATAAGTCTTTTTATTTCTAACAACCTGGAATCAGTTATAGATTTAAGGAAGTCGGACACCTCATTCATAACGGAGCACGACCTCATAGAGATTAAGTACAATCGATCTAAGCCAACTGCGCAAAAAAAAATCAATTCTCGCTGTCTCAACCGGGTAAATCGTGCAGCTTTATCAGCAGAGCTACACGTGATTCTCTCGCCACCGGACCCAACGCCTCAAGCTGCCAACAACTTTCTCACTGCCTTTCTGGAATCAGTGCCCGAAGTGACAATGGGATCCAGTCCAGCGGACAAAAACCGGCTTCAGATGTGGCTAAAATGCGCTTATCCGCGCATATGATTCAGTAGCACCTGTCCGAGTTATCTCGCTAACCTCCAAGAGAAAACCGTGGGTTACTACAGATATTTGAGCGCTCATGAAGAAACGCGACGCAGTATACAAGGTCGCGATAGAATCAGGGTTTGACGACGACATAATTAGATTTAGGACTCTACGAACCCAAGTTTGCAACGTGCTAGACACAGCCAAAAACCAGTCTATCGAGGGAAAATTGGCGGAGGCCAGAAATGAGAAGGCTCTCTGGGACCAATAAGACCGTATGAAAGTTAAGCCTGCGCAACTACTCTCAGCACTTCGATATTTGGGTGCCAACGCGCTCAATGTGCATTACGCAGCCACGGTAAATCGCTCCCTGCCTCTAATGAAAGACGATTTCTAACATGTTCGCAACCAGCCCTTAAAACATGCCTCGTATGGCATCTTTGACTTCTGGCCAGTATCAGAAGCAGAAGTATTCGGGAAGCTGTCCTCGATATCCCCTGAAAATCCTTTGGGGTTGACAATATTGCAGCTGCAATGTTGAAATTAACTCTGCCAGAGCTCATTGGCCCCCTCGCCGATCTATGCAGCGCCAGTCTGGCTAATGCGACATTTCCTTGAGCCTGGAAAAAGGCGCGCATCATGCGTTTGACAAAGACAAAGCGAATGAGCTCACCGTCTGACATACACCCCATTGCATAGCTCCCAGAACTGTCTAGTCCTAGAGAGACTAGTTTACGCCCAACTCTGGGGATTCCTCGAAATTCACAAACTCCTGAACAGCCGTCAAGCAGGATTCAGGTGCGGGCATAGTACCCACACCGCCCTTTTAGATGTATTCGACGATGTCCGTAGCGCGATAGACGAGAAATTGCTCACGGTCCTTGTTTTGTTCAATTTGTCAAAGACGTTCGACTGTATACCTCACTTAAAGCTGCTTAAAAAATTGCGAGTACTACACGTAGCTGACAGAGCATTTTTTTGGTTTTTTAGCTACTTATCGGACCGAGTGCAGGCAGTTGACGACGAGGATGGCTCAGTCTCTGAGTGACTAAGGGCTGCCTCAAGACAGCGTCCTTGGCCAATTACTTTTTGCAGTATATATTAATGACCTGTCAAATGTGCTCAAATTTTCTAAGCATATGATTTTTGCGGACGACGCCCAAATTTACTGTCACTACTCCCCAGATAGATTATAGCAGGCTTTGTCGAACGTACAAGCAGATGCACAGGCTATATCTGATTGTGCCGCTATAAACGGACTATCGCTAAACCTTGCCAAATGCAAGGTCATGATTCTTGGCAGACAGACCTATGTCAGCAGAATATACATCAGCAATTTCCCTAGAATAACCGTCGACAACATTCCCCTTGAATTCGTCTCCGAAGCATGCAATCTTGGAGTACAGATTACGCCAAGCTTGGATTGGAAGCCGCATGCAAAGCACGTAAGGGCACAGGTTTTTTGCTCACTCTACGCACTCAAATTCTACAGGCACTCGCTTTCTAGGGACCTGAGACGCACGTAACGCCTTATTGGCTTACGCTGGGATGGCTGTCAGTAGTGCGTAGGCAAGAGTTCTTATTAGGGTCCCTTGCCTATTCAGTAATAGCCTTTCAAAACCCGAAAATCCCGCTAACAATTTTTTCGCGACTAGACGTCGACCCAAGGATAGAAGCGCTAAAGCAATCATTTAAAATAGAAGCAGCCATACTGCTAAAATCGCTGAACATAATCACCTTCAAGCCCGAGAACATAAATAGCTTTTAGCAACTATTGCGAAAGTCGCTAATAGATCACGATAAGAGTGGGAATCAAGAATTGTTAACAAGGGACTTATCGTATAACTCCCTACGTATAAATAGGCGCTTAATGTAAACCCGTTTTTGTAGCTACGAAACTTAATGTACAATGCGATTATATAATCTCGTCGGTCCCTACGAAGATTAATGCTGTTCAGATTTGCTACGAAGACTAGTACGGTTCAGATTTGCCGTAAAGACTAGTACATTTCAAATCTTTCCCACATAAAAAAAAAACAATTTTTTTGGAGATAAATAAATAGTTATTTAGGTTAAAATTAATAAAATTGCAATATTTTTAAAATTTTTTTAAAATTTCTCTTTCTCACTTGCGGAGCTTTTCTGTCGTCGGCGTCTTATAATTCTATAAAGTTTTTGTCATTTTTTGTTTGATAGATAAAATTATTTCTAATTAATCACAAAATCAATACATAATAAATCAATAATCCAGATATCGTGTTCCATAAAAAAACGACTTTTTCAGTTTTTGAAGTTTTTCTCCGGATTTGCGCTAATAATTGAAATAGCTTGAAATTAAAATGGTACATAGTTCTAAAAATTTGTATTAATCATGTTTTGCTTCCTCCTAGAGGAAGCTTTGTAATAGTACAATTTTGAGTTTCGTCAATACTTCTAGAAAATACTTTTTGGTGTGTTAGAAGTTCAAATCAAGTGTTTTTAGAAAATGCCCGAATGGATGTCCGAATGGATGTGTGTGTGTGTTTTTTTTTATGTGGCGTTGGCAGAGCAAGCTCTGCACAAGTGGCCCTTCGACACCGAATCCCCACAGGTACTATCGTTGAATAATACTTCCGTGGGGCCCGTTAACTAGCCTTTTTTGGCTTCTCCTTTAATGTTTGACATTTCCGTAGATCCCCCATCCACCAAGGTGATAAGGGGTTCAGGATCAAACTCGTCTTCTTCATTCTGCATCGTCCTGCCGTCTTCTTCCATCTGCATCGTCTAGCCATCTGCTTCCTGCCGCATCGTCCGATCGTCTACTTTGAGCAGCATCAACCGGCCATCTTCTGGACTGACTCAACCCCGACACTTACGTTCCTCTGCATCAGGTGACGGAGTCTGGGCTCAACTCAGTTACCTACGTTCCTCAGCATCGGTCTGAGAAGCACTTAGAGGTACTCAATCCTAGTTCCTACGTTTCTCTGTATTAGGTAGAAAAGTGAGAGCTCAACTCTGTGCCTACGTTTCTCTGCATCAGTCCAAGGAGCGTTTTTAAACGTTACTCTGGCGTCTATGCTGATTTCCAGGTACTTAATGGTCGGCTGAGAGTCTATTTCGTGTCCGTCCACTGACAGCGTTATTGTCTCTATTTTCTTTCTACTGGATATAAGAATATCCTCCGTTTTATGGCTAGCAAGCTCAAGTCCAGTCTGCTTTAGCCAATCGTGGATTATACTTACTGCCTCGTTTGCGATTTTCGTCACCTCTTCCTTTTGCACTACTGCAATGTCATATATGAACCCTAGAACTGTTGCACCTTCGGGTAGCTCTAGCCTTAGGGCGCCATCGGACATGATGTTCCACAATAGTGGGCCCAGCACTGACCCTTGTGGGACCCTTCCGGTTACTTGATAGGTTTTTGTGCCGCTCTCTGTGTCATACAAAAGGGTTCTGTCGTTCAGGTAGTCAGACATAATCCTTCTTATATATGAGGGTACCTCTTTTATGTAGTGCCTCTTGTATCTTGCCCTAGGCGTGTCTGTATAGCTTGTTTCAATGCAATATTGGGTATGCTATCCAGGCCTAGAGCCTTGTTGTTCCCAATTCTGTTGCATGCAGCCAGTAATTCCTCTGTGGTGATTGCAGGAATACTTTTGCCATTTTCCTTCGCTTCAGGAATAGCTGTTACTTTCAGTTGGAGGGGAAGCAGTGTGGTCATAATACGATTCAGCAATTCCGGGCTTTTAGAAGGGGGGATATAACCTCCTTTTATTTTCTTCATTACCACATGGTACGGTCGCTTCCAGGGTGTGTGTGTGGATGCGTGTGTATGTATACCGTAATATTTCTGGAACCACTCCGTCAATATCAATACAATTTGACATGTATATCTATTTTTAGATTATGAATTCAGGAAAAACAATTTTTTTTTAATTTTCTTAACTATTTTTCTTTATGGCCATTTTTGATTTTTGAAATACACTATTTTGCGTTTGTTTCAATCATTCCATCGTTCCAAATAATCCAGTTATAATGCATTTGAATAAAAATAAAATAACCTACTTTTCCTCGTTTGGTCCTCGCGATCAACCGCTCTGTTCGGCAGATAAAGAATATCCCTGAAACTAAACATTATAACCTCACGAAAAAAATGATGTCGATGTGTTACGTGCCAAACTATATCCCATTAGAATTTCAAGTGAATTGACTACTTATTTTTTCAGTTATAAATCGAAAACTAAAAACATTAGATGTGATTTTTGTGCCTTGATTACGGGTGTAAAAAGGCCTTATTGCACTTGAGATTGCGGAAAAAGGTGGATATTTTATGTGTTTTGGCTAAGTTTATTGCGCAGCTTTTAAACCCCTATGGTTCTTTAGATATCAAGATTTGAATTTTGTTTGAAAATATCTTGATTTCTTATATCTCTAAAACAATGTAGTCAATTGCTTCAAAATTTTATTTAGAGATTAGCCATAAAAAAGCGATCTGCTGTTAAGATTTCAAACGATTTCGTTGAACGGTTCTCAAGTAAAGAGCTGAAATGTAAGAACCGATTTTTCTCACTCACACTTTGGGATATGAGTTCTTTAAATTAAACCATACCTTCAAGCGCGGTTTTGTTGGCATTTAAGAAAAATTTGTTCTCCAACCACCTTTGCTTTCTTCCTTAAGAAGAAGCTCCTGATGGTCAGAGAATAATCATTATATTCAAATTATACATTATTATTTATTATATTTTACAAGTTTTAAGTGATTATTAATTTAGAAGAGAAATAAGCTGAAACAAATAAAGAAATTAAAATTTTTGATGCGGTGGCGGGCGGGATCGAATCTGGGACCTTCGGTGTGCGAGTCGAGTACACTGACCATTTACCTAAGAGAACAGTTAGTTCCAAAATCTCAGATCTTGCATATTTTTAACTACTTAAACATGCAAACTAAACTAATTATAAATATTAGCTTTATGGAAAAAATCATAAAATAAATTTAAACTTAAGATATAAGAATATTTACCGTACGTATACGCGCATATACGTACACACTGGCGAGCGAGTACGTGTTTATACGACCAAAAATTTTGTTATACCGCCCTAACTTCAAAATCTATCAGCAAGGACGGTCATTACTCGCCGTCACGAAGATCCTTTTCTCATTTCCAATAATATTTGCTAACATACCTACAGAATACTGGAACAAACTTAATCAAATTTTACTATACTAGATAGCAAAAAGTATATTCCCAATTTTAACTATACTGCATAGCAATTTTTGATACTGTGAGTATCATAAATTGGCGAATATATAGTAATTTTTAGTATAAGTATAGCAAATAAGCTTAGAAGTCGAGTTTGTCTCCTCATTCGTAAGAAGTATAGTAATGTTTACGTGAATATTTCTCTCCGTGAACGCAAAAAACTAAAAGAAAAAAACGCGTCTTCTGCGCTAAATGGTTTATAATTAATTAATGAGAGTTGCAAGTAGAAAATATCAGGATACATTCACAGACTGTCTTTTAAATTATCCCACAGATGGTTTACCGGTAGTATTTTAGTCACACAAAAAAGCTTCATTGATTGGCCTATTGGCCGAAAAAATTTTTAAAAGCAAAAACTAATCTAATGACTGCATAATGTACGGATAATAACATTGAAATTCTGGTTGTAAACTCCAATATTTTTATTTTTCAAGATTTAAATGAATTTTGTATTAATCAAATTATCAAAAAAATAAAAAAGTTTTGAGTTCACAAGCAGAGTTTTTGTGTTATCATTTGGATAATAACACCTATTAAGGCGCTAATTATATTAATTTTTTGCTTTTAAGAATTTTCTGGAAATGAAAAGGAAACATTCAGACTTTTGAGCAGAGATCTGTGCAAAGATCTGTACATAAATCTGTGCAGAGATCTGTACATAGACTTCTGCAGATATTTGCACAGAAATATAATAAAAATAAAAATAGAAATATTAATTTTCAAATTTTACGGTTAATTTTACGGTAAATTGCGATCATGTCTTAAAAAGCTATTAAAGTGAGAAAAAAATACAGAATTTAAGAGAACATCAATTTCGATGTGCAATATAGCATTTTGCTTAAAAAAATTGCTTCTTCAGAAAATAAATTATGAGTGACAATTAATAAATAATTTTTCTTTAATTATCAGCCTTCCTAATGATTCTCTTCTTTTAATACTTAGTCAGCTCAACGATGGGTAATATTAGGTTATAGATAATTAAAAATGTACACACTGACTATTTATTTACGAAACGGTATGATATGTGGGTAGAGATACAAATTTAAAAAATAAAGATTTGAAATAAAAAAATTACGCATTAATTTAAAATGAAAGGTAAAAGTTGTTCAAAAATTTCAAAATTTCGGTTTTAAAATGTTTACGTTTAGAAAATTTTCTAATTTTTATTTATTTTTAATTTCTGCCCTTACTCGTCCGCTGCATCGACGTTGCAGAGGGCTGAGCACACGGAGATAGTATGCTTTATACTCCAAATGATCAAGAGCAATGTCGACTAGTCCTTGCTCATGAGAGCTCAGCGCAACGAAGCGCTGCTATGTATGATTTATATCTTACAGTGCCCCAAAAGAGCAAGAGAGAGAGAGAGAGAGAGAGAGAGAGAGAGAGAGAGAGAGAGAGAGAGAGAGAGAGAGAGAGAGAGAGAGAGAGCAAGAGAGAAAGAGTGTCCGCTATCATTAACGAATCGGATGCTGTGTACTGCAGAGGAAGCGCATCTGTGGTTTAGTCAAGACCATTAGTATAACTATCAAATGCTCTACGTATCTATCCGTACGCTCTCGCACAGTCAAAAGCAATCTGAATGAGGGTAGAAATTTTGAAAAATACAGATTTGAAAGGAGAAAATTACGAATTGATATCTCATGAAAGGTAAAATGATAAGACCCAAAACATTGAAAAGGTATATTTTTGAAAACCTAAATTTAGAAATTCCTAGAAATATCTCTTTCGCAGTAATTTTAACCAAAGTATCACCGTTCGCAATATTTTAATTTCAATATTGTTGTTTTATAAATATTTCATTTCAAAATTTCAGTTTATAAATTTTGAATTTCTAATATTTTCTCCTTTTTATTTTTATTTTTTTTTAATTTTTACTCTCACCCACTGAGCACCTAACCTTTATCCGGAAATATACCAGGAAAACGGCTGAAGCCTTTTTTTGAAGTACTGTATGTGCATACGTGTGAGTTGAACGGTCTGGTTAATTACGGAATTCTAAACCATACCTAAGTATCTAATTTTCTGAAGCTCTCAGTAAGCAGTAGTCGACGATAGAGTAAAACTAAATTTTCAATGATTATACGATTAATTGTTTTACAATTTTGATTTTGCTCTTAATATAAAGAAAACTCCACTAATCTTTTTTTCCAAAAGCTCGAAATTTGTTTTACTTCATATTTTAATTGCTTATAGTATTGTAATATTTTAAGACCAACCTAATGTAAAAACTCAAAGTTGCGTAAATGTTGTAGACAGTTAAATAAAATATTTTACATTAGAATGCATAAAAAATAAAACTTAATCAATTATAATTATAATTTTTATTCGTGATTTTTTTTCAGAAAAGTTCAACATTTTTCTCGTAATATATTATTTTGACTTCAAAAAGTTCCTTGCGCAAGGAATTTTTATTAATCATTTTGAAAAAAATGTTACATATATTCTTTGAAATATTTCGAAAATTATTTGTTCTAGAAAAATTTGTTTTATTATAAATATTATTAAATTAAAGGGAATTTTAAAGATTTTTGTCGTTTAATAAATTCTTGATTTATTGCAGACCCTACTAAAAATATACATATGGTAAATCACATATCTAATCACATGTCTAATCACATGTTTTATTACATGTATAAACATATATTTTATCAAATATCAAATTGCAAATATAATCATATGGTAAATCATATGATTGTTTCAAACCGATTTGATATATAATTTAACATGTGATTACGCATATAATAAAATACGTAAAAAAACATGTGATAAAACACGTAAAAAGACATGTAATAAAACACATGAATATGCAAAATTTTGCATGTAAAAATTTTACAATATTACACCTGAAAAAACATGTGTCAAAATACACGATTTTGCAAAATAACATGAATCCAAATATTAATAATAGTTATTTTCTATTTTTTCATCATTAAAAATTATAATTATCTTAATAATTATTGTAATGAATATTAGATTGTTATAAAATCTAATTGTGATAGTATAATAATAGAATAACGATTTTGTTCCATACTTTATGTACAGATTTATTTTACAAAACTTTTTTTCTTAATTGTAAATACCTTTGTACAAAATATTTATTTATAACATATACTATACGTTTAAAAGCGTTCAACAATTAATATAAAAACAAGTTTGGTGTCGCTATTATATACATTTTTTTCGTATTTCTATAAAAATTGCAATCCTATAAATTTGACTACTTTCCACTGATAATATTTCATCATTAATACTTGTGATTTCTTTAATAGCATTCGAATCAGCATAACATGTTGTATTAATTAATTGATAAAGAGTTATTTCACATTTTCTTTCAACGTCCCTATTGATAAATCTCAGGTGAGATCTCATGACAAAATCTCATATCACCACGTGCGTGAATTAACTAAGTCCAGCAGCTGAAAAAATTCAGTTTGGTGGAGTAAAAGTTACTCTTAAGACCGTATTTTTTATGCGTTTCAGACAATTTTTGATAGTTCCCAGAAGAAGTATTTAAATAATTTTTAATTTTGGAAGATTCGCAAAATCCGCTTAAGTCCCACAGCTGAAAATATTTTAAATTCCATGGGAAAAATTCTACTTGTAGAACCGTGTTTTTTATGCGTTTCAGACGATTTTGAATCGTTCTACGTATTTACTAAATGTACATTTCAAAAGTTTTTATTAATAAAAATTTACTTATAATGAACTATGCATCTAATTTTTATCCAAATATTTTACAAATTGCGTAAAAACGTGCTACTATAACAATTTTTACTCAACTGCTTTGGTTCGTACTTACACAGTGGACCCAATGGCATGGCGGCTCAAAAAAATCATATGCACACAGCCAGCCGCACGGACTTTTTCAAATTTTGTAGTTTAAATTTTCATATTAACCCCCATCGGTAAATTTTGTCCTCGGAGCTATAGGGTTTGGTGTGGAATAGCTAGCAAAGACATTTCAATAAAAATTGTTTGGCTAACCAGTTTCTACGTAATAAAAAAAGGATCTACACCGAAAATTATACATCTTACTTTATCTTTAACCTCAGATGAGAATCAAGTAATTCTTATGTGATAATCACGCCAAAATCGCATATAAGTCTCATGTGATAGTCATATGATTCTTATTCGACTAAGGTCAATTTACGAAAAGACTGTCGAATAGAGATTTTTATTGTTGCTCGCATAGATGTTGTGCTGCGAGCAATGATTTGACCTGCTCGACAGTTTTTTGTAAGTTTAGAATTAAACGGTTTATAATAGTTACAGCTAAACCTTCAGTTTTATTTTTAGCGTTTGACGATTTAAAATTTTAGTTTTTCCCTGGACAAGTATACTTGTAACTTTTATGTTACAACGAAATTCTCTCGTGTGTTTTTTATCAGTATGACATGTTGGTTATTATAAGTTTAAATTCTGTCAATCTACGACTCGTGACTAGTGTCTATTTATATATTTTTTTAGATGCCCTGAAGAGAAGGATCTATTCCTTCGAAACGTCGGCATAATAAACAACGTTAAGAATTCGCTCGTGGTGATTATTTCAAGCCTAAAGTTTAAAAATACAACGAGCATTAGAGTCCTTGATTATTATATTAAAAAAAAAAATATTTAGAAAATGGTAACTCCGGAAACCATGAATTTTCAAATTGTTGTATTGTAATACTCAGCGTTACTATAGTTTAATTTACGCCGTCGTTTTAACGTAATTAATGAGATGAACGCTAAAAGTTTATGATTTATCCATGGTGTCGCTTCCACGACTTAAATGATCTGAATTACAAAATTAATAAATTATATGTATTATTTTGCAGCCATATTAGTTGCGTTGCTTAATTTTGATCTCTCATTACGTTTATGGGCGCTTAATTGTGTAATAGAATTTTTAATGATAGAATCCCTTATTTTTCTAATAAGATCCGAATAGGATTTATGATGTCTTAGGTGATCTTCATATAAACCTATACCATAAATAAAAAAGTATGTTTGTACACACATACACGCACACACAAAACATACTTATTAACTATTCTGACATGTTTGTTCTTATGCACGCATCGATCTTAGAAACATCAGGTAGTATGTGTGTGTTTGATATCACCAACAATCAGGTGTGGGAGTAATGATCAGATCGTCGCTCCTAAGGAAGACTAGTACATTTGCATTTTTCGCAGCAAAGACTAGTAATTTTGCATTTCTCGCATCGAAGACATGCAACGAAACATTACGCTCAGAACGCTCTTTTGCGTCGAAGACTAGTTAGTGCATTTCGCACTTCCACGGCGAAAACTAATACATTTTGCACTCGCACGGTGAAAACTAGTAAATTTGCATTCCCGGGGCAGAAAATTTCCAAAATTTTTAAAATTTTCCAATATTACCAAAATTTTCAAAATTGAAAAACTAAAAATTATGGAAAATTTGTGAAATATAAAGTTTGTGAAAATCCTAACAAATTTTGGAATTTTTGCGATGCTGGAAAGCCAAATGTATTAATTTTTGCCGCGGGAGTGCAAAATGTACTAGTTTTTGCAGCGAAACTCAAATATACTACTTTTAGTCAGGAAATTCAAATGTACGACTTTTTGTTTGGAGCGATTTTCAACTCAGTTTTAGTGCAAATCGCAGGCACTATTCCTCATTATAGTAGCATATACGCAGTGAATCAATATAAAATTATAATTCTTGGTACAGATGCTCGTTTAATAACGCAGAAATATGCCAGCGTAACTCTTTTTACGTTTGCTATAGCTGTTCTATACTGAACCCTATGCCTTCGTCGATAAATAAAATTTATTATAATTAGTAAATGAGTGTTAGTATAAAAATGCAAACTAAAACACTCGAGGTAAAGACGTATGATGTATTGTTTCAGCATATCAAAACAAATCAATTTATAAAATTTCAGCTTCTATAGTATATTATGAGTATAATAGTTGAAGTATCAAGTTCAAAGTTTGGATTTAGTTAGCATAATATAGTATCTTAATCTCTTTCTTTGGACTGTTTATGAAACTCGTTAGTTTCAAAGATATTGAGAGTCAAAAAATTGTTTCTCAGGCTGTATACTCTGTATAACTGAAAATTGTATTGCTTAGATCTCAGCTTCTATTAAATGGATTCTAATCTACCTAGGCTTACTTTTTCTATTTTTAAACTGATTCGTGAAAAACAAGATTTTCAGTCTTGCATGTTCCTTTCTTTTATGGCGATTTATCGATTACTAGTGATTTTAGGTGCATTATGAAAGGTATACTAACTATTACAACTTAGAAACTAAATGTTGAACTTTTCTGAAAAAAAAAACCATAATTAAAAATTATAATTATAATTGATTATGTTTTTGATATTGATATTGTTTAAGGAAGCTACCTGCCAATAAATTGGCAGCGGTTTTTGAATCACTGAAAGTCAGTATTTCTGAATCTTTGTATTCGAACGTCCAAAGTCCGCTTGAAGGCGCTTTTGTCGCTGCTCTAAGTTATACTAAGTCACGTTGTATTTTAAGAAAAGTATATCTATGTATAATTTCGATGTAATATATACAGATATATAGGTTGTTTATTTTGGTATAACTTACAGCATTTACAAATTCTGCCCCAAATGTGCCACTTTTGCTTGGATGTCCGAATATACCCACAGTAATTAGAAGCAGTGTACTAATAATAACCACAAGAACATAAAAGCAACAAGTTGTTAAATAATGTCGTATACTAACATTGAACAATTCATTTACTCAGTTATTTGTTGTATTCTTAATGGAAGCGGATCTGTGTTTGATTAAGAGGAAGGAGACTCTTGCAGCAGCAGAGTTTGTCGGGCCTTGTGTAATCGTGTAAACATAAAACATAACCCGAAACAGTGGTGTTTTGGAGCTCATCAATGTGCACGGAGACTCGCTAATCGAACTCTCGCAAGTCAATCTGTTGTGCGTAATTGTTCGTTTGTTAAATAGCCCTCATCGTATGGATTGTTGCAGACACGACGAGTTAAATACTAAATACAAAGAGAGCGAATACAGTCGCGTGCTCACATCGCTGGAGTGAAAATTGGGCAGCAGCCAATCACTCCAGGACATGCTGGACGGCAACATCGAGAGTGCGTTCAGCAGTGTAATCTACAGTTAATGTCTAAGTTAGACTTTGACCTTACCGAATTATGGCTTCTGGAGGTAAACGACGACTCTATTGGCTGCAATCGTGATCTCAATGACTATTTTTAATAAGCATGATCTTAACTGTTCCACAATCTTTTACGTTTCTTTCCCTGAAAACGGTACAATGGAAAGAAATATACGAGTATTGACGTTCCGCTCGACACAAGACTTTGCTCAAATTGACGCTCTGATTTTGGCAGACGACGCTTTTTGTAAAATGATGCTATGATTTTAGAAACGCGCTCTAATATACTGATGTACCTTCAGTAGCATTTAAGGCGGCGCGGTAGTATCTGTACTCTGTAAAAAATGCTTGGAATAAGTAAAGCGTATCGTGAATCCACAGTACTATGATTTTGTGATTTTACAAGCCTGAAAATAGGTTAAAGTTTTGTGTAAGTAAATGCATTAGAACTTAGAAATTCACAAATTTCTACTACATTTACTTTGTTATTGTAAATATAGTACTTTTGGAGTTAATATGAAATAATGGGATCTATTCTAAAAGTTTTAATTTTACCGGCAGTGTTATTTCACAAATATCTTGCAAGATTACAAGGGCATAGTAGCTTTTAATATTATTGAGTATATTTATATTTCTCGTCATAATTATACACGTATAAAACTATTGAGTATATGTTTTAGTGAAAACTTAGTTATTCTTAATATTCCGGTATTTTTGGCTAATAGAACAAGCAATGATTACCAAATGAGAAAACGTCATACTGCCCTAATGAATATAATTTGCTGCCACATCATGCCAAAACTGTTCCAAATCGTGCCATACTATGTCATACTATGCCACGCTGTGCCACACTCTGATATATGTATACCAATTCGAACATTCAGTAACAGCTTGGGGCAATATGGCACAGTGTGGCCCAGTATGTTCCTTACAAAAATATCGTGCAGCATTAATTAAAAATAAAAAAAAAATTGACCTGAGGTGGTATCAAACCTGGGTCTCCGGCGTGTCAGTCAACCACCACGCGGACCCGAGAGCGAGAGGCCTGTGCTCTAACCACTGAGCTAACGTCTACGATGCATTCGGACGCTATGCATCGTAGTACGGCTCGGCAGACTCTTATCGCTGACTCGTCTTCGCTGCTCGCGTTGCAGACGTGTGCGTTTGTGACACCCCCCCCCCCCCTTTGAGGCGAGCCGTCCTCGGCTCGCGCACTTCCTTACCGATAGGCAGTTCCTGCTTTCTTCGGCCTTGTGTCTCGGCCTTCGGCCATATTCGGACACAAGACTGCAGGCTGCATTACCACGCAGATTAGAGGCGTCCACGCATGATCTATTCAGACTCATGACTTACAGGGGCTTGATCTGGGGCGTCTATTGTTGGAGTGCTGTCAAGGGTAAGGTAGGTGTAGTTAAGGTAGTGAAGGTAAGAGGTAAGGTAGGAATTGTCGTAGGTTCGAGAAGAGATCTATTTTTTAGCCGGGTTCTAAACCGGTGATCTCCCCCGTAAGGGATGCCAGAATGTTACAAACGGAGAAGAGACAGAATCGAAAGCGAAAAAGTAGACGACGGGACTCGAACTCGCGGACCCGAGAGCCAGAGGCCTGTGCTCTAACCACTGAGCTAACGTCTACAATGCATTCGGACGCTATGTATCGTAGTACGGCTCGGCGGACTCTTATCGCTGACTCGTCTTCGTTGCTCGCGTTGCAGACGTGTGCGTCTGTGACAGTGTTCATTTAAATGTATTTCTTTCTTATAACAAGCACCAAATATAAAATTTTAATTTAATAAAATATTCTTAAGTCTCATAAATTATTAATTGTTGATATTTATGCAAAGTTAACATATAATGCATATAACGTTTGAGACTTATAGGAGAGCTTATATCAGCTACTTGTCATAAACATGTAAAAAAGCCTCAGCGTGGAACACTATGCCACACTGTAACAAAACTTTGAAAAAACGCGAAAACAATATTTTTATTTCTTTAAATTAGAATTGTGCCATACTGTGCCAGGCTGTGCCACTACTGTGTTAATCTGTACCAGTCTGTGTCAAGCTATTGCCAAATGTTCGAATTGGTATATATGCAGCACAGTGGCACAGTTTGGCACGGTCTAGCACAGTTTTGGGCAAATTATGGCATAGTGGGGCACAATTTCCATTTCCACTAGGATGTCACAAAACAGGGTGAGCCGTCACGGTTGGCAAATGCGAAATATCGAAATTATTAACGGTTATTGAAAGAAGTGAATACAAAGTCAGGTAAATAAATGTTTTTTATTTTGCAAAAACATAGAAATTAAGTTTTACGTAAATATGTAATGGAGATCATGTTGTATTGAAAGAAGTAAAAATGAAAGTAAACAATATTAATAGTTTTTTCATACCCCGGCCAAAAATGCGTAATTATACTCAGATCACAGGCGGTAAAAACAAGGCATTATTCACGAGTATTATTGCGCGCTGGGGATGTGCAGTAGTTTCTTTATATATTATATATAAAAAAATGAAAAAAAATATATTTCCCCGCTCAAGGATTAAACTCGGATCCTTAAAAAGTGGCAATCCGTTACACTAGTATTTAAGGATGTTAAATGGTTACACGAAAGTTAAGAGAATGAACTAAAACTTTGAAGATGTATTCGTCTAGTGTATACGAAACGATCCATGTTTTCCCGATATTTGTTACCGAACATATTTCCATAATATTCGAGTTCAAAGTTTGCAGGTTATACACGGGCTCTTATAAAGCTTCCTCACCTCACCAGCTGAAGGCATAGAACATCCTTAAGGGGCTGTCGGAGGAGCAGCCGAACGATGCCGCCTCAACGTCCAAGTGGCGCTGCGGTCAGGTAGCGAAATCCCGATTGAACATAAAATACAACAGAACCGTGTACTTTAGAAAAAAAATCGCTCTTTACCGCCCTTCCTTTTATCCCAAAGTAATAGTAACTCGTGCAAAACATTGCATTAAGTATATCTTTTCGACGTAGTATTGGAATTACGATATGACGTTATACCAAGGCCCGGTGACTGTATATAAATTCAAGATGTCCGCTTGTTCGGCTGCTCTGTTGCTGTAACGTAATTCCAATACTTAATGCAATGTTTTGCACGAGTTACTATTACTTTGGGATAAAAGGAAGGGCGGTAAAGAGCGATTTTTTTTAAGTACGCGGTTGTGTTATATTTGTTGTTCAATTGGGATTTTGCCACGTGACCGTAGCGCTTCTTGGACGTTGCAGTGGCACCGTTCGGCTGCTCCTCCGACAGCCCCTTAAGCTATGCACATTGTTATAGAAAGCTTGAAATTTTATTCGACATATCTCACAATTTAATTTTCATGTATATAAATTCCAAGATTTATATTTACAAATTGTATTTAAATATTTAAATAATTAGAAATATTTTTAAATGATGGACGTGTTTTAATTAAATTTATTTTTAAATTCGTATATTTAGACTTGAATGGTATAATAATTTTCTAAAAAAAAATGTCTCAATGACCAAATCTAGAATAAATAATGATTCAAGCCCAATACTAGAAATTTAAAAAATGTGTCTATTTTCTTATGTTTTAAATATTAAATTAATAATTATGGATGTATTTTTTGTTTATTTTAAATTTTATCGCATTCCAACTTATATTGTAAAACATAAAAAGAAAAACTAATTCGATTCATTGTCAGATATAAAACGAATAAAACTTCAGATTTTTTCTAATTGTGTAAATAGTTTAAGTTACAGTGTAATGAAATGTCACGCATAGGTCTATTCTTGAACAGGAAAATATTTTTTTCTCCTATTTCTTTTTTCATGTTTAATTTTTTTATATTGTAAATTAATTTCAGTTATACTTAATTAGTATTTATATGTAAATGATAATCAGATGATAATCATGGCATCATTATCAGCTGATTATTAGGTGATTATCAGGGGATAATCACTTAAGCTTTATGAGCACTTGAAAAGCGATACTTAATTCATCGAAACTTAAGAAATATCTGGAGAATTGTATATATGAAAGTACAAATTTTGAAAAATAAAAATTTGTAAGTATTAAATTAGAAAAGGCAAACATTTTAAAATCAAAATTTTAAAACTACTAGGAATGAAGGCGCGCTTCGCGCGCTCTTGATTCTATCCCTGTCTAATAACTCTGGTAGAACATTCACTATAAGTGTTGGGCGGTACACTAACTTCTGCTAATATTTTATAAGCATCTGATACGTTACCATACCCGCAATACTATTTTAAAATAAATAATTCCCAATGTCGTCGTCATTAAGGTTTGAGTAGTGAATTTGAAGAAAAGTTCAGTATAAGAGTCAGTGAGTTTGTCTATCATTACAATTCAAAGGGCATTGTATGATGATAGACTTAAACTTACTGACTCGGATACTGAACTTTTCTTTAAATTCATTCTTTTAATTGCACTTGTCACTGACATTTCAAAAAAACTGAATAATATTCACACACATTATTATTATTACTTTTAAATAGGGTTATGGTACCACTTTTCAATACACATGTTTTAATACTACACTCTTGGTAATGATTAATTTACTAAGGTTTCTTGCTAGTTACATTTCATATATTTTTTCTGCCATCGATGTTTCCACATTTCATTTTAAACACCGCAAATATTTCTACCAGGGTTATGACTGTTTTGAGGTTATGAATTTAAAGCGCGCGGTTCTGATCTCGTTGCCTAGACAACCAACCAGCAATTAATCAGAATCACGTATTAAATGCTTCACAACAAAGTCCATCATTTTTTTAAGAGAGGATACGAGGATACGATTTCTAAAAAAAAAATATCAAACTGAAATAATACAAAATAGAAAATATAACGGGTTTAAAGTATTTTATTTTCAAATCTCGAATTTAAAATTTATTTTTCCAACATTGTTAGTTTAAAAATGTCACGTTTTATTGTAAATCCATGCATAATGTTATCATTTCAAATTATTTTTCATAATTGTTACCCCTACCCCGGAGAACTAAAAATGTCTTAAAGCTATGTATGAAAATTCTTTTACAGATACTTAATAAATAATTATAAATAAGTTGTTTTTGCAGATTTTTATACCTATCTCTGTCGCCTAGTGTATTTTCAAATGAAGAAACTCATAATTACTTCACTTGTTATTTTTGTTCTTATTTAAAAAAATCAAACTTTTGAACCAAATCATATTAGAATGTACGGCTTACGACCGTCATAATTTTTTCAATACAGTGTGCGTAAAATCTACTTTTAGGCATGCTCCGCCTGCGTCCAAGCACATTTTCCGCCTCCTCTATAAAAAAAATAACATTCAATACACGTGCGAAAAGTTTATTCTACACTCGTGAGATTGTCACACTCACTTCGCTCGGGCGACAAACCTCCCACTCGTGTAGAATAAACTTTTGCTCACTTCGAAATATACTATTAATTTTACCTTTTTTAATTTTTCTTATAGCTTCTAAACTATGGATAAAAAGTATATGATTTAATATGTTTCTGGAAATAAGAAAGGTTGATGAGTAATTTATGATTCGTTTTATTCGTTTATCATTTGAATTGGCAAAATCATATTTTATAGCACAGTGTGACCTTCCTAACGGCACAAAATCATTTTAAAAATATTTTAAAAGTATTTTACGTCACAAATAAAATGTTTCTTCAATTATTTTATGCATATTTATAAATTTTAGATATATTTTTAGAAAATAATGTGCATAAATCTGGGCATAGATCTCTGCAGAGATTTCTGCACAGGTCTCTGCACAGATCTCTCCACAAAATTTCGACCCTATCTTTTTGATTTCCAGAATATTCTTAAAAGCAAAAAATGATATAATAAGTGCCATATGGGTGTTACTATCTAGATGATAACAAAAAAACTCTGGTCGTGAACTCCAAAATTTTTATTTTTCAACAATTTGATTTAAACAAACATGTTTTAATATTTTGTAAAATAAGAATTTTGGAGTTCACAACTAGAGTTTTTTGTTACCATCCTGATGGGAACATCCATATAGGCACTCCATTATATTATTTTTTTGCTTCTAAGAATATTTTGGAAATTAAAAAGATACAGTCCAAATTTTGTGCAGAGATTTGTGCACAGATCTCTGCACATCATTCCGTAAGGGTTATTTTTCCTAGCTTAATAATATTTCTGTAAAATATTGCAAAAAATATTTTAAAAACATTTTTAACAATTTTTATAATATTATGTAATATTTTGAATAGATTACAAAAATATTTCGTTGACAAATTGTTACCAAGACTTAAATAAACATTTGTAAATATTTATAAAATCTATTGAAATATTTTAAAATATTTCTCAAATACCCAACAATTATTTTTAGTGCCTTAAGTATAACACATAAATATTTAAAAAAATTTTTTATGAAATATTTTAAGGAAACATTTTAAAATATTTTAAAAATATGTACAGAAATGATTAAAAAAATGTATGAAATTTTAATTTTCGCAAGGTTTCATCAACATTTTATTTATTTTTTTGAGACAACCAAATTTCTGTAATTTAAGTATGACTAGCTAGATTTACCTCGCTCTCTCGTTTGTTTACTCTTATGAGGTAAATTTACATAATGTTCTTAAATATGCAGAAATGCACGATTTTCCGTATAATATAAGGATATATTTTTTACGAAAAAACTACGCAAACGTACCTAACATATAAAAACTTACTAAACTACTAAACTTAGTAAACACACAATAACTTACAAAGCCGTGTTTAAACGTATTAAAATGTACAGTATTTTATTCATCCTGTAGATAAACCTGGCAACTCGGAATAAACAATCCACTTATTGATGACATAGTAAATCCGCCTACTTCTCGACACCAAGAAATTTTATTTTCTTCTTGCTTCAATAAACTTTTCTAATTGCTTTCTCATTGCAATCAAAAATTTTTAGTGGGAATATGCACATTTAAATTATTACGTATGCAAACGTCAAAATTTTTTTAAGTATAAAATAATATTTTTTTTGTGCTGTAGTAGTTAAAGTTTACAAATTTATGATGACTCAAAAGTTTCAATATAAATACTAGATTATTGCGTATCCATAATTTACCAATTGATATTCTTATTTTTTGCAACAAACGTATGTCCCCCGCTATATTGAGAATTATGTAGCTATTTTTCTAGTTCCAGAAGCCATCTTTATGACTATTTTACTAGTGATTGGATAAAACAATCCAATTTATAGGCATAGGTATAAAAGTTGAATATTCATTTTCATCACTTTTTAATTAAAATTATATCATGATATATGTTGCTACGAGCCAAGCCCAGCTTCGGTAGTGGTAAACTACTTATTGTGTACTGCTTTTCTACTTGTACTTAAAGCTAGGTATCGATAGACATGAAATGTACTAGGTTATAAGTGTCAAATTTGCATATAATAGTATATTGTGTACCAAGACGAGTACTGCAAAATCCACGAGGCCAAAAAGCCCACTTAGCCCTTGGTGCACACCATATTTTATGTAACGCGCGGACATATTTTCGCGTTTTTTCGTACGTGTTAAGAGGGACTGATGTGACTATTTTTTGGCACGGCAACCGTGCTCTTGTCTTGTTCAAACATTATATAAAATAAATAAATAATGCAAATTTATCAAAATCAACTTTTTTTTTTAATTACAAAAAAAAATTTTGCGGGCAATAAAGGCCATTATTGCCCGCTGTTTGAATATGCGGGCAATAAAGGTTTTTATTGCCCGCTAAAATAACTTTTTTTGCCCGCCGGTCAAAAAAGAGTCACTTTAGTCCCTATTAATAGGTACGAAAAACGCGAAAATCGTTCGCGTGTTACATAAAACCACTTATTAGCCATTATATCATGTTTGTTTTCTACACAACTTCTAGTAGGTCAGACCCATTCTGAAACTTTACAGCTATTTTTTTACTATGAAAAGGTACTTTTTTACTGTATTGAGGTGGTCGGAGTCTGGATCAAATTCAGATTTTCAAATTTTAAGGTTTAAAATGCAAATAAGGTAGCCTTAACATATACATAGGGCTTTAAAAGTTTTTTTAATTCAGAAGATTTTACAAAAAAAAGTATCTGGGTAGTGTTATTTAAAAATGTATCCCTTGTGAGCTACAAATCATTGAAAATAGGCAAAAAATGCGAAAATTGCTTAAAATCCCAACTTTGACCAACTATAACTCGAAGCCAAGTGATGGAATCGCGCTGAATTTTTTTTTTGAGAGTCAGGTACAACATATAGAACATACATATACAGTTACTACAGTTTATAGAGTTTAGGCAAAAATTAAAATTTTCATATCTTCAATTTCACAGAGAACCACTCATATATATATAATGCTGCAATTATAAAATGATTGAAGTAGTCAACTGAATGTCGCATATATAGGCACAATAGTCACGTATATCGTCTCCAACTCGCAAACGCACTTTTCAGCACTCGCTAACTCGTCTCCGAGCGGCAGTCCAAACTCTACATTTATTCTAAAAAAGCCAATTTTACGCTCTCGATGCGCAGTAATACGCTATTTTCTCCAACTTTTATCTTCTTACCCTGACGATATAATTTTTTTGAACTGCAAAGTTTTAGTTTTTAGCAAACCTAAATGCGTTATAATTTAAGAATTTTCCGAATATTACTTTTACATACTGACGTATATTGTACGCATTTTACTTATAAAAATTTTCAGCGCGATTCCTTCACTGGCAAGGGGTAAACATTTTGAAAATGAAGATTTTAATTGATTTATAATAGAAGGTGGAATTTTTAAATAGACAATATTATATATATGAAAATATATTTTCTATTTCATGATATTTTGATTCGATGTTTTCTTTGTAGGAATTGTATGAGTAAAAAATTTTAGTTATAAAACTTTGCCTTTCGTAATTAAATACTGTTTAATTTATAGTTTTTATAATTTTTATCTTAATATTTAAGTGCTAAAATATTAGAAAGGTATAATTCTAAATAACCAAATTTTAAAGTTATTAAAAATATCCCTTTTGCAATATTTTGATTCGACATTTTTGTTTTATATTTTTTTTCATCCTAATATCTTAGTTTATAAATTTTGAAATTATAATCCTTGCGCTTTCTAATTATTATTTTTCAAAATTGTTACCCTCATCCATAACATACATTTTTATGTATATATACGACTTAGAGACTAAGTCGTATATACTAATTGTATTGGAAAAAAATAATCAATAAAAAAAAAATTTAACCAAATTGTTCATGGGTGAACAACTAAAATATTATTTTTTTGTGTCAGAATGTGATATCAAATTTATTAATATTTAACTTTGACTGTCGTGTAATCTACGTTGGAAATTTATGAGATTATATTGAAATGAGAATTTTATAAGTGTATGTACAAAAATAAAATATGCCGAAAGTTGATCATTGACGCCAAATACTACAGAGCACACCACCCACACCTCCTCATCAGCCACCCTGTACACCTAGATGCCGTCCTCAAATATTTTTACACCTAGACAACATAAACTACGAGGCATAAAAAAAATAAAATCACAATCAGTAGTTCGTATAAGTAGGAAAGCAATCAAGTTGCGCATATATCCATGTAACGGTACTTTTGCCATGGGCATCTAAATTCACGGTCTTAACACTAGCCGTGTGTGGCTAACTTTATGGTCGTAACATTTGTTGCCCTGAAGATTCGAACGGATTAAAATATTAAAATAGAGCACAAATGCCGATTAAAATCGATTAATTTGATCTATTTTAATTGGAATTTGTGCTCAATTTTAATATTTTAATCTGTTGTAATTTTCAACTGTTAGCAGGGTGGACTGAAGAATCCCAAGATGATTTGAGCATTCTTGTTCGCTGACAAACTCGTTTATTATAAGAAAAGCTGCTTTCTCGCCAATATATTGAATAGAAATCATATTAATTTATCATAAAAAATTGAGATACAATAATATTTGTATTTTATAATTAAAAATTCGAGAAGCCAAAATAGAAGTAAATAGTGTTGCGGCGCCGAGGGTTCGTCCGCTTCGCATACTCGCCTTCGTGACGCTACCGCGCCACTTGATATACCTTTTTATATTCAAAAAACACCCGCGACAAAAATTTGTATTTGGCCTGAGATCGACACAGTGCTTTAAGTCAATATTTCGACGTCAGCGCAGTATTGACATATTAGTATCGTCCCAGTACTGTCACGACGTCGGATTGATAGTGCCGATCTGATACTAGTTTAAGTACGGCTAAAACTAACAAACCAATATCAAGCAGAGGTTGGTTCATGATCGGCCCAGTGCTGGCGCAGTGTTGACTCAGCACTGTCTAAGGTACGTGAAAAAATTAAAAAATAAATTTTTTTTCTGCCTATATTCTGTGCTGATTCTGTACCGGTACCCTTGTATGTGATATCACGTACGTAAATGTTATTTGGTACATTATATTATGATTATCTGCATTTTCATACATTCTTTTACAAATATTCAAAATGTTTAAGTTTGAAAACAATCAAACTTAACAAAATGTAAGAAGCGCGGAATGAAAGTGAGAAACCAAAATAATCTGTATATATAATAACAAAAGAAATAAAAGAAAATGTAAAAAATGTGACAAAACGTGAAGAGTCCGAAACCCAACAAAATTTTGGGCATTTTGTATTTTATTTTACTTTGTTACATTTTCAAACGTATCTTCACATTTTTTAGTTTCTAATAGAAAAGTGGACATTTTTAAATCTGATATCAACCGAGATTGTAATAAAATTTTTGAATTTATGTAGATTTAAATTATTTAGAAACATTCACTTATAATTTTGTCTAATTTACTATTCGCTCTGTGTACAATTTACTATGAGCGCCACTTTTGGCGAAAAAACTGAGAACTGTTAGTTTGCTAAAATATATTGGCTTATATGGAGAGTTATACAAAATAATTTGGTGCGAAATTGGTATTGCTTTAAACCGGCGCAAACTTTTTTGAAAGATAAATATCAGTGCCCTTGATGTATAGAAAATTTTACAAGCATTTTAAATACCTAGGGATTTCATAAGAAATATTTTTTGTCATTTTCCCGTATAAGTTACACATTGTTGCAACCGTTTAGTTCCGAGGGCGGCCACCAATTTATATAGAATACGCGTAAAACACCTCGATGTACAGAGCAAATACTAGTACCTTTTGCGTCGTGTAGCCCACAAAAAGTCCTGTAGACATCACATATTTGCCTTTGAAAAATTGGAATTTTATAATTTATATTTTTTCATAAACTATAACTTTGATGAAAAGCTTCATTTATTTTTGGTCAAGATAATATGATAATAGTTACAGAATGCACTTTTTGTTGACAAAATTGTTTGTTCATTTTAAAGAATGCTTACTGAGAAAACTATATTTTAAAATTTACTACATATATAGGAAAAATTGTTATATTATATAGTAATGAAAGGTCCTACTCGCTTCATGACAATGTTTACTAGATTTATAGTGGAAACTTTAAAGAATTCCTTCGAGTCTCAAAATTTAAGGTTATGTGTATTTATGAAAGTTAGTTTTTGCAATAATAAGAGTTCAAAATCTATTATTTTTTTCTGATTTCGTTAATGAATATATTAAATAACAATGATAATATCTAATAAGTGTGTAAAATAGATCATAAAGAAAGAAAATAATTGTTTAAAATTTCATTGTACTATAAAAATTATTATGTAGTATAGTAAAATTTAATACAAAACAAGTATGGCTTTTCGTTACTATTGAATATAATAATTTTAGCTACAAAAATGGCAAATTTTAATATATTGTTTTCTCAATGTAATTACTGTCAATTGGCATCAATCTTTATCCTACCTAGGTCTGTATATCTAATGTAAATGATATATGGTAAATTTATAAAATTTGCTATTTTATGTAAAATCTCCAGTGTATGAGTCATTCTACGAGAAGTTGGACACTTTAAGGTCAAAAGATGGAGGTCTTGTAAGGGTGAGGGTAAACATTTTGAAAAATAAAAATTAGTAAGGGTAAAGATTAGAAATTCAAAATTTATAAACTAAGATTTTGAAATGAAAAGATTTATAAAACAAAAATGTTGAATTTAAATATTGCGAAAGGTGATATTTGTAGTTAAAATATTGCAAAAGCGATATTTTTAGGAATTTCCAAACTTAGCTTTTCAAAATTATATCTTTCCAATATTCTGGGACTTAAAATTTTACCTTTCGATATAATTCAATTCGTAATTTTTGCCTTTCAAATATTTATTTTTCAAAATTTTTAGCTTCACCAGTCTACGCGCACCAGACTAAGTTTTTAACATGCGTTTGGACATACAATATGTAGTAAACATGTTTAGCATCCCAAACCATATTATGCCTACAAAAAGTTACGGGCCAATTATTAATTATTAAAAAATAGCCTTTATTGTGCCCCCTGAATAATTTATTACCTAGCATAGCAAACATTATTTTTTTTCCAGCATTAATGGACAGCTGAGCCCCAGATCTTGAATGAAAAAAAAATCGTTGTAAATGACCGCTCCTATAAAAAGTTGCAAGCAATTTAAAATGCGGTAAAATTCGTCGAAAATGCGGAAAAATTCCTGAAAAGCCAAATTTTCACTTTTTTGTAACATACTCATTAACTTAAGGGGATGTCGGAGCCAACGTGACCAAGTGTGACCTCCACCTCGAGTCGTAGCTTACATTGTTTGTTTAAAATATACCTCATACCATCAAAAATCAAATTGATAATAGGATACTTGCATGAAAAAATCTATTAGGTCCGTCATGTAAAATATCGAAAAAAAATTGACACGTATTTTTTATTTTTCCAATCAAACGATTATTAACAAAGATACAGCGGGTTGAAATATCGTGTGACGTCACTGAATCGGACCATATAGATATACTATACACATTCCGAATAAGTGGCGTCATACATTTCAACTCTCTATATCTTTGTTAATAATCGTTTAATTGAAAAAAGAAAAAATACATGTCGATTATTTTTCTGTATTCTACATGACGGACCTAATGAATTTTTTCATGCAATTTCCCTATTGTTTGTTATTGTGTAAGTTATCGCAAAACACAGAGTTTTTGTTAATTCAATTAGTAAAAAATTATAGTTTATTCAATAATGTAAAGTGATGGTCATCTTACTGATATTGCTGTCTTCACTTCGCGTCATAGTTTACGTTATTTGCAAAAATTATGCATAATCACACAAAAATCAGACTACGTTAATATAATTTATTATAACGGGGAATGCGGAACACTGCATTTTAACGCTATAAGTAAATGTGTATATGTATTATTTATGATCTAAACAATTTTTGAGTTTAAATAAAACTTGAATCAATTAGCATGGCACCAACCTCCTCTTAAGTAACACTAGATTAAGCCATTTCTGCTCAATTTTTAAAGTTAATTTAATCAAATTTAAAAACTCCAATTTTCAATACTTAAAATTTTTTTTAATACAATAATTGATCAGATTTCAAATTTTCAAAAATTTTCTTTTAAATATATTAAGTAATTAATGTATTTCTATATTTCAACATTACTTACAATCTTTTATTTATATTTTTTTTTATTTATCGACCACAATTCAAAATCATGTTTTGTAAAATTAACGGAAAAACCCGAAATTCATGTTTCTTGCTAATATTAAATTGAATGTCAGTATATTAAGATACATTTGAGTTGGCTATTTTGTTTCTGTGTGATTAATAAAAATATAGATTTAAAACATGGTTATACTTGAAAAGTCAATTTTCAATTCCGCACTTGGATTATGCATGTATCTGCATATACATATGAATTTTGGCGCGCGCGCGCGTGTGTGTGTTTGTGTGTTTTAATTTATGCTTATTTCGAGTTTATAGATTATATCGTGCATTTGCCACAATAACTAGATAAATGACTGAATAAACATATTTATCAAATGATTATAAATGAATAGTTAAGTCACAATCATTAAAAAAATCATAATTTTAGTTGGTTATAATCAGTAGAAGTTTTAGTATTATTGTATATACAAAATTATTTAATATTATTGTACATAAAAATTGTTCAATACACTGTTTCAAATACAGTAAATTTAAATGCACCTTTGAAATGTTAAAATCATGATGTATTTAAAATATTTTAACTAGTTCTGTAAATGATCAATCTAAAAATTTAAATTATGTATTTTATTATATAATATATTTATTGTCTACATAAACTGCTTTTATAAAGATTTCAAGCTTATTATAAAACAAAATGTTAAGTACATCTTAACATTCCATTATCTGAAAATTAAAATTTAAGAACTAATGGCATTTAAGTGATTCAAATAGAAAACAAAAAATGCAATCGTTCACTAGTTTTATGAAATGTAAAATTTAAAATAAATTGAAACTAAAAAAGTAAATATTGCAACATTAATTCAATTAATCTTCAAAGATAATACTCCACATTAAATGAATAAGCCCTGAGAATTATATTACTGTACATTGTTTCAGATTTTTTTTAATTCATATGCAAAATAGATACATATACATCTAAATGTGACATATACAAATAATATATATTTATCTACATATGCGTACATGGCGTGTGTGTGTGCATATGTGGGGGAGGAGGCGTGTTTTTGTGTGTATGTGTGCGCGCGTGTGTGTGCGTTTATCATCTGTTCAAGCGAATAAACGCATAAAATACAATTTTCTTTTTTAGTTTTAATGCACCTGCATATGAATAACAACGAAAATAAATTTTCACCTGAATAATCTAAAGTTTCTTTATTATTTGATCTCACGATTGACACTGTTAGTAAGTTGGTAAGAAATTTTTCTAAAAACTATCTGTCCTTTTATTTCAAGGCTAACAGTATAGACACCGCGGTTACCTAGGACGAGGGGGAGCTTGGAAACCCAAAAACTCGCAGGTCACTTTATGCCGTGCCAGGTGTACGGTCTCATAAACCTTCAAGCTGGTTGCATTGTTATCTGCAGACTAAGTATTCGACCATACCGTTTGCACCGCTGTGCGCATTGTATTTTTTCTTCAGAAACTGCACATTCGCCACCAGGCTAAATTTTCACTGGCTACGACAGTTTATTCCCGGAAGAAGGTAAACGGTCAGCTTATTCTATTGTGTTACAGAATTCAATTCATGAGTTATGGTCAGAAATTTTTTTGAATGTTTCTTCTTAGTGAATAGATTATTCAAGAAAAATATTCTGATTTTATATAACAAATGTCATGTTACAATTTTTAAATTATTATATCACCATTTGCGAATATACATAGAAATCGATAAAACAATTTTTAGAATTTTTACTATTTTATTTCTGTGTGATTAATAAAAATATAGATTTAAAACATGGTTATAATTGAAAAGTCAATTTTCAATTCTGCGCTTGGATTATGTATGTATCTGCATATAGATATTAATTTGTGTGCGTGCGTGCGTGCATGTGTGTGGGTGCGTGCGTACGTGTGTGTGCACGCGTGTGTGTGTGTTGCAATTGATTCCTTTTCCGAGTTTATAGATTATATCGTGCATTTGCCAAAATAACTAGATGAATGACTGAATAAACATATTTATCAAATGATTATAAATGGATAGTTGAGTCACAATCATTAAAAAAATCATAATTTTAGTAACAATCATCAAAATATTTTTCATGTAATTTTTTAGCAACTTATATATTTGTGGTTAATTGAGAAGATGCGCAAAATAAGGATTTAATGAACCCTATACTTAATTATTAAATACTATCTTATAAGCCAGAAAGATTAAATTAGCCATAAATTGATTATGTATAATCGTACAAATTGTTTAATATCGCACATAATGAATATATGTGCATTTGATGTTCTAGTTCATGGCAAACTATTTAAGGTATAAGGTTTTAAAGTATGAAAATAAATGACGAATATTTTGTTTAAAAGCTACATATATATTATTATCCTAAATTTTTTCTGTATGAAATTTGAAATTTAAGGTTTGTAGTTAAAAGTAACAAGTAATTTGAGTTAAAAATAAGCTGTAGCCTGGGAGTTTTTGGAAGAACACAAATTATAAAATGTACAATAATTAATCCTAAATAAAGGAGTGATATCAACTATTGCTTGATAATTATGGTAAAAAAAATTATTTAATAAGGATGTACCAAAATTTAGTCGTTGCTCCCTCACTTATGTTTACGGTAACTTTTGTTATTTCCTATATTTTTCGGATAGTTAAGATGTATAAATGTAGATTTGTTTTAATAAGATGCATAAGTATGCAGCATTGTCTTAATAAAAAAACTACATTTGGAGTCATGTCGCTATTCGATGCATTTATTTAATTAATATACATAATATTTGCTATAATTGTTGGTGATGATGTTGAAGTTTCAATACAATTTTTTAAAATGTACAAATATTTTTAAAATCGTAAATTCATTTGCTGTTATCTTATAAAACTTATTTATTACTACTACAGAATATATTACTTTAGTTGAGATTAATTTGAGGCTTATCATATTATATGAATAGTTACTCTATACGTATTGTTAAATTACCTAATTATTTTGTACTAGTAAAACTGATAGAAACAAACTCCTATGATTCTTTTAGAGAATTGAGAAGTTCTAAGACTTCAGCGACGAAGTATTTAATTATTTTCCTTTTAATCGAAGATGATTTTGAAATTCGAAATTCTATGCATTCGAGTATATTGAAAATTTTGATGTGTATCATGATGTAGTTTTGAATAAAAAAAAATTAAAATTATAAATGAATAAGTATAAGCGTACGGCATACTGTTTTAATGAAAAAAAAATTAATCATCGACGTAATATTTAAGTCACACTTTTTTATGATTTCACGATAAAAAAATGATTTTAAAGCCAAAATGTAAAAAGAGTTAACTACTAGAAAAGCATTTATCAATAAATACTGAAACATTCATCAATACACCTATACAGATACATAAGCGTATTAGTACCATATACGTTCTTAAACAATGTCTGTTCGTGTGTGTGTGTGTGCGTGTATGTATGTGTACGCATATATTGTGTGTATGGGCGTGTGTATAAATAATATTTTTAATTTTTTCTTGTTAATTTAAAAACATTGCACAATAAAAATTTTATCAAGCAAGCCAGATTTATTTGTAAATTAAAGCTAAACGAAATTTTGGACATTCATTGATTGAAGAGTTTTTATTTATAGCAAAAAAATGTATTTATTACTAACAATAATTCATCACTTGCAATTCAATTATATACTGCACAGAAACGTTTTTATTGCAAACGTAGTAGATATTCTTTATTAATTATACTTCTTGTCTTCTAGTTTAAATCACTGAGAGATTTCAATGCTCGCGAAGTCCGTCGGTCTTCAAATCTCCTCCGCATCCTCTTTATTTAGTTTCTTATGACTATGAATTTTTCTTGTTTTTTAATATTTTAAATTTTCTGGCATTATCTCATTATTGTACTAAAATTTAACATTGCGTTTATTAATTGACATACCTGAATGCATTGTATCCACAAAATAATAAAATCTTGATGTTTTTCAAATCACTAAACATGAAACGTTAACATTTGCACTTGTTTGACGTAACTAAAAAGATCACAGCACAAATTTTTTCACGATTTCTGCTTTAAAGTATCAATAGTAGCACACGAATTATCGTATAATAATATGCTTGACATATAAATCAAAGATATTACATATGGTTATTCGATATTTTATCTGGCACTTCAACTATCACATTCAGCAGAGCGCAATCAGGAACAATGTTAATCACAAACATGTATTTAATTTTTTTATTCTTAATAAGATACGTACTTAATACTTTTTAGTAGTAAAAGTCTGAAAAATTAGGAACTCTTTGAGCGTTAAAATAAAAAAGCAACTATTGATTATTTGAACAAAAACGACACTATTATATCAGAATAGCAATAGAATTATCTTTTTTTAACTCAGATTAAATAGCGAATGATTACAACAGCATCGCATTCGCTTCTGTACTATTATTTTATTCTTAGCACTTTTTGAACACTTAATTGAGTACTATGTTTGAGTCATGAGCAATTGGCGCACAATCCATCAACTTGCACTGATAATTTCTTAATGAATTTAATCGATGATTTGTAGAAACTTACAACATTTTTTTTGACATACAAGTCTTTATATAAAAATGATCGCACATTCACTCATCATGTACCTTTAATAGCTTCCAGTTTTGGATTCTTTAATCTATATTTCTTGAAATTATTAATTATCTTGAAGTGACCAAGCTAAAAAATAAACCAGGTACTTGCAGGTTTGTATTTGCGTATGTACGAAATACGCTAAAATAACGAGTAATATCTTAATGACGAAATGCCGGACAGCGAAGTGCCCACGTCGGGTCGCGCTGCCGAACTGTTCGCTCCCCGCCCCTCCAAGTCGATCTTTCACCCCTCCAAAATCGAGGAGGCTTGCGTCCTCCCTTCTCTACTTGATGATTCCCCTATCTGAAAGGCGATGGTTTAGCAGTTGGGGGAAATTCTGGGTGGAGCCTTAGCGCTCCTGCAAGGCGTGGCTTCGAAACTTTAGTCGCATTGCCCTTCCACAAACTGAGCCCGATAGGGGAGAGCATCGTCTCACGCCTTTGTTCCCCACTTACGCATACCTACAGCAACACTCATAAAGGACAGATAGCCAGCCACAGAGAACGAAAGTTGTTGAAGGATTTCGCCTGCGACACCACGTTTTCTTAAAAAAACTTTTCGAGTAACTCTGACTTATAACAATTCGGCCGTTTTCATAATTCTTTAATTGACATAATATACACATAATAATTTATCTATGCGTATGTGTACGTGTATATGCTCACACACACAGACACACACAAATATGCTCGTGTATACGCATATATAATTTGTTGTGATCGCTGCGCTGGCGCATGCATGTATGGTATGTGCACGTTTGTGGGTATGTGTCTGTATAGTGTGTGTATATGCGTGCGTGTGTGTGTATGTGTGTGGGTGAAAAGCTAAAAAAAATTGACTAGATGTGTTCTGCCACTACCTATCAATTATTTCTTATACGAGGGCTGCAATTAGTAAGCGAAATATTAAGTTGGTTAAAATCGATCTTCTATGTAACGTTTCGTCTTCTTATGTACTCCCTTTCTAAAAGTGCTATCAATATTCAAATATAGATAACATTTTTAAATGCTTATACTGTATGTATCTGTTTGCTTTTTATTATTTCAGAAATGTGCACATCTTCAAAATTATTGTGACATAAAAATCTGTATTTTTTTTTAATGACTTATTTTCCAGCTTTAGGTAAAAAGTCATTACTAGACAATTTTTAGTGTTAGCCATAAATTATTTTGAACAATAGTCAGTTTGGTGCTGAAAAGGTCACGACAAGCAAGGTTTTGGTCTTAAGAGGGTATATTGTCTTATCGTTTTGGCTGATTCAGTGCGGTTCCTGCGCCAGAACGAGGCAGCTGCTGCACTAAATATTCGTAGTGATGAGCTAGTCGCCTTAGTGTACCATTCGCTCGGATCGGGACAGCAGCTCTCCCAAGAATCTTTCAGTGTAGGAGCTACACTATCTTCTACTCCGCATGCAGATTGTAGCCGAGCATTATTTTGCGTGCAGCATTGTACGTTTCGATCTGATGGCTGGTTCGCGCGTTCACGTTTGTGTTATGAAGCGGCTTTCATTCACCGTTACATTATAAAAAATGTCTTCCGTTATATTTTTTTTAAAAGTTTGAGCAGACAATGCTCAATAAACAACAATACCGCAAATTTTTCTTTCAATAAGAAACACGAGCTGGCCCAACATAAGGCCAATACAGGCAGTTTCAATTACTATATAAGGATGATAAGAATATTAATAGATATTTTTTAATACTACCCTAACGCAGAGCTAGAGTCCTTTTTCCGGACCTAAAGGTTGTGGGTTCGAATCCACCCCAGGGTTAGATTTTTTCTGTTGAAACTTTGAACAAAACTTTGATGTAAACTTAAAAAAACGCCACTAATCATTGGCACGAAGCTTCCTCCAAACAAATATATTATGTTACTTAATGTAATAAATTGTTCAACTATTAATTCATTAATGCATTAAATAGTAATATAATTAATTAGTTAAACAGTAATTGTTTAATATGAATTTAAAAATCAAATCGTGGCTCCATTTATTTGGGAGCTTGAATGTCGCACGATTTGAACGTAATGAATTAAACATAGTAATCGCGGCTCTTGATAACAAAAAAACGATATCGCAAATAATACTTTTGCCAGTCAATTCTAATACCACACCGCAAAATACATTGTTATGAAGTTATAGTTACAATAAATATTTTGTTATCACTTTACTCTGGGAGAAAACCAAAATTTAAACAAATAACATTGCATTAACATTGAATTTTACTCAGATCCGAAAAACCAAACAAATAAAAACTATAACAGCATATTGCTTTTTTGTGATGAACTATCTAGAATTTCTTTCAAGTAATTAGTCATTTAATTTTAGAGACAAAACCGAAATTTTCATAAAAAAAAATTAAAGCCTAATGTTTTAAAAACCAGAAAATTGTAAAAACTGCACAATGAACTATTAACTAAGATAAACAAATAGATCTATCTATTGCCAAATTTCCGAGTTAATTAAAGTCTTTTTACTCTCGTAATCGTACGACATGGAAAATCCTTTTTTTGGGTTTTTCATTTTTAGTTCACAAAATGACTTACAATTCTTACATCGTATAAACATTATCATCCATAATCGCCATAATTTTTTTGAAAACATTCCACGATTCAGTTTTGCAGATATAAATTAAAACACCTTTTTTATTATAATAATTGAATGGTACAAAAAATGAATCAAAACTCATTCTGCCGCTCTGCACACCGAATAGCCCTCTCAGTGCTGTACGAAACAGGTGTGACTATTACTGGCACAGTATCAATAAAATTGAAAAAAATTGCAATTTTTAATTTTTTGGTGTATCTTAGACCACGCGAGAGAAATCATATAAGAAATAACGTGAACAATTACACAATATATTGCGAGATAAATCGTGTGATATATCGTATGGTATATATAACGTGATCCTTTTCGCCAGGGTACGAGAGTCCGAATCCATAAGTTGCACAGTCGTATCGGTTTTAAGCTTAAAGGGCTTTTAAAAAAAGTGTATTTTTAAGCAGAATATATATATATATATATATATATATATATATATATATATATATATATATATATATATAAGATTAATTAGGTTCTTCAAAGCTCTTCTCTAACCAAAAATTCCTGTATATTTTATTTACGTCTGATAAGTAATTTTTCGTTTGTAAGAGATTTCTATGCTTGTTTGATCGTTCAACGATCCCGCTCCATCTAGTTATACCCGCGTTCTTAATTCGACATCCTAGTCAGAGAACACGATATCACACTAGGTTAGCGCCTTTGAGAACGCGAGTATAACACAAAGAGGGATCTTTGAACAATTAAAAAAGCATGGAAATGCTCTATTATCCGCAAGATCTTTTTTTTTTTTTTGTAACGCATGCACCATTTTCGTGTTTTTCGTATGTATTACACGGAGAGAAATATTCACGTAAACATTACTATACTTCTTACGAATGAGGAGACAAACTCGACTTCTAAGCTTATTTGCTATACTTATACTAAAAATTACTATATATTCGCCAATTTATGATACTCACAGTATCAAAAATTGCTATGCAGTATAGTTAAAATTGGGAATATACTTTTTGCTATGTAGTATAGTAAAATTTGATTAAGTTTGTTCCAGTATTCTGTAGGTATGTTAGCAAATATTATTGGAAATGAGAAAAGGATCTTCGTGACGGCGAGTAATGACCGTCCTTGCTGATAGATTTTGAAGTTAGGGCGGTATAACAAAATTTTTGGTCGTATAAACACGTACTCGCTCGCCAGTGTGTACGTATATGCGCGTATACGTACGGTAAATATTCTTATATCTTAAGTTTAAATTTATTTTATGATTTTTTCCATAAAGCTAATATTTATAATTAGTTTAGTTTGCATGTTTAAGTAGTTAAAAATATGCAAGATCTGAGATTTTGGAACTAACTGTTCTTTTAGGTAAATGACAGTGTACTCGACTCGCACACCGAAGGTCCCAGATTCAATCCCGCCCGCCACCGCATCAAAAATTTTAATTTCTTTATTTGTTTCAGCTTATTTCTCTTCTAAATTAATAATCACTTGAAACTTGTAAAATATAATAAATAATAATGTATAATTAGAATATAATGATTATTCTCTGACCATCAGGAGCTTCTTCCTAAGGAAGAAAGCAAAAGTAGTTGGAGAACAAACAATTTCTTTACGATCTTCTTTCAATTAAATTTACTATGTAGTACCGTAAAATTTAGTATCTTCAAAATTTACTATACTGGTATAGTAAAATTTAATTAAATCTGCGTTTGTTCCCCCGTTACTATACGGTATAGCAATTTTTCGTGAAATTTCTTCCAATTTTTACGTAAAAGTTTCTTTACGTGTAAGCAAGCGTAAAGTATTAGCTTAAAAAATAAATAGAAGTTGATAGTAATCGTTGATAGAAAACGATACTAATATCATAAGACCCCTGGTAAAATCATTGCCAGGTTTTCGAGTAGAAAAAAGCTAAAATTTTTCAACATCGGTAGATTCCGGCGAACGGATCTCGCAAGAAACCCGGTACTGACGACATGAATTCTGTATACCGTTCTAGGTAAAATTCTGACAAGGAATAAAAATGTTTATTGACGTTATTTATAACGTTTTATATAAGGAAAATATATTATGATACTATCTTGATAATATCTGAAAGATATTTCGTTAGAAGAAAGTAAGATTACAAATCGCAAAAAAATGATGTTTTGGTCTTCAGGATCACCGATTACGATATTCAGGGTACGCATATAGAAATTATTTTTTCGTCGATATCTCGTAAAGGTGATATTTTCCGAAAAACGGACAAATTTTCGCCCCATACATGGGGCTCTAACATCGGATTTCCATTCAGGTAGTATAGTCAAATTTTTCAATTTTGAGGTTAGGAATGCATTTTTCATCTATATCTCGTAAAGGGGGTCTTTTCGTGAAAAATGGACGAAATTTTTGCCCCATGTATGGGGCTTGAACATCGAATTTCCATTCAAGTAGTATAGCCAGATTTTTCAATTTTGAGGTTAGGAATGCATTTTTCGTCGATACCTCGTAAAGGGGGGCTTGTCGAGAGAATTGGGCAAAATTTTCGCCCCATACATGGGGCTCGAACATGGAATTTCTATTCAGGTAGTAAACTAAAATTTTTTCGATTTTGAGGTTATCAATCCGTTTTCCGTTTTTGAAACGATGCGCCTTTCCTACAACTACATAAAGCTAGAGAGTGACGTCTACAGGGAGCCTTTCACAAAAATCTACGGAGCGAATTTTTTAGAGTCCGCCATCGCCGATCCCAAACACCTAGACACCATCTACAAGCGATTCTCACGCATAGACACTAAAAACTATGTAGCGCATTAGATAGCTGTATACTTGAGGCATTTATTTATTCGTGAAACAATCGTCCGGAAATATAACCTCTAATTGAAACGGGCCTGCAGTATACTACATATACTCTTATCGGGATTTCGCCGAGCATCAACCAATATTCTTTCCTTGATTTTCGCAAATGGTTCTCGCTTGTTTCTACTGTACCGGCTAGAACTTATCGGCAATTTTTTACCAGGGACGTATAACTTTACGGCACGACGTGTATAATCACCCAAACGTAACAAGTTATAACACATGTATCATATATTATTTTATAGTATTCACTAGCATAAATCCGCTAATTTGAAATAAATGCAGATTTATCTTACGCAGTGGTACAAAGTTTCTTATCGATTTTAAATCTAAATTAGAATACAAATTTTGGTATTAAATATATGTATGGGCTATTCCACATCAACTCGTGGGGAAATGTTTCATATCTCGGCCAAAATTAGTATGTTAGTCCAGTATACCCCCAAAAAAGGCACAAAAAAAATTTTCAGACCTCTAAGTACGCCCAGTTCCAGTTATGGCTATATCATAAATTGAAATTTTCAATAACAACTAAAATGGCTTATAACTTAAAATAGAAGAATTTTAGGTACAAATTTGAAAAAGAGTATTATGTGTTTTTACCTAAAACTCTTCTATTTTGAGTTATAAGCGATTTTAGTTGTTAGAAAAAGTAACAATTTTGAAAATTTCAATTTTTGATATAGCCATAACTTGGAATTGGGGGTACTTAGAGGCCTGCAAATTTTTTTGTGCTTATTTGGAAGTATACTGGACTAACATACCAATTTTAGCCGGCATTGGAAAAATTTCCCCACGGGTTGACGTGGAATAGCCTGTATATATATACTTAAGGTAGTACCGTCTTTAATCAAATGCCATTGAAACATTGATGAAATTGAGGGAATCGAATCATATTGGTCTGAAAGTGACTCAAAAAAATGTTCATGAGGCTAGGATACGTGAAAGAAAAGTTATGAGAATTTTAATTTTTACTGATTTAACACTTCTATTGAAAAATCTCACGCGAGATTTCATCTAACCAATTTTTTGTTTTTTAGGCGTTTCAAACCATTTTTAGTCAATTACATTGAGAAAACTATATATTAAAATTTACTACATATGTAGTAAAATTTACTATATTAGATAGTAATCAAAGGTTATACTCGCTCTATGACGATTTTTACTATATTCATGATAAAAATTGTTAAACTCATATTACAAATTGTTACGTGTTTATTAGAAATTACTACATTATATAGTAAAAATTATTTTAAGAATTTCTCCGTGTGCCAGAATTTAAGGTTATAAAGTTGGTTTATCCAGTGATCAGAGTCCAAAATCTATAATTTTTTGTTAATCTGGTATTATTAAGTGATAAAATATCATTCGCTGCTATTATTTATTAATTTTGGTTATTTCGCGCACTCCTTATCATATCATCAATTACATCTTTTCAGGGAGATTTTTTATTTTGCCGCCTGCTGAGCATTAATAGTTTAAAGCGTTTGTAGGTTATGTAATAAAATTCGCGTTCCTTAATTCTTGTACTTGGCAACCAATCATCAATTAAATGCTTCATAACAAAGTCCATCACTTTATTAAGAGAGGGTTAAATAAAATATTGTTTAGCGGAAGCTAAAGTTTAGAGAAAAATCGATGTTTACATTTTAACTCTTTATTTGAGAACTGCTCGACGAAATCATTTAAAATTTTAGCATCAGATAGTTTTTTTATGGTAAATCACCAAATAAAATTTCGAAGCATTTGACTACATAGTTTAAGAGATATAAGAATTCAGAAAATTTTCAAAAAAAATTGAAACCTTGATATCTTAAGAACCATAAGGGTTTGGAAGCTGCGCAATGAACTTAGCCAAATCACGTAAAATATCTACTTTTTCCAAAATCTCAAGTGCAATAAGGCCTTTTTACGTCCGTAATCAAGGCACAAAAAAATGATTTTTTTCAGTTTTTGATTTATTACTGTAAAAATGAGTAGTCGAATCACTTGAAATTTAAATGGGATATAGTTTGGCACGTAATCCAACGACATAATTTTATTCGTGAGGTTATGATGTCTAGTGTCAGATATATGAATTTAAAAAAAAATCACCTTTTTCATTTTATCTGCCGAACAAAGCGGTCGATCCGAGGACCAAACGAGGAAAAGTAGGTATTTTTATTCTTTTTCAAATGCATTATAGCTGAATTATTTGTAACAATAGGATAATTAAAAAAAACGCAAAATAGTGTTTTTAAAAAAACAAAAAATGACTATAAAAAAATAGTTGAGAAAATAAAAAATAACTGTTTTTCCAGAAATCACACACACCAAAATGCGCTGAAGTTATACACACGTGAAGTTGTATGGATCATCTGTGCGATTTTTTGTATACAAGTATAAGTAACTTCAGTGCATTTTGGACTTTAAAAATTTTGTGCACTGTCGCTGAAGACCAGGGTTGCGTAGGATGCTGAAAATCGTCGCCGGAGCTGACGCACTAGGTTAAAATTCGGAGAAGGTCATCATCAAATTATTCAGATAAGTGTTTCAAATTATACTAATTTTTCAGTGCGGTTAATATTAGTTTGCACTTCGTAACGTGACTCTATAACCTATCCTTTTCTGAATCGTTATTGCTATCTTTTCCTACTCTCCTAGATTAATCGATTTTTATGTTTTCTTCAAATAAATTTGCAAATACGACAAGATACTTTGTAGATTTTCATTTTTTTCAGTTTCAGATAGCTGCGTACGATACGAAAACCGACGTCAGCCTGACAAGAGAGTTATCGCATCCAAAGCAAAGGATAATCATACGTCGCTCGGCATCCTGGTGCTAATCCTATCCTAGAATCAGAGGGTAGTCTGCGCCGTGGATTTTTATCGAAACCAGGGTGTAACGAATTTCGAGCTGTGTCTGCGATGTGAGATTGGCCCGAGAATCAGTGCCGCAGGACTGCAGTAAATTTTGAAGAGCGAGAGATGATTTTTTTAACGTGCCTCTTTAATTAACATAGTTGTGTAATGTACTATTGTTAACGACTTGCCAAGTATAGTGAAAATGTTGATTCCAATGTAAAAATGAAATTTTCAAAACATGTATCTCACTTTGTATTTTATATCTCATAATACTCTTTGACAAATATTGTACATTGTATGCAATTTTTATCTAGAATATATAGAATCATCTTTATATATAAATTTTATATAAGTTGTATCAAAATTATTATATATAAATTATATATAATTTATATAAAATAGTTTCACTTGGGATTGACACTCCTTTAGATAAGTGATTCTTGTCCGATTGCTTTGCAATTATGTGGTCATTAGATTCTCTCGCGGCCCAAATGGAGCTGCTGTCGTTGTCGACTACACTGGGAGAAAAATGAGATAGCTGCTGTCCCAAAACGTGTCGCACAGCGCTCCCTGGCTGCAGTACAACTGCGCTACCATCTGCGGGCGTGTAACTCGCTCAAACGGGCTAGCTACACGCCTGCGTCTGGACGCCTTGCAGCCTAATGCGTATTGTGAAGTATAAAGTCGAGTGCTTGCAAAATATAATGAATATTTTCTTTTACTGTTAGTGTAAAAGCACAAAAAACATTGTAAAACAATGTAGGATTTGATTAACATATGAAACTTCCGTTAAACGGCGTCTTCAGAAACGTCGTTTCGAGGCGGCGTCTTCCGAAACGTTGTATCCTATACGCGATTTTATTTTCTCTAATTTTGTAGTGGCAGCACTGCGTGATTTTTAAATACGAATTTACAAGGCATAAAATGTGCGTGAAAAATTCTGAAATAAAATCAGATTGATTTATTTTTCATTGCCTTTGCATATATTATGAAAACTTATAACATTAAGCGAATCGAATTCAATTTAATGGACGAATTGAAATCATATTATTTTGATGTAATTACACGAACCCCAAGCACATAAAGATCAGTTTCCGTCTTGAGTTAAAGTCCTCGACTTTAGCCGACTAAGATTTTACAAGCATTTGGACATACAATATGTAAAAAACATGGGTAGCACCTTCAAATCATGTGCCAACAAAAATTTACGGCCCAATCAGTAATTACCAACTAGCGCGCCACACACGGCCTTACGGTCGCGGTGGCTTGCCGACTTGCGTCGCGTATTGCTTCGCGTTTTGCGTGTAGGGCGCGACCGCTGACGCTTGCGCTGCGCGCTCGCCTCGATATTGCCTGATGCATGCAATCAATTAAAGCTTTTGGACCAGATAAGGTGTGTCACACCGAACTTGTTATTCAATTATATGTACCAAAAATCATTTCTAGGGTTGTTGTTTATGTATAAGCGTTTTGAAAAAATGTTTGTCATGGTAAAAAGTTGTGATTTAAAAATATCTACAACTTTTACATTCAAGGTTTTTATGTTAAATGTATAGCCTCAAAGTTTTATGATAAATACTGGTTTATTGCTATAAAAAATCGATTTTGTCCTGTTAACTCGAATAAAAGCATTTTCACGCCTAAGTGTCAGAAGGATAAAGTTGTATTTGCTCGAGATCTACAACTATTCAACTTTTTTTGGTTGAATGCATAGAATTCAAGTTAGTGCTAAAAAATCGTTTTTAGCGATTTTTGGATGTGACCGCATTCTGCGTATACAAGCAGGATCGAGTCCAAAATAAATTTGGCACCTTACTATTACGAGAAGAGTTCGCACACAAATTTTAGCACGATTGATAAAAGTATCTCAGAGATAATCGTGTAACACCAAAATTTGTATTAAAAAAACACGCAAAAATTGAACAAATCGTGCCCGCATTTTAAAAAAACGTAGACGATCGAGATAAAAAAACTTAGTTTTTAGGTTTGTGCGAGAGAAGACTCTTCCCAAAAGTCTCGCCCGATCGGACGAAAATTGCGTGAGATATCGCATCTCACACATTTTTCGATGACAAAACTATAAGGCACTTCCGTGTCGCGGTCGTGCCTAAAAAATAGCCTTGATTGCGCCCCAGGTAATTCATTACCCGGCCAAGCAAACATTATTTTTTCTGATCATACTAAACAGCTTAGCCCGAGATCTTAAATTTAAAAACAAAAATTGTCGAAAATGACCGACCCTATCAAAAGATGCGAGCTATTTGAAATAGGGTAAAATTCGTCGAAAATGCCGTCGAAACGAAAAATTTCAGTATTTTGTCGGATTTTCTCTTTTGAAACAATTTAAAATAGGGTACGACGACTACGAGCAATTGAATATAGGATAAAAATCGGCTAAAAGATCGAAATCGTCTCCAAGATCTCGGGCTAAACTGTTCAGTAATGCCGGAAAAAATAATGTTTGCTCTGCCGGGTAATAAATTACCTGGGGCGCATAAAGGCTATTTTTTGGTAATTACTAATTGGCCCGTAAATTTTTGTTGACATAATTTGGAGGTGCTACCCGTCTTTTCTAGATATTGTGTATCTAAACGCATGTGAAAAACTTGGTCAACTAAAGTCAGGAACTTTAACTTAGGACGAAGAGTGATCTTCATGTGCTTGGGATTCATGTACATACATAAAAATAATATGATTTAATTCGTCCATTCAATTCAATTCGATTCGCTTTATTATTAAATTTTTATTCGCGTTATTTCATTAAGTTCCACTAAATTCCATTGAGTTAAATTTGATTCGCCTAATGTTAAAAGTCTTTATAATATATGCAAAGGCAATGAAAACTGAGACATTCTGATTTTTTTCAGACTTTTCACGCGCGTTTTATGCCTTGTAAAGTCGTATTAAAAAATTACGCAGTGCTGACACTACAAAATTAGAGAAAATAAAATCGCGTATAGGATACTACGTTTCCGAAGACACCGCCTCGATACGACGTTCTCGGAGTCGCCACCACGATACGACCTTATTTCATTCAGCCATCGATATGAAATATTACAGTAGAAATTGAGAGAAGTTAAAGAACATATTCAAGGTAGTATTGTCGCTACAACGCTAATCAAGCTGAAACGGTCACGACTCTTCTTGGTCTTGTGCGCGTAGAAGATTTTAGTTTTTAAGAAGAGCAATGGTCATTTACTGATCTGTGTCTGAATTTTGACAGCAGGTCACAAATAAAGATTTGATTTTATATATCGATATATTCTTATAATATGAGAGAGGTCCGGGATACCAGGTAGTGGAAAGTTATTTCAATAATAAAATTTTGTTATTTTATTTCAATAACCAGAATAAATATATTCAATTATTAGTCTTTTCAAATAGAATATTGCGTAAATTGCAATATTCTTTATAACAAAGAATTTTGTATGTTCGATTTTGATCGTACAATTCATTTGTAAGACAATACACTTAACTTTTGCGTTATTGGCTTTAGATCGTGATTTTTCTAAGTATACAAATGATTTGAAATTATTCTAAGTTTTCGACTGATACGCGTTAGTTGCGTTATCAGTTTTGACTCGACGAATTTATAAGTATTTTGAGATACAAACATTTTATAAGTTTGTGAAATATTCGAAAATATTCTAAGTCTGTTACCTACTCAAGGCATAAGCTGCTCAAGAGCAGGGACTAAGCGCTTTAGTTGCGCTTCGGCTAGTGAGCTCAGATAGCTATATTAATATTGTCATATAGTTTATATATTCAACAAATGATTGATGTTTTCTAAAGTTCCGCTACCCAAGTTTGTTGAATTATACATAAGATCGTTGATAAAGAATTATGTTGCAGATCCCTTCCATAGGTGCAGTAAAACGCCTAAAGAGGTGATAATAGTTATACTTATATGTCAAAATGGTATTGGACATATTTCATTCGCACATATGCAACATTTTAAGTTAAGTTTTGCAAAATTATTTGTTATTCTTGAAAATATTAATTTTAAATATTTATAGTTAGGAGAGATTGAAAAAAATACGTTTCATAATTTAATACTTGTGTTACAATGCGTTAATAACCTCAATAATAGAACTTAATTTAGACATGCAATCAATCTTATTTGTCATGCTCAAACAATATAATTTTGACCTGCAGTATTTAATGAAAAATTGATTATTTTTGCGTATTCTCATGGAATGTATGCATATAATAATGTGCGATACATAACTATATATATATTTTTTTTTTTTGAGGCGCAGAACTCAAATTTGACAGTTTTCATCTCAATAAATTATTAGATTATTAATTATTTAACAATTTCTTGCATAAAACGTCGATTTTCGCGTATTCTCGTATTATATATGTGTGACATATCGATTTATACGTTTTTAGGGTGTAGAACACGAAACCGATAGTATATAGCCTAAAAATTTGTTAGATTGTTTATTGTTTAACAATTTATTGCATAAAACGTCAATTTTCGCGGATATTCTTACGGAATATGTGTTTTATACATCTGTACGTATTTCGCGTATTTGCAAATAAAATGTAATATGACTTTTGACTTTTCAATAAATGTTATACTTATGTAGTCTCTCAATTTATATCCTACAGTCGATGAACTTTTGCTTACGTTTGTATCATCATCATTAGATGATTAGCTTAAGGTGTTTCTAATAAATAGTAATTCATTGTGAAATCCTGTGCATACATTATTTACACCCAGGCATGTATGGTCCGAGCTAGTTTGAGTCTCAACAATAATTAAATATAGCGCTAGATCATTAATAATATCTAAAGTTATTGTTAGTATAATTCATGTAACATTAGTTGATAACAGTTTGCTCTTATGATTCGAGCAAGATCTTTAATTTGTTTGTGCGCATTGTGCCTGTCCCTGACATAGTCCACCAATTCCTTGATTCTGGTGCCCAGGCGATCTAAGTGCGCATTCCTTTGCGTTATGCAAACAGCTCTCTTATCCCTGTCTGCATTATCCTCCATTTTCATATCACCTGTGTCTCTACATGCAGCAGGGGTCGGGTGACAAACCTTTTCGGCTTCTAAGTGAGTTTGCCTCCCCCCCCCCCCCCCAATCTCCATGGGGCCTTTCTTTCCGGGATTTTCACCCGATCGGAATCGTCGGTGGAACTGGGCTCTGTAGCTTGAGTCGCTTGGTGTCGTAATGTTATTAACTCACTATCCATTTTTTATTTATCTTCAGGGTTCCTTTCACTAGCCTGTTTGGTCCGTGGAGCATATTTTATTTCTGCTCTACTCTTCGGCCGGTTAAGAAGACCACAACTCGCTGATGAGCATTCCCTCTCCGCCAACCAGGGGACGCGCCACATACGGGGTATCGGCATCATCTATAATCTTTTTTTTTCGTCGTTTTTGAAGTCCAGAATAGTACATTACGATACGTGTGACTGAAACATTTAAGTCAAGAGTATTGTATAAAATTTTATAGCACAGACTGCTAAAATCCGCAAGTCTCGCCTATTCGTGACTAAAGTAGTCCTTATTTGCACCACTGTTAGCCACACTGTGCTATAAAGTGTATTTTTCTGGTAGAATTCTCCATGTATACGAAGTTTGCAACATCTTTAATGTTTCAATTAAAAAAATTTATTACTTATGCAACCGATTGAGCATTAGCAAGACCGCCGGCATATTTTGCACATGTTATTGTGTCCAATCAATATGCCTGATATTTGACACCTTTAGAAGCTATATTTTTTTTAAACAGTAATTCTGAATTTATGCTACTGTTTTATTAAATTTAGAAATACAAATAAATTAAATTCATTTAAATGGTTTAAGGGGATATCGGAGCAAAAGTTTCCGAAACGCGCCGGTGGCGCTGGCGTCAGGTGGCGAATTTACATTTCCAAGTTGGATTGTATTAATATTAGAAAAAATAGTCAGTTTCGAGATGTAAGAAGAGCAGAGCGCAATTGCTATAGTTGCTAGGTACTATTTCAGCTCATTACCCGTAAGCATAAGGCCTTCGTTTTTGCAAAAGTCTTGAAATACAAACGTGCTTTTCGTGCTCGGGTAAGCGTCAGCTGATCGCTTGTCTGCCACTCAGTACCTTACCTCTCACAGAGATCGCGCCACAGGAATTCAACTTTACATCAATCGGTCGACCGGCTGGCAACACGTTCACGCAGCTGCCTGCTGTATGTGTTTAAATTTTTTGGCTTCCCGGCTCGCTCCGCAATTATTATTTTACTCGGTTCTACTTTTCGGTGATATTATAACTGAGTACATGGGGCAGGATGTCAACGCGATGCAGCAGTGTTAATTTAAAAGTGCAGATTCTATGGTGTCTGTATACACACTTTTAAGCAGCCTATGCTTACCGCGATCTCGCTTGCGGATCGGCTGCTTGCGGTACGTTGTTGATACTCAGTGCAGTAAAAAAGTATGGAAAAGCGGTGCACGAAAAGATATGCAGTAAATGATCGCATATGCGATATGGAAAGATACGCAAGTCCAACAAAAAACTTGAGTTTGCGCTTAGAGGTCATACTTTATTTCTGTTACTACTCCTGCTGCTGCTCCTGCTATACTAATGAATTTTTTCTATGATAAATATGCTAGATACTGTAGAGGTGTAAAGTCACCATCATACGATAGGCACTACAATGTTTTCGTATTTATCATTTTTACAAGATATTTATTGTGTTATTTGCAATAAAACCAGTGACTATGTAATTATGTTATCAATTTTTAAAGCTAACTCACTGTCAAGTTGTTCATCATGTATTCTAGTGTTAGTTATGTGGCATTCTGTTAGAGGACTGTATATAGCCTATTAGACCTCGCAGAGACAACCCTGGAGCTGAATTACACTGTCTGGGTAGTGTAGACTGGCGTTGTTGGCTGCTTCGAACACCTCAAGATGACTCTGGAGTTGGATTCACTCTCTTTGGTGGTACTTACGTACCCAGATATTAGACAACGTTTATACAACTCGGGAGCTGGATTAAAATTATCTGATTGTACTGCTTGGTGTATCTAGCTGATTCAACCACTTAGAGACAACCCTGCAGTTATATTTGAATTCTTTGGATGTGCTAAATGGCATTTCTAGCTTTCTGAACTATTTGGAAATCAGTGTTTATATTGGAAGAGATCAGAGAGTTGAAAATTATTTGTAATTATATGTTTTTGATATGTTTTCTTTTGTTTTTTAGTGTGTACGTAATACTGCAACAGAGAATATTGTAGTCTGTTGAATAGGAAGCAACAAGAATAAGGGCACCGGTCGTATGCCTGATCATTAATATCGCCGAATCTTCTGTAGTGTATAGCTTTCAGGTAAAACATGTTTTGCAAATTTATATAATTTCATGTGATTGATGCTATCTAAATTTGTGTTTATAAGTGCTAATAAGATAAATATTGTGTGTATAATCAAGCATTCAGTACATCAAAGATGGTTTCATATAAAATATTAGTATATAGATTATTTTTATTTTATTGTTTTATATAATTTTATTCTATTGTTTTTTAGGTGAGACATGAACGACAAGAAGCAGAAACAAGGGCATTATTTTTAAGAAGATAACGTTCGTATAAATCATGCGTATTAAATTTCGTTTTTAGGCTGAAAAAACGAGGTCTTGGCTTAAAAGTACCATAGTCATACAAATTAATATTTATATTATGTGTGTCCTAATTGTTTTCTTCGGAGTAATAGATGGCTGCGGATAATATAAAGATATACTCTTCAAAATTATTGGTTTTTCAACTGTTAGACTACGATTCCTCATCTGCAAGCCTTTTTTCGATAAAAATATGAGTGCAGCGATACTCTGGGAGGCACGGAAGGTCGATTGTTAGTGCCGTGCAACGTCTCCCCCGTGATCCTTAAGAAAGAGACGGAAATACGATCTTATGGCGGGCGTGGTCCTGACGGCTCCGGCCGATCCACTCCCACCATAGACTTCAAAACCTTAGTTGCTGCCGTTTGCAGGCCTTTTTTCGATAGAAATATGAGTGCAGCCACACTCAGGGAGGCACAGAAGGCCGTATGCGTATGGTATGCAACATCAACGCGATTCTTGCAATATAGTTGCGAAATACGACCCTACGGCGGACGTGGACCGGGCGGCTCCGGTCGATTCACTCCTGGCGTAGTAGTCCGGGCGCTGAGGGGGGTCTGAGTGATCCATTTTCAATATATGAGGTCGCCACGGTTTTCATCTCAATAAATTATTAGATTATTAATTATTTAACAATTTATTGCATAAAACGTCGATTTTCGCGTATTCTCGTATTATATATGTGTGACACATCGATTTATACGTTTTTTAGGGTGTAGAACACGAAACCGATAGTCTATAGCCTAAAAATTTGTTAGATTGTTTATTATTTAACAATTTATTGCATAAAACGTCGATTTTCGCGGATATTCTTACGGAATATGTGTTTTATCAATCTGTACGTATTTTGCGCTGTTGTATTCGAATATGACGTTTGTCGGAATTACAAATCGCCAAGAATTTTGTTATTATAACAATTAAATGCCGCAAATAATAATATTAAAACGTGATTTAAAACGTTGAAAATATAGTTAAATATAAATATAATACATTCGTTATTATAATCGTTAGTTATTATAAATAACATAAAGAGGACTGTACCTATGTTTATGCATCTATACTACTGTTGTTTAAATTGTAAGGATTTTTACAACAATTATTAAGTTGACATTTGCAAAAGGAAGTATACGATAATCCATTATTTACGCAACTGTACTTCGTACAGTTTTTGCAGTTGCAACTAGGCAGACGTAGTCAAGCTTATATATAATAATATAATTAGTATAACAAAGTAATCGAACAGACAAGCTAAAACGCGTGTTGACCGCTCGAGTGCACAAGGCGAAGTGAGCGCTGCCACCGCACAGCGACGTCGGCGCAGGCCGTCTCGCGGCATAGAGAAGGGAGCGTTGAGCCGCGTGGCTTTGCATTGGGCCTGCCATCCTCTAGCAAGCCGAGATCTGCTCGTTTATACCCAACAATTATCGAATACTTCTTATAAACTACTTATACATTGTATCTCTTATTTAATATTTCATTTTGTAGAATAACATTGTAGGGTTTTCATTTTATTTTTACATTGGATTTAAAGAAAACAATGAGATAGAGGTATCGGCTTAAGATTTGCTATTCGATATTGGTGTTTTGTGTGAGTAGGTAGGTGCATTTGGTGGACGAATTGCTATCGGTGGAGGTATTACTTTTGTTTGGTTTAGATTTGTGACGAGTATTTCTTGTAATTGTATTTTTTCTCTTTTCTTGTCTTTTTTTTATTCATTATTTACTGCTGCTCATTATAGTTTCTCTCATCACTACTAGTAAGTGCGTAACGGAACTAAATAGTACTCCCAGTAGGTGAATTGTCCATCCGTATATTGTATGGAGAGTATATTCTCTTATCATGATATCTATAGTCAATTTTATAACGTGTACTACGATGAATATCATGATAATTGCTAAACTAATAGACCCAAATTTAGTAAATTTTTCCACAAAATTATTCCATGTGTTTTCTGCGATATTTGTCAGTATGTTTTCAGTCAATAGATTACTTATTTATCCTCCTTGCACAGACTCCTCCCCCTGCATGCCTCTTGCGATAGTATTGAGCAGAGAGGCTCTTTTCATCGGAAACATAATATGCTGTTGTAATTTTTATAGATCCTCTTGAAAAAAGATATTGCTAGATGCTAGCGAATCGAGTCTCTCTGGTTGCCATTCTATCTTTGTTAATGGCTTTAAATTTTTGTACTTGATTATTAGCTTCTCTTGGCGTTAGTGTAAGATTTATCCAACTACTGCCAACCTTCAAATACTGTGTTATTATATTATTGTTTTGGGTAGTATTGTTTTGGGTGTTGGAAACATCGTCTTATTTCCTGCTATTACTAGCAACTAAGTGTAACAATATTCTGTATGATGAAATTTTACTTCTGTAGGAGTATACTTGATTGTGTGCACAGCTTCGCCGGCCAATCTAGCGATATACCCTGGTCTTTTGATAATGTTATAGGCGAACTCATCTGGGGAACTGGAGACAATGGATAAAGAATTCCGGATCACCTTTCTCTCTATTCACAGTTCTCTTCTAAAATATTCAAATACACATTTTGCAGTTGTGTAAAATGTTTTACTACGTACACAAGTTTTGAATTCATACATGTAAAAATATCAAAACTAAATACCGGATTTCTATATTTTATGCTTTCTTGAAACAATAATTCATTGGCTGTTCAGTTTTAATCATTATTCTATTTCAAATACTAATTTTTTCGCTTATTGCTAAAGAGAAAGACAATTCGCTTGTTGCTATTGTGTAAACGGTTTCATGATTTTTTGAAAATAATTTTGTTGCTAACCCCACATACAACATATTGTACATATTTTGAAAACAAATTATCTGTTGGTAATGAGGACCAAAATAAATGACTTGCTTGAATGTCATTGTAATGTTGCTCTGAAAATTTACATACAGTACCTGAGCTTAGCCTTATTTTATCGCTTTCTTAGCTTACATCCGTATATTCTTCTAAAAGTGTAATTTTAATGATTCCCTGTACTTAAATATCACTCTGTGAACCAAAACTATCTAAATACGCTGCCCCAGTGCAGGTTTTCTCTTTTATATTATCGGCAAGTTCAATGCCTGTAGATTTTGTAGTATTTACCTTTCAATCAGCTATAGTATAAAAATTATCGTATTTAAATATTGCCGTTTCATGGATTGCCTTACATTTTTCATTACTTACACACACACACACACACACACACACACACCCACACACACACACACACACGCACACATATATATATATATATATATATATATATATATATATATATATATATATATATATATATAACGAACGCGTCAGCTCTCGTGGGTGAGACTGACTATATCATCAAATCACAGGCGTTGAGAGAATTCTCCGCCGCAACGAGGGATTGTGATCCGGTCGAGTATAGCCAAGTTTTTCCCCGAAACCGACCCCCTTTACAATATATTCCTGCAAACCTTGTTCTACGGCACCTATATACTTGGATATCCCACATAGTTATCTGCTCATATGATATCAATATAAAATTTGTTACTTTTTAAACGATTTTTGTTGATTATTTTCAGAAAACTTTTTTAAATAACGTTTTTTCGTAAAACCCCACATTTATCTAGAAACTAGATGTGTTTGAATCATATCTATTAGTATAAAAGTGCCCTTTGGAGCCCAAATCTTAAGTAAATCTGCGGTAGCTGAAAAATGGAAATTCTGAATTTTGGCCTTCGAAGAAATGTCATACCTGATAATATGACACATATAAACATTGTTTTACATTTCTTACATTATACCTGAATATATTTAATAGTTTAATTCATTTTTTAAACAATTTGGGGAAAATATAACCAAAAAATTGGATTTTTCACTTTTTGACAATTTAAGGTGTATCCGTCCCCTTCCCTTGTATTGGATTGGAGGTGGTTAGATCTGGACAATGATCTGGATATTTATTTATCATGCGCTCTATTCGTTCATCATCTTCTTTTCCGCCGTTCTTTATTTGCAAATTGTCGTGTGTCGTGTGTCAGGGGTCTCCTCTGGTAGATTGTGTGGCGGATCTCGGACCCAGACTGGGTGAGAAAGAGTGAAGGTTCGGTTGTGTCTGATTCCCTGTAAAACGGGCTCTCAAATGTATGTGGATCCCCGGAAAAAGGGCTCTCACTCGAGTGCGGGATCCCCCTAAAAAGAATTCTCCCTTGCTTCGGACTCTCAAAGGGCCTGGGGGCGGGACTCACTCAACTCTCCTCGTCTCAGAGGAAGAAGAGTGAGAACTGCCTGGCGAACTGACTAAAGGCTGGGAGCAATCCCTCGACCAGGCGAAGGCCGTAGTGCCGGTTGGGAAACACAACTCGTCAACACACGCGTTAAACCTCAAGACTCTTACACTGCCGACCCTCAAGCCGCTCCCGGGCGCGTCTGCCCACCGGTGTCACTCGAGGAGGGCTGACTGCGTCGATCTGAGGGTGCCGTAGGAAAACTAGGTTGTCTGGCTCTCCTAGGTCGTCGGATAGTACAGGAGCCCGGGTCAGCTTAACCAGCATGACCTGGCTGTCCTATCAGCCGACGAAAAATCCCGCCTGACCTAACAGTGCCGGTTGGTGATCAAATAGGGCCATGTTGGGCCAGGGGGGGGGGGGCTGCTGAGGCCACAGGTGTCGGAGTCGGCTTTTCCGCAGTGGGTGACTTTCTGGGAGGCTGACTGGTCCGGAAAGCTTTAAATAAAAATGAACAAGATACAAGAAACGGTTGCAAAAGTGCCAGCCACAAAGGAGCTCTCCAGCTCAAGCCAAGTCCTCACGGACGGTATTTTGGAAGACCGGTCATCTATCGTGAAGCCGTCAAATACCAGTGAAAGTTCCCAGGAGAGTCACTGGGTGGCTGTGGGATCCGCCCCAGCAGCAAATACCGGTGCCACCTCAGGAACAGAAAATAGCAAGGAAAAGAAAAGAAACAGGCACGTAAATAGGAAGCTAGCCTTGGGGGCGAAGCTAAGGACGAAGCGTCTGGAGGGCGCTCTTGGGAAAGCTCAGGTTGGGACCCTCACAGGCGCAACCAAAAAACAGCACTTCAACAGCTCCACCCTAAAGGAGCTTATGGAGAGGTCAGATGGGGTCGCTCCAAAGAGTTACAGCCGAGCGGTGGCCACTGACTTAAAGGTGGCCATCGTTCCGGTCAAGTACCCGGAATAGCGTCTTGACGAGGACCAGGGAAGGTACTGGAGGCCTTGGAGGGGGAGATTAATAACGCCCCGGACAGAGGCTATTTTCCAAGTTTTTTAGACAATTGGTTCCAGAAGGGTGCACAGATCTTCCACTGCAAGGACCAAAGGACAAGAATTGGTTACTTAGCAATGCCACTAAATGGTCGTGTGGAGAGGGCACCTAACTCAAGGCTGTTGGGATTGGGAACCTCTAGAAGCTGGTTAGAGCGATGATCTACGCCCCCGGAATGCATACTTCGAAGGTCGTGGTGAAGCACCTAAAAAGGCAAAACACCACACTTGTACCGTACTCAGGGAGGTCACCGAAACTGAAACGGTGACAGTGGGCACCGAGGGTAAAAATAAGGAGGAGGCGGCCATTCGAGTGCTGCTTGTAAGGACTGAGGTCGTGGCACGGAAGGTCCTCGACTTCAGGCCTTTCTGTGGAGGTGGCAGGGCGCATGATGTCCCGTTCAAGAAGAAGACAAAGAAAGAGCCGGGACAGACGGGAGAAGAGGTTATAAAGGTTGATCCATGCTTTACTACGGAAATCACAGAGGTAGATGCGGGTAGCGATGCTCTCGATAGAGATAGCTAATCAGGGGCAATGTAACAGCGTGAACAATATGAATGGGGCCGGATCTGTACCGGACACCACCATAGAGTTCTCGCAGATTAATCTGCATCATTGCAAAAGCGCCTCGGTCGTTCTGGCTAGACGTATGGTGGGGGTGCGTACAGATATTTGCTTAATCCAAGAACCTTGGATTCACAATGGCAAAATCGCAGGCTTAAACGGAATAGGTACACTGATCAGCGGCAGTCCCGTTTCAACTAGAACGTGCCTTATTGCTAAGGGGCTTCAGGTAGAGACAGTGACAAAGTACTGCTCAAGGGATCTATGTACAGCTAGTGTAAGCTACAAGGGTATAGAAGGCGAACAAAAAGTTATTATGATTGCCGCGGCATACTTTCCCTATGAGGCAGCGTGCCCACCAGAGGAAATAGTCTCATTATTAGAGAATGCGAAGCCGAAGGCACCAAACTTATAATGGGTTGCGACGCAAACACACATCACACATGTTGGGGCAGCACAGACTGCAATTCTAGAGGAGAAAGTCTTAAGTTCTTAGCAGCAACAAACATGGACTTTCTTAATACGGGCAACAGACCCACGTTTCGAAACGCCGTAAGGAAGGAGGTCATAGACATCACCCTAACCTCCAGGAATGTGTGGTCCGAAGTTATGGACTGGTGAGTGTCGGAAGAAGTCTCCATGTCAGATCACCAAAATATTGTGTTCAGACTTGGGAGACAAAGTACACTTGATCAACTCATAAGGAACCCTAGAAAAACAAACTGGGTAGGCTACAGAGAATAACTTAGGGCTAAGATCGGTCGCATTTCTGTCACACACTGGACAGCGGAGGACGCTCCCTGGTGGAATGAGTCAATGGGGAAACGCAGGACGAAAGTAAGGCGACTATACAAATGGTCCAAATACATAAGAGTGACAAGGAGAAACGGGCGTATAAAGAGGACCGACGGTAGTCCACCGAGATCCTCGAGATCCTCGAGAAGAGAGAGAGAGAGAGAGAGAGAGAGAGAGAGAGAGAGAGAGAGAGAGAGAGAGAGAAAGAGAGACGTCAGCGGACTGGACCTGGGCCTGAGATCTGCCGTCTGCTGCGCGAGCGCGGCGCGTGTGTGAGCATGCCAGCATAAGCCCTGCGTGGCTAAATTGTGCGCGGGAGGGACAGCTACCGTGTTGTAAGGAAGGGCTGAGCGAAATACAGAGTGCAATAAACTATAATCATTGTGTGTGATTATTTTTCTCTCTCTACCGTTCTCCCAAACGTGACGATCGCGCTAAATCCTACGTTTAAGAAAATCCTAACGCATGCGAGGCTTTAGCTGTTGCGCACCTGTATTGGGAGGCTCAGCGTTGCAGAGCTATAGGAACCTTGGAGCCCTATAAGGCGGCAGGTCTGAACGGCATTTTCCCGGCTCTGTTGCAACAGGGCATGGACATATTGGTCCCAGCCTTGGAGAAGTTGTACTGAGCTTGTCTGGCACTAGGATATGTACCGGAAGGATGGGGTCAGACGAGGGTGGATTTCCTGCCCAAACCAGGTAAGAAGCATGCCTATCAGACAGGGATGTCGGTGGACACAGCGCTGGTGGATGCAGTAAGATTCATTCAAAAAGGCATGAAAAACAGGGGTTTGGTATTAGTGGCTTTCCTAGACATCGAGGGGGCTTTCAATTACACGACTGGCTAGGCGATTTCGGCAAGTATGGAGTAGCACGCAGTACCAGGAACGGTCGCTCGGTGGATCAGCTTTATGCTGAGAACCAGGACGATAGTGGCTACCTGGAGAGCGTACTCTAGCAAAGGAGTGGTGAGGAAGGGATACCCGCAAGAAGGGGTGCTGTCGCCGACACTATCGTGCCTGGTGGTGGAAAGCTTGCTCTGCATCCTAAATGAGACTGGTATAAACGCACAGACATATGCAGATGACATCGTCATCCTGATTAGGGGGAACAACGAGGACGTGCTAGCAGGACTAATGCAGTTCACACTGGGCCTGGTGAAAGACCAAGCCGATGGGAGGGCGTCAACTCTATGGTGCCCCCTGAAATTGGTAAAGGAGGTCAAATACCTCGGAGTCACGCTCGACGCCAGACTCAACTAGGGAAAACAAATCAAAGATAAATGCGAGAAAGCGATAGGCACTTTCTGGGCCTGCAGGAGGGCCTTTGGCAATACCTGGGGTCTAGAACCGGATAAAGTGAGATGGCTATATGATGGAATCATCAAACCAAGACTCACTCATAGGGCACTGGTATGGGACCACAAATGTGAGTTAAAAACTCACACAGGGGCACTAGACAGGGTGCAATGATTGGTTATCGAAAGAATCACAGGATCCATGCAAACGACACCTACGATCGCTATGAAAAGACTGTTGGAACTCCCTTCACTAGGCAAGGTAATTAAGGCAAATGCATGCAGGACGTTCTGCAGAATAGCGAAATCAACGAACTGTTCGGACTTCAAGGATGCGGTACTTCTGTAACAAGTAATGCCGCTATTGGAAGAAAGAAATTGCGACGGAATGGTTGATGTAATTTATTTCTCCAAGCCGTTCTCGATCATGATCTCAGAAAGGGAAAAATGAAAGACGAAATTACACGAACTTCTTGAAAACAGTGTAGTATGGTTTACCGACGGCTCATAAAATAAGAACGGTGTAGGACCAGGTGCCTCGGAAAAGGGACACACACAAGAGATTGTGTGCTCGCTGGATTATCATGTTACGAGGCAGAAATCGTGGCCATTACAGAAGCAGCCAAATGGCTGTTGGAAAGAAGCACAGGGCAAAGAACTGTAAGCTTCTGCTCGGATAGCAGGGCAGCTCTCATGGCGCTAGATAGTATCAGTCTCTCCTTAAAAGAAGTACTAAGGTGCAGACAGGCGCTAGAATCACTGGCGGAACACAACATGGTGAGACTGGTGTGGGTACCAGTACACTCAGGCGTGGTGGGCAACGAAAAGGCAGACAAGCTGGCAGGTAGGGGCGCGAACGGCATTCCAGCAAGAAGGTGCGCAGTCGCTGTTTCTACCTGCGAGGTAAACAGAGCAATTAAAGACTGGCTCAACGCGCAACTGAGCGACAAGTGTACTAACGCCAAAGGGCTAAGACAGGCTAGGGCTCTGATGGGCAACAGTCCACCCGTGGAGTGGCTGCGAACCATTGGAGGGTAGGATACAACCAGTGGAACTTGGGACTTACGGACTCCAAGAGCTAGGTGGTGCGAACACGAAAAGTAGACCACCTCCCACCTACTGTGTGCCCAGTTTTCGCGGGGACAAGACAGAGGGTGTGGGGAGTTCCCATGTTGGAGTTAGAGGAACTAATGTCAAACAGCTTGACATCCATTTGCCGAAGCTATAAACAACGGTTTATAAAGTAATTTCTTATGGTACAGGAGGCACAGCACAATGGGCTTCGCCTGAGTGCTCGACCTGCACGTCCCCGTGCAGGGGCCGCCGCAGCTCACCTCCGTCAAACAGACTAAGACTAAGACTAATTGCAAATTCTTTCGTGATACTTCCTTTCAACTTGGTTTTCTGATTTTTATTTAAAAATTCACTTTCTTTGTTTAAAATTAATTTCTCATATCATACTATTTATCGTAACACCAATTAGATAAATTGTATAAACACCTTTGAACCGATATCTGGACCAAACATTAGTCCTATATGTATTATAGTTTTCGAATGAGAGACAGATCAGATTCTTAAAATAGTCACATGGATATTTCAAAATTTTCTTCATTGTTATATTTGTTTATAATTATTGGGTGGAAACGTGAATTTGTTAGTGCTGATGTTTATTAAAAGTATTGATTTTGTATATTTTATGTAAGGAAATTCATGCAATTTGATTTAAATTTGAATTTCTGCTGATTCAAATTGTATTGCATTGATAATTTAAATATACCGTAACGAATCCGACATATAATTTAGACGCTGTTTAAGAGTTGCTGTGATAAAACATGTTTTACATATCCAATATAAATTAAATTAAAATTTTTATATAAATTAAAATTTTTTATTTTGATATTATGTAATTTGCAAGTTAGTTCGTAGTTTTTTGTTCAACTGTGCAATGTATAAATTACTTTTTAAACATTGTTATAAAGGTCATAATTGTGAATTTGTAGAAATATGTGATGCAGATATCAATTTCAGTGAAAATGATGACAGAATCCATCAAAATGAAAATAATGAAACTAACAAAAATATCGAACACAAATACGATGAGATTAAGCAGTATCTCAATACAAAATATTTATGTCCACCTGAAGTAATGCACAGATTATTAGAATATGTTATAAATGAAATATTGCATGCTATTAAACGTTTAGTTATTCATAATAAAAATAAACAATATGTATATTTTGAAGAAGAAAAAGAAAGAAAAAAACAAATTATCGAAACTAATTTAACTGCATATTTTAAACTAAATCAAATAGATTTTTACGCACGAAATTATTTATACTCTTAAATGCCAGTGCATTATACATTTGATTAAAAATTAAAAATCTGGAATAAAAGAAAGAAAACAATTAAACCGATTTCAAATATAATGTATTCAGTCAATCCGGAATACCAAGAACGGTAATTTATTAGATTGTTGCTTTTACATATCAAAGGAGCAACTTCATTTAAAGATTTATATACCATTGATGGTGTATTGTATCCTACAAATTATGAAGCTATGAAATTTCCTGTCGCTATTTCCTATGTTTATTGAAAATTATTAGGACTATACACCACTTTAATTTTAAGTCATTTCACGGGGTAGATCCTGAAAAAACAATCAAAAACTGAAAAAAGATGTTTTTCTACGTGACGCGATAACTGGAGTAAAAAAGTACGAATCAAGTTCAAATTTTGGATTTAGTTGACATTATATAGCACTTTAATCCCTTTCATTGGGCTGTTTATGAAACCAATTAGTTTTAAAAATATTAAGCTTCAAAATTTTGTTTTCTCACACTGTATATTCTATATACCTAAAAATTGCATCGCTTTGATCTCAGCTTCTATTCAATGGATTTTAATCTATACCTAGGCTCGTTTTTTCTGTTTTTTGTTTTATCAATTGGTGAAAAATAAGATTTTTAGTTACGCACGTGTTTTGCTTCCTCCTTGAGGAAGCTTTGTAATAATAAAATTTTGAATTTCGTCAAAACATTGGATTTAGATTTTTGGATTCTGAATTCTGAAACAACATTGTTTTATTTATTATATTTATTCTTTATTTTCTTAACTTTTTTTTTCATGACGATTTTTCGATTACTAATGAGAACAGAAACTAAATAACAAACTTTTCTTTAACAAATCATGATTATTCAAGGTTATTGAATATATAACCTATTATTGGTATAGGATTGGTATTATAACTATAGACTACTTTAATATCAAGTCACTTCATAAAGCAGATCCGGAGAAAAACGGGTAGGAGGAATTTTTACTCCAACGTGCAAAGATCCTTCTTCTGTTTGTTTCTCTTCGGCAATTAGTGCACGTTATCGTGACGAATATAAAAATATACAAAAACTTTATAGAATTATATACATATAAAGTAAAAACGATTCCGATATTAAAGTAATACATAATGTTGAAGGAAGGTACGTGTCAAAGAATTTATTTTAGGCAGCGCTTTTTATTTTCCGAAAATTTTACTCTTATCCTAAGATAAGAGATAAAAGTCGCATATTCTATAAAATTCTATTTAGAGCTATTCAAAATTTTAAACAACAGTTTGGAGGATCATGGAAGCTTCACCTACAAATCCAGTAGATGGCATAGCTCTCGCTTAATATGACGAATTAAATAAAAATCTTCAAGATTCTGACAATGACAATAATTTTAAGCAATGGTTATTGAATGTAGATGATGAGAAACGTTTCGATTTATATAAAGAAGAAAATGAGTTATTTGTAATGCCTGTTGACATAATAACTCGTTACGTCGTACGACTTACCGCATAAAATTATTTAAAAACTAAAAATATGAACATCTATAAATTCAAACATTAAAATTTAAACTCTCAAACGAGAAAAATGCATTGCGTGCGGTGTACGGTTTCGACGCACGGCTGAATTCATATCCAGTGTCGATTTGGCGAAATGCTCAATAAGCTATTCGTGATGTTGTAAGCGAGCGCTACTTTTAACGTATACATTTTCAGTAACTTTAAGTTTGTAAATATCGTAAAAATTACGTTATGAACGAAGTTTTTAAAAAGCCTTACACGCGCTCAAACGAGCAGTTCGTAGTCAGTCGCGATCTCCGTATATCGCTGTTCGACAATTAGCGCGAATCAATTATATATCCAAACCATATCTTGCTAAAAATCTCTATTAGTTGATAAATTATAAAATACTCTTACTTGTAAAAGCTAAATAAATAAATTAGTTATATTGAGGATTTTAAATACGTTGGTACGTGCAACTTTATTGTCGAGAACCTTCCCTTCTAACAAGGACATTTCCAACGCCGTTCGAGGTCAACACAAGGTAAGCGATTATATTCATTATTCATTTATGAAGATGCGGGTTTATTTAAATACAGAGCCTAACCACTAGAACATATCGTTACGCCCTTTGTGTTAGTTCTCCAACTAATATTCAGGAAATAGCAAATGAAAAAAATGATATTATTACGGAGATTTTCGGGAAGGAAATAAAATTAGGTGATTAAACATTGAATGATAAAGTTATTCTGGCTCCAAAAACAATGATGTCATAATTCTATGACATGTTAATCATAAAATTCTGGGTAAAATAGAAAGACGTGCTATTAAATATTTAAGTATGGATACAGCAGAAGACGATAATAGAGAAAATTTAGATATCATGTTACTACAAAATTTCTTCATTCGTTAACTACTAATGGACTTCCACCACACATATCACGATTAAAACTTGATGCCATTGTAATTATTTTAAGAAATTTAAATATAAACAATGGTCTCTGTAATGGGTCAAGGTTAATAGTGAAAAAGTTATTAAAATATTCAATTCAAGCAGAAATTTTAAGTAGAACACGTATTGTAAAATTAGTTATAATACCAAGAATAACTTTATCACCATCTAGACAAGAATTACCATTTAATATGCATCGAAAACAATTTTTCATAAGATTAGGTTCGCAATGACAATAAATCACAAGAACAATCATACAATCAAGTTGGTGTATACCTACCATCACCGGGCTTCAGTCACGGCCAATTATACGTCGCTCTTTTAAGAGTAAGACTAAGAATAATAAAAAAATTTATTACACTAAAAATATTGTATACAAAGAAGTTTTATGCATTAAAAAGGAGCATTAACAAAACAATCGCTTGCAGCATTCAAATAAATGCAGCGCTGAATGACTTGAAAAATTAAAAAGAAAAATCAGCCGCAGCATTTTTGTAAATGCAGCGCTGAAACTAATATAAACCAATAAAAAAAGCTTGAAAGAAGCATTTTTATAGATGCATCGTTAAAAACAATGATAAAAAAAAACAAAAAAAAATGTATAATTTTCGAATAGTTTACCTTACTAGTACGTCCTCGATGTGAGCTTCGGTCAACACGTTTATGTGGCTAACGCTGAAAGGATTAAATAATGTTATATAATTTTTTGTCGCTTACTAGAAAAATTAGTAAATTGAAAAATTTATACATATCGTCTACGCATGTGCGAGATTGTGTATAAAATTCCAAAAGAGCGAATATATTGCTCACTCTGTCTTCGCACTTTGAAGCAAAGAGTTCAATAGACTGGGTAATTTTAAAACAAACAATAGTCTACGCATGCACCAGATTGTGTATGAAATGACAAAGGAGCGATTTTATTGCTCATTCTGTTCTCGCACTTCGAAACGAAAAGATCGATAAATTAATAATTTTTAAAAAATAGTCTATGCATGCGCAGGATTTTGTATAAAATACCAGAAGAGCAAATTTATTGCTTAGTTTGGGTAAGTGGAAAGGTGCGTAAAGTGCTGACATTATCAACGGATAGTACTATGAAAACGTGAAAATGCAGTTTGAATATCAATATAAATTCAATCTCTAAAAAAAGTTAACTTTCAATAAAGTAAAAGGTTGGGCGAGTTTGATGTATTTCGCAAAATTATTATGGATAAAAATCTCGTAGCATTTCATACGTATTTATTACAACAATTGTTATATTTGTCAATGTTAATTGTGACTTAACAAATGCTGTAGCAAATGTAACAATTGTAACCACAGATGATCAATGAAAAATCGTCAAGTTTTAAATATATAAATAATATAATGTAACGAGGTGCGAAATCAGGTGGATTCGCGCATCGTTGAAACGCGACGTTGCGCAAGCGCGAGGCAAGATTCGGGGCTTCGCGTAGAAGTCGCGGTCCGTCGGACAGACAGATAGCTTCCGGTCATAGGTGCGAACGCGTCAGCTCTCGTGTATGAGACTGACTGCATCGAGCGACGACCGATAGCGTGCGAGAGAGTGATAGTGTGTGTGATCACGAGAAGAAGACGTCTAAGCCAACTTCTGCTACGAAAAAAAAGGACAACCTGGCCTGTCGACTAGCGACCCAACGAGAGGACGTCGGCTCCTGCAAGTGAGCCAGCAACACCACCGGCGCAGAGTGTGCGTGAGTGTGTGGTGCGCGCCTACCAAAAACGGCGACAGCAAGTATGTAGGACTAAACCCTTTCATCTGTATCGCGTCAGCAGTAGTAGCGGCTACAGCTTTGCAACTTGGTCTAAGTAACGGCCTTCTCGTTCGCGCGCGTAAGCTTCGCAAGATACTCTCCACGCCGAGTCGACATTGAGGTGACTCGGCGCACATTTGTAAAGAGACAATATTGGCCGCACAATATATGATTTTGTTATTTTATTTTAATTGGGACTAGATTCATTTTCCCGAGTTCTTCTCTCCCGTTCCATATGTCCTCATCGCGAATACTGCCGCTCCGCGGGTGTTACAACAAGCGATTGTAACGCAAAACTGAGAAGCCGGCTCCGCACAGGAGAGTGCGGAGAGATAGCACACGTACGAACACAACGTTCGCGAAGCAGCTCTCGCAGCGAGCTGCGTTGCAACGCGGGTAAATCATAGGCGTTGAGAGAGTTGTCCGCCGCACTGAGGGATGGTGATCCAGTCAGATATTGCCGAATTTTCCCCAGAAATTGAACCCCGTTACAATAAATAATTTAACAATGAAAACTGTAACTTGCCATGCCCGATTCATTTTACTTATAGTGTTGTCTATTAGTAACTTATTTGTACATACTTATTTGTGTACATAAACTTATAAAATAGTTATTTCGATACAATGATATATCATCAATGTAGATAACACGACACAAAAATAATTTTTTAAAAGATTCATATCAACTTTTGCATTGAAACGTGCCAGATAGCTCCAGAGTGAAACCGCGAGGCCGTGTGAGATTATCGAACACGAGTTATGCAAAAGGGCGGTGAATGCACTAGTAGTCGGTTTTATATCCGTTATCAACGTGTACCAAGTTGCGTTGATTCGGGATTTCCCTGCCCTTACCCGACTACAAGAGCAATGTAGCCGAGATAAGAGTGCTGCGTAGTGTTTCTGCGTAATGTACTCTCTAAGAGCCGTGCAGTCCGGCAAATAATGAAGGTGTACTAGGGTGCCTTCATGTGGTTGGCCGGTTGGAGGTTCTCTAGTGTATTACAGAATTCTGCTGGCCTGTGTTACTAGAGGTTACCCCGTGTATGGAGAGGAGTAGGAGAGATTTAACAAGGTAGATTCATTTGAATTCATTTATTATATTAACCTTTTCTTAGTCTGATACAAAACAGGAGGGGCTGACATCCCAAGGCATACTTCATGCATGCATCACACACATACTAAATGTGAAGGTAGTCGGGAGTACTTGGCTAAGTCATATAGTAAGCCAGGTACGATCTGGAGTTAGAGCCAGTGAGACGACTAGAGAAGAAGTCAAGTCGCTGCTGCTCGCGGAGCTCCTTTTATACCTGGGTCAACCCCTTTACGCAATGCTTTATGCGCGCTCGCTGTCTGTGTTGGTGCTGTAAACTACTTAGTAGCCGCTTGTTTGGTAACCGTCCGCTTTCGGTAACTTATCGATTGTCGCTCTCTTATCCCAGAGCTAACTCAAAAATTCTTTATAAGTAACAATATAATGTATGTACAAAGTTAAAATATTGATAAATTAGATATAACGTTCTAACATATAAAAAGAAATTTCAGTCGTTCACCAATAAAAAAACCGCTGCCAATTCTTTGGTACGCAGCTTCCTCGAACTAAATTTATAGTTCCACAACATAAAATCTTGTTCAAATATACAGTTTTGTCTTGTCTTGAAACTGTGAGAATATGTTCCCGAAGTGTTTCAAGGATCTCATGAATTATTTCAGAATTTTTTAAATGAATACTTCTATAGGCTCGCCGGGTACACATTTTACTGGGGAGTGAATTGGCGAACGGCGACCGTCACGGCGGCGCGACAGACCAATCGTCACGAAAGCAGCGGCAGCTCCATCGCATTCTACGCGGATAAATTAGTATAACTGGAAAAACAATTTTCGATAGAATGGAATTATATCGTGGAAAGCCTGAAATCATTTTTTTTCTCGTAATAACGTAATAGTCGCTAGATTGATCGCATTTGCATGCTCAATTTTTTCATGACTATTCTTCGAGTAACAGAGGGTCAAGTCGTAGGTGATCTAAGCATTTTTAGCATTTTTGAAAGGTAGAAGGTAAATATCAACTAAAACAGAACGGCTTTCGTCCAAATTGGCTTAACATTTTTACAGTAAGTAGATATTATCTCATTTTCTATTATCATAATATTTCCAAAACTTTTGATTATTTAGTTCAAAAATAAAGCAAAAATATTTTTTCGAAAATCGAAAAATTGACATAAAATTACTATAAAATGGTCATACAATAATTAGAATCTTGAAATAAAATGTACCCAGATTCAAAATCAGTAAACATATATGCATGTCCAATTTTATTACAAGCGGTCGCGTGGTTCCACAATTATGACGGTATACCTACATACGCACACACGAAGCCATCAGCACGGACATTTCCTACCTTATCAAACCATAAATGTTCTCAAAACATTCTAAGCTTTAGGTAACAAGTTATAAAAATTAACAAAAATATGTTCAGTCATACAGGGTATACAGGGTGTGAAACAAAAAATTTGAATCCTTATATCTTTTAAATTAAACAGTTTCATAAGCTGCAAAAAGAACCTAGCCAAGGTGATCAAAAGATCGATATTTTCCTAAAATTTTAACTTAATTGAAGCCTTCTTACTCCAGTAATTGTACGACATAGAAAACCGATTTTATTTTTAGTTTTCGATTTTTAGCTCCAAAACAAGTCGTTAAGATAGTTTAAAATTTCTACAGCAAGTAGATATCATCGTTTCCGATTATAATTTTTTTCAAAACGTTTGACTATTTAGTTTTAAAGATATGAATTTTTAAAAAGAAAACACCTTTCTTATCATAAAAATTGAACGAAACAATAAATCTGGAAAATCTTGCGGGAAAAAGTATGATATTTTATAGTATTTTAGATACACCATTGTTACATACATTGTATTAATCATTTCATCAAAAAAAAGCAAAAATATTATTTCAAAAATCGAAAAATGACCATAAAATGGTCAGAATCATAAAAGAAAATTTTTCCCGAATTCAGAATCAGAAAACATATATGCATGTCAAATTTAATTACGATTGATTGTGTGATTCTAGAATTATAACGGTATACGTACATACACACACATCCATCCGCACAAACATTTTCTAAAAACGCATGATTGAAACTCAAACCGTTCAAATGCGTTTTTACGAAGTTTTAGCGAAACTGAAAATTTTCCTATGACAAAGCTTCCTCTAGGAGGAAGCAAAAAATGAATCAGGCATGGTAAGTTGTAGTTTCCATTGTTAAATTATTTTAATTATATTATATATTTAAAACTTAACTATTTTTCATTGATCATAATCCATAGTTACAATTATTATATTTGCTACATCATTTGTTAAGTCAAAATTAACTTTGACAAATATAAGAATTGTTGTAATAAATACGTATGAAATGCTACGTGATTTTCATCAATACAAATTTTGCGAAATACTTTATGATTTATTTACCTAGACACCAAAAACCATGAAGCGCACCACCTAGTTGTCGTCATCGGTCACCCTGTACACCCAGACACCGCCCTTGAATGATTTTTATACCAACCCTAGTGGAAATAATTGGGTGTGCCAAAGTGTAGCAAAGTATGCTAAAGTGTGTCAAAGTGTGCCATACTGTGCCAAAGTGTGCCATACTGTGCCAAAATGTGCCAAAGTGTTCAAATTCGGAAATTTGCTGCACTTTGGCACACTTTGGCACACAATCCATTTCCACTAGGAAAGACACCGAAAACTACCTGGGCCTTGTTATCGGCTTCCCTGGCTATCTAATTACTGTTACTGCTCCGAAATGCAGAGTATGCACCGGCAACCTCTTAATTCTTGATATCGTAATATATTGCACAGTATAAACCATATTATCAGTAATCAGTTACATTATTTAAGTGCACTGAAGTAAAAATAAAAAAATAAAATTTAGCTTCGTGATCAAATTCAGTGGCTGAAAATTCATAAAAATAGCCTTCGTCAATAATTTTCCTCTAGACGTAAATTTCTTAACCACCTAAAACAGACATTTTGGGTGGTTTTTTGAGGTTAGGGACGAGCGCTTGAGGTATCGGTAAAAAATACCGTCGGATTCTTGTTCAGCAGCACAAAATATATGAAAATAGTCGTTGCTTAGAATTTTTCTGAGCCCCTGCGATTTCTGACAGATTCATCATTTCGTAAAGTAGTAATTTTTTAAGGTTAGGGAACGCGTAGCTCCGTCTGGGAACAAAATTTTAAAAAACGCCCCTCACTAATTGAAAGCAAATAAAAAATGCTAAATTTCCATATTTTAAAAAATTTTTCATTTTTAAAAATCATGATGATGATCATCATCATCATCTAAGTAGTGATTTTGTATAAGAAGAAGATTGATATGAGACATTTTTTCGTGCTTGGTAATATAAACTGGCAAAACTTTAAATTTCTTGTTATACTTTTTCAAGGTAGAAATATTAATAGATATGTTATTTTGTTTTTCGAATTTAGGCACTTGTTTTGGCATAACTGGAAACGTTATTCCATCGAAATTTAATTCTTGTTCATATTTTGTGTATTCTGATACACGATTTAAGTGTTTAGCAGGATGCAATGCTGATAGTTCAGTCCATTTAAAACATGCATTATCAAGATTCTGCACATTGATACATGTTTTTTTCTGTTTTATAAACTCAGGTAAATCGATGAAGGAGCTGGCATGCATTGGGTTATATTTATTTATATTGTAACGGGATGAGACTTTTGACGTGAGAGGAGAAAATCACAAAAGGAGACGCCGGGACCGAGAATCGATCCGGCGCTCCCGAGATCTCTAGGCGCGCGTGCTACCGCTTGAGCCAACGCCGCCCTATTTCGTCACTCTATATCCTGCCTCGATTACCGGCGTGGCGAGGGACGTTGTTCTTCGTTACAATATGTACACTTAAATTCAAAATCTCGCAAAGTGTTCATACTGAGTCTCGTTCTTGAAATTACATCAGATTTTGTATTAAAATACTTTATGTCAGCAACTTCATCGTTAGCTTGTTTTGTAATAAATTCAGCAGCCGATACAATGTATAATTTGAGTGCCTGTTCTTTTTTAAGCATACTTTTAATTTGCGGTTTGAATAAACCTTCAGCATCTTTTAAAAAAGCAGTGATATCCAAGTTTTAAGATTCGTAACTACTCCTGATTTTATTATAACAACTTTCTACATTTTGCCACTTAACACGTTCACTTTTACGTCGTTTTAGACCTTCACCGCTTCTCAATAAACATTTCAGTTTTATTTGGACTTCTTTTATTAGTAAAATGGAAGATAAAAATTTTTGTTTTTCATGAACACTTGTGTCACTTTTATTTAAAAGCTGTCTTAAAAGCTTCGAAGTTTGATTTGCAAACTTGATCCACTTCGTAACTTTTTCAGAATGAAAAGGTGGCTTTAATAAAAGTGAATAAGCTTTAAGAATAACGTCTACAATATTTTTGCAATCAAACGATGACATTTTGTTCAGCATATGCAAAAACTATCTTTGCGTACTGCACAGAGAAGTTTTACATAACTAAATTGAAAACAACAAGAGTCTTTCTTTATATACTGTTCGATACACATTCCAAGAAAAATAAACTTCAAAATATTTCTTAGAAAATAATAAAATCAATAACTGCCGTCTTTTATATCACCAAAGTGTGTATGTTATTTACTGGAACCTTCAATAACGCAGGATGTAATTTGATATTACCTCGAATATTCAGTAGTCTAATTATATGCAAATACAGGATGCCTACGTGCAAATTTCCATAAGAGATATTCAGTCGCATCCCAGAAGATTCTATGTATTTGTCACATTATTCGTATGTTTATATTATTCCCGAATCTTAACTTGCTCAGGATACAACTTAATACGTGCCTACGAAACTGCAGAGAAAACATTCGCCTGCAGCCAGAATATTCTTCGTATTTATCTTGTTTATATTATCTTTCTTTTCTTAGTAATGACGTCTAACAAATAACGTAGTTCAATGCTTCGTAAATATTCAAGAATCTGATTGTTTAAATATTCCAAGAAATCATCATTCAAAATAATTCATAGAAAATAATTGAATCAATACCTGCAGTCTGTTAAACTCTTAAAATACACATTGGGAAAGATATGCTGTACATGAAACATTCTAGATATTATCCCCATGCGTATTCAAACCTTAAAGTACGCAAGATGTAATGTGATACTCATTTCAATATTATTCGACAGTCTAATTATATGCAGATAAGTATGTACGTATAAGAGCGTGAATCTACAGGAAAATATTCAGTTGCATCCAGAATATTCCATGTATTTTTTATCTTGTTTATTTGTATTCCTTTTCGTAGAAATAATCATTGACAAATAAAGCAGACCTTTGCTGCATAAATGTTCTGGAATCTGATCATGTCTATAAAAGGATAGTGTGCAGAAAGATATTTTCACAGTTTTCAAATAGAATTATGACGATCATTGTTCGAATTCAAAAAAATGGATTTCAACGACGTAAATCGTCTCAGTTAAATGAATTTCCTTCCAACGAAAAAATTGTCAAGTCTTAAAATTGGAAAAAAATATAAAATCACTAATGTGAAGCTAGTTAAAACTAGATATGGGGAAAAATCGTTATCGATGTGGATGATTCTTTTAACGTATTCTTACCTTAAAGAGTATGTAAATTTATTATTGAAAATCAAGATTATTTGAAGAAGTTATCTGAAGAGTGTAAAAACAAGAGCATTTATATGGAATATTTCAGTGGAATGTTGAATAAGATTTATTCGGTTATATTGTAGATTAATTTATTTAAATCAAGATTTCAGTTTTTCAATAAGTTAAAATAAATGTAAGCAATTTACTTATAAGATAACGTTTATAAGCGAAGGTAAAGGGAGCATCATTCTTCGTATTTTTAAATAGAGACAGCCAAGAAGAATCGAGAGACACATATTCAAATTGAGGTGTTAAATTACAGTTTCACTGTGTATTATAAATACGAGCGGGTTATCACTCAAGTCAGTCTTCATTTGTCTGTCAAACTAATTTCTTCTCCTTTCGCGACTATTGTCAGCTGCAACTCTCAAAATGTAGCAGTAGTAGAGTGAATTAAAAGCAGGAAGAACTTAAATTTGAAAGTGGAAAAAGACGCAAAGATAGAGAAAAGCCAAGGCGAGCCGATACGAAAAGAGAGAGATTGATAAAGGTTAGTGACATGTATAGAATATTATTATAACTGTAGAAAAGCAACTCTATTCAATTTGAATTTAAAGGCATCTAATTTCAACGTGGATAAACTTTAATAGATCTAACTCTATCTACTTGATGTTTTATTATTTAATTATACTTTTACTATAAATTTTAATTTAAAAGCTTTCTAATGTTGATCAGAATATATCTTAATCCATCTATTTAAAACGACTTTTTAAGTAAATCAAATAATAATCTATCTATATATCTATCTAACTCTATCTATTTAAATTGAATACTTCTACTATGACCACACTAAGTAGCGGTGTAAAGACCGTACTAGATAGTAGGAAGGGCTGCGTGGGTCTTACAAATAATTATTTATTTGCGAGAACTAGCCTTCGGCTCAAGAGCCTGTTCTGTTACTAAAGTTACACGCGGACTGTGGAATTGAGGACGTCCCGCACTGCTAGTCTGCGCGGACGCGTATTTGCGTGTGGACGGTATTCTGTCCTTGATTGCGTTTAACGGACGTGTTAGTGTCCGTTGTACTTACGGTCGTTGCAGGCAAGTCGCTTGTGACACTTCTATGTCCTGCAGACTCCACGTTATGTCCGCTTAACTCGTCTCGTGTGTAGATGCTGATGGTTAGTCCACAATTAAAGTACTCTTACCTGCACGTTGAGACTGCGAAGCTGATTTGAATTTATATGTTCCGATTGAGGTTTATCTATTATTATCAATTTAGTACATAAGGGTTTTATTTATATTGATTGTTATTTTTTTATTGGCCCGAAGCACTTCACAGACGTTCAGTTTACAGAGTTGACGGAGTTTTGATATATTTAGCTTAGGATGTTGTCGTTTTACAGTAGTATTTAGTAAGTTTAGTCTTATTTATTTATTAATTGTAAAGTACCTATGATTTATCTTACGGTGGACGTAGGAGTGTCCGCTGTTACTTGCGGTCGTTGAATGCAAGTTGGTTGTGACACTTCTGTGTCCTGCGGACTCAGCTTATGTCCGCTATTCTCACCTCGTCTGTGGACGCTGATGGGATGTCCACAGGAGTGGAACTCTTACCTGAACGTCGTGATAGCGTAGTTAATATGAATTTATTTATGCCAGTTAAGGTTTAATTATTATTTATGAGGTAATACACAAGGGTTTCAATTGTATTGATTGTTATGTTTTTATTGTCCCAAAGCACTTCACATACGTTCAAAATACAGAGTTTCACTGAATTTAGATGTTGTATTATTATGTTCGCAAGTTCTACGTTGTACGGTTGTTTCTTAGAATGTTTAGTCTAATTTCTTAGTTCTATTCATAATTAGTCTTAGCAACATACAATTATTATTAACCTGTGCACTCGAGATGATTCTAAACACCCGTTCGTGACAGAAGCTGATCGTATTAGTCTACACGCGTTCACGTGGCAATTTAAAATAAGTATGGTCAACTGCTCTTGCTAACGCCGAATTCCACTCGACGGTCCTTAGCTTGTACTTCTCTCTGTGGCACTGATCTGTATTCAAAGGGCTCTTCGGTGTATGCTATGCCAAGGGACGGATTTAGCACGCTCCCAAGGTGTTGGACGGATTTAGCACGCTCCAAATACTAACACTAGCAAACACCGCCGCTTCACCTTAGAATCAGTTATAGCCGCCAATGAGTAAGTCACTACGCAAAAAGGCGCTGCGTGGATCGGCTCCGGGGTTTTTAAAGCCTTGGTACCGATTCACGCAGTTATGAAATTGAGATGAGAAAGATCGCGGTAGTTCAATTAGCATTCGCCGCAAAGGATCGACGCGTACGCCTTGCAGTCGTCTTTCACGCGCACAAGGAGTGCTGACACAGAGGTCAGAGCACTTGCTCGGATTTCCGCGCTCGGTTGTGCAATGTCGCAATAGGATGCACCTGCGATCCGTATGCACTCTCTACGTGCTCACACGGTAGCTGGTTCGCAGGATGTACAAATATATAATTTAAGAGTATAAACGTGGGACATTACAAAACTATATGAGGTTTAAGATTTTTGGCGGATACTTTCATGATTATCTTAGTTAAAACCAGATGCAGTTCCAAGGTTTTTCGACTGTCGGCCAGATAGGAAAAATGCAAGGACTTTGAAGCCACGCTTAGCCTTAAAAAAACTGACCCATAAAAGAAATATTGCAGAGATGCTTAGTGAAAATGAATTAGATAAGGAACAGTGAAGAAAATGAAACTACAAAAGTTTATTGTTGGTTGTGCTACGAATGCCACTTTGTCTCGATCAAGATCACCTTTGAGAGATGCGTCAAATCACTGTGATACATTAAGTATAAATGGAAATGAAAATGTGATTAGTGACTGTGAATCTGTTCAGAATGTTTGTAATTCAACTACGAACATTGTTAGTGAAGTTTTCTCAAGACCAAATGTAACACATAAAGATAAAGCCATCCAAGCAAGATTAGATTGATTTCAAAAGTGTGGTATTATAGAGAAATTACCTTCAGTATGTGGTATTATGGCTAACCGTGGTTTTGAAGGAATCCAAACTTTGTTGTTGCAAAAAAATTGTGAATTAATACGTCCACCAAGTGTCTCAAGCAATAAAAAACTATCTAAAGAAGAAGTCTTGGATATAAATGCAGGGATTTTGATTTGAATGTTTAGAAAATGTTTCATACACAAAAAGGTGCAAGATAAAAGAAAAAAAGAAAAAAATGCAGTTTTTTCATCACCAAATCATTTCTAAATATTCAAATTAAAATGCCAGCATTTATACCAAAACTACAAGTGTACAAAGTATCATCCTTGAGTTTAAGCCCAAAAGAACCATTCGTTCACTTGGAATCCTACGGACAGTGAGCTGAAATCAGTAAAAACAACATTTAGAGAACTCAACTTTAAAGTTTATGAAAATTGTTGAAAGTGTAACTTTAATTAATGTTTACCAAATCCTTCGGGACCAAGTTTTCTATGTTCCACACACATAGACCTTGACTCTCAGAAATTATGAGGTATATTCATTTATACCTCTGGGTTCTGTACGGCTTTTCTTACTTGCAACCAAAAGAAGGCATTTCATGAATTTTTATAAAAATGTGATAAAAAGGTTATTTTATTCTTGATAATGATACCATTTTATACTTATCTTTTCTTTTGGTTACTGTGTTGAATCTGCAAGATGAAACGGGTAGAAAATTACCAGTCTAACCTCTAAATGTTTGATCCGGGTGCTCTAGTCTCTGTAGCGACTTTTTCTTCTATCACTGCAGTCTTTATAGAGTCCTTGGCAACTTTCTCACATACTTCACTAAACTGTTCGTTGATTGTATCATATGCAGACTGATCCATGAATTTCAAGCAGTTTATTAACCCACAAAATGCTGATAGACCAGCGTGTCCAAGTCCAAGAGCACGAAAAGTAACCACTGCTCTTCTGTTGTTCTTTCAAGCATGGTTCTAGACGCCAACTTTTCTGCGTGAGTTGATAGCTGCCAGCTGACCACATTCAATGCACACTACTTCAATCTTGAATCCTAATCCTTGAGCTTCAGATTCGCCAAGTTTAACTTGACCATGGCATTGTTTGCAAATCAGAAGTTCCTCGAGAGCAGGAAATAGAATATTGATATCAATAAATCTATTCCTGACCACAGAGGTTCCTTCCGCTGCTGGAGTTTGTATCTTTCTTGCTGAACTTGAAGGTCTTGTCTTGTTGGCAGGTTCATCTTCGCATGTTGCTCCTAGAAATCTTTTTAGCCTCTTCTTGCCTCTTCCTCGAGAATACTTCTTGTCAGAATGGGTACTCTCAAACCTTCCCTTGGCATCTCGATTAACACACATATTTTTAAAATCACTACACTTCACAGTTTTTTAAATAACTTCACTGCTCTGCTTTTACACTAACACTTCACTTTTTTTCTTTTTAGGGTTATAAGCTATAAGCTATAACCCCAAAAACACTACAAACACTACGTAGATTAATTTAAAAACACTTTTTAAAAATATCAGCTTTTCATGTATTAAGACATCAGCTGTGTTTACTCAGTGTTAAACACATCCCAGGACTATATCAGCTGTGTTTTGAAATATTTGCTGTCTGCTAGCAGAACAGCAGAACGGTCGCTCTGTCCTTCTCAGACACATTGATTCTAACCTGCCCACAGGTGGCGCGCGGGCGCGCAATATTTGAATTCAAATAAATGTCCCTACGTATCCATCGGAGCCTTATATAAGAAGCAAAAATATAAATTTATATCGAAAATAAAGCAAAAAAATCTTATCGATACGCACTAATTTATTTACTGAAATATGTATGTGGAGCATAATATACGTGTATACTACGGTAAAAAAATAGTATTTTCAATATTTACAATAAATATTTTATTCAGATTGAATTTATAAAATTTAAAATTAAAATTATTAGTCGTATTAAAAATTTTGTTTTATTATTTTGCTTGTAACTTTGCGGGAAATTTTTTTCGATAAACGGGTTTCAGAAGCATGCTCTACGGAACATTTCCTGTCAAAATAAGCAATAAAAAAAATCGATATTTTGAAGTTTAAAGGTGTTGTGTCCCCTTAAGTAACCTACAAAGTCCTATTATTAAAACATAAAATGCAAATACTCTATTTATATTTTTCATAAATGTCACATCACTGTAATCGATAAAATTGTTTTATATTCTGTGATACATAAATTAATAAATAAATAAACAATTTTCTTAAAATTAATTTTTTATTTTACTATATTGTATAAAACCTTACAAAAGCTTACAAAAAATACTTTGTGATTCACCCATTAATAATAATTTAGTGAAACTAGGAATGAAGGCGCGCTTCGCGCGCTCTTGATTCTATCCCTGTCTAATAATTCTGGTAGAAAATTCACTATAAGTGTTGGGCGGCTCACTAACTTCTGCTAATATTTTATAAGCATCTGATACGTTACCATACCCGTAATACTATTTTAAAATAAATAATTCCCAATGTCGTCGTCATTAAGGTTTGAGTAGTGAAATTGAAGAAAAGTTCAGTATAAGAGTCAGTGAGTTTGTCTATCATTACAATTCAAAGGGCATTGTATGACGATAGTCTTAAACTTACTGACTCGGATACTGAACTTTTCTTTAAATTCATTCTTTTAATTGCACTTCTCACTGACATTTCAAAAAAACTGAATAATATTCACACACATTATTATTATTACTTTTAAATAGGGTTATGGTGTCACTTTCAATACACATGTTTTAATACTACACTCTTGGTAATGATTAATTTACTAAGGTTTCTTGCTAGTTACATTTCATATATTTTTTCTGCCATCGAGGTTTCCACATTTTATTTTAAACACCTCAAATATTTCTACCAGGGTTATGACTGTTTTGAGGTTATAAATTTAAAGCGCGCGGTTCTGATCTCGTTGCCTAGAAAACCAACCAGCAACCAATCAGAATCACGTATTAAATGCTTCACAAGAAAATCCATCATTTTTTTAACAGAGGATCTTAATCATATTCTATTCATTTCAGAATTACTTGCTTCGTATTTTCAAAATCTGGATCAGCTACGATAAATAATCCTTTGGTTAAGCCAGTCGAAAATATTTGCAGATTTATTTGAGCCATACACTTTTGATTGATTTCTCCATTTGGCAAAAAATGTTCGAATCCCTTAGCACTTGAAGGACATTTAACCTCACAAACAAACTCACTGCATCAGGCGATGCTCCAAAAATGGGATGACTTGATTGAAGTACGAAGCCACAATATCTGTAACTGACTTTTACTTGCTTGAGTGCTTCTTTCAGAACTTCTTTTTCTAGCATTCTTCCTCGTTGCATGTCTGAGTGTCGAACACCTTAGCTGCTCCAATGACAGTAATTCTGCCATATCTAAGCTCGTACCGAAGAACATTATCGCTTTGATCTCTAGTCCTTATCTCTGCTTCTTTGCATAACCTGTCATCCATGTGAGAAGAAGCGAATGCAATAAAATCATCTGCACTTGATTTTCCAGTTGACGTAAAATCTATTAATAACTGATGTAAAGATAATGCTTACACTTGACGTTCTTTTAACTTGAAACAATGCCTACTCAGTTGACTATCCAGTTGTTTTTCTTCTGCATGCTTTATAATTTTTGAAAGAAAATTAGAATTGTTCAATTTATTTTCATCTAATGGTGTTTCATATCCATTTATTTCTTGTGCTGTCTTGCATTTAACAGAAGTAACAGCTGCAGACAATACAGACTTTCTCCAATAGCACTCGACTTCAGTTGGCGAAGGTTCTGCCACAGCGTGTTTACATCCTCCTAAAAGTTCAATAATATATAAGTTATATCATGCTAAACCTATTTATAAATTAAAAAACTCGAGACAAATAATAGAGAACATTTTTTAAAATATAAAATTCATGTTAACAAGTAAGTATAAAATAATAATTTGAAATTAATTTTACCATTTGTTGTTGGACAATCATAGAACGTCAAGTTAAGAACTTCCTCCTCCTCTTCATTAATAGTGATTGAAACTATATAAGGCTTGTCTGTGACTTTATGTTCAAGGCAAACTGCAGCTTTTACAATACAGTTTTGTCTCTCTTTTCATAGGCAAACATAATCTATTGCTGTGTCTCCATACTCTTCAAGACCGGATCTAAAAAAAATAAGTTTATAAATGTTCATAATTGAAACCTTTTGGAATACTTCAAAACAAACATTTTTACAACTAATTTTTTGCTTACTTGAATGTTCCAGATGATCTTATTTCAGGAGCATTAAATCTGTCATCATTATGAAAGAATTTCTACACTGTCACCAAACTTACTTTGGGCAAATTTCTTGAGTCAGCTCGAGTATAACCAGATTCAAGTTTATTTGCCATTTTTAAACAATGAACAACATTTAATTGTACTAATTTTTAGAGAAAACATTCAATCTTCATACACTGTAATGCTGTTGATTTACGGTATGACGTCACGCGCGGTTTGACCAATGAGAGCGCGTTATAATCAGAAAGCTTGAATTCGTAATTTCGCGTATTCTTAATTCTGTTTTACAATTAAATATACTTCGTAAAAATTGCGGAAAAATGATTTAAGAATTTATTATACCATATATTTTTAATATTTTATATCAAAAAGTTACTTTTGTCAAAATGTTAAAACCGAATTCTTGATGAAAATTTCGTACTTATTGAACTCACACAGATTGAGATATTAATGAATAAACCAATCTATGTTGGGCACTGTGTTTTGGATTTATCAAAAACTTTAATGTATGACTTTCATTACAATTACATGAAGCGAGAGTTTGGTGAAAAATGTAAATTACTTTATACAGGTACTGGCAGTTTTCTATATGAAATAGCTTGTGAAGATATTTATGAATTTATGAAACAAGATCTTCAGAATTTTGATACTTCCGATTATCCCCCTGAAAATATTTTTGAAATGCCTTTTGTAAATAAAAAATTTGTCGGCTTAATGAAAGATTAATGTTATGGACAAATCATGACTGAATTTGTGGGATTACGCAGCAAAATGTACAGCGTACGCATAAATGGAGAAAATCGAATAAAGAAGATTAAAGGTGTTAAAAGCAGTGTTGTTGATGAGACAATTAGTTTTGATGATTAGGTCAAGTACTTAAAAGAATATACCACGCAGTATAGACAGCAATATATCATTCAATCGAAAGCTCATAGAGTGCAAACTGTTAAACAAACGAAACTAGCACTAAGCTCCTACGATGACAAGCAATATTTAATTCCAGGAAAAACGAATACGCTTCCCTGGGGGGCATTATTAAATATTGAATGAAAATAATTCATGTATAAATATTGTAAAATAAATTTATTTTCATATGGTCATTACAAATCTGATTTATTGTGAACTATTTTGCGATTCATCAAATCCTAACCATTTTACATATAAAAGAGTTCTTGCTCGTAGAAACCACCAGTGATAGGTTGATCTTGATAATCCTTCATTTTGTACGTATATACTGGGTACGTTAGTACAACTTTACTAATGGTAAAAACCTCTGTCAACAAGTTAGGTGTATAACCTTTTTCAAATACTTGCTTCATTTTGCTCACTCTCACCTTATATCCAACCATAAATTTAGCTTTTTTTCTGTTTTCTTGACTTATTCGAAAAAAATGTTTCAAAACTATAGCTTCATTCTTCCTGTTGCCATCTTTAGGTTTCATACCGATGGTGCGGTGTTCGCTGTTATTGTACTCCCTTAGTAAATCAGGTAAGATATCAAGCCATTTGTATTTACCTCATTATTAACGGAGAGTTGTGAAATTCTTTACCTCGATCTAGAACAGACTTCATTGCTGCTGCAACTTCGTTTCCAGTTTTCTGCTTCAAAGGTACGGTCCAAGCGTACTTTGAGAAGACATCGATAACCGTCAGCAAGTAATTGTAACCCTTGTTCTCTTGTGCGTAAAGCTGCATTTCCACCAGATCAGCTGGCCAGGTCTCGTCCAAGCCACGCATTATGAACCTTCGACGCTGATAATTACTTCGAGCTGGTTTAAGAAGTTTCTCTACTAATCTAGCCTTTTGATGTGTCTTTACTATTATTCTGAGAATTTTTAAGCAGAATCTCAAATAATTCATCTCAAATAGCCAAATCTATTTTTCTCAGTTTTTCTGCATTCTCATCTTGAAAGACTTGTATAGCTAATTCCACAGCATTAATTGATTGTATCAGATCACTTGTAACTTGGTAAACGTTACGTATTTCCGAATGAATTAAATGTTGAAGGACTGCTAAGGTTACTGCATCGTTCAGCTCTAGGGGTTCTGCTACGTTGGACAATCTTTTGCTTCCAATGTCGTAGTGCCCATCGACAGTAAGTTTATAGCCAACACCAGGAGGACCACGACAACCTTTAGAGTAATTCAATTGACGTCCAAACACATCGACGTTCATCTAGCTACTGACTTCAACATGTTTGTAACTACAGTTAATATATAACCTTAGCTTTCCGCAACTCTTCAACTATGAAATGAATTTCAATGAGATGGCTATTATTACCAGCTTATCGTTCAGCCATGAGTAAACGTAGACGATCAACTTGTTCGTTAGAATCATCTCAGTATATATAGTCCATGAGAGTTCCTTTTCTTGCAATTTTATATCGAGGTAGTAGCCCACCACCAGACTTTGCTTGGCTTTGGACTTTAAAAAATGGAGCAATGGTGGTATTATATTTCTTACTGTTTTGTTGGCGTATAGGCTGGTTGTAACTATAATGTTTTCTGTCTGCATTTGTAGCTTCAAGAATCTTTTTATAATTGAACCTGGTACTAAACTAGCAAAGTGATTAGCACGTGGAGATCCTGGAATCAGTACTCTTGATAGAGCTTGCAAAAATCACGATATTGCCTACTCACAGAATCGAGAAAACGTTGAATCAAGAAACGCTACAGATAAGATTTTGGCTGCAAAAGCCTGGGAGCGAGTCCGGGCGGCAGACGCAGGAGTTGGTGAAAAAGCAGTTGCTTTCACCATTGCTGGTGTCATGAAAGCAAAATCTAAGTTTGGAATGGATCTTAAACGGCGACAAATAAAAAAAAAAGAAGCCATCTATTTCACTGGCTAAAATAATTAAAGCTGCTTTTACTTCTGCTATTCAAAGCAATAACTCTCGCGCAGTCATTCGCAGCGCTTTAAAAGGTGCTCGTCAAGCTGTGAACAAGGTTGGAGACAAGAAAAATGTACGTATTCCACGTATGCTGCCAGTCCCATCCAAAATTGGAGGATTCCTACCATTTCTCATTCCGATATTTGCCGGTTGGAGTGCAACAGGTGCATTAGCAGGTGGCGCTACTGGTATTGCTAAAGCAGTGAATGACGCTAGTGCTGCAAAACGACAGCTCGAAGATAGTCAGAGGCATAACATAACAATGGAAGCTATTGCGCGCGGTGGTAAGGGTCTCTATATGAAACCTTACAAAGAGGGCTATGGTATGTACCTCAAACGTGGGCAAGGCTTAAGGAAAAAAAACTTTAAAATGCCACAACGTGCATTAACTGACGCCGATCTTCTCAAATCTGCCCGCATCCTAAAAATTCCACATTTTCGGGGTGTTTATATGCGAAATGCACTACCAGCCAGTGGACCGAGCTATCGCGAATCGGCAATCGTCAATCTTGATAATAAAAACGGACCTGGTACGCACTGGGTCGCCTATCGAAAACGAAGCAACGATGTAGTGTATTTTGACAGTTTTGGAGATTTATAACCACCTCAAGATCTTATAAAGTATATAAACGTGAGCCGGGTCAAGTACAATCAGGGACATTATCAAAACTATAACACCTACAACTGTGGCCATCTTTGCTTAAAATTCCTTCTGAATGATATATAAGTGTTGCTAATGTATCAGCTATAGTCAGTTTGAATCGAGTAGTTATGGAAGAAGATTCGCTGACACTGAACCTGTCTGGAACTTCATCTGTACTGGAAGTTCAATATTTTCAACCGTTTAAACTTTCCCCTAACAAAAACTACGTTCTCGGACTTGTAGAGTTGTTGACATTCAATTCGATACCTAATATCGATACAAGCAATAACAAGTTTTACGTGGGAGGAGAAGTGATAATTTTGCCCACAGGCAGCTATGAAATTGAAGACATCGAGAAGAGCCTGAAAGAGGCGCTATCACCAAAAGGCATGACACTCAAACTCAAGCCGAACAACAACACCCTTCGTTGCATGATAAGGTGTAATCGATCAATTGATTTACAGCCAGAAAATTCTATTGGAAAATTGTTGAGATTCACGAGTCGTGAATTGTTACCAAATACTGATCACGAATCCGACTTGTCAGTAACCATTCTCAAAGTTAACGCTTTACACGTTGAGTGTAATATTACTTCTGGGGCATACATAAATGAGCATAAGGTGCACACCATACATGAATTCTTTCCTTCATCGCCTATTATTTACCTACGTCACTGTCGAAATTATAAATAACTTGCAGGTGCACCTCGTCGATCAAGACGGTCATATAGTTAATTTTCGTGGTGAAGTTATAACAATTAGATTATACATCAAATCAGTCTGAGCATTATGGGTATTGTATACAATATTAAAGTAGGTAAAGGTTATAATAGTAACTTACCATGCCGTGGAGCAGTCAGTCGTCATCGAGTGCTCAAAGCGCAAACACGTCAAAACATACAGTTCCTGAAAAGTTCAGGTTTAAAAGTTTTCCTTGGAAAAAAATAAGTTGCGTAATATTTTGCTGCTTTCAACGAAATGGAAGAGGTGCTAAGCATACAGTCACCTGTCGTATTTGACGAATCTATTGCGCATTACGAGATTCATGCGCATCAGCCCCATACTTTATCAAATTTCAACAACAGCAATGAAATTCGCATTAGCATACGACATCAAGATCTATGTGTGCTGCCTTCACGCAGTTCATTACATATATGCGGAAAATTGCAAAAACCAGATGGGACTGCCCTCGCGGGTACAACGTTTGTAAACAACGCTATGTGTCATCTATTTGAGGAAATTCGGTATGAACTCAACGTCATAGAAATTGATCGATGCAAGAATGTGGGCTTGACAAGTCCCATGAAAGGATTCGTATCATTCAATCCTAGTCAAAGCTCAGCGATTGAAAATGCTGGCTGGCTCAACATTGCAGAGACTCAACGGTTGGACGATAATGGCTACTCTAATGTATCAATTCCACTTATTATGATCTTAGGTTTTGCTGAAGATTATCGCAAAATCGTTGTTAATGCCAAACATGAGCTCATTCTCACAAGATCAAATTCTGATGTAAATTCTGTTGTGCAGACGCAAGTAGTTGCGGCTGGTGCAAATGTTTACGAGGATTATCAAGTTGAAATCACCAAAATTGAATGGTTGATACCATATGTGGTGCTCTTGGATAAACATAAAATTAAATTGCTTAATCATCTAGAAAAGGATAGACCTGTCACCATGAGTTTTCGAAGCTGGGAACTATATGAGTATCCATTACTACCCAGTCCATCAAAACACGTATGGACTGTTAAGACTGCTAATCAGCTAGAGAAGCCTCGCTTCGTTATTCTCGGCTTCCAGATAAATCGCAAGGGATGAAAAGTGGCTAATGCCAGTCGCTTCGATCATTGCCAAATTAGTAACGTCACACTTTTTCTTAACTCTCAACACTATTTATACGGAAATCTCAATCTCAATATTACTAATAATCAGTATGCTCTACTATATGATATGTATACCAATTTTCAAAATACTTACTACAACAAAGAGGTAGAACCATTGGTTCTAAATGCTGAAAAAAGCTGACTATCTGTCATATGCTCCTCTTTTTGTCATCGATTGTTCAAAACAAAATGAGTCATTAAAGCAAGCTTCATTGGATGTACGTCTCGAATTTGAGGCTAGGGCAAATATTCCAGTTGGCACCTCTGCATACTGTTTGATCCTACACGATCGTATAGTTGAATACAATCCTATGAGTGGCGATGTAAAAAAAATCGTTTAAAGGGTGATGGGAGAAGATGGTATAAATTAAGCAGCAGCATGTAGTTGGTAGTCAGTCAAAATGAAATACGTGCTCGATGTGCAAGGATCAGAAAGCCTGTAAACAAATTTTTCTTCAAGGAATTTGCCATAGTTCCTCTCAATTCGTACCTTAAGACATTGGTGCAGACTCACAGCCAAATCTGAAAATCTCTGGCTAAAACGTAATTATCATGGGCTATATTGGATTTCGGGAGATGTGGCCTACGAGGAGCTCGAAAGTGTGTTAAAAACTGTTCTAGATAACGGGAATGTTGTGTATGTCAAAGGAGCTGAGAAGAAGCAATGGCTTGAGAAATTCAATTTTCACGTAGTCGATATAAACTATGATATTTTGGAGCCTCTTTGTCCACACCACAAATTAGCATTTAAAGCAAACTGTGCGCACAGAAATGTATTGTTGATGAAAAAATTTTATCACAATAATACACCATCGCTGGAGAGGTCACTTAGACAATTTTATCGCACAGAGCATCTATCGTTTATGACTCCGAAAGACATCACATTTTTACCAAAAGAAATTCTCATAACGTTTGCTGCTAATAGCATCGAGCAAGCTTGGGATAAACTACTAGAACATTTCAAGCTGGACTCAGAAATTTTGAACTGCCTACGCTGTCGAGCTTGCTTACAGTGTAAATTTAATGCTAACAAAAATAGCAATATGGAAAAGCGGGTGCGTTTTCAAGAGAAACCAACAGTTCATTTAATGTGTACATGGGCATATGCACAATGTGCATATACCCAAAGGGTGGCGCTTATTTCCCAAAGTGCTCGAATACCTGCTCCCATGTCGGAAATCACTTCCTTATACCCAAAAACTATGAATGCAACAATAAAATGCGGTTAAAAAAGTTTTTAACACGACCCAGTTTTTAAAAACTTTTTTTGCGCATTTCTTCACAATTTTCATACCTTTAGGTTCTCATTTCTCTAGAATTTTTTTTTTAAACCTGATATACACTTATATCATCTCTTTGAGTGAAAGAAATGTGCCCTGTGGTAATTTGGGGCGAAATAAATTTGTTTGACTAAGGTTCAGCTCCTAAAATTGAAAAATTCAGAAAAACGTTCTTATTTTTTCCGTTTTTTAAGAATATCGATGTGTTACAACTAATGGATGTTAAGTAACTTATTTAAAGTCATTTGCTCCAACGAGCAGAGAAATCATTAAGAAATCCGGACTCGCGGAATTCCGATTTTCTTACCGAATGAGCATATCTCGGAGTATAAGTTAGTTACTTAAGAACTTATACTGCTAAGAAAGTAACTTCTGAACGAGGAAATATATACGAATGTAAACAGTGTACCAAGGTTTTAAATTGAATGCGAAAAACTAAACTGATTCATTATTTACTGATTTTATTAGCAAGCTGTTATAATTTTGATATTAATTACATTCTTTCAATATACTTTTTAAAAAATTTAGCAGATCCCTGTGTAGAGATGAAAAATGGCTTCTGATCAACAGTATTTGGATCTGTCTAATATAACTGACATATTGATTTCAGAATTTTATAAAAATTATCTGCCATCTAATTCAGATGCTTTTAGAAGACTACTGTTCAAAACTCAGATTGATAAATCTAAACTAGTTGATGCTCTTAAAGTTGTGATCAAAGAAGTAAGAAATATATGGGAAGAATAGTTAATAAAATTGAGAGGAATAGATCATTGTGAGGCAAAGTTACGTTGGATTGTATTACTCCTATGCGGAAGTAAAAAAATTTGAAAATAAGAGTAAGAAAATCATTGAGTTTCTTGAGCAAATGTCTAATGTATTCGACGTATCCCAAGATGATTCAATCAAAATACTGAGATCATTAAATGATAAAGTAAAAAATGAGTTTCTCTCTAAACTAGTTGTATACATAAAAAATACATTAGCTATGCTAGACTGTATAGAAATTGTGGTAAATGATGCTCTTATAATTTGGCGATACTCAAGCATTTTTTTCACTATTATATTAATTGCAAATAATGATATTTCAGATTAAGAAGCCCTGGAATTATTGAATGAATCTCCAGAAGTAATTAAGTCTGAATCAGAACTAAGCCAAACATTTAGCCAAAATGCAACGATTAGTGAAGGTGCTAATATAACTTCACATCATAGTTCCGTTAAAGTTTCTGGTGGTAGTAAAGATGCAAATATTCACTCGGAGACTAAAACAGTACCAAGTTCACATCAATGCAAAAGCTGGATAAATGCGTTAAAAAACTATTTCTCGCTTTGAGCCTAATCAAATCTAAAAACGTTTCTATTTGTTCTGGTTCTATCTATTATTATTTGAATGTGTCAAAAAATCTACTTAGTTGGTAAGACCTCTATAAAATTATTGTCCAATTTTTATCTGTACAAATAGAAGTTGGTTAGAAATTTATTATAAGGTAGTACTATACAAACGTCGCAAGTCAAAGCAAGTCGATATTTTATTTCTTATTTATTCGTGGGATATTCTTAATAACAGAAGTTGCATATGTCAAGGTATAATAAATAATGATTATATAGTCTCAGTAAGCAATTCTGATTACCATAATTATCAATAAAAAGTTTCACACAGAAGCTGACTTGATTCATTTCTTGAGGTTAAGTATGCCAAGTGGTCAAGTATAATGAAGTTTCATTTTATTATTACTACGCTCACAGGCTCCGAACACTTTTTTATAAGCAGTCAAATTATTTATTAGTATTTCAACAATAATCCTGACAAATTTTAACAAATTCTGAACGGTCAGTCTTATACAATTATGAGTGCAAGAAAAATATGCAGATTTAGGGAAATTAAAATGTTTATAAGTTTTGTATACGCTTTAAAAATTTTTTTAATGATAAAAATCTTTCTGTTTTATGAAATTTTGAAGCGTACCAAATTTCAAGTTAGGCCAAGGCTAATTTTTAAAAATTATGTACACTTTAATATTTAATTATATATTATTTTAAATCAATTCTACTAAAATATTCTTAATATTATGGTGTTACATGCAGTGTGTTAAAGTTATATATCTAATTTTTGGCACAGTAACTTGTAAAATTGTATAGAAACAGACTACGATGACAGCATTTAATTAACTGTTGTCGTTATATCTCTCGCATCACACTCTATGGCTCAAGCGTGCAATTTTGCATACAGGTGTTGGATATGAAAATCAAAATTATATCAGTTTAGGTGGGATTCTGGTGTTTTTTTAAAGTATTCTAAAGAATGCGTAGAATCTAGTATCAAGTTCCTTTTATGGGGATACATTTTATATACATGAAAAGCAAGCTATAGAAGTTTAAAAGAAATAATACGTTTTTCGATTTTTTAATAAAATTCATTTAATTTTAATATTGATTTTTAAACGACGAATAGGTAGTTTGAATGCAAAACGAAAACGTAAGTATCATTTTATCCAATCGGTCCAGTCTGTGAACCCTGCGATAGATGGCGGCACAAACGTTTATACGGTACAAATTTTTCTGCTGTGCGAGTCTATGTTTGTTACATACTTATATACCATACATATAAACAAAATATATGTATATGCTAAAGGTGTAGTTGCATAATTTATAATTTATTAATTTATAAATTACAACAATGGATGGAAAAAAAAATCGTAAAAGTGCTACGAGTGCAGCTAACCTAATAAAAGCTCGAGCAAATGTAAACAAGACTGATCAAAATAAAAATGCAACAAAAACTAGTGTTCCAAATCGTAATTCTCTCAGTGAAAAATCTTGCACTAGAAGTGTTTCTAACAATACAGTGAATGCTATGCAAGCTAAACTAAACAAGAAAATTGGCGTTTACTGATATGTTAAAAAGTTCAAGTGATGTTGTTGATGAGGAAGAAAACATGTTTATTAACATAAATATTTTTAAAGTTATAGCTGACAAGATGACATGTGAATTTTGTAAAACAAACTCAGTGAATTTTGAATTAGGACAACGAAATGGTTTTGCTGTGAATTTATTGATTATTTGCAAAGTTTGTGGTGAAGTATGTGTGGATACATTTTCAAGCTCACGTACAGATCGTAATAAGAACAACTCTTCTTTCGTGATCAATGAGATCGTAGTGCAGTCTTTTACAAAAGTAGGATTAGGAATTGCTGCTCTTCAGGATGTTTGTGCTTCTGTAAATATGCACTGCATATCCACTTCGTCCTTTTACCGTCACATGGAAACAGTTAAAAGTCAAGCTATACAGCTAAAAAGAAGTTGAAAAATTGAGCATCAAGTTCATAAAAGTTTGAATCCAGATTTATTATCTGAAAAAGTGATTGACATTCTTTCTTCGTACGATGGATCTTGGCATAAGCGTGGGTTCACCTCTCTTTATGGATTTGGTTGCGTTATTGATGTGATGTTAGTCTTGTTGTCGACTATGAAGTGCTTAGTAAATATTGCCACATGTGCATGATTACTGAAAAGGATTTAGGATCTGACTCTCCATAGTTTGATATTTGGTACAAATCACACTTCAGGCAATTGTAATAAAAATTATGATGGCTCTTCCGGCTCCATGGAGTTAGCTATAGCTGAAATTATATGGCGAAGATCTGTGAGTGATTGTGAAATGAGATATATGACAATGCTATCTGATGGTAACGCTAAGACATTCAATCATTTATCCTCACTTAATATTTATTCGGATCCATTAGCGAAAGAAGAGTGCATCAATCATGTGGCAAAACGCTTGTCTACAGCTTTAAGAGAAATAGTAAAAAGTGCTAAAGCAAAAGGGATAACACTTGGTAGAAAGTCAGCTGGAGCGCTGACCAACAAAGTGATTGGCACGCTTGCTGGATATTATAGGAATGCTATTGTTCGCAATAAAAACAATGTACGGGATATGCAAAAACAAATTATGGCTACTTTATATCATTGTAGTTACACAGATAAAAATCACAATCATTCACTGTGTCCTCAAGGAAAGCAGTCTTGGTGCTTTTACAAGCGTGCTGTAGCAAAAAAAAGCCGCATAGTCATACAAGTATGCAAGTGTTTTTGAATCAGATTGTTGTAGAAAATATTCTACCAATATATGAAAGATTGTCAAATGAAGAATTATTAGCTCGGTGCACCCAAGGACTTACTCAAAATGCCAACGAGGCTATACATTCAGTGCTGTGGAGAAAGTGCTCCAAAAATAATTCTTCATCAAAAACTAGAGTAAAAATTGCTGCAGCTCATGCAGTTTCTGAGTACAACTTGGGTCGTCAAAGAAGTGCTGAGATACTTGCATCAATTACAAACAGTAAGATGATAAGTCACGCAGAAAAAATTAAGACTCAGAAGGATAAAAAAAGGAAACTCTAAAGTGACAAGAAACAGAAACATGAACCAGAGTCTAAAGCTGCAAGAATTTCAAAAAAATATGGCAGTAAACGACAAGAGTCATTAAAAGTACAATCAGAAGGTGTTACTTATGGTTCCGGATGTTTTCTAAGTGAGTTCTAAAATTTTATATAAATTTTATGATAATAGTATAAATATTGATCAAGAGAATTAATAATTTTATATAGTTTCACAGGATTACAGGATTTGAGATTATTATTATCTGATGACTGAGATCAGACTGATGCTTAGTGAGGTTATGTAAATATAAAATAAGAAGATATTAATGTTAACATTAAAAACCAAAGTACGGATGGTTATGAAATCATTTTGTAAAGATTTATGTAAAGTGAAATAGATTATTTATAAAATATTATGAATAACGGTACTTTTTTAGAAAAACCTCATTTTCTCAGCTTTAAGTTTTGAAATATTCAAAATGCATCCTGCGCAATGCATTTCCATTTCACGATTCCAGTAAAATACGGTGAATTCTTTGTTATTTTAACAGCAAATCATAGTGATTACATTTTTATTATAGCCCATATGATATTAATGGCAAATCCAGGCAAATCAAAATTTATTGTAAATTAACTCACTTTATTATTAATTTTATGCATTCAAATGACATATTTATTTATAAAAATAAAAAAAATTTATTTGAAATCTAATCACTATAATTCTTTCACATCGGCTTAAAGATTACACTCAAATTTTCTGGAATCATGAGATGCAAATGGGTTGCGCAGGATACCTTAGCAATATAGCTAAATTATAATAAAAAATTCTGCTTCATCTGCATTACCCAACTAAATATTAGATAAATTAGGCTGAAAATTTACATAAAATCATATTTTTTACATAATGAGGTCAAAATCTTAGCTGACTAGATCTAAAGGGGGTAAAAAAAGTGAAAACACCAGAACCCCACCTTAAGATAAAAACAAGTTGATAAATTGTTTGAACATGTCAAAACAAATTTACATATCAAATTTCAGCTCTCTTTTTATGATAGTTTTTAAATGAGAGCCAAAAGAAAATTGTAAAACAAGCAATCGTAAAACAAGTAATCACTAAAACTCTTATTTTGGCTCTCATTTAAAAACTATCATAAAAAGAGAGCTGAAATTTTATATGTAAATTTGTTTTCACATGTTCAAACAATATATCAACTTGTTTTTATCTTAACTCATATTATTTTGATTCTTGTATCGGACACCCGTATGCAAAATTGCACGCTCGATCCATAGGGCGTGATTCGAGAGATATAACAACAACAGTTAATTAAATGCTATCATCGTAGTCTGTTTCTATACAATTTTACAAAAAATTAGATATATAACTTTAAACACTTCATGTAACACCATAATATTAAGAATATGCAAGAAATTGTTTCAGGGAGTAAAAGTACTTTTAATAAATTATATCATACATGTTTTTAGGTTTAGATACCTCGCAGCAACTAACATCCAGTGAAGAGACATGTATAAGCTCGCAAAGTTCTGGTAATCTTTATACTAGCATAGGAAGGAACTGTAAGAAAAAAAATTAAAGACGGACTATTAACGTCATGACTCCACACGTTGTTACAGCTTTTGATAAGGAGAAAGTTTCTGACAAAGATGCTATTTTTATAACCAGCCTTGTTGCCCATGCATTGAACATTAATGTCAACAGTTTGATCTTCAATCGAAAATCTATCAACAAAGAAAGGGCTGAAATAAGAAAGACTGAATTCGAAAAAATAAAGCAGATTATTCTAGATACTTCCGTAAATTTTTTAGTTGTTCACTGGGATGGCTAACTCATTTCGGATGAAATGGCTTGCAAGAAAATAGATCGATTGCCAATTTTGGTATCCAGTGATAAATTTATGAAAATTATAAATGTACCTGCATTGCAAGACCAGAAAGCGACTACAACAGCTTCAGTAATTTATGCATCTTTGAAAGATTGGGAATTATTAGGCTTAACAAATGCACTGTGCTGTGACACAGCGAATGTAAATTTACGATTCAAAAGTGGTACAGCGGTAATATTAGAGCAGTTAATGGAAAAAGATCTGATTTATTTAGCATGTCGCCGTCATATTCTTGAGCTTCTATTGAGAGCGGCATTCGAAACAAAATTTCCTGGCACTAGTGGTCCTAATGTGCCAATTTTCAAAAGGTTTCGAGATGAATGGCTGAATTTAAATCACGATTCTTACGAAAATGGATAAGTTGGACTAGAGATATCTTTGAAGAGTGAAATTCCTCGTTTAATTCAATATATAAATAATTTTTTACGAGAACAGCAGGCCCGATATGATTATAAAGAACTATTAAAGCTCTGTTTAGTATTTTTAGGTATTGGAGAAGGAATGACAATTAAGAAGCTAGGAGCGTTCCACCATGCCCGCTGGATGGCTAAAGGCATCTATTCATTAAAAATCTATTTATTCAGAAAATCTTTCCAGGTGAATAAGAGAGTGGTAGTGAACGATTGTGCCGAAAGGGCGGTTCATTTGGCTAAAAAGTATGTGGATTCCTGTTCTCAAGATGAAGAACAAAAAATCTTTTTCAGTTTGTTGACGAAAGCCGAAAAAACTTACTGGCTAGTTCTGATAAAAAGAAATTGATAAAAAAATTTAAAACTAAATAATAAAATGATAAAAATATATAAAGTTTGTTGTACATTTGTAAATATATTTTTTGTTTTACTCGAAAATAAATAATAGTATTTTAAATACTCTTTTAATTCTATTTAGAACTAATAACCTCTAGAAAAATTAAATAATAGTATTTTATATGACAATTGACATTTGTCTATACGATTTCGTAGATTTGTGCATGAATATTTTACAGGGATGAGTTTCCGGGAATGCGACAAAAGAATAAAAGTTTTCCCTACAAATAAACTCTGCAGGATTTCCTGCAGTAAATCCTACAGGTAATCCTGCAGAATATCCTGTAGGATATCCAACAGGAAATCATGCATGCATATTTCGCGGTTTTTCCAGCAGTATCCCCTGCAGGATTGTTTAAAAAAATTATTTTCCCAAGTAACCTGCAGAAATTCCTATAGGGATTTCCTGCAGGAACTTGTTGGATTGATTTTTCAAATATTGTTTCAGTAAAATACCTACAAATAAAATATTCCTATAAACTACTCAGAAAAATAATTTTTTAAACCAATCCTCTAGGGGATCCTGCAGGATATACAGCACAGTATTTTTGGTAAGGATTCTGTGAAGTCGGGACTTAAACTGAAGTTAAAAATAGAAATAAGCGTAAAAATTTGACTACCCGGTTCACAGATTTCATGTTTCGATTTTCTTACCGAATTAAAATGAGCATATCTCGGTGTTGATAACACCTAGAGACGTAAAAATACGACAAAATTGAAGGTTTTCATCTCTACTTTCGGGCAGTATAAGTTAATTAACATCTATTAGTTGTAACACATCGATATTATCTAAAAAAACAGGAAAAATAAGAACGTTTTTCTGAATTTTTCAATAATTTAGGAGCTGAAGCTTAGTCAAAAAAATTTTTTTCATCCCAAATCACTACAGAGCACATTGCTTTCACTCAAAGAGATGATATAAGTGTATATCAGGTTTAAAAAAAAAAATTCTAGAGAAATGAGAACCTAAAGGTATGAAAATTGTGAAAAAATGCGCAAAAACCCGTTTTTTTTAAAACTGGGTCGTGTTAAATACTTTTTTAACCGCATTTTATCGTTGCATTCATAGTTTTTGGGTATAACAAAATGATTTTGAGAGGTGAAATTATGATGCCAGTAATTGTAAACAAACTACAGACGTCGACTATGTTTTCTATAAAATAATGTTGTTTAAAAAATCAATAAATAAATAAATGAATTCATTTTACTTCTTAATATTAAAATTATTTAACCCTTTACTATACCTAATCCATATTCATGCTATCATTTAAAAAATAAATAAATTTTATGATTCACATCGCTGACGTGCAGCATAATTCTTTTAACTGTTTTCACAGCTTCCAATCTAGCTGAACCAAATCTTGAAAATATTTTTAGTAGGAATGTATATTTTTATCATATGTACCTGTCTATACCATTCAATAGTTTTTTGTTTATAAAATACATCAAGTTTTGTGGAATAAATGCAAAAAAAAAAATTCGGACAAAAGTTCTTTTACTGTTAAAAACTAATTGAAATTTAATACATTTGACATTTTTTTCGGTAACCAGTAGCTAGTGTAGGAGGTTTTTGCAACCCCCCCCCCCCCCCCCGCCACTCGACCTTTTCAATTCACCTGTGCAGGTGAGAAAGCCAGGGCTGGCAGAGCTCGGGGTAGGGGGGTCGCTCATGTCAGGAGGTAGAAAGAGTAGTGTCGGTAGCGGACTTCTGGTTCGTGCTGTCTCCAGGAGGTCGCTCAAGGTCAAAGGCTGTCACTGTCGAATTATACAGCCAATACACATGTTCTGGAAAAATTTCGTAGGGCGATGCAGACGTGCGTCAGCGTACGTAAGCAGGCAGCGAGCGCGCAGTTAGAGTGATCAGTGATCACAGCAGCATATGCGCATCTTCTTTACTATAATATGTAGTGCTGTGAATACACAGCAGCTATCTCTCTCTCTCACACACATGCTGCACGTCAGCGATGTGAATCATAAAATTTATTTATTTTTTAAATGATAGCATGAATATGGATTAGGTATAGTAAAGGGTTAAATAATTTTAATATTAAGAAGTAAAATGAATTCATTTATTTATTTATTGATTTTTTAAACAACATTATTTTATAGAAAACATAGTCGACGTCTGTAGTTTGTTTACAATTACTGGCATCATAATTTCACCTCTCGAAATCATTTTGTTATACCCAAAAACTATGAATAACGATAAAATGCGGTTAAAAAAGTATTTAACACGACCCAGTTTTAAAAAAACGGGTTTTTGCGCATTTTTTCACAATTTTCATACCTTTAGGTTCTCATTTCTCTAGAATTTTTTTTTTTTAAACCTGATATACACTTATATCATCTCTTTGAGTGAAAGCAATGTGCTCTGTAGTGATTTGGGATGAAAAAAATTTTTTTGACTAAGCTTCAGCTCCTAAATTATTGAAAAATTCAGAAAAACGTTCTTATTTTTCCTGTTTTTTTAGATAATATCGATGTGTTACAACTAATAGATGTTAATTAACTGCCCGAAAGTAGAGATGAAAACCTTCAATTTTGTCGTATTTTTACGTCTCTAGGTGTTATCACACCGAGATATGCTCATTTGAATTCGGTAAGAAAATCGAAACATGAAATCTGTGAACCGGGTAGTCAAATTTTTACGCTTATTTCTATTTTTAACTTCAGTTTAAGTCCCGACTTCACAGAATCCTTACTAAAAATACTGTGCTGTATATCCTGCAGGATCCCCTAGAGGATTGGTTTAAAAAATTATTTTTCTGAGTAGTTTATAGGAATATTTTATTTTTAGGTATTTTACTGAAACAATATTTGAAAAATCAATCCAACAAGTTCCTGCAGGAAATCCCTATAGGAATTTCTGCAGGTTACTTGGGAAAATAATTTTTTTAAACAATCCTGCAGGGGATACTGCTGGAGAAACCGCGAAATATGCATGCATGATTTCCTGTTGGATATCCTACAGGATATCCTGCAGGATTACCTGTAGGATTTACTGCAGGAAATCCTGCAGAGTTTATTTGTAGGGAAAACTTTTATTCTTTTGTCGCACTACCGGAAACTCATCCCTGAAAAATATTCATGCACAAATCTACGAAATCGTATAGACAAATGTCAATTGTCATATAAAATACTATTATTTAATTTTTCTAGAGGTTATTAGTTCTAAATAGAATTAAAAGAGTATTTAAAATACTATTATTTATTTTCGAGTAAAACAAAAAATATATTTACAAATGTACAACAAACTTTATTTATTTTTATCATTTTATTATTTAGTTTTAAATTTTTTTATCAATTTCTTTTTATCAGAACTAGCCAGTAAGTTTTTTCGGCTTTCGTCAACAAACTGAAAAAGATTTTTTGTTCTTCATCTTGAGAACAGGAATTCACATACTTTTTAGCCAAATGAACCGCCCTTTCGGCACAATCGTTCACTACCACTCTCTTATTCACCTGGAAAGATTTTCTGAATAAATAGATTTTTAATGAATAGATGCCTTTAGCCATCCAGCGGGCATGGTGGAACGCTCCTAGCTTCTTAATTATCATTCCTTCTCCAACACCTAAAAATACTAAACAGAGCTTTAATAGTTCTTTATAATCATATCGGACCTGCTGTTCTCGTAAAAAATTATTTATATATTGAATTGATTTGGCCATAACTTTACAATGGAGGGACTTAGAGGTCTGAAATTTTTTGCGTATTCATTTGGGGGTATATTAGACATGGAAACCAATTTTGTCCGATTTTGAATAATTGTTCCATGGGTTGACGTGGAATAGCCCATATATATGGGATGTTTCACGTCAACCGGACCATCAGTGCACCCAAAATTTGGGTTAACCTAACAAGACGTTTGAGATCTCAAAATGATCGTCTGGTCAAGGGCTTTTGAAAAAGTTCTGGACTTTTCCAAAATCCAATGTGGCGCATAAAATATGGAGCCTGAAACCCACCTTTTCATAGCACATTCAACAAAAAGAATAGTAAAAATGTTCTAATTTGTGAAATATCCCACCAAAAAGCATGTACAACTCATGATAGGACATATTATTGACAATGCTGACGGAATTTCAAAATCAAAAATGGCGGAATCAAAATGATGGACATTATACCTCCACCAAACCCATTTTACCGCAATAAATGATTTTTGATCAGTTTAAAGTATCGATATGGGGGTTTTCAGGGTCACTGAATCTTATTTTAACCTCGACATTTCAAAATTCGAAATGGTGGACATTATACCACGACCAAACCAATTTTACCGCAACAAATGATTTTAGATCACTTTAAAGTATCGATATGAGGGTTTTTGGGGCCACTGCACCTTATTTTAACCTCGAAATTTTTAAATTCAAAATGGCCGGTCCAAAATGGAGGACAAGTATCGATATGAGGGTTTTTGGGGCCATTGCACCTTATTTTAACCTCGAAATTTTAATATCCAAAATGGCCGATCCAAAATGGCGGATATTATACAACGACCAAAACTATTTTACCGCAATGAACGATTTTAAATCAGTTTAAAGTATCGGTATGGGAGTTTAAGGGGCCGCTGAATCTTATTTTAACCTCGAAATTTCAAAATTCAATATGACCAATATAAACTGGCGGATATTTGTCATAAACCACCCGCAGGCTCTCTCGCGAAAAGCCCCTGCTAACGCGCAACCCGCCGAACACGCCACGCACGCTGCAGCGCTTATCACCGCGGCGCGCCGCTAGGCGGCTGCGCATTACCCACAAGTGAAGTAGCGTCGCGGAGGGCACATAAGGAGGCCGGGTCCCGCGCTGTACCTCGCCCCTCTTCCAACAGCCTAATGCTGCAAGTACACGGTTCGTGTCCAATGACAACTTGTGCAAAGACTTCAGCAAATAAAACTGTTTTGTGGCAAAGGAATTTATTGCTTTCAAGTGATTTATTTCATCCCTCTTTTTTACCTACACCCTCAACCCCTTCCCACGTTTAACAACCCATAGAAACGAATATTTTCTTCAAGGAATGCTTTCTTCATCGGCGACTTTTTCTCCAACAGTCCTTTTTAGGATAGTTAATAGGTACATTAATAGATACATTGGCGACTTCTTCTTCAACATCCTTTTTAAGGCAGTTGTTGAGTAAGTCTTACTTTATCGGCAACTCCTTGTTCAACTGTACTAGCCGTAATTTTGTTATTTCTAGCATTTTTTTTTTGTTTTCGTTGTGCTTTCTCATATTCTACAACAATGTCTTCTCCTGCGAAAAAATATCGTATCGATAGATGCGTTAATCCATCTTATATTAATACAGGACACAGCAAATCTCTTAGGAAGATCTCCAAAGAATTTCAAGATGTCTATCCTGATTATCCAACATCTTCACTGATTTGTGATACATGTAGAAAATCCTTTTACAAACTACATGATTTGTCATCTCCAAACGTCAGTATGAGTGTTGATTTTGAATCAGAGACTGACTCACCTTCGGTTTCAAACATGGATGCACCTATGCAAGATGATCTAACAGATATTTTAACTGGACTTAAAAACAAATTCCAATCCCTGCCGGAGAACGATCCATTACGTGTCAGTATTCTTACTATTTTGCCCGAACACTGGGCAATACGTAAAATTATGAACCAATTTGGTGTGTCTCACAGAATGGCTCGTAAAGCAAAACAGTTAAGAGAATCAGATGGAGTTTTGGCTTCTCCTGTTGCAAAACGTGGAAAAACATTACCTGCAGAAACTACTCAGAAAGTTGAAGATTTTTACGAAAATGATCTTAACAGCAGTATTATGCCAAATAAAAAAGATACCGTCAGTATTTATTTATATGGTGAAAAAATAAAAGTGCAGAAAAGATTATTACTTACTGATATTAAGAACATTCATAATCAATTTAAAGAACAGTTTCCTGAACATCCGATTGGGCCTACCAAGTTTGCGGAACTGAGACCAAAATGTTGTGTCTTTGCAGGATCCTCTGGTACACACAATGTATGTGTATGTACGATACACCAAAATTTCAAGGCGATGATTGATGCAGTAAATATAGAAAAAATCTCAAACAATATTCTGAAGAATTTTAAAGATTGTTTGAATTTCGTTCTATGTGAGGATCCCAAACCAAGTTGTTATTTGAATGAATGCAAATTTTGTCCGGACATTCAAAAGTTTTCTAATTACGTTGAGAACATTATGGATGAGCACATTTATAACCATTTACCTCACAAACCCCCATATCGATACTTTAAATTGATCTAAAATCATTTGTTGCGGTTTTATGCGCCACATTGGATTTTGGAAAAGGCCAGAACTTTTTCATAAGCCCTTGACCAGACGATCATTTTGAGACCTCAAACGTCTTGTTAGGTTAACCCAAACTTTGGGTGCACTGATGGTCCGGTTGACGTGAAACGGCCCATATATATATATATATATATATATATATATATATATATATATATATATATATATATATATATATATATATATATATATATATATATATATATATATATATATATATATATATATATATATATATATATATATATATATATGCCTTTATTGTTTTGTAAGATTAAAAATTTTAAGCCTTGAGATATTGAAATTAACAAAAATACATTTTTTGTTTAAGCATATTTATATACATTGATGTACATTCCATCTCCAAAAAAACTTTTTCAAGTAGTGAAATATCTAAATATAAAAATGTCAAGTAAATGTTTTTTTGCTATACGGAGTATCTTCAGATGATTCAGATAACTAATTATGTACAAATGAAAATAGAATCGTTATGGAAGAAGAATCCATGAAGAGCCTTATACAGGTGAAACTTTGGATGAAACATCAGATGAAATGAGCTGTTCTGATGAAGCTTCATCAGATAGCTCAGACTTTTAGAATATAACGCTGTTTTGAATGCTCCTATAATTGAAAGAATATATTGCGAAGGACCCTTATGTCATGAAACTATATATACAGAAGATGGTCAAGATGACAAATGTGCAATATGTTTTTTACCCAAATTTTTCGAGCCACCATGCCTACACTGATAGAAGTATTCAATTATAGTAAACCCCATGAATTAACTGTTAATTCGCGGGGTTTCGAAATCGCGACAAATGAATATTCGTTAACTGTTAATCCACGAGTGCTTTATAGTTATGACACGTCTAAACTCAAAATTTGAATTAGAATTTGTGTGTTATATTTAATAAACAAATATACTTAAAAATATCTGCCGAGGCTGGGAATCGATCCCGGAACCAACAGGGTTACCCCAAGTCATTGTGGATTTTGATAATGGTATAGATTATATAGGAAGCATGTTAGATGTACATATATTATGTAAACATCTCAACACAATACTATACTTTTTAAGTAAGATATTATAAATTAAAACATATTACATACACTCGGGCCTTTTTAATACATGTATACTATGATATAAACTAGTAAATCGGTTGTGCATATTTATTTTTCCTTTACTCTGTAAGAATCGACTAGCTATAAAGAAATATGTATTAACTGTTAATCCAAGTGCATTTGATCCAAATGAAAGGAGAATTCGTGTTTTAAACGAATATATTCATTTGCTGCAAATGAATACTTCTATCAGTGCATATATTGAATGTATTACTATAGACTAATTTTTTTTTTTAATTAATAAATTATTTTGAACAAAATTTGAAAGAATAAATAATTTTATATTGATAATATTTTCTGATTTTATTATATATTCTTAAACAAAAAATGTTTATTTGAATATCTTGTAAATCTTACAAAACTTGTAAAATTGTGTAGAAACAGACTACGATGACAGTTTTTATTTAACAGTTGTCCTTAGATTTCTTGCATCACGCCATATGGTTTGCGCATCCCATTTTGTATACAGGTGTCTGATATAAAAATCAAAATTATATCAGTTAAGATAAAATACAAGTTGATGTATTGTTTGAACATGTCAAAACAAATTTATACATAAAATTTTAGCTATCTAGGTATGATAGTTTTTAAATGAGAGCCAAAACAAAATTGTAAAACAAGTAATCACTAAAAATCTTTTTTTTCGCTCTCAGTGAAAAAAAAAGATTTTTAGCGAGATCCATATGAACATATTTGAATTCCTAACCTCAAAAATGGATCTTTTTGAGTCACAGTAATTCTAGGAATATTATTCCCGTTGATAACTCGATGGTAGTTCCTTATAATAGCTTTTTACTAAAAAAGTATAAATGTCATATAAATATAGAGTATTGCACATCAATACAAAGTATTAAATATATATTCGATTACATACATAAGGGTATGGAGATAGAGCATTATGTAAAATTTAAAAAATTGATGATAAAGATGATAATGATCAACAAAGTGATCTAATATATGATGAAATCTCTCAATATATTGATGGTAGATATTTAAGTCCAATGGAAGCAACTTGGCGACTCCAAGAATTTCCAATATGTGTTTCTAACAATACAAAAATCAACGCACCTGAAGTAAATTTTATTGTTTTATCTTAATATTGAATATACGAGGTCTGATAAAAAGAAAAGTGACTTTTTATTTTTCTCTAAGAATATTCGTCAATATCTATTTGGTCCCCTTCAAAGTACTCCCCCTCAGATATAATAGACTTGTGCCAGCGCTTTTTCCAGTCCTCGAAGCACTTTTGATATGCGCTTTTTGGTATGGCTTTGAGCTCTTCCAGCGATGCGGCTTTAATCTCCTTAATCGTGGCAAAACGTCGTTCTTTCATGTTTTTTTTTAGTTTTGGGAACAGGAAAAAGTCGCAGGGGGCCATGTCTGGTGAATACGGTGGATGAAGCATGATGACGGTGTTGTTTTGTGCCAAGAAATTACGAACAAGCAACGATGTGTGAGCAGGTGCATTATCGTGATGCAAAAGCCATGACTTGTTTTGCCGCAAATTCGGGCGTTTTTTCGTATTGCTTCACGTAAATGGCGCATAACTTCAAGGTAATATTCCTTATTGACCGTACGACCTTGTTGCAAGAACTCATAATGCACTACGCCATTATAATCGAAGAAAACAGTGAATAAAATCTTCATATTTGACCGAATTTGGCGTGCTTTTTTCGGTCTTGGGGACACAGGATTCTTCCACTGAGAAGATTGAACCTTAGTTTCGACGTCATATTTCGTCCCATATTTCGTCGCTAGTTATGACGCTCTTAAGCAAATCTGTTAAATCATCCGTTAAAATTGACTGGCATGTGCCAAACGATATGCCGACATCCTCAGCAACTTCTCTAATAGTGATTCGACGATTCTCCATAACAATTTTCTTCACTGACTCAACTTTGTCATCGGTTACTGACGTGCTGGGGCGTCCAAAGCGTGCATCGTCATTAACATCTTCTCGGCCTTCTGCGAAGAGCTTATACCACTTATAAACACTTTATTTGCTCAAAGTAGACTCGCCAAATGCCACAGTTAATATTTCAAGTGCTGTGGAACACTTAATTTCATTTTTGAAACAAAATTTAATACAGATTCTTTGATCTATTTTTTTCGATAGCACAAAATCGCCAAGCACCCAAAACACGTCTAATCTTTATATCGGTCAAAAACAAACTAAACAGGCAAAATGGCTGATGTTGTCAACATATGTTGGGCACCTGTGTACTAACATAACAAAACAAGAAAATCGAATGTACGTAGCCCGCGAAATTTGAAAAGTCACCTTTGTTTTTTATCAGACCTCGTATATTACAATATAAGATTGAATAATAAAGTTCTTCTGACAGTACCTCGTGAGAGGTGTGGAAAACTGTCGATAAAAAGAACGATATTATTATATTGATTTTATCTAAAGTCTATAATTGAATAGGATGTGAAGATGTAGAGGGAATGTGGAGGGGGTGGAGGGGCAAAATGAGAGATATATAAAGTATATATAGAGGAGGTGGAGGGGTGTGGAGGGGTGTGGAGGGGTGGAGGGGACGTGGAGGGAGGTGGGGGTGGAGGGAAGTGGAGGGGTAAAGTATACAAAAAATAACGTAACTTTTGAAACGATTTAACGTTATTTACGATTACGTTATTTTGTGGAGGGGGTGGAGGGGATGTGGAGGGGATAGGGAGGGGAGGAGAGTGGAGGTGATTTTTAAAAAAATCACGCTTACAACTATATAATATAGGGAGATATATATACATACATACATACATACATATGCTTTTTTTTAGTTGTTGGGAGCGGGGGTGGGGGGAAATATAGGCTGTAACGACCGCTGCTTGACTTAGCTTACCTTCAGCGCGACATAATAACAGAGAAGTTGTATTTGTGTCTCTTGCCGCGGCCTTCTTGTGTCCTATACAAAATTTTCACTGCGGTTATACTTATGACTATTTCTCTTTCGAAAAGATATATTTAGATTTGGAAATTTTTTTTTTACTTACACGTGCCTGTTAAACAAAAATTCCTCGTTTCTTTGCGTGCTCCTTCCTGCATCCAACGCACGCAATCAGGCCCCTAGCCTGCGCTGCGGGGTGTCTGATGTTCCTACCAGCCTGCTGAATCTCAGCGAGGCTATAACTAATGGGTATTTTAATTAATAATCAGCACGTAGGTTGCAAGTATTTGTTGCAACGCCCGTAGAGAGGCTGTGGTCTACGCAAAGCAAAGAAATAAATTTCGTTAAAGAGAAAAATAACGAAAATAATAAGTCTACAATTAGATTTATATACAGTAACACAAAAAATATGAGTCGCGTCAAGATCGCGACTCAATGCGTAAAATCGAATGTATAAATGCGCGCACAAGAAGAAGGCGGATAACTGGAGCTGCTCCTCTGGTGCGGCCGCTGCCTAGCCAGTTTTTTACAAAACGCACAAAAATGAATAAATAAACACAGAACTCCTTACAATTACAGCTGGCGCACAGGGGCTCCTGGACGCACCACACTCCGTCGATCCGAAGGTTGTAAGGGGGATGGCGTCGCTGCAGATCGTCCTCAGCTACTTAGTCTTCCTTGTGGCTAAAGGAATACCTTGTTTTAAGGAAACACACACACTCTCTCTCTCTCTCTCTCTCTCTCTCTCTCTCTCTCTCTCTCTCTAGCTCGCGATCAGATCGGTCACGTTGCGCGTAAGCAGGCCGGAAGCTATCTGAACTCGCGAGTATTTCTCATGGGCCTCACACTTTTCGGTTTTCGGTGGTGAGTGGTATAGGTACTCAGGTACTCGTACGCGACTCTGTTCCTACGCTTAGCGATGCTTAACCCGTTTCAATATATATATATATATATATATATATATATATAATATTATATAGTTATTTTGGTAACACTCCCCCCCACAGCCCCCCACAGCCCCCTTACTGCCCCCCCCCCCACATAAGCTCCAGTGATTCCATTGTATTCGCTTCGTACATCCACCATGGCGCCACCGTTTTTGCGGACATCCCATGTTAAATCTTATGCAGACAAAATAGTACGAGCGGCCGCCGTGGGCCTAAAAAGCGGAGACCTCCATCAGACTGCGTGTTCAAAGTGCTATCAGCGACAGTCCTCCCCTCCAACTGACTGTACGAAGCGAATAGGGAACCTCACTGTACGATACCATACAATGGTATCGGCCAGTGGGAAGAGCCGTATGAGCCGTATGAGCTTTATGAGTCCGACTCATAAAGAGGACTTGGGTAGGCTACAAAAAAAATTTATTGTTAACAATGTGAATTTTTTATACAATAATTTAAGAAAGAAACCGTGGAATCGTCGCCTAGAGCCCCTAGCGATTCTGAGATGACGGACAGTACATGGATATCCGTGTACTGGTCGTGTAGTTGTCGTGTAGTCACTGTAGCATTTTATTTTTCGCATAATAACCCATGAATATAATGTTTGCGTATCAAGAGCAATCAGTCAATCGCTAGAGTAATCTATTATAATGATAATATGTTATATATGCCTCTTCATAAATTGTTTTAAACTACATTTAAAGTGTTTAAACATACATTGTCATAGAGAATCTGCTTTATCGATGTTTTGCCGAGAATGGTAGCTATACTGCACCTGAAAGGTGAAGCGACAGTAGCTGCCATTGTCGATACGATTCTCAATCTTAGCTACGCTTAAAGTTATGACGCGATGTATTTTTAACAATGGTTTAATCAGTCAATCATTTATCGATGTATTACAGTGATAATATCTTTATAATCTTTATAGCAATGATTTGATATGATGTTATAGCTTTCGTACTATATAAAAACTTTCATTTTCCAATTTAGATACTGTATGTATGTCTCGTATATTTTTCTTTTTACAGACAGTAATTAATGACTTTTTGCATATAATAGGAATATATGCTACATGTTTACCCTATACATTGTTGTTAGTTATACGTCAAAATCATATTAACAGTTAATTTTGCGAAAAACAATAGTACACGATGACTACACGATGAGTAACGGCCATCCATCAACTCAGAATCGCTAGGGGCCATATAATCACGGGAGTCTTACCCTGGTAGAAATATTTACAAAGTAAGCCATCCGTTAACAATTAATTAACCAAATCGGAATGTGTTGGAACGGTGGGTTAAAAATGCCCCTTATTTCATCACGGTATTTCCGGTAGCGTTGGCTAACGGATGGCTTTGTAAATCACTAACATAACCTGTCAAGAGCGATATCCAGGCGTTCGAATAGGAGGAGCACTTTGTGGCTTTCTATGCCTAGGTGTAACTTCTGCTCGATGTTGATGAGCACGTTTCCCGGGACTCTGGTAGACGATGTCCAGGGTGTTCGACGGAGGAAAAAATGAAACCTGAGTAGCGCGCTCCGTGGTTTTCGATGTATGAATGTAAGTTCTGCTCCTAGATAATGATGGGCACGCCACACTCGGGACTCTCGTAGACGATTTCTAGGTATTCGACGAAAGAAAAAAAATAAAATATAGATCGCGCGCTCTATGGAAATAATTACAAAAAACTTCAAAAAAAGTTTGAAAATCTTGGAATTGAACACCTGGACATCGTATACTAGAGTCTCGGGAGACATGCTTATCATCTTCGAGCGGAACTTAGATCTACACACCGAAAACCATGGAGCCCACTACTTGACTAACACTTTATCCCATAATAGACACCTGGACAACATTTTTCATAGTTCCTGGGTGACCTGAACGTTTACTCAGGGTGAACATTCACGTAGATATCAAGAGCTTTGTATTGATTCATATAGTCGCTATCAGCTGATGTATTTTTCTTGGGCATTGATTCCGTTAGTCGTCCCAATAAAAGATCTCAAGTGACATATTAGCCGGTAAAATAAAGCTCTAATTATAATTGTATAAATCAAGAACTTATTATAACATATCAAATCTATCACTGCACATATTTCGCACAAGATATTGATTCCTATAGTCGCTATCAGCTGACGCATTTTTCTTGGGCATTTATTCCATTAGTCCTCCCCATAAAAGATATCAAGTGATATTGTAGCTGGCAAAATTAGAGCCGAGAAGGAATCATTACAACAATTACAACAATTATTTTTAAAATTGAAACAGAAAATTAAAACTGGGGGGTTGGCGAGCGAAGCGAGCAGGGGGGCGAAGCCCCACTAGTGTATATATATATATATGTATATACTAGGGGGGTTCCCCCCTATTCGCTCCGCTCACCAACCCCCATATTTTTATTCCTATTTTCAATTATTATATTTTTTCAATTACTGTCATCAACAATTACTGTCATGAACGAAATTCATGTTTGACTTATCTCTATCTATCTCTCTCTCTCTCTTATTTGTAACTCCATACCATTTACGACTTCGAGTAGTTATTAAATCGGATACTGTTTTCATGCCCAGTTCTATCTATGTTTACGGTTTCTCTTATTCTCAATGCTTCTATACACCTTTATAGCTATCTTCATTTTCAGATTGATATTTATCTTTACTTGAAGCTCCTTCTATATTTCCAAGTTTAGCTGTGAGTACATTCTTATCTCATTCTATATGCATCCATCTAACTTTATTTTTATATCTTTTGTTATCCCTATCTCTAAATGTTGTCTTCTCTATATCTCTATATCCCTATACTAATTTTAGACGTCATCATTACATCTATCTCTATCTCTATTACTTTATTTCTCTCTTCATCTTTATCTTCTTTTATCTGAAAACATGCCTTTTTATATCTAATCTCTATCTATTTTAGTAATTTTTTTTTCTTATATTTAAATCGTTGATTATCTAATAAGTTATTATGCTCATTCCAAATTCTATTTTGATCCCCGTATTTATAATTTTTGACATCCAGCTCTAGCAATAATTTTACACTCGAGTTCACTGCTATACCTATCTCCAACTTTATCTCTATCAATATATCTGTCTCTAAACTTCACTTGAATTTTCTTTACACTTCACTTAATTTTTATATCTACTATTATTTATTCTGCTGCCCTGATTTTTTCTTTGCATTTAAGGGAGTTCACTGTCTGAAAATAGGGCTTTCAGAAATTAATTTCTATGCTTTGTTATTTATATTTGATAGAACCAAACTCTTTCTTTATTGTATAATCTAAATTTTTATCTGTATTTCTATCAACAAAATAATATATATTTTCCTAATTTTTTTTTTCTATCAATAACTTGGTAATTTTTACTTCTATCTCTATCTTTATCCTTATCTCAATCTTTGAGTCTATCACGTATTTTATCGTTACCCTGACATCTGACTTTCTGATTTTCTTAAAATTTTACCTAATACTTCTTATTTATGTTGATCTGCGACTTTATTATTTTTTTTTATTTCTATCTTAATCCTAAGTTATGTTCATAATTCAATTTTTTTTAAATTTTCACGTCTGTCTCCGAATTCTGTCTGCATGCCGTCCTTTAACTTTTTATTTAAATCAACCTTCCTACTTATTACTGTTTCATACCCATTTATATCTCTGTTGGAAGTCCTGCCTTAACTTGGACTCTCTTTTACTCTCTAGTTCTAGCTCTATAATTACCTTCAAATTTATATTCATCTACGAATCCATCTTGATTATCTTCTTCTGGCTTGAACGTTATTTACCTCTATATCAACTTTAAGAACTTTTTTTTTGTAACTTTAACTTTTCTAGTCTACCTACTTTTTCTCTTTCACCATTGTCTGCGACTTTATTGTTATTTGACAAGGTAGGCTAAAACTCACAAATTTTCAAAACTCACTTTTGTAATTTTTAGCTTTATTAGTAATCTGTGTCTCTATTTCTATTATTTACTTTTTGTATACATATCTACAATTTTATCTTCTTTGGCAACATTATTCCTAAGTAAAATTTTAAATATTTATTTCCTTATTCTATAAATTTGTCATTACTTTAATATCTGAGTATCTATCAATCTATCTATTGATCACAAAATCAATCATTACACCTATTTGTGACTTTATCTCTCAATTTTCTTACAAAATCTCCTTATCTTAAAATCTTATCTGAAAATTTATTGTTGTTTTTATCTCGATTTTACGTTATTTTGAGGGGCGGCATGAGGGGGGCATGAGGGGGGGGGCTAAATCTCACAAAATTTCAAAACGCATAAATAGTATAGGGGAGATATATGGGACGTTCCACGTCAACCGGAACACCGTCCTGCCTAAAATTCCTTTTAACCAAAAAATTTTCAAAAATATGGAAAATTTAGCATTTTTCATGTACTTTTGATTAGAGCGTGGCGTTTTTTGAAATTTTGGACCCTAACGCAGCTGCACGTCCCCTAAGGGGGTTGAGATTTTCGAAAATAACAGAAAAATGAAAGAATTTTACGTGTTTTGGTGGGGGGGCCAAGGTGGGGGGGTGGTGGAGGGGTGTTGGGGGGTGGTGGTGGGTAGTGGGGGGGGGGGTGGAGGGGTGGTGGGGGGTGGAGGGGTGGTGGGGGGGAGTCTTGCCAAAATGACTATATAATATAGGAAGATATATATATATATATATATATATATATATATATATATATATATATATATATATATACTAGAGCTTTACAAATTTGAGCACTAGGTTTGCTTATCAAAAGCGTAGACGATACAGGTAGATACATTTTCAATTTTTGCAATTTTTTAATAAACGGTATACGTTGTTCATCGAATAGTGGGCATTGCCATAGAATGTGATCTAAAATCTGGTTGTCATCATGACAGTGAGGTGATTCTTGGAGTCCAACATACACAAGAGAGGAGGCGAGATTGTAATGCCCGGCCTTGCACCTATTGGTGGAGATAATTTCTCGAGGAAGATTTTTATTAGCGAACCAAGTTTTTGTATTGCGAGTATGAAAGTTCCTGAAGTATTCTTTTCCTTTAAGTAGGCCTTCGTTTTCCACAAAATTTAGAGTCGGATTATTGCCTCGCTTTTAACTGTCTCTTTAAAATCTGTAAAAGGTATTTTGAAACTGTTGGAATCTTCAATACTCGCAGCGTGCTTAGCTATAAAATTTAATATAGTACTCGTTATCTGTTTTAATAGAAAAATCGTAGACTTGTTCCCTTATTTGATAAATATAGGGATTAGTCTTTACATTGTACATAGGATTTTTTAATGAGATTAGGGCGCTTAGCGAATCAGTAAAAATGAGAGCGTTTCGGTTAGAATATTTCAAAGCGATATTGACAGCGTGATTAAGAGCTATTGCATTCGGCAGTATATATTGAAGCAATCTTCTTCATGCTTCTTATTACGGATTCATTTAGGGCATCGCTAAAACAGGCACTTCCGACAGACATCGATAGATCGAACTTGCTACCATCTGTAAAAACAGCATTAGCATTTTCATTGCGAATTAGTTGGTTAACTAAGTGGTTAGGGTCAATTTCGTTTCCTATTTCTATGTTGATATCAATGTTAGATAGAAAAATTTTGTAGTCGTAATTGTACATATTATAATTATTTTTAGTGTAAATAAGATTTGTTTTGGAGCTAGTGCTTTCTATGCAAAAGAGAAGTCTGTTGTTGAATTTTCGGTCATTTGTTTTGTTCGAAGCAAGTTTGTTAAAGTTAAGTATGGTTTTGTGAACAGGAAGAGCGTCATTTGAGTAAATTTTATTGAGATACGATTTGCATAAATAGATTGCCCGTTCTTCAATGTATATACGTCGGAGTGCTTGTTCTGTAGCCCATCGCTAACCGAATTACCGCATATTGTATTTTTTCAAGTCGCTGGTTTTCGAGGGTCTGAGTTAGAAAGTAAACAAAACACCCATAATCTATAATCGATCTAGTATTAACAACGGACTAGGATTTGAGTCCCACCACGTGCCTCTTAAGAATTTAACTATGTTTGTAGCTCTAGAGGCATTTTTGTGTATTGAGTCAACTTGTTCGTGAAAAAGTAACCGATAACCAAAGATCATTCCGAGAAAATGAGCTGATTTCTTGGATTTGATTGGTGTTTTGTTTATAAGAATTTCCGTTTCTCCCGGCTGGATGTTTCGTCTATTAAAATGAACGAAGACAGTTTTATGAGTCGAAAGTTCCAACCCTAAAATGTATAAATTAGAATATATTGAGTTAATTGATCTTTCCAACAGTTTCTTGCATGATTTTACTCCTCCTCTCTTGCAGTATAGTGCAATGTCATGTGCAAATTGAGATACTGTAACACTCTTCGGTAGATTTTCGCATATTTTCGAAACATAGATATTGTACAGAAGAGGGCTGAGTACGCCTCCTTGAGGTACACCTTTGTGTACAGTCCTAACATGGTCGCCGATTATTTCGGTAAAAATAAGTCGCTCACGTGAAATAAATTTGATAAATTTGATTAATCTAAGAGGATATCCAACTGATGCCAGTTGATCTAAGAGTATATCTACATTGGCATTGTCAAATGCGCCGTTGACGTCTAGGAAGATAGCAAGAAGGTCCCTTTTATTACTAAAAGCTTCCTCAACATTTAAGGTTAGATTGACCAAATTATCAATCGTAGATTGGCCTTTTCGAAAACCTATCTGACTCGCCGGTAAGATGTTGTTGAATTCTATCCACCACTGTAACATATTATAATTATTTTTAGTGCAACACAGATTCAAGAAGTTTACATAAGCACGACGTTAAACTTATTGGCCTAACGCTATTGCCGTCGAATTTTTTAATAAAACGGATATATGACTTTTGCCAATCAGACGGATAAGGCTGCGTTTCATACATTTCATTAAATATGTCCAGCATAATAAATTTATATTTAAGCGGTAAATTTTGTAGTCTCGTAGTCTATTCCATCTGGGCCACATGCCGATCGAGTACTGTTAATTTGAAGTGCAAAATTAATTATAAATTATAAATTATAAATGCCTGACACATGATAAACAACGATGCTTCATCTTTAATTAAATATCTTATATTAAACTTTATATAAATTACAAATATGAAATCCACTATGTATATTCATTTATTTAATTTCATGTTTAATCTAGAACTGTTTCTGTATTTGAGACTCTTAATTTATTTTTACTTCTATCTCTCCTTTCTCTTACTATATTACTATCTGCTCTATTATTATCTTACATCACTATCTTGAACTTTATCTATACTCTACCTCTTTATTAATATTCTATATCTATTTTTATCTCTGTGTATCTCGGTTTCGAACTCTATCTCTATTATAATCCCTGTATTTATTCTTGCCTTAATACTTATTATTTCAATTTTAAACGTAACAGCAAACATAATAAACATGGATGCTTCATTTTTACTTCATATCCTATCTGAATCTTGATATAAATTGCACATACAGAATATACACTCGGTGGTATTGGATTCGCGTGGAACGTTTTCAAAATGGCGCAACCTCATTGGTTAGTTTCTGTAAATCTAGAGATCTGATTGGAGCATTTCAGAAAACGTTCCACGCGAATCCGCTACCACCGAGTGTACCATATTCTTTATTTGAATTCATAATCGATTTTGATCTGTATCCGTATTTATTTACGACCCTTAGTTTATCTTTATGACTTGACTATCTTTATAACTGTTCTTATTTTTAATCTCTACTACTGTCTCTATCTCCACTTATTCTTACTATCTTTATTCCTTACTATATGCCTATCCTTTATCTCGACCTCAAACTTGATAGATATCGCTACCTTATTCGCAATGTGCAACAATTTGCATGCAGCGCAATCTGTGTCAAGTTCAAGTACTGTGTGCTATGTCGAATGTATAGGGCTTTTAATAAAATTATTTTATTGTAAGTTATTGGGTCATTTAACAGTAATTTAACCTCAGCTATATCTAGGAAATATGTTTTAAGATTAAATAAAAATACTTTCAGCTAATGAAAGACACTATCAGATTTGCAGTAAATAAAAGTCTAAAATATGTAGGTTGGAGTACGGAAAAATGTCGCTCTGTCTCTCTCGCACCTGCGAGGCTGCGCACGCGAAAGATGAACTCACGGCTGCTAAATGGATTTTGATATTAGTTTTTCTAATGAATTGGAAAGATTCTGGTCTTAAAAAAATTATAAATAACAATAAACAGCTTATAGTCTACGATTATAAGTAATGTTAACTTATTATTTATTATACCCGGGTATTATTTTACTCTTTTTGACTCTTCACCATAAGAGGTAATGCATTCGATCTATATCATGAAGTTCGAGATAGCGCCACGGGTAGTGCTGTCATCGGTTTCTCATTTGTGCACACAGCGAATAATCAATCTTCGATCTTATATCTACTTTTATCTGTGACTATGTGTGTAACAATCTCTATCCCGATCTCTGTCTGATGTGTCTTTAGCTTAATACATCAATATCTAAGCCCTAAGTCTATGGAAACTGTGGTTCGGCAGTGCTTTTACACAAACGATATTCTTAGCAGGGTCATTTGAGTTATTTATTGTAATTTGATACAGAAACAACGATGTTGATCCTTATAGAGATTAGCAAACAGGCGGTTAGGAATTGCACAATTTTTGATTTTATTTTCTATTATGACTACGTTAGCAACAAATTTCTAAGGATATGGAACCTGAAGTCTAGAAAAGTCTCCACAAAGACCATATCATTAGCAGCTGTAAACTTGTTTTTTTTTCTAGCTTAATACATCAATATCTAAGCCCTAAGTCTATGGAAAATGTGGTTCAGAAGTGATTTTACACTAACCCTATTCTTAGCAGGCCCATTTGAGTTATTTATTGTAATTTATTACACAAACAATGATGATGATCCCTATAGACATTAGTAAACAGGCGGTTAGGAATTGCACAATTTTTGATTTTATTTTCTACAATGACTACGTTAGCAACAAATTTCTAAGGATATGGAACCTGAAGTCTAGAAAAGTCTCCACAAAGACCATATCATTAGCAGCTGTAAACTTGTTTTTTTTCTAGCTTAATACTTGAATATCTAAGCCCTATGTCTATGGAGACTGTGGTTCTGAAGTGATTTTACACTAACCCTATTCTTAGCAGGCTCATTTGAGTTCTTTATTTTAATTTGATACACAAACAACGATGTTGATCCCTATAGAGATTAGCAAATAGGCAGTTGTGAATTGCGCAATTTTTACACAAAGTTGATTTTATTTTCTATTATGACTACGTTTTTACACAGAGGTGAATATTTTGCATTATGACTATGTCATGAACGAAATTATAAGGATACGGAACAGGATGTTTAGAAAAGCCTCCACAAAGACCATATCATTAGCAGCTGTAAACATATTTTTTTCTAGCTTAATACATCAATATCTAAGCCCTAAGTCTATGGAAAATGTGGCTCGATAGTGCATTTACAGTAACCATACTCTTAGCAGGCTCATTTGAGTTATTTATTGTAATTTGATACACAAACAACGATGATGATCCCTATAGACATTAGCAAAGAGGCAGTTAGGAATTGCGCAATTTTTACACAGTGGTGAATATTTTGCATTATGACTATGTCAGGAACGAAATTATAAGGATACGGAACAAGATGTTTAGAAAAGCCTCCACAAAGACCATATCATTAGCAGCTGTAAACATATTTTTTTCTAGCTTAATACTTCAATATCTAAGCCCTAAGTCTATGGAGACTGTGGTTCTCAAGCGATTTTACACTAACCCTATTCTTAGCAGGCTCATTTGAGTTATTTATTGTAATTTATTACACAAACAACGATGTTGATCCCTATAGACATTAGCAAACAGGCAGTTAGCAATTGCACAATTTTTACACAAAGTTGATTTTATTTTCTATTATGACTACGTCAGCAACAAATTTCTAAGGATATGGAACCTGATGTCTAGAAAAGCCTCCACAAAGACCATATCATTTGCAGCTGTAAACTTGTTTTTTTTTTTTCTAGCTTAATACTTCAATATCTAAGCCCTAAGTCTATGGAGACTGTGGTTCTGAAGTGATTTTACACTAACCCTATTCTTAGCAGTCTCATTTGAGTTATTTAATTTAATTTGATACACAAACAACGATGTTGATCCCTATAGAGATTAGCAAATAGGCAGTTGTGAATTGCGCAATTTTTACACAAAGTTGATTTTATTTTCTATTATGACTACGTTTTTACACAGAGGTGAATATTTTGCATTATGACTATGTCATGAACGAAATTATAAGGATACGGAACAGGATGTTTAGAAAAGCCTCCACAAAGACCATATCATTAGCAGCTGTAAACATATTTTTTTCTAGCTTAATACATCAATATCTAAGCCCTAAGTCTATGGAAAATGTGGCTCGATAGTGCATTTACAGTAACCATACTCTTAGCAGGCTCATTTGAGTTATTTATTGTAATTTGATACACAAACAACGATGATGATCCCTATAGACATTAGCAAAGAGGCAGTTAGGAATTGCGCAATTTTTACACAGTGGTGAATATTTTGCATTATGACTATGTCAGGAACGAAATTATAAGGATACGGAACAAGATGTTTAGAAAAGCCTCCACAAAGACCATATCATTAGCAGCTGTAAACATATTTTTTTCTAGCTTAATACTTCAATATCCAAGCCCTAAGTCTATGGAGACTGTGGTTCTCAAGCGATTTTACACTAACCCTATTCTTAGCAGGCTCATTTGAGTTATTTATTTTAATTTGATACACAAACAACGATGTTGATCCCTATAGACATTAGAAAACAGGCAATTAGCAATTGCGCAATTTTTACACAAAGTTGATTTTATTTTCTATTATGACAACGTCAGCAACAAATTTCTAAGGATATGGTACTTGATGTCTAGGAAAGCCTCCACAAAGACCATATCATTAGCAGCTGTAAACTTGTTTTTTTCTAGCTTAATACATCAATATCTAAGCTATAAGTCTATGGAAACTGTGGCTCGATAGTGCTTTTACACTAACCCTATTCTTAGCAGGCCCATTTAAGTTATTTATTGTAATTTATTACACAAACAATGATGATGACCCCTATAGACATTAGCAAACAGGCAGTTAGCAATTGCACAATTTTTACACAAAGTTGATTTTATTTTCTATTATGACAACGTCAGCAACAAATTTCTAAGGATATGGTACTTGATGTCTAGAAAAGCCTCCACAAAGACCATATCATTAGCAGCTGTAAACTTGTTTTTTTCTAGCTTAATACATCAATATCTAAGCCCTAAGTCTATGGAAAATGTGGTTCAGAAGTGATTTTACACTAACCCTATTCTTAGCAGGCCCATTTGAGTTATTTATTTTAATTTGATACACAAACAATGATGATGATCCCTATAGACATTAGCAAACAGCCAGTTAGCAATTGCACAATTTTTACACAAAGTTGATTTTATTTTCTATTATGACTACGTCAGCAACAAATTTCTAAGGATATGGAACCTGATGTCTAGAAAAGCCTCCACAAAGACCATATCATTAGCAGCTGTAAACTTGTTTTCTTTTCTAGCTTAATACTTCAATATCTAAGCCCTAAGTCTATGGAGACTGTGGTTCTGAAGTGATTTTACACTAACCCTATTCTTAGCAGGCCCATTTGAGTTATTTATTATAATTTATTACACAAACAACGATGTTGATCCTTATAGAGATTAGCAAACAGGCGGTTAGGAATTGCACAATTTTTGATTTTATTTTCTACTATGACTACGTTAGCAACAAATTTCTAAGGATATGGAACCTGAAGTCTAGAAAAGTCTCCACAAAGACCATATCATTAGCAGCTGTAAACTTGTTTTTTTTTCTAGCTTAATACATCAATATCTAAGCCCTAAGTCTATGGAAAATGTGGTTCAGAAGTGATTTTACACTAACCCTATTCTTAGCAGGCCCATTTGAGATATTTATTGTAATTTATTACACAAACAATGATGATGATCCCTATAGACATTAGTAAACAGGCGGTTAGGAATTGCACAATTTTTGATTTTATTTTCTACTATGACTACGTTAGCAACAAATTTCTAAGGATATGGAACCTGAAGTCTAGAAAAGTCTCCACAAAGACCATATCATTAGCAGCTGTAAACTTGTTTTTTTTTCTAGCTTAATACTTGAATATCTAAGCCCTAAGTCTATGGAGACTGTGGTTCTCAAGCGATTTTACACTAACCCTATTCTTAGCAGGCTCATTTGAGTTATTTATTTTAATTTGATACACAAACAACGATGTTGATCCCTATAGACATTAGAAAACAGGCAATTAGCAATTGCGCAATTTTTACACAAAGTTGATTTTATTTTCTATTATGACAACGTCAGCAACAAATTTCTAAGGATATGGTACTTGATGTTTAGAAAAGCCTCCACAAAGACCATATCATTAGCAGCTGTAAACATATTTTTTTCTAGCTTAATACATCAATATCTAAGCCCTAAGTCTATGGAAAATGTGGCTCGATAGTGCATTTACAGTAACCATACTCTTAGCAGGCTCATTTGAGTTATTTATTGTAATTTGATACACAAACAACGATGATGATCCCTATAGACATTAGCAAAGAGGCAGTTAGGAATTGCGCAATTTTTACACAGTGGTGAATATTTTGCATTATGACTATGTCAGGAACGAAATTATAAGGATACGGAACAAGATGTTTAGAAAAGCCTCCACAAAGACCATATCATTAGCAGCTATAAACTTGTTTTTTTTCTAGCTTAATACTTCAATATCTAAGCCCTAAGTCTATGGAGACTGTGGTTCTCAAGCGATTTTACACTAACCCTATTCTTAGCAGGCTCATTTGAGTTATTTATTTTAATTTGATACACAAACAACGATGTTGATCCCTATAGACATTAGAAAACAGGCAATTAGCAATTGCACAATTTTTACACAAAGTTGATTTTATTTTCTATTATGACGTCAGCAACAAATTTCTAAGGATATGGTACTTGATGTCTAGAAAAGCCTCCACAAAGACCATATCATTAGCAGCTGTAAACTTGTTTTTTTCTAGCTTAATACATCAATATCTAAGCCCTAAGTCTATGGAAAATGTGGTTCAGAAGTGATTTTACACTAACCCTATTCTTAGCAGGCCCATTTGAGTTATTTATTTTAATTTGATACACAAACAATGATGATGATCCCTATAGACATTAGCAAACAGCCAGTTAGCAATTGCACAATTTTTACACAAAGTTGATTTTATTTTCTATTATGACTACGTCAGCAACAAATTTCTAAGGATATGGAACCTGATGTCTAGAAAAGCCTCCACAAAGACCATATCATTAGCAGCTGTAAACTTGTTTTCTTTTCTAGCTTAATACTTTCAATATCTAAGCCCTAAGTCTATGGAGACTGTGGTTCTGAAGTGATTTTACACTAACCCTATTCTTAGCAGGCCCATTTGAGTTATTTATTGTAATTTATTACACAAACAACGATGTTGATCCTTATAGAGATTAGCAAACAGGCAATTAGCAATTGCGCAATTTTTACACAAAGTTGATTTTATTTTCTATTATGACAACGTCAGCAACAAATTTCTAAGGATATGGTACTTGATGTTTAGAAAAGCCTCCACAAAGACCATATCATTAGCAGCTGTAAACATATTTTTTTCTAGCTTAATACATCAATATCTAAGCCCTAAGTCTATGGAAAATGTGGCTCGATAGTGCATTTACAGTAACCATACTCTTAGCAGGCTCATTTGAGTTATTTATTGTAATTTGATACACAAACAATGATGATGATCCCTATAGACATTAGCAAAGAGGCAGTTAGGAATTGCGCAATTTTTACACAGTGGTGAATATTTTGCATTATGACTATGTCAGGAACGAAATTATAAGGATACGGAACAAGATGTTTAGAAAAGCCTCCACAAAGACCATATCATTAGCAGCTATAAACTTGTTTTTTTTCTAGCTTAATACTTCAATATCTAAGCCCTAAGTCTATGGAGACTGTGGTTCTCAAGCGATTTTACACTAACCCTATTCTTAGCAGGCTCATTTGAGTTATTTATTTTAATTTGATACACAAACAACGATGTTGATCCCTATAGACATTAGAAAACAGGCAATTAGCAATTGCACAATTTTTACACAAAGTTGATTTTATTTTCTATTATGACAACGTCAGCAACAAATTTCTAAGGATATGGTACTTGATGTCTAGAAAAGCCTCCACAAAGACCATATCATTAGCAGCTGTAAACTTGTTTTTTTCTAGCTTAATACATCAATATCTAAGCCCTAAGTCTATGGAAAATGTGGTTCAGAAGTGATTTTACACTAACCCTATTCTTAGCAGGCCCATTTGAGTTATTTATTGTAATTTATTACACAAACAACGATGTTGATCCTTATAGAGATTAGCAAACAGGCGGTTAGGAATTGCACAATTTTTGATTTTATTTTCTACTATGACTACGTTAGCAACAAATTTCTAAGGATACGGAACAGGATGTTTAGAAAAGCCTCCACAAAGACCATATCATTAGCAGCTGTAAACATATTTTTTTCTAGCTTAATACATCAATATCTAAGCCCTAAGTCTATGGAAAATGTGGTTCTCAAGCGATTTTACACTAACCCTATTCTTAGCAGGCTCATTTGAGTTATTTATTTTAATTTGATACACAAACAACGATGTTGATCCCTATAGACATTAGAAAATAGGCAATTAGCAATTGCGCAATTTTTACACAAAGTTGATTTTATTTTCTATTATGACAACGTCAGCAACAAATTTCTAAGGATATGGTACTTGATGTCTAGAAAAGCCTCCACAAAGACCATATCATTAGCAGCTGTAAACTTGTTTTTTTCTAGCTTAATACATCAATATCTAAGCTATAAGTCTATGGAAACTGTGGCTCGATAGTGCTTTTACACTAACCCTATTCTTAGCAGGCCCATTTAAGTTATTTATTGTAATTTATTACACAAACAATGATGATGACCCCTATAGACATTAGCAAACAGGCAGTTAGCAATTGCACAATTTTTACACAAAGTTGATTTTATTTTCTATTATGACAACGTCAGCAACAAATTTCTAAGGATACGGAACAGGATGTTTAGAAAAGCCTCCACAAAGACCATATCATTAGCAGCTGTAAACATATTTTTTTCTAGCTTAATACATCAATATCTAAGCCCTAAGTCTATGGAAAATGTGGTTCTCAAGCGATTTTACACTAACCCTATTCTTAGCAGGCTCATTTGAGTTATTTATTTTAATTTGATACACAAACAATGATGATGATCCCTATAGACATTAGCAAACAGCCAGTTAGCAATTGCACAATTTTTACACAAAGTTGATTTTATTTTCTATTATGACTACGTCAGCAACAAATTTCTAAGGATATGGAACCTGATGTCTAGAAAAGCCTCCACAAAGACCATATCATTAGCAGCTGTAAACTTGTTTTTTTTCTAGCTTAATACATCAATATCTAAGCCCTAAGTCTATGGAAAATGTGGTTCAGAAGTGATTTTACACTAACCCTATTCTTAGCAGGCCCATTTGAGATATTTATTGTAATTTGATACACAAACAACGATGATGATCCCTATAGACATTAGCAAAGAGGCAGTTAGGAATTGCGCAATTTTTACACAGTGGTGAATATTTTGCATTATGACTATGTCAGGAACGAAATTATAAGGATACGGAACAAGATGTTTAGAAAAGCCTCCACAAAGACCATATCATTAGCAGCTATAAACTTGTTTTTTTTCTAGCTTAATACTTCAATATCTAAGCCCTAAGTCTATGGAGACTGTGGTTCTCAAGCGATTTTACACTAACCCTATTCTTAGCAGGCTCATTTGAGTTATTTATTTTAATTTGATACACAAACAACGATGTTGATCCCTATAGACATTAGAAAACAGGCAATTAGCAATTGCACAATTTTTACACAAAGTTGATTTTATTTTCTATTATGACAACGTCAGCAACAAATTTCTAAGGATATGGTACTTGATGTCTAGAAAAGCCTCCACAAAGACCATATCATTAGCAGCTGTAAACTTGTTTTTTTCTAGCTTAATACATCAATATCTAAGCCCTAAGTCTATGGAAAATGTGGTTCAGAAGTGATTTTACACTAACCCTATTCTTAGCAGGCCCATTTGAGTTATTTATTGTAATTTATTACACAAACAACGATGTGATCCTATAGAATTAGCAAACAGGCGTTAGGAATTGCACAATTTTTGATTTTATTTTCTACTATGACTACGTTAGCAACAAATTTCTAAGGATATGGAACCTGAAGTCTAGAAAAGTCTCCACAAAGACCATATCATTAGCAGCTGTAAACTTGTTTTTTTTCTAGCTTAATACTTGAATATCTAAGCCCTATGTCTATGGAACTGTGGTTCTGAAGTGATTTTACACTAACCCTATTCTTAGCAGGCTCATTTGAGTTTTTATTTAATTTGATACACAAACAACGATGTTGATCCCTATAGAATTAGCAAACAGGCAGTTAGGAATTGCGCAATTTTTACACAAGTTGATTTTATTTTCTATTATGACTACGTCAGCAACAAATTTCTAAGGATATGGAACCTGATGTCTAGAAAAGCCTCCACAAAGACCATATCATTAGCAGCTGTAAACTTTTTTTTTCTAGCTTAATACATCAATATCTAAGCCCTAAGTCTATGGAAATGTGGCTCGAAGTGATTTTACACTAACCCTATTCTTAGCAGGCCATTTGAGTTATTTATTGTAATTTATACACAAACAACGATGATGATCCCTATAGACATTAGCAAACAGGCAGTTAGCAATTGCGCAATTTTTACACAAAGTTGATTTTATTTTCTATTATGACTACGTCAGCAACAAATTTCTAAGGATATGGTACTTGATGTCTAGAAAAGCCTCCACAAAGACCATATCATTAGCAGCTGTAAACTTGTTTTTTTCTAGCTTAATACATCAATATCTAAGCCCTAAGTCTATGGAAACTGTGGTTCGAAGTGATTTTACACTAACCCTATTCTTAGCAGGCCATTTGAGTTATTTATTTAATTTATACACAAACAATGATGATGATCCCTATAGACATTAGCAAACAGGCAGTTAGCAATTGCACAATTTTTACACAAAGTTGATTTTATTTTCTATTATGACACGTCAGCAACAAATTTCTAAGGATATGGTACTTGATGTCTAGAAAAGCCTCCACAAAGACCATATCATTAGCAGCTGTAAACTTGTTTTTTTCTAGCTTAATACATCAATATCTAAGCCCTAAGTCTATGGAAAATGTGGTTCAGAAGTGATTTTACACTAACCCTATTCTTAGCAGGCCCATTTGAGTTATTTATTGTAATTTATTACACAAACAAGATGATGATCCCTATAGACATTAGCAAACAGGCGGTTAGGAATTGCACAATTTTTGATTTTATTTTCTACTATGACTACGTTAGCAACAAATTTCTAAGGATATGGAACTGATGTCTAGAAAAGCCTCCACAAAGACCATATCATTAGCAGCTGTAAACTTGTTTTTTTCTAGCTTAATACATCAATATCTAAGCCTAAGTCTATGGAAACTGTGGTTCGAAGTGATTTTACACTAACCCTATTCTTAGCAGGCCATTTGAGTTATTTATTTAATTTATACACAAACAACGATGTTGATCCCTATAGACATTAGCAAACAGGCAGTTAGCAATTGCCAATTTTTACACAAAGTTGATTTTATTTTCTATTATGACTACGTTAGCAACAAATTTCTAAGGATATGGAACCTGATGTCTAGAAAAGCCTCCACAAAGACCATATCATTAGCAGCTGTAAACTTGTTTTTTTCTAGCTTAATACATCAATATCTAAGCCTAAGTCTATGGAAACTGTGGCTCGAAGTGATTTACACTAACCTATTCTTAGCAGGCTCATTTGAGTTATTTATTGTAATTTGATACACAAACAACGATGATGATCCCTATAGACATTAGCAAAAGGCAGTTAGGAATTGCGCAATTTTTACACAGTTGATTATTTTCTATTATGACTACGTCAGCAACAAATTCTAAGGATACGGAACAGATGTTAGAAAAGCCTCCACAAAGACCATATCATTAGCAGCTGTAAACTTGTTTTTTTCTAGCTTAATACTTCAATATCTAAGCCCTAAGTCTATGGAACTGTGGTCTCAAGCGATTTTACACTAACCCTATTCTTAGCAGGCTCATTTGAGTTATTTATTTAATTTGATACACAAACAACGATGTTGATCCCTATAGACATTAGAAACAGGCAATTAGCAATTGCGCAATTTTTACACAAAGTTGATTTTATTTTCTATTATGACAACGTCAGCAACAAATTTCTAAGGATATGGTACTTGATGTCTAGAAAAGCCTCCACAAAGACCATATCATTAGCAGCTGTAAACTTGTTTTTTTCTAGCTTAATACATCAATATCTAAGCTAAGTCTATGGAAACTGTGGTTCGAAGTGATTTTACACTAACCCTATTCTTAGCAGGCCCATTTGAGTTATTTATTGTAATTTATTACACAAACAATGATGATGACCCTATAGACATTAGCAAACAGGCAGTTAGCAATTGCACAATTTTTACACAAAGTTGATTTTATTTTCTATTATGACACGTCAGCAACAAATTTCTAAGGATATGGTACTGATGTCTAGAAAAGCCTCCACAAAGACCATATCATTAGCAGCTGTAAACTTGTTTTTTTCTAGCTTAATACATCAATATCTAAGCCCTAAGTCTATGGAAAATGTGGTTCAGAAGTGATTTTACACTAACCCTATTCTTAGCAGGCCCATTTGAGTTATTTATTTTAATTTATACACAAACAATGATGATGATCCCTATAGACATTAGCAAACAGCCAGTTAGCAATTGCACAATTTTACACAAGTTGATTTTATTTTCTATATGACAACGTCAGCAACAAATTTCTAAGGATATGGACTGATGTCTAGAAAAGTCTCCACAAAGACCATATCATTAGCAGCTGTAAACTTGTTTTTTTTCTAGCTTAATACTTGAATATCTAAGCCCTATGTCTATGGAGACTGTGGTTCTGAAGTGATTTTACACTAACCCTATTCTTAGCAGGCTCATTTGAGTTCTTTATTTTAATTTGATACACAAACAACGATGTTGATCCCTATAGAGATTAGCAAATAGGCAGTTGGGAATTGCGCAATTTTTACACAAAGTTGATTTTATTTTCTATTATGACTACGTTTTTACACAGAGGTGAATATTTTGCATTATGACTATGTCATGAACGAAATTATAAGGATACGGAACAGGATGTTTAGAAAAGCCTCCACAAAGACCATATCATTAGCAGCTGTAAACTTGTTTTTTTTTCTAGCTTAATACTTCAATATCTAAGCCCTAAGTCTATGGAGACTGTGGTTCTGAAGTGATTTTACACTAACCCTATTCTTAGCAGGCCCATTTGAGTTATTTATTGTAATTTATTACACAAACAACGATGTTGATCCTTATAGACATTAGTAAACAGGCGGTTAGGAATTGCACAATTTTTGATTTTATTTTCTACTATGACTACGTTAGCAACAAATTTCTAAGGATATGGAACCTGAAGTCTAGAAAAGTCTCCACAAAGACCATATCATTAGCAGCTGTAAACTTGTTTTTTTTTCTAGCTTAATACTTGAATATCTAAGCCCTATGTCTATGGAGACTGTGGTTCTGAAGTGATTTTACACTAACCCTATTCTTAGCAGGCTCATTTGAGTTCTTTATTTTAATTTGATACACAAACAACGATGTTGATCCCTATAGAGATTAGCAAATAGGCAGTTGGGAATTGCGCAATTTTTACACAAAGTTGATTTTATTTTCTATTATGACTACGTTTTTACACAGAGGTGAATATTTTGCATTATGACTATGTCATGAACGAAATTATAAGGATACGGAACAGGATGTTTAGAAAAGCCTCCACAAAGACCATATCATTAGCAGCTGTAAACTTGTTTTCTTTTCTAGCTTAATACTTTCAATATCTAAGCCCTAAGTCTATGGAGACTGTGGTTCTGAAGTGATTTTACACTAACCCTATTCTTAGCAGGCCCATTTGAGTTATTTATTGTAATTTATTACACAAACAACGATGTTGATCCTTATAGAGATTAGCAAACAGGCGGTTAGGAATTGCACAATTTTTGATTTTATTTTCTACTATGACTACGTTAGCAACAAATTTCTAAGGATATGGAACCTGATGTCTAGAAAAGCCTCCACAAAGACCATATCATTAGCAGCTGTAAACTTGTTTTTTTTTCTAGCTTAATACATCAATATCTAAGCCCTAAGTCTATGGAAAATGTGGTTCAGAAGTGATTTTACACTAACCCTATTCTTAGCAGGCCCATTTGAGATATTTATTGTAATTTATTACACAAACAATGATGATGATCCCTATAGACATTAGTAAACAGGCGGTTAGGAATTGCACAATTTTTGATTTTATTTTCTACTATGACTACGTTAGCAACAAATTTCTAAGGATATGGAACCTGAAGTCTAGAAAAGTCTCCACAAAGACCATATCATTAGCAGCTGTAAACTTGTTTTTTTTTCTAGCTTAATACTTGAATATCTAAGCCCTATGTCTATGGAGACTGTGGTTCTGAAGTGATTTTACACTAACCCTATTCTTAGCAGGCTCATTTGAGTTCTTTATTTTAATTTGATACACAAACAACGATGTTGATCCCTATAGAGATTAGCAAATAGGCAGTTGGGAATTGCGCAATTTTTACACAAAGTTGATTTTATTTTCTATTATGACTACGTTTTTACACAGAGGTGAATATTTTGCATTATGACTATGTCATGAACGAAATTATAAGGATACGGAACAGGATGTTTAGAAAAGCCTCCACAAAGACCATATCATTAGCAGCTGTAAACATATTTTTTTCTAGCTTAATACATCAATATCTAAGCTATAAGTCTATGGAAACTGTGGCTCGATAGTGCTTTTACACTAACCCTATTCTTAGCAGGCCCATTTAAGTTATTTATTGTAATTTGATACACAAACAACGATGATGATCCCTATAGACATTAGCAAAAGGCAGTTAGGAATTGCGCAATTTTTACACAGTTGATTATTTTCTATTATGACTACGTCAGCAACAAATTTCTAAGGATATGGAACTGATGTTTAGAAAAGCCTCCACAAAGACCATATCATTAGCAGCTGTAAACTTGTTTTTTTCTAGCTTAATACATCAATATCTAAGCCCTAAGTCTATGGAACTGTGGTCTCGAAGTGATTTTACACTAACCCTATTCTTAGCAGGCCATTTGAGTTATTTATTGTAATTTATTACACAAACAATGATGATGACCCCTATAGACATTAGCAAACAGTCAGTTAGCAATTGCACAATTTTTACACAAAGTTGATTTTATTTTCTATTATGACTACGTCAGCAACAAATTTCTAAGGATATGGAACCTGATGTCTAGAAAAGCCTCCACAAAGACCATATCATTAGCAGCTGTAAACTTGTTTTTTTTTCTAGCTTAATACTTCAATATCTAAGCCCTAAGTCTATGGAGACTGTGGTTCTGAAGTGATTTTACACTAACCCTATTCTTAGCAGGCTCATTTGAGTTATTTATTTAATTTGATACACAAACAACGATGTTGATCCCTATAGAGATTAGCAAATAGGCAGTTGGAATTGCGCAATTTTTACACAAAGTTGATTTTATTTTCTATTATGACTACGTTTTTACACAGAGGTGAATATTTTGCATTATGACTATGTCATGAACGAAATTATAAGGATACGGAACAGGATGTTTAGAAAAGCCTCCACAAAGACCATATCATTAGCAGCTGTAAACTTGTTTTTTTTTCTAGCTTAATACATCAATATCTAAGCCCTAAGTCTATGGAAAATGTGGCTCGATAGTGCATTTACACTAACCTATTCTTAGCAGGCTCATTTGAGTTATTTATTGTAATTTGATACACAAACAACGATGATGATCCCTATAGACATTAGCAAAGAGGCAGTTAGGAATTGCGCAATTTTTACACAGTGTGAATATTTTCATTATGACTATGTCAGGAACAAATTATAAGGATACGGAACAGATGTTTAGAAAAGCCTCCACAAAGACCATATCATTAGCAGCTGTAAACATTTTTTTTTCTAGCTTAATACTTCAATATCTAAGCCCTAAGTCTATGGAACTGTGGTTCTCAAGCGATTTTACACTAACCCTATTCTTAGCAGGCTCATTTGAGTTATTTATTTTAATTTGATACACAAACAACGATGTTGATCCCTATAGACATTAGAAACAGGCATTAGCAATTGCGCAATTTTTACACAAAGTTGATTTTATTTTCTATTATGACAACGTCAGCAACAAATTTCTAAGGATATGGTACTTGATGTCTAGAAAAGCCTCCACAAAGACCATATCATTAGCAGCTGTAAACTTGTTTTTTTCTAGCTTAATACATCAATATCTAAGCTATAAGTCTATGGAAACTGTGGCTCGATAGTGCTTTTACACTAACCCTATTCTTAGCAGGCCCATTTAAGTTATTTATTGTAATTTATTACACAAACAATGATGATGACCCCTATAGACATTAGCAAACAGGCAGTTAGCAATTGCGCAATTTTTACACAAAGTTGATTTTATTTTCTATTATGACAACGTCAGCAACAAATTTCTAAGGATATGGTACTTGATGTCTAGAAAAGCCTCCACAAAGACCATATCATTAGCAGCTGTAAACTTGTTTTTTTCTAGCTTAATACATCAATATCTAAGCTATAAGTCTATGGAAACTGTGGCTCGATAGTGCTTTTACACTAACCCTATTCTTAGCAGGCCCATTTAAGTTATTTATTGTAATTTATTACACAAACAATGATGATGACCCCTATAGACATTAGCAAACAGGCAGTTAGCAATTGCACAATTTTTACACAAAGTTGATTTTATTTTCTATTATGACTACGTCAGCAACAAATTTCTAAGGATATGGAACCTGATGTCTAGAAAAGCCTCCACAAAGACCATATCATTAGCAGCTGTAAACTTGTTTTTTTCTAGCTTAATACATCAATATCTAAGCTATAAGTCTATGGAAACTGTGGCTCGATAGTGCTTTTACACTAACCCTATTCTTAGCAGGCCCATTTGAGTTATTTATTGTAATTTATTACACAAACAACGATGATGATCCCTATAGACATTAGCAAACAGGCAGTTAGCAATTGCGCAATTTTTACACAAAGTTGATTTTATTTTCTATTATGACTACGTTAGCAACAAATTTCTAAGGATATGGTACTTGATGTCTAGAAAAGCCTCCACAAAGACCATATCATTAGCAGCTGTAAACTTGTTTTTTTCTAGCTTAATACATCAATATCTAAGCCCTAAGTCTATGGAAAATGTGGTTCAGAAGTGATTTTACACTAACCCTATTCTTAGCAGGCACATTTGAGTTATTTATTTTAATTTGATACACAAACAATGATGATGATCCCTATAGACATTAGCAAACAGCCAGTTAGCAATTGCACAATTTTTACACAAAGTTGATTTTATTTTCTATTATGACTACGTCAGCAACAAATTTCTAAGGATATGGAACCTGATGTCTAGAAAAGCCTCCACAAAGACCATATCATTAGCAGCTGTAAACTTGTTTTTTTTTCTAGCTTAATACATCAATATCTAAGCCCTAAGTCTATGGAAAATGTGGTTCAGAAGTGATTTTACACTAACCCTATTCTTAGCAGGCCCATTTGAGATATTTATTGTAATTTATTACACAAACAATGATGATGATCCCTATATACATTAGTAAACAGGCGGTTAGGAATTGCACAATTTTTGATTTTATTTTCTACTATGACTACGTTAGCAACAAATTTCTAAGGATATGGTACTTGATGTCTAGAAAAGCCTCCACAAAGACCATATCATTAGCAGCTGTAAACTTGTTTTTTTCTAGCTTAATACATCAATATCTAAGCTATAAGTCTATGGAAACTGTGGCTCGATAGTGCTTTTACACTAACCCTATTCTTAGCAGGCCCATTTAAGTTATTTATTGTAATTTATTACACAAACAATGATGATGACCCCTATAGACATTAGCAAACAGGCAGTTAGCAATTGCACACTTTTTACACAAAGTTGATTTTATTTTCTATTATGACTACGTTAGCAACAAATTTCTAAGGATATGGAACCTGATGTCTAGAAAAGCCTCCACAAAGACCATATCATTAGCAGCTGTAAACTTGTTTTTTTCTAGCTTAATACATCAATATCTAAGCTATAAGTCTATGGAAACTGTGGCTCGATAGTGCATTTACAGTAACCATACTCTTAGCAGGCTCATTTGAGTTATTTATTGTAATTTGATACACAAACAACGATGATGATCCCTATAGACATTAGCAAAGAGGCAGTTAGGAATTGCGCAATTTTTACACAGTGGTGAATATTTTGCATTATGACTATGTCAGGAACGAAATTATAAGGATACGGAACAAGATGTTTAGAAAAGCCTCACAAAGACCATATCATTAGCAGCTATAAACTTGTTTTTTTTCTAGCTTAATACTTCAATATCTAAGCCCTAAGTCTATGGAGACTGTGGTTCTCAAGCGATTTTACACTAACCCTATTCTTAGCAGGCTCATTTGAGTTATTTATTTTAATTTGATACACAAACAACGATGTTGATCCCTATAGACATTAGAAAACAGGCAATTAGCAATTGCGCAATTTTTACACAAAGTTGATTTTATTTTCTATTATGACAACGTCAGCAACAAATTTCTAAGGATATGGTACTTGATGTCTAGAAAAGCCTCCACAAAGACCATATCATTAGCAGCTGTAAACTTGTTTTTTTCTAGCTTAATACATCAATATCTAAGCTATAAGTCTATGGAAACTGTGGCTCGATAGTGCTTTTACACTAACCCTATTCTTAGCAGGCCCATTTAAGTTATTTATTGTAATTTATTACACAAACAATGATGATGACCCCTATAGACATTAGCAAACAGGCAGTTAGCAATTGCACAATTTTTACACAAAGTTGATTTTATTTTCTATTATGACAACGTCAGCAACAAATTTCTAAGGATATGGTACTTGATGTCTAGAAAAGCCTCCACAAAGACCATATCATTAGCAGCTGTAAACTTGTTTTTTTCTAGCTTAATACATCAATATCTAAGCCCTAAGTCTATGGAAAATGTGGTTCAGAAGTGATTTTACACTAACCCTATTCTTAGCAGGCCCATTTGAGTTATTTATTTTAATTTGATACACAAACAATGATGATGATCCCTATAGACATTAGCAAACAGCCAGTTAGCAATTGCACAATTTTTACACAAAGTTGATTTTATTTTCTATTATGACAACGTCAGCAACAAATTTCTAAGGATATGGTACTTGATGTCTAGAAAAGTCTCCACAAAGACCATATCATTAGCAGCTGTAAACTTGTTTTTTTTTCTAGCTTAATACATCAATATCTAAGCCCTAAGTCTATGGAAAATGTGGCTCGATAGTGCATTTACAGTAACCATACTCTTAGCAGGCTCATTTGAGTTATTTATTGTAATTTGATACACAAACAACGATGATGATCCCTATAGACATTAGCAAAGAGGCAGTTAGGAATTGCGCAATTTTTACACAGTGGTGAATATTTTGCATTATGACTATGTCATGAACGAAATTATAAGGATACGGAACAGGATGTTTAGAAAAGCCTCCACAAAGACCATATCATTAGCAGCTGTAAACTTGTTTTCTTTTCTAGCTTAATACTTCAATATCTAAGCCCTAAGTCTATGGAGACTGTGGTTCTGAAGTGATTTTACACTAACCCTATTCTTAGCAGGCCCATTTGAGTTATTTATTGTAATTTATTACACAAACAACGATGTTGATCCTTATAGACATTAGTAAACAGGCGGTTAGGAATTGCACAATTTTTGATTTTATTTTCTACTATGACTACGTTAGCAACAAATTTCTAAGGATATGGAACCTGAAGTCTAGAAAAGTCTCCACAAAGACCATATCATTAGCAGCTGTAAACTTGTTTTTTTTTCTAGCTTAATACTTGAATATCTAAGCCCTATGTCTATGGAGACTGTGGTTCTGAAGTGATTTTACACTAACCCTATTCTTAGCAGGCTCATTTGAGTTCTTTATTTTAATTTGATACACAAATAACGATGTTGATCCCTATAGAGATTAGCAAATAGGCAGTTGGGAATTGCGCAATTTTTACACAAAGTTGATTTTATTTTCTATTATGACTACGTTTTTACACAGAGGTGAATATTTTGCATTATGACTATGTCATGAACGAAATTATAAGGATACGGAACAGGATGTTTAGAAAAGCCTCCACAAAGACCATATCATTAGCAGCTGTAAACTTGTTTTCTTTTCTAGCTTAATACTTTCAATATCTAAGCCCTAAGTCTATGGAGACTGTGGTTCTGAAGTGATTTTACACTAACCCTATTCTTAGCAGGCCCATTTGAGTTATTTATTGTAATTTATTACACAAACAACGATGTTGATCCTTATAGAGATTAGCAAACAGGCGGTTAGGAATTGCACAATTTTTGATTTTATTTTCTACTATGACTACGTTAGCAACAAATTTCTAAGGATATGGAACCTGATGTCTAGAAAAGCCTCCACAAAGACCATATCATTAGCAGCTGTAAACTTGTTTTTTTTTCTAGCTTAATACATCAATATCTAAGCCCTAAGTCTATGGAAAATGTGGTTCAGAAGTGATTTTACACTAACCCTATTCTTAGCAGGCCCATTTGAGATATTTATTGTAATTTATTACACAAACAATGATGATGATCCCTATAGACATTAGTAAACAGGCGGTTAGGAATTGCACAATTTTTGATTTTATTTTCTACTATGACTACGTTAGCAACAAATTTCTAAGGATATGGAACCTGAAGTCTAGAAAAGTCTCCACAAAGACCATATCATTAGCAGCTGTAAACTTGTTTTTTTTTCTAGCTTAATACTTGAATATCTAAGCCCTATGTCTATGGAGACTGTGGTTCTGAAGTGATTTTACACTAACCCTATTCTTAGCAGGCTCATTTGAGTTCTTTATTTTAATTTGATACACAAACAACGATGTTGATCCCTATAGAGATTAGCAAATAGGCAGTTGGGAATTGCGCAATTTTTACACAAAGTTGATTTTATTTTCTATTATGACTACGTTTTTACACAGAGGTGAATATTTTGCATTATGACTATGTCATGAACGAAATTATAAGGATACGGAACAGGATGTTTAGAAAAGCCTCCACAAAGACCATATCATTAGCAGCTGTAAACATATTTTTTTCTAGCTTAATACATCAATATCTAAGCCCTAAGTCTATGGAAAATGTGGCTCGATAGTGCATTTACAGTAACCATACTCTTAGCAGGCTCATTTGAGTTATTTATTGTAATTTGATACACAAACAACGATGATGATCCCTATAGACATTAGCAAAGAGGCAGTTAGGAATTGCGCAATTTTTACACAGTGGTGAATATTTTGCATTATGACTATGCCAGGAACGAAATTATAAGGATACGGAACAGATGTTAGAAAAGCCTCCACAAAGACCATATCATTAGCAGCTGTAAACTATTTTTTTCTAGCTTAATACTTCAATATCTAAGCCCTAAGTCTATGGAGACTGTGGTTCTCAAGCGATTTTACACTAACCCTATTCTTAGCAGGCTCATTTGAGTTATTTATTGTAATTTATTACACAAACAACGATGTTGATCCCTATAGACATTAGCAAACAGGCAGTTAGCAATTGCACAATTTTTACACAAAGTTGATTTTATTTTCTATTATGACTACGTCAGCAACAAATTTCTAAGCATATGGAACCTGATGTCTAGAAAAGCCTCCACAAAGACCATATCATTGCAGCTGTAAACTTGTTTTTTTTTTCTAGCTTAATACTTCAATATCTAAGCCCTAAGTCTATGGAGACTGTGGTTCTGAAGTGATTTTACACTAACCCTATTCTTAGCAGTCTCATTTGAGTTATTTATTTAATTTGATACACAAACAACGATGTTGATCCCTATAGAGATTAGCAAATAGGCAGTTGTGAATTGCGCAATTTTTACACAAAGTTGATTTTATTTTCTATTATGACTACGTTTTACACAGAGGTGAATATTTTGCATTATGACTATGTCATGAACGAAATTATAAGGATACGGAACAGGATGTTTAGAAAAGCCTCCACAAAGACCATATCATTAGCAGCTGTAAACATATTTTTTTCTAGCTTAATACATCAATATCTAAGCCCTAAGTCTATGGAAAATGTGGCTCGATAGTGCATTTACAGTAACCATACTCTTAGCAGGCTCATTTGAGTTATTTATTGTAATTTGATACACAAACAACGATGATGATCCCTATAGACATTAGCAAAGAGGCAGTTAGGAATTGCGCAATTTTTACACAGTGGTGAATATTTTGCATTATGACTATGTCAGGAACGAAATTATAAGGATACGGAACAAGATGTTTAGAAAAGCCTCCACAAAGACCATATCATTAGCAGCTGTAAACATATTTTTTTCTAGCTTAATACTTCAATATCAAGCCCTAAGTCTATGGAGACTGTGGTTCTCAAGCGATTTTACACTAACCCTATTCTTAGCAGGCTCATTTGAGTTATTTATTTTAATTTGATACACAAACAACGATGTTGATCCCTATAGACATTAGAAAACAGGCAATTAGCAATTGCGCAATTTTTACACAAAGTTGATTTTATTTTCTATTATGACAACGTCAGCAACAAATTTCTAAGGATATGGTACTTGATGTCTAGGAAAGCCTCCACAAAGACCATATCATTAGCAGCTGTAAACTTGTTTTTTTCTAGCTTAATACATCAATATCTAAGCTATAAGTCTATGGAAACTGTGGCTCGATAGTGCTTTTACACTAACCCTATTCTTAGCAGGCCCATTTAAGTTATTTATTGTAATTTATTACACAAACAATGATGATGACCCCTATAGACATTAGCAAACAGGCAGTTAGCAATTGCACAATTTTTACACAAAGTTGATTTTATTTTCTATTATGACAACGTCAGCAACAAATTTCTAAGGATATGGTACTTGATGTCTAGAAAAGCCTCCACAAAGACCATATCATTAGCAGCTGTAAACTTGTTTTTTTCTAGCTTAATACATCAATATCTAAGCCCTAAGTCTATGGAAAATGTGGTTCAGAAGTGATTTTACACTAACCCTATTCTTAGCAGGCCCATTTGAGTTATTTATTTTAATTTGATACACAAACAATGATGATGATCCCTATAGACATTAGCAAACAGCCAGTTAGCAATTGCACAATTTTTACACAAAGTTGATTTTATTTTCTATTATGACTACGTCAGCAACAAATTTCTAAGGATATGGAACCTGATGTCTAGAAAAGCCTCCACAAAGACCATATCATTAGCAGCTGTAAACTTGTTTTCTTTTCTAGCTTAATACTTCAATATCTAAGCCCTAAGTCTATGGAGACTGTGGTTCTGAAGTGATTTTACACTAACCCTATTCTTAGCAGGCCCATTTGAGTTATTTATTGTAATTTATTACACAAACAACGATGTTGATCCTTATAGAGATTAGCAAACAGGCGGTTAGGAATTGCACAATTTTTGATTTTATTTTCTACTATGACTACGTTAGCAACAAATTTCTAAGGATATGGAACCTGAAGTCTAGAAAAGTCTCCACAAAGACCATATCATTAGCAGCTGTAAACTTGTTTTTTTTTCTAGCTTAATACATCAATATCTAAGCCCTAAGTCTATGGAAAATGTGGTTCAGAAGTGATTTTACACTAACCCTATTCTTAGCAGGCCCATTTGAGATATTTATTGTAATTTATTACACAAACAATGATGATGATCCCTATAGACATTAGTAAACAGGCGGTTAGGAATTGCACAATTTTTGATTTTATTTTCTACTATGACTACGTTAGCAACAAATTTCTAAGGATATGGAACCTGAAGTCTAGAAAAGTCTCCACAAAGACCATATCATTAGCAGCTGTAAACTTGTTTTTTTTTCTAGCTTAATACTTGAATATCTAAGCCCTAAGTCTATGGAGACTGTGGTTCTCAAGCGATTTTACACTAACCCTATTCTTAGCAGGCTCATTTGAGTTATTTATTTTAATTTGATACACAAACAACGATGTTGATCCCTATAGACATTAGAAAACAGGCAATTAGCAATTGCGCAATTTTTACACAAAGTTGATTTTATTTTCTATTATGACAACGTCAGCAACAAATTTCTAAGGATATGGTACTTGATGTTTAGAAAAGCCTCCACAAAGACCATATCATTAGCAGCTGTAAACATATTTTTTTCTAGCTTAATACATCAATATCTAAGCCCTAAGTCTATGGAAAATGTGGCTCGATAGTGCATTTACAGTAACCATACTCTTAGCAGGCTCATTTGAGTTATTTATTGTAATTTGATACACAAACAACGATGATGATCCCTATAGACATTAGCAAAGAGGCAGTTAGGAATTGCGCAATTTTTACACAGTGGTGAATATTTTGCATTATGACTATGTCAGGAACGAAATTATAAGGATACGGAACAAGATGTTTAGAAAAGCCTCCACAAAGACCATATCATTAGCAGCTATAAACTTGTTTTTTTTCTAGCTTAATACTTCAATATCTAAGCCCTAAGTCTATGGAGACTGTGGTTCTCAAGCGATTTTACACTAACCCTATTCTTAGCAGGCTCATTTGAGTTATTTATTTTAATTTGATACACAAACAACGATGTTGATCCCTATAGACATTAGAAAACAGGCAATTAGCAATTGCACAATTTTTACACAAAGTTGATTTTATTTTCTATTATGACGTCAGCAACAAATTTCTAAGGATATGGTACTTGATGTCTAGAAAAGCCTCCACAAAGACCATATCATTAGCAGCTGTAAACTTGTTTTTTTCTAGCTTAATACATCAATATCTAAGCTATAAGTCTATGGAAACTGTGGCTCGATAGTGCTTTTACACTAACCCTATTCTTAGCAGGCCCATTTAAGTTATTTATTGTAATTTATTACACAAACAACGATGTTGATCCCTATAGACATTAGCAAACAGGCAGTTAGCAATTGCACAATTTTTACACAAAGTTGATTTTATTTTCTATTATGACTACGTCAGCAACAAATTTCTAAGCATATGGAACCTGATGTCTAGAAAAGCCTCCACAAAGACCATATCATTTGCAGCTGTAAACTTGTTTTTTTTTTTCTAGCTTAATACTTCAATATCTAAGCCCTAAGTCTATGGAGACTGTGGTTCTGAAGTGATTTTACACTAACCCTATTCTTAGCAGTCTCATTTGAGTTATTTAATTTAATTTGATACACAAACAACGATGTTGATCCCTATAGAGATTAGCAAATAGGCAGTTGTGAATTGCGCAATTTTTACACAAAGTTGATTTTATTTTCTATTATGACTACGTTTTTACACAGAGGTGAATATTTTGCATTATGACTATGTCATGAACGAAATTATAAGGATACGGAACAGGATGTTTAGAAAAGCCTCCACAAAGACCATATCATTAGCAGCTGTAAACTATTTTTTTTCTAGCTTAATACATCAATATCTAAGCCCTAAGTCTATGGAAAATGTGGCTCGAAGTGCATTTACAGTAACCATACTCTTAGCAGGCTCATTTGAGTTATTTATTGTAATTTGATACACAAACAACGATGATGATCCCTATAGACATTAGCAAAGAGGCAGTTAGGAATTGCGCAATTTTTACACAGTGGTGAATATTTTGCATTATGACTATGTCAGGAACGAAATTATAAGGATACGGAACAAGATGTTTAGAAAAGCCTCCACAAAGACCATATCATTAGCAGCTGTAAACATATTTTTTTCTAGCTTAATACTTCAATATCCAAGCCCTAAGTCTATGGAGACTGTGGTTCTCAAGCGATTTTACACTAACCCTATTCTTAGCAGGCTCATTTGAGTTATTTATTTTAATTTGATACACAAACAACGATGTTGATCCCTATAGACATTAGAAAACAGGCAATTAGCAATTGCGCAATTTTTACACAAAGTTGATTTTATTTTCTATTATGACAACGTCAGCAACAAATTTCTAAGGATATGGTACTTGATGTCTAGGAAAGCCTCCACAAAGACCATATCATTAGCAGCTGTAAACTTGTTTTTTTCTAGCTTAATACATCAATATCTAAGCTATAAGTCTATGGAAACTGTGGCTCGATAGTGCTTTTACACTAACCCTATTCTTAGCAGGCCCATTTAAGTTATTTATTGTAATTTATTACACAAACAATGATGATGACCCCTATAGACATTAGCAAACAGGCAGTTAGCAATTGCACAATTTTTACACAAAGTTGATTTTATTTTCTATTATGACAACGTCAGCAACAAATTTCTAAGGATATGGTACTTGATGTCTAGAAAAGCCTCCACAAAGACCATATCATTAGCAGCTGTAAACTTGTTTTTTTCTAGCTTAATACATCAATATCTAAGCCCTAAGTCTATGGAAAATGTGGTTCAGAAGTGATTTTACACTAACCCTATTCTTAGCAGGCCCATTTGAGTTATTTATTTTAATTTGATACACAAACAATGATGATGATCCCTATAGACATTAGCAAACAGCCAGTTAGCAATTGCACAATTTTTACACAAAGTTGATTTTATTTTCTATTATGACTACGTCAGCAACAAATTTCTAAGGATATGGAACCTGATGTCTAGAAAAGCCTCCACAAAGACCATATCATTAGCAGCTGTAAACTTGTTTTCTTTTCTAGCTTAATACTTCAATATCTAAGCCCTAAGTCTATGGAGACTGTGGTTCTGAAGTGATTTTACACTAACCCTATTCTTAGCAGGCCCATTTGAGTTATTTATTGTAATTTATTACACAAACAACGATGTTGATCCTTATAGAGATTAGCAAACAGGCGGTTAGGAATTGCACAAGTTTTGATTTTATTTTCTACTATGACTACGTTAGCAACAAATTTCTAAGGATATGGAACCTGAAGTCTAGAAAAGTCTCCACAAAGACCATATCATTAGCAGCTGTAAACTTGTTTTTTTTTCTAGCTTAATACATCAATATCTAAGCCCTAAGTCTATGGAAAATGTGGTTCAGAAGTGATTTTACACTAACCCTATTCTTAGCAGGCCCATTTGAGATATTTATTGTAATTTATTACACAAACAACGATGATGATCCCTATAGACATTAGCAAAGAGGCAGTTAGGAATTGCGCAATTTTTACACAGTGGTGAATATTTTGCATTATGACTATGTCAGGAACGAAATTATAAGGATACGGAACAAGATGTTTAGAAAAGCCTCCACAAAGACCATATCATTAGCAGCTGTAAACATATTTTTTTCTAGCTTAATACTTCAATATCCAAGCCCTAAGTCTATGGAGACTGTGGTTCTCAAGCGATTTTACACTAACCCTATTCTTAGCAGGCTCATTTGAGTTATTTATTTTAATTTGATACACAAACAACGATGTTGATCCCTATAGACATTAGAAAACAGGCAATTAGCAATTGCGCAATTTTTACACAAAGTTGATTTTATTTTCTATTATGACAACGTCAGCAACAAATTTCTAAGGATATGGTACTTGATGTCTAGGAAAGCCTCCACAAAGACCATATCATTAGCAGCTGTAAACTTGTTTTTTTCTAGCTTAATACATCAATATCTAAGCTATAAGTCTATGGAAACTGTGGCTCGATAGTGCTTTTACACTAACCCTATTCTTAGCAGGCCCATTTAAGTTATTTATTGTAATTTATTACACAAACAATGATGATGACCCTATAGACATTAGCAAACAGGCAGTTAGCAATTGCACAATTTTTACACAAAGTTGATTTTATTTTCTATTATGACAACGTCAGCAACAAATTTCTAAGGATATGGTACTTGATGTCTAGAAAAGCCTCCACAAAGACCATATCATTAGCAGCTGTAAACTTGTTTTTTTCTAGCTTAATACATCAATATCTAAGCCCTAAGTCTATGGAAAATGTGGTTCAGAAGTGATTTTACACTAACCCTATTCTTAGCAGGCCCATTTGAGTTATTTATTTTAATTTGATACACAAACAATGATGATGATCCCTATAGACATTAGCAAACAGCCAGTTAGCAATTGCACAATTTTTACACAAAGTTGATTTTATTTTCTATTATGACTACGTCAGCAACAAATTTCTAAGGATATGGAACCTGATGTCTAGAAAAGCCTCCACAAAGACCATATCATTAGCAGCTGTAAACTTGTTTTCTTTTCTAGCTTAATACTTCAATATCTAAGCCCTAAGTCTATGGAGACTGTGGTTCTGAAGTGATTTTACACTAACCCTATTCTTAGCAGGCCCATTTGAGTTATTTATTGTAATTTATTACACAAACAACGATGTTGATCCTTATAGAGATTAGCAAACAGGCGGTTAGGAATTGCACAATTTTTGATTTTATTTTCTACTATGACTACGTTAGCAACAAATTTCTAAGGATATGGAACCTGAAGTCTAGAAAAGTCTCCACAAAGACCATATCATTAGCAGCTGTAAACTTGTTTTTTTTTCTAGCTTAATACATCAATATCTAAGCCCTAAGTCTATGGAAAATGTGGTTCAGAAGTGATTTTACACTAACCCTATTCTTAGCAGGCCCATTTGAGATATTTATTGTAATTTATTACACAAACAATGATGATGATCCCTATAGACATTAGTAAACAGGCGGTTAGGAATTGCACAATTTTTGATTTTATTTTCTACTATGACTACGTTAGCAACAAATTTCTAAGGATATGGAACCTGAAGTCTAGAAAAGTCTCCACAAAGACCATATCATTAGCAGCTGTAAACTTGTTTTTTTTTCTAGCTTAATACTTGAATATCTAAGCCCTAAGTCTATGGAGACTGTGGTTCTCAAGCGATTTTACACTAACCCTATTCTTAGCAGGCTCATTTGAGTTATTTATTTTAATTTGATACACAAACAACGATGTTGATCCCTATAGACATTAGAAAACAGGCAATTAGCAATTGCGCAATTTTTACACAAAGTTGATTTTATTTTCTATTATGACAACGTCAGCAACAAATTTCTAAGGATATGGTACTTGATGTTTAGAAAAGCCTCCACAAAGACCATATCATTAGCAGCTGTAAACATATTTTTTTTCTAGCTTAATACATCAATATCTAAGCCCTAAGTCTATGGAAAATGTGGCTCGATAGTGCATTTACAGTAACCATACTCTTAGCAGGCTCATTTGAGTTATTTATTGTAATTTGATACACAAACAACGATGATGATCCCTATAGACATTAGCAAAGAGGCAGTTAGGAATTGCGCAATTTTTACACAGTGGTGAATATTTTGCATTATGACTATGTCAGGAACGAAATTATAAGGATACGGAACAAGATGTTTAGAAAAGCCTCCACAAAGACCATATCATTAGCAGCTATAAACTTGTTTTTTTTCTAGCTTAATACTTCAATATCTAAGCCCTAAGTCTATGGAGACTGTGGTTCTCAAGCGATTTTACACTAACCCTATTCTTAGCAGGCTCATTTGAGTTATTTATTTTAATTTGATACACAAACAACGATGTTGATCCCTATAGACATTAGAAACAGGCAATTAGCAATTGCACAATTTTTACACAAAGTTGATTTTATTTTCTATTATGACGTCAGCAACAAATTTCTAAGGATATGGTACTTGATGTCTAGAAAAGCCTCCACAAAGACCATATCATTAGCAGCTGTAAACTTGTTTTTTTCTAGCTTAATACATCAATATCTAAGCCTTAAGTCTATGGAAAATGTGGTTCAGAAGTGATTTTACACTAACCCTATTCTTAGCAGGCCCATTTGAGTTATTTATTTTAATTTGATACACAAACAATGATGATGATCCCTATAGACATTAGCAAACAGCCAGTTAGCAATTGCACAATTTTTACACAAAGTTGATTTTATTTTCTATTATGACTACGTCAGCAACAAATTTCTAAGGATATGGAACCTGATGTCTAGAAAAGCCTCCACAAAGACCATATCATTAGCAGCTGTAAACTTGTTTTTTTTCTAGCTTAATACTTTCAATATCTAAGCCCTAAGTCTATGGAGACTGTGGTTCTGAAGTGATTTTACACTAACCCTATTCTTAGCAGGCCCATTTGAGTTATTTATTGTAATTTATTACACAAACAACGATGTTGATCCTTATAGAGATTAGCAAACAGGCAATTAGCAATTGCGCAATTTTTACACAAAGTTGATTTTATTTTCTATTATGACAACGTCAGCAACAAATTTCTAAGGATATGGTACTTGATGTTTAGAAAAGCCTCCACAAAGACCATATCATTAGCAGCTGTAAACATATTTTTTTCTAGCTTAATACATCAATATCTAAGCCCTAAGTCTATGGAAAATGTGGCTCGATAGTGCATTTACAGTAACCATACTCTTAGCAGGCTCATTTGAGTTATTTATTGTAATTTGATACACAAACAACGATGATGATCCCTATAGACATTAGCAAAGAGGCAGTTAGGAATTGCGCAATTTTTACACAGTGGTGAATATTTTGCATTATGACTATGTCAGGAACGAAATTATAAGGATACGGAACAAGATGTTTAGAAAAGCCTCCACAAAGACCATATCATTAGCAGCTATAAACTTGTTTTTTTTCTAGCTTAATACTTCAATATCTAAGCCCTAAGTCTATGGAGACTGTGGTTCTCAAGCGATTTTACACTAACCCTATTCTTAGCAGGCTCATTTGAGTTATTTATTTTAATTTGATACACAAACAACGATGTTGATCCCTATAGACATTAGAAAACAGGCAATTAGCAATTGCACAATTTTTACACAAAGTTGATTTTATTTTCTATTATGACAACGTCAGCAACAAATTTCTAAGGATATGGTACTTGATGTCTAGAAAAGCCTCCACAAAGACCATATCATTAGCAGCTGTAAACTTGTTTTTTTCTAGCTTAATACATCAATATCTAAGCCCTAAGTCTATGGAAAATGTGGTTCAGAAGTGATTTTACACTAACCCTATTCTTAGCAGGCCCATTTGAGTTATTTATTGTAATTTAATACACAAACAACGATGTTGATCCTTATAGAGATTAGCAAACAGGCGGTTAGGAATTGCACAATTTTTGATTTTATTTTCTACTATGACTACGTTAGCAACAAATTTCTAAGGATATGGAACCTGAAGTCTAGAAAAGTCTCCACAAAGACCATATCATTAGCAGCTGTAAACTTGTTTTTTTTTCTAGCTTAATACATCAATATCTAAGCCCTAAGTCTATGGAAAATGTGGTTCAGAAGTGATTTTACACTAACCCTATTCTTAGCAGGCCCATTTGAGATATTTATTGTAATTTATTACACAAACAATGATGATGATCCCTATAGACATTAGTAAACAGGCGGTTAGGAATTGCACAATTTTTGATTTTATTTTCTACTATGACTACGTTAGCAACAAATTTCTAAGGATATGGAACCTGAAGTCTAGAAAAGTCTCCACAAAGACCATATCATTAGCAGCTGTAAACTTGTTTTTTTTCTAGCTTAATACTTGAATATCTAAGCCCTATGTCTATGGAGACTGTGGTTCTGAAGTGATTTTACACTAACCCTATTCTTAGCAGGCTCATTTGAGTTCTTTATTTTAATTTGATACACAAACAACGAAGTTGATCCCTATAGAGATTAGCAAATAGGCAGTTGGGAATTGCGCAATTTTTACACAAAGTTGATTTTATTTTCTATTATGACTACGTTTTTACACAGAGGTGAATATTTTGCATTATGACTATGTCATGAACGAAATTATAAGGATACGGAACAGGATGTTTAGAAAAGCCTCCACAAAGACCATATCATTAGCAGCTGTAAACTTGTTTTCTTTTCTAGCTTAATACTTTCAATATCTAAGCCCTAAGTCTATGGAGACTGTGGTTCTGAAGTGATTTTACACTAACCCTATTCTTAGCAGGCCCATTTGAGTTATTTATTGTAATTTATTACACAAACAACGATGTTGATCCTTATAGAGATTAGCAAACAGGCGGTTAGGAATTGCACAATTTTTGATTTTATTTTCTACTATGACTACGTTAGCAACAAATTTCTAAGGATATGGAACCTGAAGTCTAGAAAAGTCTCCACAAAGACCATATCATTAGCAGCTGTAAACTTGTTTTTTTTTCTAGCTTAATACATCAATATCTAAGCCCTAAGTCTATGGAAAATGTGGTTCAGAAGTGATTTTACACTAACCCTATTCTTAGCAGGCCCATTTGAGATATTTATTGTAATTTATTACACAAACAATGATGATGATCCCTATAGACATTAGTAAACAGGCGGTTAGGAATTGCACAATTTTTGATTTTATTTTCTACTATGACTACGTTAGCAACAAATTTCTAAGGATATGGAACCTGAAGTCTAGAAAAGTCTCCACAAAGACCATATCATTAGCAGCTGTAAACTTGTTTTTTTCTAGCTTAATACATCAATATCTAAGCTATAAGTCTATGGAAACTGTGGCTCGATAGTGCTTTTACACTAACCCTATTCTTAGCAGGCCCATTTAAGTTATTTATTGTAATTTATTACACAAACAATGATGATGACCCCTATAGACATTAGCAAACAGGCAATTAGCAATTGCGCAATTTTTACACAAAGTTGATTTTATTTTCTATTATGACAACGTCAGCAACAAATTTCTAAGGATATGGTACTTGATGTCTAGAAAAGCCTCCACAAAGACCATATCATTAGCAGCTGTAAACTTGTTTTTTTCTAGCTTAATACTTGAATACCTAAGCCCTATGTCTATGGAGACTGTGGTTCTGAAGTGATTTTACACTAACCCTATTCTTAGCAGGCTCATTTGAGTTCTTTATTTTAATTTGATACACAAACAACGATGTTGATCCCTATAGAGATTAGCAAATAGGCAGTTGGGAATTGCGCAATTTTTACACAAAGTTGATTTTATTTTCTATTATGACTACGTTTTTACACAGAGGTGAATATTTTGCATTATGACTATGTCATGAACGAAATTATAAGGATACGGAACAGGATGTTTAGAAAAGCCTCCACAAAGACCATATCATTAGCAGCTGTAAACATATTTTTTTCTAGCTTAATACATCAATATCTAAGCCCTAAGTCTATGGAAAATGTGGTTCTCAAGCGATTTTACACTAACCCTATTCTTAGCAGGCTCATTTGAGTTATTTATTTTAATTTGATACACAAACAACGATGTTGATCCCTATAGACATTAGAAAATAGGCAATTAGCAATTGCGCAATTTTTACACAAAGTTGATTTTATTTTCTATTATGACAACGTCAGCAACAAATTTCTAAGGATATGGTACTTGATGTCTAGAAAAGCCTCCACAAAGACCATATCATTAGCAGCTGTAAACTTGTTTTTTTCTAGCTTAATACATCAATATCTAAGCTATAAGTCTATGGAAACTGTGGCTCGATAGTGCTTTTACACTAACCCTATTCTTAGCAGGCCCATTTAAGTTATTTATTGTAATTTATTACACAAACAATGATGATGACCCCTATAGACATTAGCAAACAGGCAGTTAGCAATTGCACAATTTTTACACAAAGTTGATTTTATTTTCTATTATGACAACGTCAGCAACAAATTTCTAAGGATATGGTACTTGATGTCTAGAAAAGCCTCCACAAAGACCATATCATTAGCAGCTGTAAACTTGTTTTTTTCTAGCTTAATACATCAATATCTAAGCCCTAAGTCTATGGAAAATGTGGTTCAGAAGTGATTTTACACTAACCCTATTCTTAGCAGGCCCATTTGAGTTATTTATTTTAATTTGATACACAAACAATGATGATGATCCCTATAGACATTAGCAAACAGCCAGTTAGCAATTGCACAATTTTTACACAAAGTTGATTTTATTTTCTATTATGACTACGTCAGCAACAAATTTCTAAGGATATGGAACCTGATGTCTAGAAAAGCCTCCACAAAGACCATATCATTAGCAGCTGTAAACTTGTTTTTTTTTCTAGCTTAATACATCAATATCTAAGCCCTAAGTCTATGGAAAATGTGGTTCAGAAGTGATTTTACACTAACCCTATTCTTAGCAGGCCCATTTGAGATATTTATTGTAATTTATTACACAAACAATGATGATGATCCCTATAGACATTAGTAAACAGGCGGTTAGGAATTGCACAATTTTTGATTTTATTTTCTACTATGACTACGTTAGCAACAAATTTCTAAGGATATGGAACCTGAAGTCTAGAAAAGTCTCCACAAAGACCATATCATTAGCAGCTGTAAACTTGTTTTTTTTTCTAGCTTAATACTTGAATATCTAAGCCCTATGTCTATGGAGACTGTGGTTCTGAAGTGATTTTACACTAACCCTATTCTTAGCAGGCTCATTTGAGTTCTTTATTTTAATTTGATACACAAACAACGATGTTGATCCCTATAGAGATTAGCAAATAGGCAGTTGGGAATTGCGCAATTTTTACACAAAGTTGATTTTATTTTCTATTATGACTACGTTTTTACACAGAGGTGAATATTTTGCATTATGACTATGTCATGAACGAAATTATAAGGATACGGAACAGGATGTTTAGAAAAGCCTCCACAAAGACCATATCATTAGCAGCTGTAAACTTGTTTTTTTTTCTAGCTTAATACATCAATATCTAAGCCCTAAGTCTATGGAAAATGTGGTTCTCAAGCGATTTTACACTAACCCTATTCTTAGCAGGCTCATTTGAGTTATTTATTTTAATTTGATACACAAACAACGATGTTGATCCCTATAGACATTAGAAAATAGGCAATTAGCAATTGCGCAATTTTTACACAAAGTTGATTTTATTTTCTATTATGACAACGTCAGCAACAAATTTCTAAGGATATGGTACTTGATGTCTAGAAAAGCCTCCACAAAGACCATATCATTAGCAGCTGTAAACTTGTTTTTTTCTAGCTTAATACATCAATATCTAAGCTATAAGTCTATGGAAACTGTGGCTCGATAGTGCTTTTACACTAACCCTATTCTTAGCAGGCCCATTTAAGTTATTTATTGTAATTTATTACACAAACAATGATGATGACCCCTATAGACATTAGCAAACAGGCAGTTAGCAATTGCACAATTTTTACACAAAGTTGATTTTATTTTCTATTATGACAACGTCAGCAACAAATTTCTAAGGATATGGTACTTGATGTCTAGAAAAGTCTCCACAAAGACCATATCATTAGCAGCTGTAAACTTGTTTTTTTTCTAGCTTAATACTTGAATATCTAAGCCCTATGTCTATGGAGACTGTGGTTCTGAAGTGATTTTACACTAACCCTATTCTTAGCAGGCTCATTTGAGTTCTTTATTTTAATTTGATACACAAACAACGATGTTGATCCCTATAGAGATTAGCAAATAGGCAGTTGGGAATTGCGCAATTTTTACACAAAGTTGATTTTATTTTCTATTATGACTACGTTTTTACACAGAGGTGAATATTTTGCATTATGACTATGTCATGAACGAAATTATAAGGATACGGAACAGGATGTTTAGAAAAGCCTCCACAAAGACCATATCATTAGCAGCTGTAAACTTGTTTTCTTTTCTAGCTTAATACTTTCAATATCTAAGCCCTAAGTCTATGGAGACTGTGGTTCTGAAGTGATTTTACACTAACCCTATTCTTAGCAGGCCCATTTGAGTTATTTATTGTAATTTATTACACAAACAACGATGTTGATCCTTATAGAGATTAGCAAACAGGCGGTTAGGAATTGCACAATTTTTGATTTTATTTTCTACTATGACTACGTTAGCAACAAATTTCTAAGGATATGGAACCTGAAGTCTAGAAAAGTCTCCACAAAGACCATATCATTAGCAGCTGTAAACTTGTTTTTTTTTCTAGCTTAATACATCAATATCTAAGCCCTAAGTCTATGGAAAATGTGGTTTAGAAGTGATTTTACACTAACCCTATTCTTAGCAGGCCCATTTGAGATATTTATTGTAATTTATTACACAAACAATGATGATGATCCCTATAGACATTAGTAAACAGGCGGTTAGGAATTGCACAATTTTTGATTTTATTTTCTACTATGACTACGTTAGCAACAAATTTCTAAGGATATGGAACCTGAAGTCTAGAAAAGTCTCCACAAAGACCATATCATTAGCAGCTGTAAACTTGTTTTTTTTCTAGCTTAATACTTGAATATCTAAGCCCTATGTCTATGGAGACTGTGGTTCTGAAGTGATTTTACACTAACCCTATTCTTAGCAGGCTCATTTGAGTTCTTTATTTTAATTTGATACACAAACAACGATGTTGATCCCTATAGAGATTAGCAAATAGGCAGTTGGGAATTGCGCAATTTTTACACAAAGTTGATTTTATTTTCTATTATGACTACGTTTTTACACAGAGGTGAATATTTTGCATTATGACTATGTCATGAACGAAATTATAAGGATACGGAACAGGATGTTTAGAAAAGCCTCCACAAAGACCATATCATTAGCAGCTGTAAACTTGTTTTCTTTTCTAGCTTAATACTTTCAATATCTAAGCCCTAAGTCTATGGAGACTGTGGTTCTGAAGTGATTTTACACTAACCCTATTCTTAGCAGGCCCATTTGAGTTATTTATTGTAATTTATTACACAAACAACGATGTTGATCCTTATAGACATTAGTAAACAGGCGGTTAGGAATTGCACAATTTTTGATTTTATTTTCTACTATGACTACGTTAGCAACAAATTTCTAAGGATATGGAACCTGAAGTCTAGAAAAGTCTCCACAAAGACCATATCATTAGCAGCTGTAAACTTGTTTTTTTTTCTAGCTTAATACTTGAATATCTAAGCCCTATGTCTATGGAGACTGTGGTTCTGAAGTGATTTTACACTAACCCTATTCTTAGCAGGCTCATTTGAGTTCTTTATTTTAATTTGATACACAAACAACGATGTTGATCCCTATAGAGATTAGCAAATAGGCAGTTGGGAATTGCGCAATTTTTACACAAAGTTGATTTTATTTTCTATTATGACTACGTTTTTACACAGAGGTGAATATTTTGCATTATGACTATGTCATGAACGAAATTATAAGGATACGGAACAGGATGTTTAGAAAAGCCTCCACAAAGACCATATCATTAGCAGCTGTAAACTTGTTTTCTTTTCTAGCTTAATACTTTCAATATCTAAGCCCTAAGTCTATGGAGACTGTGGTTCTGAAGTGATTTTACACTAACCCTATTCTTAGCAGGCCCATTTGAGTTATTTATTGTAATTTATTACACAAACAACGATGTTGATCCTTATAGAGATTAGCAAACAGGCGGTTAGGAATTGCACAATTTTTGATTTTATTTTCTACTATGACTACGTTAGCAACAAATTTCTAAGGATATGGAACCTGAAGTCTAGAAAAGTCTCCACAAAGACCATATCATTAGCAGCTGTAAACTTGTTTTTTTTTCTAGCTTAATACATCAATATCTAAGCCCTAAGTCTATGGAAAATGTGGTTCAGAAGTGATTTTACACTAACCCTATTCTTAGCAGGCCCATTTGAGATATTTATTGTAATTTATTACACAAACAATGATGATGATCCCTATAGACATTAGTAAACAGGCGGTTAGGAATTGCACAATTTTTGATTTTATTTTCTACTATGACTACGTTAGCAACAAATTTCTAAGGATATGGAACCTGAAGTCTAGAAAAGTCTCCACAAAGACCATATCATTAGCAGCTGTAAACTTGTTTTTTTTTCTAGCTTAATACTTGAATATCTAAGCCCTATGTCTATGGAGACTGTGGTTCTGAAGTGATTTTACACTAACCCTATTCTTAGCAGGCTCATTTGAGTTCTTTATTTTAATTTGATACACAAACAACGATGTTGATCCCTATAGAGATTAGCAAATAGGCAGTTGGGAATTGCGCAATTTTTACACAAAGTTGATTTTATTTTCTATTATGACTACGTTTTTACACAGAGGTGAATATTTTGCATTATGACTATGTCATGAACGAAATTATAAGGATACGGAACAGGATGTTTAGAAAAGCCTCCACAAAGACCATATCATTAGCAGCTGTAAACTTGTTTTCTTTTCTAGCTTAATACTTTCAATATCTAAGCCCTAAGTCTATGGAGACTGTGGTTCTGAAGTGATTTTACACTAACCCTATTCTTAGCAGGCCCATTTGAGTTATTTATTGTAATTTATTACACAAACAACGATGTTGATCCTTATAGACATTAGTAAACAGGCGGTTAGGAATTGCACAATTTTTGATTTTATTTTCTACTATGACTACGTTAGCAACAAATTTCTAAGGATATGGAACCTGAAGTCTAGAAAAGTCTCCACAAAGACCATATCATTAGCAGCTGTAAACTTGTTTTTTTTTCTAGCTTAATACTTGAATATCTAAGCCCTATGTCTATGGAGACTGTGGTTCTGAAGTGATTTTACACTAACCCTATTCTTAGCAGGCTCATTTGAGTTCTTTATTTTAATTTGATACACAAACAACGATGTTGATCCCTATAGAGATTAGCAAATAGGCAGTTGGGAATTGCGCAATTTTTACACAAAGTTGATTTTATTTTCTATTATGACTACGTTTTTACACAGAGGTGAATATTTTGCATTATGACTATGTCATGAACGAAATTATAAGGATACGGAACAGGATGTTTAGAAAAGCCTCCACAAAGACCATATCATTAGCAGCTGTAAACTTGTTTTCTTTTCTAGCTTAATACTTTCAATATCTAAGCCCTAAGTCTATGGAGACTGTGGTTCTGAAGTGATTTTACACTAACCCTATTCTTAGCAGGCCCATTTGAGTTATTTATTGTAATTTATTACACAAACAACGATGTTGATCCTTATAGAGATTAGCAAACAGGCGGTTAGGAATTGCACAATTTTTGATTTTATTTTCTACTATGACTACGTTAGCAACAAATTTCTAAGGATATGGAACCTGAAGTCTAGAAAAGTCTCCACAAAGACCATATCATTAGCAGCTGTAAACTTGTTTTTTTTCTAGCTTAATACTTGAATATCTAAGCCCTAAGTCTATGGAAATGTGGTTTAGAAGTGATTTTACACTAACCCTATTCTTAGCAGGCCCATTTGAGATATTTATTGTAATTTATTACACAAACAATGATGATGATCCCTATAGACATTAGTAAACAGGCGGTTAGGAATTGCACAATTTTTGATTTTATTTTCTACTATGACTACGTTAGCAACAAATTTCTAAGGATATGGAACCTGAAGTCTAGAAAAGTCTCCACAAAGACCATATCATTAGCAGCTGTAAACTTGTTTTTTTTCTAGCTTAATACTTGAATATCTAAGCCCTATGTCTATGGAGACTGTGGTTCTGAAGTGATTTTACACTAACCCTATTCTTAGCAGGCTCATTTGAGTTCTTTATTTTAATTTGATACACAAACAACGATGTTGATCCCTATAGAGATTAGCAAATAGGCAGTTGGGAATTGCGCAATTTTTACACAAAGTTGATTTTATTTTCTATTATGACTTTTTACAGGTGAATTTTGCATTATGACTATGTCATGAACAAATTATAAGGATACGGAACAGATGTTTAGAAAAGCCTCCACAAAGACCATATCATTAGCAGCTGTAAACTTGTTTTTTTCTAGCTTAATACTTCAATATCTAAGCCCTAAGTCTATGGAGACTGTGGTTCTGAAGTGATTTTACACTAACCCTATTCTTAGCAGGCCCATTTGAGTTATTTATTGTAATTTATTACACAAACAACGATGTTGATCCTATAGACATTAGTAAACAGGCGGTTAGGAATTGCACAATTTTTGATTTTATTTTCTACTATGACTACGTTAGCAACAAATTTCTAAGGATATGGAACCTGAAGTCTAGAAAAGTCTCCACAAAGACCATATCATTAGCAGCTGTAAACTTGTTTTTTTTCTAGCTTAATACTTGAATATCTAAGCCCTATGTCTATGGAGACTGTGGTTCTGAAGTGATTTTACACTAACCCTATTCTTAGCAGGCTCATTTGAGTTCTTTATTTTAATTTGATACACAAACAACGATGTTGATCCCTATAGAGATTAGCAAATAGGCAGTTGGGAATTGCGCAATTTTTACACAAAGTTGATTTTATTTTCTATTATGACTACGTTTTTACACAGAGGTGAATATTTTGCATTATGACTATGTCATGAACGAAATTATAAGGATACGGAACAGGATGTTTAGAAAAGCCTCCACAAAGACCATATCATTAGCAGCTGTAAACTTGTTTTTTTTCTAGCTTAATACTTCAATATCTAAGCCCTAAGTCTATGGAGACTGTGGTTCTGAAGTGATTTTACACTAACCCTATTCTTAGCAGGCTCATTTGAGTTATTTATTGTAATTTATTACACAAACAACGATGTTGATCCTATAGAGATTAGCAAACAGGCGTTAGGAATTGCACAATTTTTTGATTTTATTTTCTACTATGACTACGTTAGCAACAAATTTCTAAGGATATGGAACCTGAAGTCTAGAAAAGTCTCCACAAAGACCATATCATTAGCAGCTGTAAACTTGTTTTTTTTTCTAGCTTAATACATCAATATCTAAGCCCTAAGTCTATGGAAAATGTGGTTCAGAAGTGATTTTACACTAACCCTATTCTTAGCAGGCCCATTTGAGATATTTATTGTAATTTATTACACAAACAATGATGATGATCCCTATAGACATTAGTAAACAGGCGGTTAGGAATTGCACAATTTTTGATTTTATTTTCTACTATGACTACGTTAGCAACAAATTTCTAAGGATATGGAACCTGAAGTCTAGAAAAGTCTCCACAAAGACCATATCATTAGCAGCTGTAAACTTGTTTTTTTTCTAGCTTAATACTTGAATATCTAAGCCCTATGTCTATGGAGACTGTGGTTCTGAAGTGATTTTACACTAACCCTATTCTTAGCAGGCTCATTTGAGTTCTTTATTTAATTTGATACACAAACAACGATGTTGATCCCTATAGAGATTAGCAAATAGGCAGTTGGGAATTGCGCAATTTTTACACAAAGTTGATTTTATTTTCTATTATGACTACGTTTTTACACAGAGGTGAATATTTTGCATTATGACTATGTCATGAACGAAATTATAAGGATACGGAACAGGATGTTTAGAAAAGCCTCCACAAAGACCATATCATTAGCAGCTGTAAACTTGTTTTTTTTTCTAGCTTAATACATCAATATCTAAGCCTAAGTCTATGGAAATGTGGTTCTCAAGCGATTTTACACTAACCCTATTCTTAGCAGGCTCATTTGAGTTATTTATTTTAATTTGATACACAAACAACGATGTTGATCCCTATAGACATTAGAAAATAGGCAATTAGCAATTGCGCAATTTTTACACAAAGTTGATTTTATTTTCTATTATGACAACGTCAGCAACAAATTTCTAAGGATATGGTACTTGATGTCTAGAAAAGCCTCCACAAAGACCATATCATTAGCAGCTGTAAACTTGTTTTTTTCTAGCTTAATACATCAATATCTAAGCTATAAGTCTATGGAAACTGTGGCTCGATAGTGCTTTTACACTAACCCTATTCTTAGCAGGCCCATTTAAGTTATTTATTGTAATTTATTACACAAACAATGATGATGACCCTATAGACATTAGCAAACAGGCAGTTAGCAATTGCACAATTTTTACACAAAGTTGATTTTATTTTCTATTATGACTACGTCAGCAACAAATTTCTAAGGATATGGAACCTGATGTCTAGAAAAGCCTCCACAAAGACCATATCATTAGCAGCTGTAAACTTGTTTTTTTCTAGCTTAATACATCAATATCTAAGCTATAAGTCTATGGAAACTGTGGCTCGATAGTGCTTTTACACTAACCCTATTCTTAGCAGGCCCATTTGAGTTATTTATTGTAATTTATTACACAAACAATGATGATGATCCCTATAGACATTAGCAAACAGGCAGTTAGCAATTGCACAATTTTTACACAAAGTTGATTTTATTTTCTATTATGACTACGTTAGCAACAAATTTCTAAGGATATGGAACTGATGTCTAGAAAAGCCTCCACAAAGACCATATCATTAGCAGCTGTAAACTTGTTTTTTTTCTAGCTTAATACATCAATATCTAAGCCCTAAGTCTATGGAAACTGTGGTTCGAAGTGATTTTACACTAACCCTATTCTTAGCAGGCCCATTTGAGTTATTTATTGTAATTTATTACACAAACAATGATGATGATCCCTATAGACATTAGCAAACAGGCAGTTAGAATTGCACAATTTTACACAGTTGATTTTATTTTCTATTATGACTACGTTAGCAACAAATTTCTAAGGATATGGAACCTGAATGTCTAGAAAAGCTCCACAAAGACCATATCATTAGCAGCTGTAAACTTGTTTTTTTTCTAGCTTAATACATCAATATCTAAGCCCTAAGTCTATGGAAATGTGGTTCGAAGTGATTTTACACTAACCCTATTCTTAGCAGGCCATTTGAGTTATTTATTTAATTTGATACACAAACAACGATGATGATCCCTATAGACATTAGCAAAAGGCAGTTAGCAATTGCGCAATTTTTACACAAAGTTGATTTTATTTTCTATTATGACTACGTCAGCAACAAATTTCTAAGGATATGGAACCTGATGTCTAGAAAAGCCTCCACAAAGACCATATCATTAGCAGCTGTAAACTTGTTTTTTTTCTAGCTTAATACTTCAATATCTAAGCCCTAAGTCTATGGAGACTGTGGTTCTGAAGTGATTTTACACTAACCCTATTCTTAGCAGGCCCATTTGAGTTATTTATTGTAATTTATTACACAAACAACGATGTTGATCCTATAGAGATTAGCAAACAGGCGTTAGGAATTGCACAATTTTTGATTTTATTTTCTATTATGACAACGTCAGCAACAAATTTCTAAGGATATGGAACATGATGTCTAGAAAAGCCTCCACAAAGACCATATCATTAGCAGCTGTAAACTTGTTTTTTTCTAGCTTAATACATCAATATCTAAGCCCTATGTCTATGGAAACTGTGGTTCGAAGTGATTTTACACTAACCCTATTCTTAGCAGGCTCATTTGAGTTCTTTATTTTAATTTGATACACAAACAACGATGTTGATCCCTATAGACATTAGCAAACAGGCAGTTAGCAATTGCACAATTTTTACACAAAGTTGATTTTATTTTCTATTATGACTACGTCAGCAACAAATTTCTAAGGATATGGAACCTGATGTCTAGAAAAGCCTCCACAAAGACCATATCATTAGCAGCTGTAAACTTTTTTTTTTCTAGCTTAATACATCAATATCTAAGCTATAAGTCTATGGAAACTGTGGCTCGATAGTGCTTTTACACTAACCCCATTCTTAGCAGGCCCATTTCAGTTATTTATTGTAATTTATTACACAAACAACGATGATGATCCCTATAGACATTAGCAAACAGGCAGTTAGCAATTGCGCAATTTTTACACAAAGTTGATTTTATTTTCTATTATGACTACGTTAGCAACAAATTTCTAAGGATATGGTACTTGATGTCTAGAAAAGCCTCCACAAAGACCATATCATTAGCAGCTGTAAACTTGTTTTTTTCTAGCTTAATACATCAATATCTAAGCTATAAGTCTATGGAAACTGTGGCTCGATAGTGCTTTTACACTAACCCTATTCTTAGCAGGCCCATTTAAGTTATTTATTGTAATTTATTACACAAACAATGATGATGACCCCTATAGACATTAGCAAACAGGCAGTTAGCAATTGCACAATTTTTACACAAGTTGATTTTATTTTCTATTATGACTACGTCAGCAACAAATTTCTAAGGATATGGAACCTGATGTCTAGAAAAGCCTCCACAAAGACCATATCATTAGCAGCTGTAAACTTGTTTTTTTCTAGCTTAATACATCAATATCTAAGCTATAGTCTATGGAAACTGTGGCTCGATAGTGCATTTACAGTAACCATATCTTAGCAGGCTCATTTGAGTTATTTATTGTAATTTGATACACAAACAACGATGATGATCCCTATAGACATTAGCAAAGAGGCAGTTAGGAATTGCGCAATTTTTACACAGTGGTGAATATTTTGCATTATAACTATGTCAGGAACGAAATTATAAGGATACGGAACAAGATGTTTAGAAAAGCCTCCACAAAGACCATATCATTAGCAGCTATAAACTTGTTTTTTTTCTAGCTTAATACTTCAATATCTAAGCCCTAAGTCTATGGAGACTGTGGTTCTCAAGCGATTTTACACTAACCCTATTCTTAGCAGGCTCATTTGAGTTATTTATTTTAATTTGATACACAAACAACGATGTTGATCCCTATAGACATTAGAAAACAGGCAATTAGCAATTGCGCAATTTTTACACAAAGTTGATTTTATTTTCTATTATGACAACGTCAGCAACAAATTTCTAAGGATATGGTACTTGAAGTCTAGAAAAGCCTCCACAAAGACCATATCATTAGCAGCTGTAAACTTGTTTTTTTCTAGCTTAATACATCAATATCTAAGCTATAAGTCTATGGAAACTGTGGCTCGATAGTGCTTTTACACTAACCCTATTCTTAGCAGGCCCATTTAAGTTATTTATTGTAATTTATTACACAAACAATGATGATGACCCCTATAGACATTAGCAAACAGGCAGTTAGCAATTGCACAATTTTTACACAAAGTTGATTTTATTTTCTATTATGACAACGTCAGCAACAAATTTCTAAGGATATGGTACTTGATGTCTAGAAAAGCCTCCACAAAGACCATATCATTAGCAGCTGTAAACTTGTTTTTTTCTAGCTTAATACTTGAATATCTAAGCCCTATGTCTATGGAAAATGTGGTTCAGAAGTGATTTTACACTAACCCTATTCTTAGCAGGCACATTTGAGTTATTTATTTTAATTTATTACACAAACAATGATGATGATCCCTATAGACATTAGTAAACAGGCGGTTAGGAATTGCACAATTTTTGATTTTATTTTCTACTATGACTACGTTAGCAACAAATTTCTAAGGATATGGAACCTGAAGTCTAGAAAAGTCTCCACAAAGACCATATCATTAGCAGCTGTAAACTTGTTTTTTTTTCTAGCTTAATACTTGAATATCTAAGCCCTATGTCTATGGAGACTGTGGTTCTGAAGTGATTTTACACTAACCCTATTCTTAGCAGGCTCATTTGAGTTCTTTATTTTAATTTGATACACAAACAACGATGTTGATCCCTATAGAGATTAGCAAATAGGCAGTTGGGAATTGCGCAATTTTTACACAAAGTTGATTTTATTTTCTATTATGACTACGTTTTTACACAGAGGTGAATATTTTGCATTATGACTATGTCATGAACGAAATTATAAGGATACGGAACAGGATGTTTAGAAAAGCCTCCACAAAGACCATATCATTAGCAGCTGTAAACATATTTTTTTCTAGCTTAATACATCAATATCTAAGCCCTAAGTCTATGGAAAATGTGGTTCTCAAGCGATTTTACACTAACCCTATTCTTAGCAGGCTCATTTGAGTTATTTATTTTAATTTGATACACAAACAACGATGTTGATCCCTATAGACATTAGAAAATAGGCAATTAGCAATTGCGCAATTTTTACACAAAGTTGATTTTATTTTCTATTATGACAACGTCAGCAACAAATTTCTAAGGATATGGTACTTGATGTCTAGAAAAGCCTCCACAAAGACCATATCATTAGCAGATGTAAACTTGTTTTTTTCTAGCTTAATACATCAATATCTAAGCTATAAGTCTATGGAAACTGTGGCTCGATAGTGCTTTTACACTAACCCTATTCTTAGCAGGCCCATTTAAGTTATTTATTGTAATTTATTACACAAACAACGATGTTGATCCCTATAGACATTAGAAAATAGGCAATTAGCAATTGCGCAATTTTTACACAAAGTTGATTTTATTTTCTATTATGACAACGTCAGCAACAAATTTCTAAGGATATGGTACTTGATGTCTAGAAAAGCCTCCACAAAGACCATATCATTAGCAGATGTAAACTTGTTTTTTTCTAGCTTAATACATCAATATCTAAGCTATAAGTCTATGGAAACTGTGGCTCGATAGTGCTTTTACACTAACCCTATTCTTAGCAGGCCCATTTGAGTTATTTATTGTAATTTATTACACAAACAACGATGATGATCCCTATAGACATTAGCAAACAGGCAGTTAGCAATTGCGCAATTTTTACACAAAGTTGATTTTATTTTCTATTATGACTACGTTTTTTTCTAGCTTAATACATCAATATCTAAGCTATAAGTCTATGGAAACTGTGGCTCGATAGTGCATTTACAGTAACCATACTCTTAGCAGGCTCATTTGAGTTATTTATTGTAATTTGATACACAAACAACGATGATGATCCCTATAGACATTAGCAAAGAGGCAGTTAGGAATTGCGCAATTTTTACACAGTGGTGAATATTTTGCATTATGACTATGTCAGGAACGAAATTATAAGGATACGGAACAAGATGTTTAGAAAAGCCTCCACAAATACCATATCATTAGCAGCTATAAACTTGTTTTTTTTCTAGCTTAATACTTCAATATCTAAGCCCTAAGTCTATGGAGACTGTGGTTCTCAAGCGATTTTACACTAACCCTATTCTTAGCAGGCTCATTTGAGTTATTTATTTTAATTTGATACACAAACAACGATGTTGATCCCTATAGACATTAGAAAACAGGCAATTAGCAATTGCGCAATTTTTACACAAAGTTGATTTTATTTTCTATTATGACAACGTCAGCAACAAATTTCTAAGGATATGGTACTTGATGTCTAGAAAAGCCTCCACAAAGACCATATCATTAGCAGCTGTAAACTTGTTTTTTTTTCTAGCTTAATACATCAATATCTAAGCCCTAAGTCTATGGAAAATGTGGTTCAGAAGTGATTTTACACTAACCCTATTCTTAGCAGGCCCATTTGAGTTATTTATTTTAATTTGATACACAAACAATGATGATGATCCCTATAGACATTAGCAAACAGCCAGTTAGCAATTGCACAATTTTTACACAAAGTTGATTTTATTTTCTATTATGACTACGTCAGCAACAAATTTCTAAGGATATGGAACCTGATGTCTAGAAAAGCCTCCACAAAGACCATATCATTAGCAGCTGTAAACTTGTTTTCTTTTCTAGCTTAATACTTGAATATCTAAGCCCTAAGTCTATGGAGACTGTGGTTCTGAAGTGATTTTACACTAACCCTATTCTTAGCAGGCCCATTTGAGTTATTTATTGTAATTTATTACACAAACAACGATGTTGATCCTTATAGAGATTAGCAAACAGGCGGTTAGGAATTGCACAATTTTTGATTTTATTTTCTACTATGACTACGTTAGCAACAAATTTCTAAGGATATGGAACATGAATTCTAGAAAAGTCTCCACAAAGACCATATCATTAGCAGCTGTAAACTTGTTTTTTTTCTAGCTTAATACATCAATATCTAAGCCCTATGTCTATGGAGACTGTGGTTCTGAAGTGATTTTACACTAACCCTATTCTTAGCAGGCTCATTTGAGTTCTTTATTTTAATTTGATACACAAACAACGATGTTGATCCCTATAGACATTAGCAAACAGCCAGTTAGCAATTGCACAATTTTTACACAAAGTTGATTTTATTTTCTATTATGACTACGTCAGCAACAAATTTCTAAGGATATGGAACCTGATGTCTAGAAAAGCCTCCACAAAGACCATATCATTAGCAGCTGTAAACTTGTTTTTTTTTCTAGCTTAATACATCAATATCTAAGCCCTAAGTCTATGGAAAATGTGGTTCAGAAGTGATTTTACACTAACCCTATTCTTAGCAGGCCCATTTGAGATATTTATTGTAATTTATTACACAAACAACGATGTTGATCCCTATAGACATTAGAAAACAGGCAATTAGCAATTGCGCAATTTTTACACAAAGTTGATTTTATTTTCTATTATGACAACGTCAGCAACAAATTTCTAAGGATATGGTACTTGATGTCTAGAAAAGCCTCCACAAAGACCATATCATTAGCAGCTGTAAACTTGTTTTTTTTCTAGCTTAATACTTCAATATCTAAGCCCTAAGTCTATGGAGACTGTGGTTCTCAAGCGATTTTACACTAACCCTATTCTTAGCAGGCTCATTTGAGTTATTTATTTTAATTTGATACACAAACAACGATGTTGATCCCTATAGACATTAGAAAACAGGCAATTAGCAATTGCGCAATTTTTACACAAAGTTGATTTTATTTTCTATTATGACAACGTCAGCAACAAATTTCTAAGGATATGGTACTTGATGTCTAGAAAAGCCTCCACAAAGACCATATCATTAGCAGCTGTAAACTTGTTTTTTTCTAGCTTAATACATCAATATCTAAGCTATAAGTCTATGGAAACTGTGGCTCGATAGTGCTTTTACACTAACCCTATTCTTAGCAGGCCCATTGAAGTTATTTATTGTAATTTATTACACAAACAATGATGATGACCCCTATAGACATTAGCAAACAGGCAGTTAGCAATTGCACAATTTTTACACAATGTTGATTTTATTTTCTATTATGACAACGTCAGCAACAAATTTCTAAGGATATGGTACTTGATGTCTAGAAAAGCCTCCACAAAGACCATATCATTAGCAGCTGTAAACTTGTTTTTTTTTCTAGCTTAATACATCAATATCTAAGCCCTAAGTCTATGGAAAATGTGGTTCAGAAGTGATTTTACACTAACCCTATTCTTAGCAGGCTCATTTGAGTTCTTTATTTTAATTTGATACACAAACAATGATGATGATCCCTATAGACATTAGCAAACAGGCAGTTAGCAATTGCACAATTTTTACACAAAGTTGATTTTATTTTCTATTATGACTACGTTTTTACACAAAGTTGATTTTATTTTCTATTATGACAACGTCAGCAACAAATTTCTAAGGATATGGTACTTGATGTCTAGAAAAGCCTCCACAAAGACCATATCATTAGCAGCTGTAAACTTGTTTTTTTTTTAGCTTAATACATCAATATCTAAGCCCTAAGTCTATGGAGACTGTGGTTCTGACGTGATTTTACACTAACCCTATTCTTAGCAGGCTCATTTGAGTTCTTTATTTTAATTTGATACACAAACAACGATGTTGATCCCTATAGAGATTAGTAAACAGGCGGTTAGGAATTGCACAATTTTTGATTTTATTTTCTACTATGACTACGTTAGCAACAAATTTCTAAGGATATGGAACCTGAAGTCTAGAAAAGTCTCCACAAAGACCATATCATTAGCAGCTGTAAACTTGTTTTTTATTCTATCTTAATACATCAATATCTAAGCCCTAAGTCTATGGAAAATGTGGTTCAGAAGTGATTTTACACTAACCCTATTCTTAGCAGGCCCATTTGAGTTATTTATTGTAATTTATTACACAAACAACGATGTTGATCCCTATAGACATTAGCAAACAGGCAGTTAGCAATTGCACAATTTTTACACAAAGTTGATTTTATTTTCTATTATGACTACGTCAGCAACAAATTTCTAAGGATATGGAACCTGATGTCTAGAAAAGCCTCCACAAAGACCATATCATTAGCAGCTGTAAACTTGTTTTTTTTCTAGCTTAATACATCAATATCTAAGCCCTAAGTCTATGGAAAATGTGGTTCAGAAGTGATTTTACACTAACCCTATTCTTAGCAGGCCCATTTGAGTTATTTATTGTAATTTATTACACAAACAATGATGATGATCCCTATAGACATTAGTAAACAGGCGGTTAGGAATTGCACAATTTTTGATTTTATTTTCTACTATGACTACGTTAGCAACAAATTTCTAAGAATATGGAACCTGAAGTCTAGAAAAGTCTCCACAAAGACCATATCATTAGCAGCTGTAAACTTGTTTTTTTTCTAGCTTAATACATCAATATCTAAGCCCTAAGTCTATGGAAAATGTGGTTCAGAAGTGATTTTACACTAACCCTATTCTTAGCAGGCCCATTTGAGTTATTTATTGTAATTTATTACACAAACAATGATGATGATCCCTATAGACATTAGCAAACAGGCAGTTAGCAATTGCACAATTTTTACACAAAGTTGATTTTATTTTCTATTATGACTACGTCAGCAACAAATTTCTAAGGATATGGAACCTGATATCTAGAAAAGCCTCCACAAAGACCATATCATTAGCAGCTGTAAACTTGTTTTTTTTCTAGCTTAATACATCAATATCTAAGCCCTAAGTCTATGGAAAATGTGGTTCAGTAGTGATTTTACACTAACCCTATTCTTAGCAGGCCCATTTGAGATATTTATTGTAATTTATTACACAAACAATGATGATGATCCCTATAGACATTAGTAAACAGGCGGTTAGGAATTGCACAATTTTTGATTTTATTTTCTACTATGACTACGTTAGCAACAAATTTCTAAGAATATGGAACCTGAAGTCTAGAAAAGTCTCCACAAAGACCATATCATTAGCAGCTGTAAACTTGTTTTTTTTCTAGCTTAATACATCAATATCTAAGCCCTAAGTCTATGGAAAATGTGGTTCAGAAGTGATTTTACACTAACCCTATTCTTAGCAGGCCCATTTGAGTTATTTATTGTAATTTATTACACAAACAATGATGATGATCCCTATAGACATTAGCAAACAGGCAGTTAGCAATTGCACAATTTTTACACAAAGTTGATTTTATTTTCTATTATGACTACGTTAGCAACAAATTTCTAAGGATATGGAACCTGATGTCTAGAAAAGCCTCCACAAAGACCATATCATTAGCAGCTGTAAACTTGTTTTTTTTCTAGCTTAATACATCAATATCTAAGCCCTAAGTCTATGGAAAATGTGGTTCAGAAGTGATTTTACACTAACCCTATTCTTAGCAGGCCCATTTGAGATATTTATTGTAATTTATTACACAAACAATGATGATGATCCCTATAGACATTAGTAAACAGGCGGTTAGGAATTGCACAATTTTTGATTTTATTTTCTACTATGACTACGTTAGCAACAAATTTCTAAGAATATGGAACCTGAAGTCTAGAAAAGTCTCCACAAAGACCATATCATTAGCAGCTGTAAACTTGTTTTTTTTTTCTAGCTTAATACTTCAATATCTAAGCCCTAAGTCTATGGAGACTGTGGTTCTGAAGTGATTTTACACTAACCCTATTCTTAGCAGTCTCATTTGAGTTATTTAATTTAATTTGATACATAAACAACGATGTTGATCTCTATAGACATTAGCAAACAGGCAGTTAGCAATTGCACAATTTTTACACAAAGTTGATTTTATTTTCTATTATGACTACGTCAGCAACAAATTTCTAAGGATATGGAACCTGATGTCTAGAAAAGCCTCCACAAAGACCATATCATTAGCAGCTGTAAACTTGTTTTTTTTCTAGCTTAATACATCAATATCTAAGCCCTAAGTCTATGGAAAATGTGGTTCAGAAGTGATTTTACACTAACCCTATTCTTAGCAGGCCCATTTGAGATATTTATTGTAATTTATTACACAAACAATGATGATGATCCCTATAGACATTAGTAAACAGGCGGCTAGGAATTGCACAATTTTTGATTTTATTTTCTACTATGACTACGTTAGCAACAAATTTCTAAGAATATGGAACCTGAAGTCTAGAAAAGTCTCCACAAAGACCATATCATTAGCAGCTGTAAACTTGTTTTTTTTTTCTAGCTTAATACATCAATATCTAAGCCCTAAGTCTATGGAAAATGTGGTTCAGAAGTGATTTTACACTAACCCTATTCTTAGCAGGCCCATTTGAGTTATTTATTGTAATTTATTACACAAAAGATGATGATGATCCCTATAGACATTAGCAAACAGGCAGTTAGCAATTGCACAATTTTTACACAAAGTTGATTTTATTTTCTATTATGACTACGTTTTTACACAGAGGTGAATATTTTGCATTATGACTATGTCAGGAACGAAATTATAAGGATATGGAACCTGATGTCTAGAAAAGCCTCCACAAAGACCATATCATTAGCAGCTGTAAACATATTTTTTTCTAGCTTAATACATCAATATCTAAGCCCTAAGTCTATGGAAAATGTGGTTCAGAAGTGATTTTACACTAACCCTATTCTTAGCAGGCCCATTTATTTGAGTTATTTATTGTAATTTATTACACAAACAATGATGATGATCCCTATAGACATTAGCAAACAGGCAGTTAGCAATTGCACAATTTTTACACAAAGTTGATTTTATTTTCAATAATGACTACGTCAGCAACAAATTTCTAAGGATATGGAACCTGATGTCTAGAAAAGCCTCCACAAAGACCATATCATTAGCAGCTGTAAACTTGTTTTTTTTCTAGCTTAATACATCAATATCTAAGCCCTAAGTCTATGGAAAATGTGGTTCAGAAGTGATTTTACACTAACCCTATTCTTAGCAGGCCCATTTGAGATATTTATTGTAATTTATTACACAAACAATGATGATGATCCCTATAGACATTAGTAAACAGGCGGTTAGGAATTGCACAATTTTTGATTTTATTTTCTACTATGACTACGTTAGCAACAAATTTCTAAGGATATGGAACCTGAAGTCTAGAAAAGTCTCCACAAAGACCATATCATTAGCAGCTGTAAACTTGTTTTTTTTTTTCTAGCTTAATACTTCAATATCTAAGCCCTAAGTCTATGGAGACTGTGGTTCAGAAGTGATTTTACACTAACCCTATTCTTAGCAGTCTCATTTGAGTTATTTAATTTAATTTGATACATAAACAACGATGTTGATCCCTATAGAGATTAGCAAATAGGCAGTTGGGAATTGCGCAATTTTTACACAGAGATGATTTTTGTTGCATTATGAATATGCCAGCAACAAATTTATAAGGATATGGAACCTGATGTCTAGAAAAGCCTCCACAAAGACCATATCATTAGCAGCTGTAAACTTGTTTTTTTTTCTAGCTTAATACATCAATATCTAAGCCCTAAGTCTATGGAAAATGTGGTTCAGAAGTGATTTTACACTAACCCTATTCTTAGCAGGCTCATTTGAGTTCTTTATTTTAATTTGATACACAAACAATGATGATGATCCCTATAGACATTAGCAAACAGGCAGTTAGCAATTGCACAATTTTTACACAAAGTTGATTTTATTTTCTATTATGACTACGTTTTTACACAGAGGTGAATATTTTGCATTATGACTATGTCAGGAACGAAATTATAAGGATATGGAACCTGATGTCTAGAAAAGCCTCCACAAAGACCATATCATTAGCAGCTGTAAACTTGTTTTTTTTCTAGCTTAATACATCAATATCTAAGCCCTAAGTCTATGGAGACTGTGGTTCTGACGTGATTTTACACTAACCCTATTCTTAGCAGGCTCATTTGAGTTCTTTATTTTAATTTGATACACAAACAACGATGTTGATCCCTATAGAGATTAGTAAACAGGCTGTTAGGAATTGCACAATTTTTGATTTTATTTTCTACTATGACTACGTTAGCAACAAATTTCTAAGGATATGGAACCTGAAGTCTAGAAAAGTCTCCACAAAGACCATATCATTAGCAGCTGTAAACTTGTTTTCTTTTCTAGCTTAATACATCAATATCTAAGCCCTAAGTCTATGGAAAATGTGGTTCAGAAGTGATTTTACACTAACCCTATTCTTAGCAGGCCCATTTGAGTTATTTATTGTAATTTATTACACAAAAGATGATGATGATCCCTATAGACATTAGCAAACAGGCAGTTAGCAATTGCACAATTTTTACACAAAGTTGATTTTATTTTCTATTATGACTACGTCAGCAACAAATTTCTAAGGATATGGAACCTGATGTCTAGAAAAGCCTCCACAAAGACCATATCATTAGCAGCTGTAAACTTGTTTTTTTTTCTAGCTTAATAAATCAATATCTAAGTCCTAAGTCTATGGAAAATGTGGTTCAGAAGTGATTTTACACTAACCCTATTCTTAGCAGGCCCATTTGAGTTATTTATTGTAATTTATTACACAAACAACGATGTTGATCCCTATAGACATTAGCAAACAGGCAGTTAGCAATTGCACAATTTTTACACAAAGTTGATTTTATTTTCTATTATGACTACGTCAGCAACAAATTTCTAAGGATATGGAACCTGATGTCTAGAAAAGCCTCCACAAAGACCATATCATTAGCAGCTGTAAACTTGTTTTTTTTCTAGCTTAATACATCAATATCTAAGCCCTAAGTCTATGGAAAATGTGGTTCAGTAGTGATTTTACACTAACCCTATTCTTAGCAGGCCCATTTGAGATATTTATTGTAATTTATTACACAAACAATGATGATGATCCCTATAGACATTAGTAAACAGGCGGTTAGGAATTGCACAATTTTTGATTTTATTTTCTACTATGACTACGTTAGCAACAAATTTCTAAGAATATGGAACCTGAAGTCTAGAAAAGTCTCCACAAAGACCATATCATTAGCAGCTGTAAACTTGTTTTTTTTCTAGCTTAATACATCAATATCTAAGCCCTAAGTCTATGGAAAATGTGGTTCAGAAGTGATTTTACACTAACCCTATTCTTAGCAGGCCCATTTGAGTTATTTATTGTAATTTATTACACAAACAATGATGATGATCCCTATAGACATTAGTAAACAGGCGGTTAGGAATTGCACAATTTTTGATTTTATTTTCTACTATGACTACGTTAGCAACAAATTTCTAAGAATATGGAACCTGAAGTCTAGAAAAGTCTCCACAAAGACCATATCATTAGCAGCTGTAAACTTGTTTTTTTTCTAGCTTAATACATCAATATCTAAGCCCTAAGTCTATGGAAGATGTGGTTCAGAAGTGATTTTACACTAACCCTATTCTTAGCAGGCCCATTTGAGTTATTTATTGTAATTTATTACACAAACAATGATGATGATCCCTATAGACATTAGCAAACAGGCAGTTAGCAATTGCACAATTTTTACACAAAGTTGATTTTATTTTCTATTATGACTACGTTAGCAACAAATTTCTAAGGATATGGAACCTGATGTCTAGAAAAGCCTCCACAAAGACCATATCATTAGCAGCTGTAAACTTGTTTTCTTTTCTAGTTTAATACATCAATATCTAAGCCCTAAGTCTATGGAAAATGTGGTTCAGAAGTGATTTTACACTAACCCTATTCTTAGCAGGCCCATTTGAGTTATTTATTGTAATTTATTACACAAACAATGATGATGATCCCTATAGACATTAGCAAACAGGCAGTTAGCAATTGCACAATTTTTACACAAAGTTGATTTTATTTTCTATTATGACTACGTCAGCAACAAATTTCTAAGGATATGGAACCTGATGTCTAGAAAAGCCTCCACAAAGACCATATCATTAGCAGCTGTAAACTTGTTTTTTTTCTAGCTTAATACATCAATATCTAAGCCCTAAGTCTATGGAAAATGTGGTTCAGAAGTGATTTTACACTAACCCTATTCTTAGCAGGCCCATTTGAGATATTTATTGTAATTTATTACACAAACAATGATGATGATCCCTATAGACATTAGTAAACAGGCGGTTAGGAATTGCACAATTTTTGATTTTATTTTCTACTATGACTACGTTAGCAACAAATTTCTAAGAATATGGAACCTGAAGTCTAGAAAAGTCTCCACAAAGACCATATCATTAGCAGCTGTAAACTTGTTTTTTTTTTCTAGCTTAATACTTCAATATCTAAGCCCTAAGTCTATGGAGACTGTGGTTCTGAAGTGATTTTACACTAACCCTATTCTTAGCAGTCTCATTTGAGTTATTTAATTTAATTTGATACATAAACAACGATGTTGATCCCTATAGAGATTAGCAAATAGGCAGTTGGGAATTGCGCAATTTTTACACAGAGATGATTTTTGTTGCATTATGACTATGCCAGCAACAAATTTATAAGGATATGGAACCTGATGTCTAGAAAAGCCTCCACAAAGACCATATCATTAGCAGCTGTAAACATATTTTTTTCTAGCTTAATACATCAATATCTAAGCCCTAAGTCTATGGAAAATGTGGTTCAGAAGTGATTTTACACTAACCCTATTCTTAGCAGGCCCATTTATTTGAGTTATTTATTGTAATTTATTACACAAACAATGATGATGATCCCTATAGACATTAGCAAACAAGCAGTTAGCAATTGCACAATTTTTACACAAAGTTGATTTTATTTTCAATAATGACTACGTCAGCAACAAATTTCTAAGGATATGGAACCTGATGTCTAGAAAAGCCTCCACAAAGACCATATCATTAGCAGCTGTAAACTTGTTTTTTTTTCTAGCTTAATACATCAATATCTAAGCCCTAAGTCTATGGAAAATGTGGTTCAGAAGTGATTTTACACTAACCCTATTCTTAGCAGGCCCATTTGAGATATTTATTGTAATTTATTACACAAACAATGATGATGATCCCTATAGACATTAGTAAACAGGCGGTTAGGAATTGCACAATTTTTGATTTTATTTTCTACTATGACTACGTTAGCAACAAATTTCTAAGGATATGGAACCTGAAGTCTAGAAAAGTCTCCACAAAGACCATATCATTAGCAGCTGTAAACTTGTTTTTTTTTTTCTAGCTTAATACATCAATATCTAAGCCCTAAGTCTATGGAAAATGTGGTTCAGAAGTGATTTTACACTAACCCTATTCTTAGCAGGCCCATTTGAGTTATGTATTGTAATTTATTACACAAACAATGATGATGATCCCTATAGACATTAGCAAATAGGCAGTTGGGAATTGCGCAATTTGTACACAAAGTTGATTTTATTTTCTATTATGACTACGTTTTTACACAGAGGTGAATATTTTGCATTATGACTATGTCATGAACGAAATTATAAGGATACGGAACAGGATGTTTAGAAAAGCCTCCACAAAGACGATATCATTAGCAGCTGTAAACATATTTTTTTCTAGCTTAATACATCAATATCTAAGCCCTAAGTCTATGGAAAATGTGGCTCGATAGTGCATTTACAGTAACCATACTCTTAGCAGGCTCATTTGAGTTATTTATTGTAATTTGATACACAAACAACGATGATGATCCCTATAGACATTAGTAAACAGGCGGTTAGGAATTGCACAATTTTTGATTTTATTTTCTACTATGACTACGTTAGCAACAAATTTCTAAGGATATGGAACCTGAAGTCTAGAAAAGTCTCCACAAAGACCATATCATTAGCAGCTGTAAACTTGTTTTTTTTTTCTAGCTTAATACATCAATATCTAAGCCCTAAGTCTATGGAAAATGTGGCTCGATAGTGCTTTTACACTAACCCTATTCTTAGCAGGCCCATTTAAGTTATTTATTGTAATTTATTACACAAACAATGATGATGACCCCTATAGACATTAGCAAACAGGCAGTTAGCAATTGCACAATTATTACACAAAGTTGATTTTATTTTCTAATATGACTACGTCAGCAACAAATTTCTAAGGATATGGAACCTGATGTCTAGAAAAGCCTCCACAAAGACCATATCATTAGCAGCTGTAAACATGTTTTTTTCTAGCTTAATACATCAATATCTAAGCCCTAAGTCTATGGAAGATGTGGTTCAGAAGTGATTTTACACTAACCCTATTCTTAGCAGGCCCATTTGAGTTATTTATTGTAATTTATTACACAAACAATGATGATGATCCCTATAGACATTAGCAAACAGGCAGTTAGCAATTGCACAATTATTACACAAAGTTGATTTTATTTTCTAATATGACTACGTCAGCAACAAATTTCTAAGGATATGGAACCTGATGTCTAGAAAAGTCTCCACAAAGACCATATCATTAGCAGCTGTAAACATGTTTTTTTCTAGCTTAATACTTCAATATCTAAGCCCTAAGTCTATGGAGACTGTGGTTCTGAAGTGATTTTACACTAACCCTATTCTTAGCAGTCTCATTTGAGTTATTTAATTTAATTTGATACATAAACAACGATGTTGATCCCTATAGAGATTAGCAAATAGGCAGTTGGGAATTGCGCAATTTTTACACAGAGATGATTTTTGTTGCATTATGACTATGCCAGCAACAAATTTATAAGGATATGGAACCTGATGTCTAGAAAAGCCTCCACAAAGACCATATCATTAGCAGCTGTAAACATATTTTTTTCTAGCTTAATACATCAATATCTAAGCCCTAAGTCTAGGGAAAATGTGGTTCAGAAGTGATTTTACACTAACCCTATTCTTAGCAGGCCCATTTGAGATATTTATTGTAATTTATTACACAAACAATGATGATGATCCCTATAGACATTAGTAAACAGGCGGTTAGGAATTGCACAATTTTTGATTTTATTTTCTACTATGACTACGTTAGCAACAAATTTCTAAGGATATGGATCTGAAGTCTAGAAAAGTCTCCACAAAGACCATATCATTAGCAGCTGTAAACTTGTTTTTTTTTCTAGCTTAATACATCAATATCTAAGCCCTAAGTCTATGGAAAATGTGGTTCAGAAGTGATTTTACACTAACCCTATTCTTAGCAGGCTCATTTGAATTCTTTATTTTAATTTGATACACAAACAATGATGATGATCCCTATAGACATTAGCAAACAGGCAGTTAGCAATTGCACAATTTTTACACAAAGGTGATTTTATTTTCTATTATGACTACGTTTTTACACAGAGGTGAATATTTTGCATTATGACTATGTCAGGAACGAAATTATAAGGATACGGAACAAGATGTTTAGAAAAGCCTCCACAAAGACCATATCATTAGCATCTGTAAACATGTTTTTTTCTAGCTTAATACATCAATATCTAAGCCCTAAGTCTATGGAGACTGTGGTTCTGACGTGATTTTACACTAACCCTATTCTTAGCAGGCTCATTTGAGTTCTTTATTTTAATTTGATACACAAACAACGATGTTGATCCCTATAGACATTAGTAAACAGGCGGTTAGGAATTGCACAATTTTTGATTTTATTTTCTACTATGACTACGTTAGCAACAAATTTCTAAGGATATGGAACCTGAAGTCTAGAAAAGTCTCCACAAAGACCATATCATTAGCAGCTGTAAACTTGTTTTCTTTTCTAGCTTAATACATCAATATCTAAGCCCTAAGTCTATGGAGACTGTGGTTCTGAAGTGATTTTACACTAACCCTATTCATAGCAGGCCCATTTGAGATATTTATTGTAATTTATTACACAAACAATGATGATGATCCCTATAGACATTAGTAAACAGGCGGTTAGGAATTGCACAATTTTTGATTTTATTTTCTACTATGACTACGTTAGCAACAAATTTCTAAGGATATGGAACCTGAAGTCTAGAAAAGTCTCCACAAAGACCATATCATTAGCAGCTGTAAACTATTTTTTTTTTTCTAGCTTAATACATCAATATCTAAGCTATAAGTCTATGGAAACTGTGGCTCGATAGTGCTTTTACACTAACCCTATTCTTAGCAGGCCCATTTGAGTTATTTATTGTAATTTATTACACAAACAACGATGATGATCCCTATAGACATTAGCAAACAGGCAGTTAGCAATTGCACAATTTTTACACAAAGTTGATTTTATTTTCTATTATGACTACGTTAGTAACAAATTTCTAAGGATATGGAACCTGAAGTCTAGAAAAGTCTCCACAAAGACCATATCATTAGCAGCTGTAAACTTGCTTTTTTTTCTAGCTTAATACTTCAATATCTAAGCCCTAAGTCTATGGAAAATGTGGTTCTGACGTGATTTTACACTAACCCTATTCTTAGCAGGCTCATTTGAGTTCTTTATTTTAATTTGATACACAAACAACGATGTTGATCCCTATAGAGATTAGCAAATAGGCAGTTGGGAATTGCGCAATTTTTACACATAGTTGATTTTATTTTCTATTATGACTACGTTTTTACATAGAGGTGAATATTTTGCATTATGACTATGTCAGGAACGAAATTATAAGGATACGGAACAAGATGTTTAGAAAAGCCTCCACAAAGACCATATCATTGGCAGCTGTAAACATGTTTTTTTCTAGCTTAATACATCAATATCTAAGCCCTAAGTCTATGGAAAATGTGGTTCAGAAGTGATTTTACACTAACCCTATTCTTAGCAGGCCCATTTGAGTTATTTATTGTAATTTATTACACAAACAATGATGATGATCCCTATAGACATTAGCAAACAGGCAGTTAGCAATTGCACAATTTTTACACAAAGTTGATTTTATTTTCTATTATGACTACGTCAGCAACAAATTTCTAAGGATATGGAACCTGATGTCTAGAAAAGCCTCCACAAAGACCATATCATTATCAGCTGTAAACTTGTTTTTTTCTAGCTTAATACATCAATATCTAAGCTATAAGTCTATGGAAACTGTGGCTCGATAGTGCTTTTACACTAACCCTATTCTTAGCAGGCCCATTTGAGTTATTTATTGTAATTTATTACACAAACAACGATGATGATCCCTATAGACATTAGCAAACAGGCAGTTAGCAATTGCACAAATTTTTACACAAAGTTGATTTTATTTTCTATTATGACTACGTTAGTAACAAATTTCTAAGGATATGGAACCTGAAGGCTAGAAAAGTCTCCACAAAGACCATATCATTAGCAGCTGTAAACTTGCTTTTTTTTCTAGCTTAATACTTCAATATCTAAGCCCTAAGTCTATGGAAAATGTGGTTCTGACGTGATTTTACACTAACCCTATTCTTAGCAGGCTCATTTGAGTTCTTTATTTTAATTTGATACACAAACAACGATGTTGATCCCTATAGAGATTAGCAAATAGGCAGTTGGGAATTGCGCAATTTTTACACAAAGTTGATTTTATTTTCTATTATGACTACGTTTTACATAGAGGTGAATATTTGCATTATGACTAGTCAGGAACGAAATTATAAGGATACGGAACAAGATGTTTAGAAAAGCCTCCACAAAGACCATATCATTGGCAGCTGTAAACATGTTTTTTTCTAGCTTAATACATCAATATCTAAGCCCTAAGTCTATGGAAAATGTGGTTCAGAAGTGATTTTACACTAACCCTATTCTTAGCAGGCCCATTTGAGTTATTTATTGTAATTTATTACACAAACAATGATGATGATCCCTATAGACATTAGAAAACAGGCAGTTAGCAATTGCGCAATTTTTACACAAAGTTGATTTTATTTTCTATTATGACAACGTCAGCAACAAATTTCTAAGGATATGGAACCTGAAGTCTAGAAAAGTCTCCACAAAGACCATATCATTATCAGCTGTAAACATATTTTTTTCTAGCTTAATACATCAATATCTAAGCCCTAAGTCTATGGAAAATGTGGCTCGATGGTGCTTTTACACTAACCATATTCTTAGCAGGCTCATTTGAGTTATTTATTGTAAATTGATACACAAAAAACGATGATGATCCCTATAAGCATTAGCAAAAAGGCAGTTAGGAATTGCGCAATTTTTACACAGAGGTGAATATTTTGCATTATGACTATGTCAGGAACGAAATTATAAGGATACGGAACAAGATGTTTAGAAAAGCCTCCACAAAGACCATATCATTAGCAGCTATAAACTTGTTTTTTTTCTAGCTTAATACTTCAATATCTAAGCCCTAAGTCTATGGAAAATGTGGTTCTGAAGTGATTTTACACTAACACTATTCTTAGCAGGCTCATTTGAGTTATTTATTTTAATTTGATACACAAACAATGATGATGATCCCTATAGAGATTAGCAAACAGGCGGTTAGGAATTGCACAATTTTTGATTTTATTTTCTATTATGACTACGGTGGCAACAAATTTCTAAGGATATGGAACCTGATGTCTAGAAAAGCCTCCACAAAGACCATATTATTAGCAGCTGTAAATATGTTTTTTTCTGGCTTAATACATCAATATCTCAGGTATGAGTCTATGGAAACTGTGGCTCGGTAGTGCTTTTACACAAACCATATTCTTAGCAGGCTCATTTGAGTTATTTATTGTAATTTGATACAAAAACAACGATGAGGATCCCTATAAGCATTAGCAAAAAGGCAGTTAGGAATTGCGCAATTTTTACACAGAGGTTATTTTATTTCTATTATTACTACGTAAGCAACTAATTTCTAAGAATATGGAACCTGATGTCTAGAAAAGCCTCCACAAAAACCATATCATTAGCAGCTGTAAACATGTTTTTTTCTAGCTTAATACATCAATAACAATGCCCTAAGTCTATGGAGACTGTGGCTCGACAGTGCTTTTACACTAACCATATTCTTAGCAGGCTCATTTGAGTTATTTATTGTAAATTGATACACAAAAAACGATGATGATCCCTATAAGCATTAGCAAAAAGGCAGTTAGGAATTGCGCAATTTTTACACAGAGGTGATTTTATTACTATTATTACTACGTCAGCAACAAATTTCTAAGGATATGGAACCTGATGTCTAGAAAAGTCTCCACAAAGACCATCTCATTAGCAGCTGTAAACATGTTTTTTTCTAGCTTAACACATCAATATCTTAGCCCTAAGTCTATGGAAAATGTGGTTCAGAAGTGATTTTACACTAACCCTATTCTTAGCAGGCCCATTTGAGATATTTATTGTAATTTATTACACAAACAATGATGATGATCCCTATAGACATTAGTAAACAGGCGGTTAGGAATTGCACAATTTTTGATTTTATTTTCTACTATGACTACGTTAGCAACAAATTTCTAAGAATATGGAACCTGAAGTCTAGAAAAGTCTCCACAAAGACCATATCATTAGCAGCTGTAAACTTGTTTTTTTTTCTAGCTTAATACATCAATATCTAAGCCCTAAGTCTATGGAGACTGTGGTTCTGAAGTGATTTTACACTAACCCTATTCTTAGCAGTCTCATTTGAGTTATTTAATTTAAATTGATACATAAACAACGATGTTGATCCCTATAGAGATTAGCAAATAGGCAGTTGGGAATTGCGCAATTTTTACACAGAGATGATTTTTGTTGCATTATGACTATGCAGCAACAAATTTATAAGGATATGGAACCTGATCTCTAGAAAAGCCTCCACAAAGACCATATCATTAGCAGCTGTAAACTTGTTTTTTTCTAGCTTAATACATCAATATCTAAGCCCTAAGTCTATGGAAAATGTGGTTCAGAAGTGATTTTACACTAACCCTATTCTTAGCAGGCTCATTTGAGTTATTTATTTTAATTTGATACACAACCAACGATGTTGATCCCTATAGACATTAGAAAACAGGCAGTTAGCAATTGCGCAATTTTTACACAAAGTTGATTTTATTTTCTATTATGACTACGTTTTTACACAGAGGTGAATATTTGCATTATGACTATGTCAGGAACGAAATTATAAGGATACGGAACAAGATGTTTAGAAAAGCCTCCACAAAGACCATATCATTAGCAGCTGTAAACTTGTTTTTTTCTAGCTTAATACATCAATATCTAAGCCCTAAGTCTATGGAGACTGTGGTTCTGAAGTGATTTTGCACTATCCCTATTCTTAGCAGGCCCATTTGAGTTATTTATTGTAATTTATTACACAAACAACGATGTTGATCCTTATAGAGATTAGCAAACAGGCGGTTAGGAATTGCACAATTTTTGATTTTGTTTTCTATTATGACTACGTTAGCAACAAATTTCTAAGGATATGTAACCTGAAGTCTAGAAAAGTCTCCACAAAGACCATATCATTAGCAGCTGTAAACTTGTTTTTTTCTAGCTTAATACATCAATATCTAAGCCCTAAGTCTATGGAGACTGTGGTTCTGAAGTGATTTTACACTAACCCTATTCTTAGCAGGCTCATTTGAGTTCTTTATTTAATTTGATACACAAACAACGATGTTGATCCCTATAGAGATTAGCAAATAGGCAGTTGGGAATTGCGCAATTTTTACACAGAGATGATTTTTGTTGCATTATGACTATGCCAGCAACAAATTTATAAGGATATGGAACCTGATGTCTAGAATAGCCTCCACAAAGACCATATCATTAGCAGCTGTAAACTTTTTTTTTTTCTAGCTTAATACATCAATATCTAAGCCCTAAGTCTATGGAAAATGTGGTTCAGAAGTGATTTTACACTAACCCTATTCTTAGCAGGCTCATTTGAGTTCTTTATTTTAATTTGATACACAAACAATGATGATGATCCCTATAGACATTAGCAAACAGGCAGTTAGCAATTGCACAATTTTTATACAAAGTTGATTTTATTTTCTATTATGACTACGTCAGCAACAAATTTCTAAGGATATGGAACCTGATGTCTAGAAAAGCCTCCACAAAGACCATATCATTAGCAGCTGTAAACTTGTTTTTTTTCTAGCTTAATACATCAATATCTAAGCCCTAAGTCTATGGAAAATGTGGTTCAGAAGTGATTTTACACTAACCCTATTCTTAGCAGGCCCATTTGAGTTATTTATTGTAATTTATTACACAAACAATGATGATGATCCCTATAGTCATTAGTAAACAGGCGGTTAGGAATTGCACAATTTTTGATTTTATTTTCTACTATGACTACGTTAGCAACAAATTTCTAAGGATATGGAACCTGAAGTCTAGAAAAGTCTCCACAAAGACCATATCATTAGCAGCTGTAAACTTGTTTTTTTTCTAGCTTAATACATCAATATCTAAGCCCTAAGTCTATGGAAAATGTGGTTCAGAAGTGATTTTACACTAACCCTATTCTTAGCAGGCCCATTTGAGTTATTTATTGTAATTTATTACACAAACAACGATGTTGATCCCTATAGACATTAGCAAACAGGCAGTTAGCAAATGCACAATTTTTACACAAAGTTGATTTTATTTTCTATTGTGACTACGTTAGTAACAAATTTCTAAGGATATGGAACCTGAAGTCTAGAAAAGTCTCCACAAAGACCATATCATTAGCAGCTGTAAACTTGCTTTTTTTTCTAGCTTAATACTTCAATATCTAAGCCCTAAGTCTATGGAGACTGTGGTTCTGACGTGATTATACACTAACCCTATTCTTAGAAGGCCCATTTGAGTTATTTATTGTAATTTATTACACAAACAATGATGATGATCCCTATAGACATTAGCAAACAGGCAGTTAGCAATTGCACAATTTTTACACAAAGTTGATTTTATTTTCTATTATGACTACGTTAATAACAAATTTCTAAGGATATGGAACCTGAAGTCTAGAAAAGTCTCCACAAAGACCATATCATTAGCAGCTGTAAACTTGCTTTTTTTTCTAGCTTAATACTTCAATATCTAAGCCCTAAGTCTATGGAAAATGTGGTTCTGACGTGATTTTACACTAACCCTATTCTTAGCAGGCTCATTTGAGTTCTTTATTTTAATTTGATACACAAACAACGATGTTGATCCCTATAGAGATTAGCAAATAGGCAGTTGGGAATTGCGCAATTTTTACACAAAGTTGATTTTATTTTCTATTATGACTACGTTTTTACATAGAGGTGAATATTTTGCATTATGACTATGTCAGGAACGAAATTATAAGGATACGGAACAAGATGTTTAGAAAAGCCTCCACAAAGACCATATCATTGGCAGCTGTAAACATGTTTTTTTCTAGCTTAATACATCAATATCTAAGCCCTAAGTCTATGGAAAATGTGGCTCGATGGTGCTTTTACAGTAACCATACTCTTAGCAGGCTCATTTGAGTTATTTATTGTAATTTGATACACAAACAACGATGATGATCCCTATAGACATTAGCAAAGAGGCAGTTAGGAATTGCGCAATTTTTACACAGAGGTGAATATTTTGCATTATGACTATGTCAGGAACGAAATTATAAGGATACGGAACAAGATGTTTAGAAAAGCCTCCACAAAGACCATATCATTGGCAGCTGTAAACATGTTTTTTTCTAGCTTAATACATCAATATCTAAGCCCTAAGTCTATGGAAAATGTGGCTCGATGGTGCTTTTACAGTAACCATACTCTTAGCAGGCTCATTTGAGTTATTTATTGTAATTTGATACACAAACAACGATGTTGATCCCTATAGAGATTAGCAAATAGGCAGTTGGGAATTGCGCAATTTTTACACAAAGTTGATTTTATTTTCTATTATGACTACGTTTTTACATAGAGGTGAATATTTTGCATTATGACTATGTCAGGAACGAAATTATAAGGATACGGAACAAGATGTTTAGAAAAGCCTCCACAAAGACCATATCATTATCAGCTGTAAACTTGTTTTTTTCTAGCTTAATACTTCAATATCTAAGCCCTAAGTCTATGGAAAATGTGGTTCTGAAGTGATTTTACACTAACACTATTCTTAGCAGGCTCATTTGAGTTATTTATTTTAATTTGATACACAAACAATGATGATGATCCCTATAGAGATTAGCAAACAGGCGGTTAGGAATTGCACAATTTTTGATTTTATTTTCTATTATGACTACGGTGGCAACAAATTTCTAAGGATATGGAACCTGATGTCTAGAAAAGCCTCCACAAAGACCATATTATTAGCAGCTGTAAATATGTTTTTTTCTGGCTTAATACATCAATATCTCAGGTATGAGTCTATGGAAACTGTGGCTCGGTAGTGCTTTTACACAAACCATATTCTTAGCAGGCTCATTTGAGTTATTTATTTTAATTTGATACACAACCAACGATGTTGATCCCTATAGACATTAGAAAACAGGCAGTTAGCAATTGCGCAATTTTTACACAAAGTTGATTTTATTTCAATTATTACTACGTAAGCAACAAATTTCTAACGATATGGAACCTGATGTCTAGAAAAGCCTCCACAAAGACCATATCATTAGCAGTTGTAAACATGTTTATTTCTAGCTTAATACATCAATATCTAAGCCCTAAGTCTATGGAAAATGTGGTTCAGAAGTGATTTTACACTAACCCTATTCTTAGCAGGCCCATTTGAGATATTTATTGTAATTTATTACACAAACAATGATGATGATCCCTATAGACATTAGTAAACAGGCGGTTAGGAATTGCACAATTTTTGATTTTATTTTCTACTATGACTACGTTAGCAACAAATTTCTAAGAATATGGAACCTGAAGTCTAGAAAAGTCTCCACAAAGACCATATCATTAGCAGCTGTAAACTTGTTTTTTTTTCTAGCTTAATACATCAATATCTAAGCCCTAAGTCTATGGAGACTGTGGTTCTGAAGTGATTTTACACTAACCCTATTCTTAGCAGTCTCATTTGAGTTATTTAATTTAAATTGATACATAAACAACGATGTTGATCCCTATAGAGATTAGCAAATAGGCAGTTGGGAATTGCGCAATTTTTACACAGAGATGATTTTTGTTGCATTATGACTATGCCAGCAACAAATTTATAAGGATATGGAACCTGATCTCTAGAAAAGCCTCCACAAAGACCATATCATTAGCAGCTGTAAACTTGTTTTTTTTCTAGCTTAATACATCAATATCTAAGCCCTAAGTCTATGGAAAATGTGGTTCAGAAGTGATTTTACACTAACCCTATTCTTAGCAGGCTCATTTGAGTTATTTATTTTAATTTGATACACAACCAACGATGTTGATCCCTATAGACATTAGAAAACAGGCAGTTAGCAATTGCGCAATTTTTACACAAAGTTGATTTTATTTTCTATTATGACTACGTTTTTACACAGAGGTGAATATTTTGCATTATGACTATGTCAGGAACGAAATTATAAGGATACGGAACAAGATGTTTAGAAAAGCCTCCACAAAGACCATATCATTAGCAGCTGTAAACTTGTTTTTTTCTAGCTTAATACATCAATATCTAAGCCCTAAGTCTATGGAGACTGTGGTTCTGAAGTGATTTTGCACTATCCCTATTCTTAGCAGGCCCATTTGAGTTATTTATTGTAATTTATTACACAAACAACGATGTTGATCCTTATAGAGATTAGCAAACAGGCGGTTAGGAATTGCACAATTTTTGATTTTGTTTTCTATTATGACTACGTTAGCAACAAATTTCTAAGGATATGTAACCTGAAGTCTAGAAAAGTCTCCACAAAGACCATATCATTAGCAGCTGTAAACTTGTTTTTTTCTAGCTTAATACATCAATATCTAAGCCCTAAGTCTATGGAGACTGTGGTTCTGAAGTGATTTTACACTAACCCTATTCTTAGCAGGCTCATTTGAGTTCTTTATTTTAATTTGATACACAAACAACGATGTTGATCCCTATAGAGATTAGCAAATAGGCAGTTGGGAATTGCGCAATTTTTACACAGAGATGATTTTTGTTGCATTATGACTATGCCAGCAACAAATTTATAAGGATATGGAACCTGATGTCTAGAATAGCCTCCACAAAGACCATATCATTAGCAGCTGTAAACTTTTTTTTTTTCTAGCTTAATACATCAATATCTAAGCCCTAAGTCTATGGAAAATGTGGTTCAGAAGTGATTTTACACTAACCCTATTCTTAGCAGGCTCATTTGAGTTCTTTATTTTAATTTGATACACAAACAATGATGATGATCCCTATAGACATTAGCAAACAGGCAGTTAGCAATTGCACAATTTTTATACAAAGTTGATTTTATTTTCTATTATGACTACGTCAGCAACAAATTTCTAAGGATATGGAACCTGATGTCTAGAAAAGCCTCCACAAAGACCATATCATTAGCAGCTGTAAACTTGTTTTTTTTCTAGCTTAATACATCAATATCTAAGCCCTAAGTCTATGGAAAATGTGGTTCAGAAGTGATTTTACACTAACCCTATTCTTAGCAGGCCCATTTGAGTTATTTATTGTAATTTATTACACAAACAATGATGATGATCCCTATAGTCATTAGTAAACAGGCGGTTAGGAATTGCACAATTTTTGATTTTATTTTCTACTATGACTACGTTAGCAACAAATTTCTAAGGATATGGAACCTGAAGTCTAGAAAAGTCTCCACAAAGACCATATCATTAGCAGCTGTAAACTTGTTTTTTTTTCTAGCTTAATACATCAATATCTAAGCCCTAAGTCTATGGAAAATGTGGTTCAGAAGTGATTTTACACTAACCCTATTCTTAGCAGGCCCATTTGAGTTATTTATTGTAATTTATTACACAAACAACGATGTTGATCCCTATAGACATTAGCAAACAGGCAGTTAGCAAATGCACAATTTTTACACAAAGTTGATTTTATTTTCTATTGTGACTACGTTAGTAACAAATTTCTAAGGATATGGAACCTGAAGTCTAGAAAAGTCTCCACAAAGACCATATCATTAGCAGCTGTAAACTTGCTTTTTTTTCTAGCTTAATACTTCAATATCTAAGCCCTAAGTCTATGGAGACTGTGGTTCTGACGTGATTATACACTAACCCTATTCTTAGAAGGCCCATTTGAGTTATTTATTGTAATTTATTACACAAACAATGATGATGATCCCTATAGACATTAGCAAACAGGCAGTTAGCAATTGCACAATTTTTACACAAAGTTGATTTTATTTTCTATTATGACTACGTTAATAACAAATTTCTAAGGATATGGAACCTGAAGTCTAGAAAAGTCTCCACAAAGACCATATCATTAGCAGCTGTAAACTTGCTTTTTTTTCTAGCTTAATACTTCAATATCTAAGCCCTAAGTCTATGGAAAATGTGGTTCTGACGTGATTTTACACTAACCCTATTCTTAGCAGGCTCATTTGAGTTCTTTATTTTAATTTGATACACAAACAACGATGATGATCCCTATAGACATTAGCAAAGAGGCAGTTAGGAATTGCGCAATTTTTACACAGAGGTGAATATTTTGCATTATGACTATGTCAGGAACGAAATTATAAGGATACGGAACAAGATGTTTAGAAAAGCCTCCACAAAGACCATATCATTGGCAGCTGTAAACATGTTTTTTTCTAGCTTAATACATCAATATCTAAGCCCTAAGTCTATGGAAAATGTGGCTCGATGGTGCTTTTACAGTAACCATACTCTTAGCAGGCTCATTTGAGTTATTTATTGTAATTTGATACACAAACAACGATGTTGATCCCTATAGAGATTAGCAAATAGGCAGTTGGGAATTGCGCAATTTTTACACAAAGTTGATTTTATTTTCTATTTTGACTACGTTTTTACATAGAGGTGAATATTTTGCATTATGACTATGTCAGGAACGAAATTATAAGGATACGGAACAAGATGTTTAGAAAAGCCTCCACAAAGACCATATCATTATCAGCTGTAAACTTGTTTTTTTCTAGCTTAATACTTCAATATCTAAGCCCTAAGTCTATGGAAAATGTGGTTCTGAAGTGATTTTACACTAACACTATTCTTAGCAGGCTCATTTGAGTTATTTATTTCAATTTGATACACAAACAATGATGATGATCCCTATAGAGATTAGCAAACAGGCGGTTAGGAATTGCACAATTTTTGATTTTATTTTCTATTATGACTACGGTGGCAACAAATTTCTAAGGATATGGAACCTGATGTCTAGAAAAGCCTCCACAAAGACCATATTATTAGCAGCTGTAAATATGTTTTTTTCTGGCTTAATACATCAATATCTCAGGTATGAGTCTATGGAAACTGTGGCTCGGTAGTGCTTTTACACAAACCATATTCTTAGCAGGCTCATTTGAGTTATTTATTGTAATTTGATACAAAAACAACGATGAGGATCCCTATAAGCATTAGCAAACAGGCAGTTAGCAATTGCGCAATTTTTACACAAAGTTGATTTTATTTTCTATTATGACAACGTCAGCAACAAATTTCTAAGGATATGGAACCTGAAGTCTAGAAAAGTCTCCACAAAGACCATATCATTATCAGCTGTAAACATATTTTTTTCTAGCTTAATACATCAATATCTAAGCCCTAAGTCTATGGAAAATGTGGCTCGATGGTGCTTTTACAGTAACCATACTCTTAGCAGGCTCATTTGAGTTATTTATTGTAATTTGATACACAAACAACGATGATGATCCCTATAGACATTAGCAAAGAGGCAGTTAGGAATTGCGCAATTTTTACACAGAGGTGAATATTTTGCATTATGACTATGTCAGGAACGAAATTATAAGGATACGGAACAAGATGTTTAGAAAAGCCTCCACAAAGACCATATCATTATCAGCTGTAAACTTGTTTTTTTCTAGCTTAATACTTCAATATCTAAGCCCTAAGTCTATGGAAAATGTGGTTCTGAAGTGATTTTACACTAACCCTATTCTTAGCAGGCTCATTTGAGTTATTTATTTTAATTTGATACACAACCAACGATGTTGATCCCTATAGACATTAGAAAACAGGCAGTTAGCAATTGCGCAATTTTTACACAAAGTTGATTTTATTTTCTATTATGACTACGTTTTTACACAGAGGTGAATATTTTGCATTATGACTATGTCAGGAACGAAATTATAAGGATACGGAACAAGATGTTTAGAAAAGCCTCCACAAAGACCATATCATTAGCAGCTGTAAACTTGTTTTCTTTTCTAGCTTAATACTTTCAATATCTAAGCCCTAAGTCTATGGAGACTGTGGTTCTGAAGTGATTTTACACTAACCCTATTCTTAGCAGGCCCATTTGAGTTATTTATTGTAATTTATTACACAAACAACGATGAGGATCCCTATAAGCATTAGCAAAAAGGCAGTTAGGAATTGCGCAATTTTTACACAGAGGTTATTTTATTTCTATTATTACTACGTAAGCAACTAATTTCTAAGAATATGGAACCTGATGTCTAGAAAAGCCTCCACAAAGACCATATTATTAGCAGCTGTAAATATGTTTTTTTCTGGCTTAATACATCAATATCTCAGGTATGAGTCTATGGAAACTGTGGCTCGGTAGTGCTTTTACACAAACCATATTCTTAGCAGGCTCATTTGAGTTATTTATTGTAATTTGATTCAAAAACAACGATGAGGATCCCTATAAGCATTAGCAAAAAGGCAGTTAGGAATTGCGCAATTTTTACACAGAGGTTATTTTATTTCTATTATTACTACGTAAGCAACTAATTTCTAAGAATATGGAACCTGATGTCTAGAAAAGCCTCCACAAAGACCATATCATTAGCAGCTGTAAACATGTTTTTTTCTAGCTTAATACATCAATAACAATGCCCTAAGTCTATGGAGACTGTGGCTCGACAGTGCTTTTACACTAACCATATTCTTAGCAGGCTCATTTGAGTTATTTATTGTAAATTGATACACAAAAAACGATGATGATCCCTATAAGCATTAGCAAAAAGGCAGTTAGGAATTGCGCAATTTTTACACAGAGGTGATTTTATTACTATTATTACTACGTCAGCAACAAATTTCTAAGGATATGGAACCTGATGTCTTGAAAAGTCTCCACAAAGACCATCTCATTTATTTTCTATTATGACTACGGCAGTAACTAATTTCTAAGGTTATGGAACCAGATATTTAGAAAAGCCTCCACAAATACCATCTCATTAGCAGCTGTAAACATGTTTTCTCTAGCTTAACACATCAATATCTAAGCTTTAAGTCTATGGAAACTGTGGTTCGGCAGTGCTTTTACACTAACCATATTCTTAGCAGGCTCATGTGAGTTATTTATTTTAACCTGATACACAAACAACAATGAGGGTCGCTATAGACATTAGCAAAGAGGCAGTTAGGAAATGCACAGTTTTTACACAGGGTTGATTTTTTTTTTCTATTATGACTACGTCAGCAACAAATTTCTAAGGATATGGAACCTGATGTCTAGAAAAGTCTCCACAAAGACCATCTCATTAGCAGCTGTAAACATGTTTTTTCCTAGCTTAACACATCAATATCTTAGCCCTAAGTCTATGGAAACTGTGACTCGGCAGTGCTTTTACACTAACCCCATTCTTAGCAGGCTCACGTGAGTTATTTATTGTAATTTGATACACAAACAATGATGATGATCCCTATAGACATTAGCAAACAGGCAGTTAGCAATTGCACAATTTTTACACAAAGTTGATTTTATTTTCTATTATGACTACGTTTTTACACAGAGGTGAATATTTTGCATTATGACTATGTCAGGAACGAAATTATAAGGATACGGAACAAGATGTTTAGAAAAGCCTCCACAAAGACCATACCATTAGCAGCTGTAAACATGTTTTTTTCTAGCTTAATACATCAATATCTAAGCCCTAAGTCTATGGAGACTGTGGTTCTGACGTGATTTTACACTAACCCTATTCTTAGCAGGCTCATTTGAGTTCTTTATTTTAATTTGATACACAAACAACGATGTTGATCCCTATAGAGATTAGCAAATAGGCAGTTGGGAATTGCGCAATTTTTACACAAAGTTGATTTTATTTTCTATTATGACTACGTTTTTACACAGAGGTGAATATTTTGCATTATGACTATGTCAGGAACGAAATTATAAGGATACGGAACAAGATGTTTAGAAAACCCTCCACAAAGACCATATCATTAGCAGCTATAAACTTGTTTTTTTCTAGCTTAATACTTCAATATCTAAGCCCTAAGTCTATGGAGACTGTGGTTCTCAAGTGATTTTACACTAACCCTATTCTTAGCAGGCTCATTTGAGTTATTTATTTTAATTTGATACACAACCAACGATGTTGATCCCTATAGACATTAGAAAACAGGCAGTTAGCAATTGCGCAATTTTTACACAAAGTTGATTTTATTTCTATTAATACTACGTAAGCAACAAATTTCTAAGGATATGGAACCTGAAGTCTAGAAAAGTCTCCACAAAGACCATATCATTAGCAGCTGTAAACTTGTTTTTTTTCTAGCTTAATACATCAATATCTAAGCCCTAAGTCTATGGAGACTGTGGTTCTGAAGTGATTTTGCACTATCCCTATTCTTAGCAGGCCCATTTGAGTTATTTATTGTAATTTATTACACAAACAACGATGTTGATCCTTATAGAGATTAGCAAACAGGCGGTTAGGAATTGCACAATTTTTGATTTTATTTTCTATTATGACTACGTTAGCAACAAATTTCTAAGGATATGTAACCTGAAGTCTAGAAAAGTCTCCACAAAGACCATATCATTAGCAGCTGTAAACTTGTTTTTTTTCTAGCTTAATACATCAATATCTAAGCCCTAAGTCTATGGAGACTGTGGTTCTGAAGTGATTTTACACTAACCCTATTCTTAGCAGGCTCATTTGAGTTCTTTATTTTAATTTGATACACAAACAACGATGTTGATCCCTATAGAGATTAGCAAATAGGCAGTTGGGAATTGCGCAATTTTTACACAGAGATGATTTTTATTGCATTATGACTATGCCAGCAACAAATTTATAAGGATATGGAACCTGATGTCTAGAAAAGCCTCCACAAAGACCATATCATTAGCAGCTGTAAACTTGTTTTTTTTCTGGCTTAATACATCAATATCTCAGGTATGAGTCTATGGAAACTGTGGCTCGGTAGTGCTTTTACACAAACCATATTCTTAGCAGGCTCATTTGAGTTATTTATTGTAATTTATTACACAAACAATGATGATGATCCCTATAGACATTAGCAAACAGGCAGTTAGCAATTGCACAATTTTTACACAAAGTTGATTTTATTTTCTATTATGACTACTTTAGCAACAAATTTCTAAGGATATGGAACCTGAAGTCTAGAAAAGTCTCCACAAAGACCATATCATTAGCAGCTGTAAACTTGTTTTTTTTTTTCTAGCTTAATACTTCAATATCTAAGCCCTAAGTCTATGGAGACTGTGGTTCTGAAGTGATTTTACACTAACCCTATTCTTAGCAGGCCCATTTGAGTTATTTATTGTAATTTATTACACAAACAATGATGATGATCCCTATAGACATTAGCAAACAGGCAGTTAGCAATTGCACAATTTTTACACAAAGTTGATTTTATTTTCTATTATGACTACTTTAGCAACAAATTTCTAAGGATATGGAACCTGAAGTCTAGAAAAGTCTCCACAAAGACCATATCATTAGCAGCTGTAAACTTGTTTTTTTTTTTCTAGCTTAATACTTCAATATCTAAGCCCTAAGTCTATGGAGACTGTGGTTCTGAAGTGATTTTACACTAACCCTATTCTTAGCAGTCTCATTTGAGTTATTTAATTTAATTTGATACATAAACAACGATGTTGATCCCTATAGAGATTAGCAAATAGGCAGTTGGGAATTGCGCAATTTTTACACAGAGATGATTTTTGTTGCATTATGACTATGCCAGCAACAAATTTATAAGGATATGGAACCTGTTGTCTAGAAAAGCCTCCACAAAGACCATATCATTAGCAGCTGTAAACTTGTTTTTTTTTCTAGCTTAATACATCAATATCTAAGCCCTAAGTCTATGGAGACTGTGGTTCTGACGTGATTTTACACTAACCCTATTCTTAGCAGGCTCATTTGAGTTCTTTATTTTAATTTGATACACAAACAACGATGTTGATCCCTATAGAGATTAGTAAACAGGCGGTTAGGAATTGCAAAATTTTTGATTTTATTTTCTACTATGACTACGTTAGCAACAAATTTCTAAGGATATGGAACCTGAAGTCTAGAAAAGTCTCCACAAAGACCATATCATTAGCAGCTGTAAACTTGTTTTCTTTTCTAGCTTAATACATCAATATCTAAGCCCTAAGTCTATGGAAAATGTGGTTCAGAAGTGATTTTACACTAACCCTATTCTTAGCAGGCCCATTTGAGTTATTTATTGTAATTTATTACAAAAACAATGATGATGATCCCTATAGACATTAGCAAACAGGCAGTTAGCAATTGCACAATTTTTACACAAAGTTGATTTTATTTTCTATTATGACTACGTCAGCAACAAATTTCTAAGGATATGGAACCTGATGTCTAGAAAAGCCTCCACAAAGACCATATCATTAGCAGCTGTAAACTTGTTTTTTTTCTAGCTTAATACATCAATATCTAAGCCCTAAGTCTATGGAAAATGTGGTTAAGAAGTGATTTTACACTAACCCTATTCTTAGCAGGCCCATTTGAGATATTTATTGTAATTTATTACACAAACAATGATGATGATCCCTATAGACATTAGTAAACAGGCGGTTAGGAATTGCACAATTTTTGATTTTATTTTCTACTATGACTACGTTAGCAACAAATTTCTAAGAATATGGAACCTGAAGTCTAGAAAAGTCTCCACAAAGACCATATCATTAGCAGCTGTAAACTTGTTTTTTTTTCTAGCTTAATACATCAATATCTAAGCCCTAAGTCTATGGAAAATGTGGTTCAGAAGTGATTTTACACTAACCCTATTCTTAGCAGGCCCATTTGAGTTATTTATTGTAATTTATTACACAAACAATGATGATGATCCCTATAGACATTAGCAAACAGGCAGTTAGCAATTGCACAATTTTTACACAAAGTTGATTTTATTTTCTATTATGACTACGTTAGCAACAAATTTCTAAGGATATGGAACCTGATATCTAGAAAAGCCTCCACAAAGACCATATCATTAGCAGCTGTAAACTTGTTTTTTTTTTCTAGCTAACAAATTTATCAACGGAAAAAGAACTTGACCCTCTAAAAACACCAAAGATAACGAATAATCCAATCAGTGAAACCCCCATTGCCGACGGAAAAAGAGAAATTACCGAGGAAGAGATTATAAAAGAGACCGAAGAAATTGAAAATCGATTTGTCGGAAAATTAAAAGAGGAACTAAGCAATCACGTAGAAGAGGAAGTTTTAGACAATTATTTTATAAAACGAGAAAACGTTTTGGCACTAGGTGACAAATTATTAAGGAGCGGAAAAAAATTCTCGCATATTTTTAAATTTTTAAGAAATCAATTTTCTTCCATTTGGGTAAACCCGCCCGTAAAACAGAGTCCCGTCGAATATATACTCAACTCCTGCCGGAGAATTAGCCGACTCGGTTTTTGCCGACGCGAGAATCTCGAAAAGACGCCCGTTTTTTAACGTCGATTTAAATAAAAGCGACAGTGATCTATACGACCAAAACGACGACTCTAACGATTTGAAAAAGATGGCTCCGCAAATAAAAGGTATCTCGCTCAAAGACACATTAGAACTAATTCCCAGATTTAATGGCTCGAATATCTCAATTGAACAATTTATCGACGGCTGTACAGAAGCAAAAGAAATACTTCCGCCAGGCGTCGAAGAAGATTTTTTTCACGAGGGCAAAAATTTATAAATAGACTGCGAGATATAGAAAAAGAGATTCGTAAGACTGCGGCGCGCGAAAAAAGCATTACCGTACCAGACACACTCGACGCCGATCTCGAAAAAGATTATATTAAATTTTTCATACGAGTGACGAATATGATTACGAACCTGTATATTCATCACGAAATGCGAATCAGGAAGTCGTATCGGAGAGGCTTTCACAAGAAAACGCAACAATGAAGGTACAGCGGAAACATCAAGAAAATAATTACTCGAGCGATATAATTACAGTCGAGAAAACTAAACAAGGAATAAAGAGTCAAGGCTTAGATAATTTAAATGAAGTCACCTGTACGGCCGCTCCACGGGAGGTCGAGACCGACGGGAAAAGGTATACCGAGGCGGTGAAAATTGTAAAGGCCGAGCCTCTGCCACAAAGGAAGAGTCGGGAGGAACAATTTATAAGACAACCACAGCTCGAGAGTTGGACGGATTGTACGAGTGAGTCTGAGGATAAAGAAAAACCGGCGGAAAAATTATTTGAGATTGAAGGAAAAGGTGTCTCTAACAAATTAAAAGAAGACACGTTTTCGGGAGATATTACGAAAAACAAGTATACTCATCACCAAGGAAATAAGTCAAAAGTTGACGAGTTATATAAAAAGAAAAGTTCGGGAAGTGCTGTTGAAGACATAAAAAAGGATAAAGTACAAAAGGTTAATGATACTGTATATCGAGGAAAAATTACGAAGATATCTAAGGATAATGAAGCAAATGAAACCGAATTTTGTGTACTTACGCGTCAAGAAGACGACGTTTTTCAAATGGAAATAATCAGACAAATTAAGGAAATTGAATCACGCGCACTCGAACGCAAAGATAGCGATGATCGAGGCGTAGGTATAAATATTGAATTTTGCGCGCTCACACGCGAGGATAGCGATGGTCGAGGCGCAGGTATAAATGGTAAACTGTGTGCGCTTACACGCCAAGGGGGCGATGTTGAAGACACAAATACTTATATAGAATATAAAGAAAACGAGTTGTATACGCTCGATCGCCCAGAGTGCGATACACGAGGCGTATATACAAATAATGATTTTGAAAAGGATAAAAATTATGCAGTTACACGCCGAGAGAGCGTTAATCAAGGCACGGAAATTAGTAACAAGGTTCAAGATGAAAAATTTTGTATAATTATTTATCATAGAAATGACGTCAATAGCTCAAGCGAATAGTGTGTGAAAAATTCAAACGAGAGTAATTTTAATATTGTTGAAATCAAAGAAGAAAATCCAATCAAATCAATATATAACAAAGGAGAGGAAGAATGTATTTATATAGTTACACAGCCAGAAAGCGATACTGAAGATTATACCTTGTCTAATAATGATGTGAGAGAAGGAGATTATTGTAAAAATATATATCATGAAAAGAGAAAATTACTTGAAAACGAAGATATGAAGTCACCGAATTATTACTGTCCTAAACGAAACACAGGTAGTAAGTATACACCTGCAGCCGAGAACCAAGCGAAAAATTGTAAGGCAAAAGGCGAAGTATCGTACAGGAAAACGCCCAGTACTGACTCCTCGATCGATATACAGAGTAACAAGATCTCGAAGATCAATAAAACAGTTCGTTTTCGGGAGAAGGAGTTTCCCAAAATGTATGATATTAATCGAGATAATTTTTGTAAAAAGAATAACGAGTGTAATGAAGTTATGGATATAAAAATCGAAAACGTTAGTAACAATGATAACCGGAATATAGCACACAAGGGTGTCGTACCAAAAGTCAGAAAATAAAATGAGAGCACATAAAAGGAAAAACGACAGTTCCCCTACTAGCAGAAAAAAATGAAGTTTCGTTCGAAAATTTCGAAGATAACTCGATACAAGCAGACAAAGACGACAGGAGTGTAAAACGTACAAAAAAAGATAATAAGCCAAGTGAATATGATAAGTAGAAAAGCAAGTCTACTATATACACATTTGATACAATGCAAGAGGCATTAGATACGGTTCCTATAACAAAAAGGGTTGAAAACATAAACCGAGAGTTTCCGACGGAAAGCTCAAATGAGTTAAGCGAGGAAGAAAAATATACACGAGAGACTGATCGAGAATATTTACGTGAATGCGAGGAAATAAACAAATTACTACATAACTAAAAGAATTCGTATGGTATACGAAGTAATGGAGTACAGGGACTGTTCATAATTGTTGTAATATTGAGTAAATATTATAATCTCGATTCATGATCAAAATGGCACTTGTCGCGCCATCTATTGGTCGACGACGATTTTGTGCAACGAGACGAGCTCACGCGAGAGCGACCGTACCGCGCATGCCTCGCGTATACACTCTAAACGCTGATTATACTGTACACGCTGTTCTCCTTTTCTTGCCTGTAAGACTCCGAGCCGAGCGGACGTACTGCCGACTATGGCTATTGCCATATATAAATAAATTACTATTATTCATTTAACATTAACCTCAGTTTTCTCAATTTACCTACGGATTCCAACAATAATAACCAGCGACGTAGATTATGTATACACAGACGAGACATCTAAATGCGTCACGCTTATAGAAACGAACGAAGCCGAACTCCCTCGACCGGAGAGAGTCAAGGCGCTGCTACGGCTTAGTCATCTCGAACCCGAAGAGAGAGAGGCTATTGAAACTCTAATTGAGACCTATCACGAGCAGTTTCACCTGCCAGGGGAAAAACTCACGACCAAGCATTTAATACAACACCGAATCCCTACTATAAGCAATCGTCCAATAAATATTAAACCATACCGACCACCGAACGCATATCGAGAACCAATCAATAAACAAATTAAAGAATTTTTAGATCACGGATTAATTGTGCCTTCATGCTCCGATTATAATAGTCCGCTTTGGTGTCGCAGGAAAAAGGACGACAGTCATGGCAATCCGCGATACCGTATAGTCCTAGATTTTCGCGCATTAAACGAGGATACGTTAGCCGACAATTACCCATTACCAAATATCAATGATTTACTTGACAAGCTCGGCGGTTCGAAATATTTCACCATGCTAGATCCTGCATCCGGATTTTATCAAGCCCCCTTGCATCCGGCCGACCGCTATAAACAGCATTTACCACAACAATGGGATTTTTCGAGTGGACACGCTGTCCAATGGGACTCAAAGGAGCCCCTGCGACCTTTCAAAGGCTGGTTGACACAATTATTCATAATACGCCCATCAAAGAAGAAAGCGTCGTTTCACCTGAAGACGCGAAGGAATTAAACTCGGGACCATTAGAAGTATGTGTGTATCTCGATGACATAATAGTTTATGCTAAAGATATAAAAGAACATAATGACAAATTTGCAAAATTATTGAAACGTTTGAAGGCCGCGAATATTAAAATACAACCCGATAAATGCGATTTTTGACGTCGCGAGGTTGCATATTAGGTCAAGTAATTAGTGAGGAAGGAGTAGGACCGGATCCCAAAAAGCTCGAAGCTGTGCGAAAATTTCCGCAGGCCAAAACCATTAAAAATATACGCCAGTTTTTAGAACTAGCAGGGTATTATCGACGATTTATTGATAACTTTTCAAAAATCGCCAAGCCACTTAGTAACTTGCTCAAACAGAATGTTGCTTTTAAATGGGACTATCAAGCACAAAGGGCTTTTGATATTTAAAAAAAAAATTATGCGAAGAACCTGTGTTAATTTACCCAGACTTCTCAAAGCCATTTATATTAACAAGCGACAGCAGTGGATTCTGTATTGGGTGTGTTATCTCCCAAGGAGAAATAGAACAAGATCGCACGATCGCATATGCGTCACGAGTTCTCAACGACGCCGAGACTCGATACGATACATATACTAGAGAAGCGTTAGCCATCGTGTTCGGAATTCGGCATTTTCGACATTATTTATTAGGACGCAAATTTACAGTATGTACCGATCAACGATCGTTGATTTATTTTCGCAACTCCCGTGATCCAGATTCGAGAGTAAGCAAGTGGCGAGCCACAACGAGACAGAGAAATTTGCATTTCTCCGGAAACCCAGAACAACGTCCCGTCCGTAGACTCGGAGAAGAAAAGCAAAAATTATGGAAAAATTTTCGTCGAATGTAAAGAGCAATTATTCATGCGCAGACAACTATTTATATTTTTTAACTTCAACCGGCACACCGTGTGACATGGGAGCGCAGCTGTTAGACAAACGCAAGGAGCTGCCGCGCCTGAAAAATTTATCCGTAGGAAAATTACAAGTTATGCCGAAGAGCAATAAACATCATTTAATAATAACGCTACGAGGAGAAGAAAATGAAAGCATATCGACGGTAATCGAAAATTTAGTTGCCGGACTGAAAGAGTTAAAAACGTTTATTATTAAGAAAGAATTGCAGTCAATTAGTATAGCAAAAAGCAAAGTAATTGAGAATGTTTCCTGGGAAAGTATACTTGTAAAAATTTGAACAATACTCCAAGGTTTAAAAGTGAAAATAATTATCTGCCGAGGAACTATAATTTATCCAACTATAGATGAACGCATAAAAAAAATTATCGAGGAAGCACATGGCTCAGCGATCGGCGGCCATAAGGGCGTAACCAAGAGCAATAAGCGGATCAAGCAAAAATATTATTGGAAAAATATGAAAATCGACATGCAAATGTATATCCGAAAATGTTTGCCTTGCCAATTAAAAAAGCTCGTAAGAGTAAAAACAAAACAACCTATGGTGATAACAGATACACCTGTACAAGCATTCGATAAGATCGCAATGGATATCGTGGGGCGTTTCCAAAAACCGCAGACGGTCATGATAATATATTAACGATACAATGCTGTCTGACAAAATATTCATTAGCAATAGCACTTCAAGACGCTACTGCAAGGTCCGTCGCCGACGCGCTAATCAAACGTTTTATATGTATTTTCGGCGCGCCCACAGCGATCCTAACAGATCAAGGAATAAATTTTTTAAGTAAGCTTATGAAAAGAGTGGCAAAGAAATTTAGAATCACGCGGTTTAAGACGGCCGCTTTTCACCCGCAATCTAACGGATCCATCGAAAGAAGCCACCACGTACTTAGCGAATATCTGAAACAATTCATATCGCAAGACGAGCAATGGGTCTAATGGTTAGAGATGACCACCTTTTCATACAACAATTCGGTGCACGAGGGACTTTCTTATTCCCTCCATGAATTAGTGTTTGGGAGACTAGCACGCCTCCCGTCGAGCGATCCGCTCAGCCAGAGGATCGACTACCTACCTATGACGAATATATAGTCGAGCTTACTGCTCGACTCAACAATGTACAAGCGATCGCCAGAGAAAAGCTAATCGCAGCCAAGTGGTGAGCCAAATACTATTATGACCGAACCGCGAATCCACAAAATTTTAAAAGAGGTGACTACATATGGTTATTAAGAGGAGGAAAAATTCATAAATTAAAAAATCAATATGAAGGCCCTTATTTGGTCGTTGATATATTGCGCAACAGTAATATTAAAATCCAGATAGGACTAAATAAATTCAAGGTAGTACATGTCACTCGAGTAAGAATATCTTATATTGGACCGTCTAAATAAAACCATTTTTCTTTCTCATTCTTCCGTAAAATTATAATAATTTCAAGATTAAACATCCTAAATTGTAAGAATTTTTTTTAAAGATTTCCAATTCAATTAAAGTACCCCAACCTTCGGCATACAACTCGCTAAATAGAAATAACTGTGTATAACATTTATATTATTATCAGTAGTATATGTGCAAGGATAGGGATAAGATGGCGGCCAAAGAGGGGAGGTAAGAGCCTCAGTCGGCGTACAAGGATGGGGACAAAGATGGCCGCCATTGTAGGGAACAGCTGACGCTCGTACAAGGTTAGGTCCAAGATGGTGGACAGAGTGGTTGGTTTGTGTACCTCTCCCCTCTAGCCAGCGATATAGCGTGGCTGTAGCGTCTGTGGGAGTTACCCCCTCCCTTCAGCAGCTGTCAATGCATCGTGTACATGTGGCGTCCTTTTAACTATGTGTTGGTGAGGTAGATTTCTGTACCTTCTAACACGTATGCATACATATGTGTACACGTCCGTATGTATGCATATGTGTACACACATCTCCACATTCAGGCATATGTGTGTGTGCACGCGAGCACCTGCTCGAAAGCGTCTATACACGCTCATATGAATATTATAATAATAATAATAATAATTATTATAATAATAATAAATATCAATAATAATTACGTAAAACTAAATAAATAATAGGTGCAGGATATATGTTCAGTTTCGGTAAATAAGGAAAAATGTAATAATAAATAATTTTTAAACAATTGCAAATGTCTTTTACATTAATTTATTCAGAAAAGTAGTATAAAATTTTATAATATTTATTTTTAATAATAGTTATAATAGTGATAATTGGAATGTTACATACAAATTGTTTATAATATTTTAGGTTTACATGATTGAATACAATATTTCGAATGACGTTTATGACCACTACCTACATGATATTTATATTTACTACTATTTTTAAATTTGAATGTGAAACCACGAAGACGGTTATAAAAACGTTCTACAATTTTATCATTTCTCCTATAATCAGTAGTGAATAATTTACAAAATCTCTCTAATGAATAACCACGTTTCATATAGTCTAAAAACATCAGACAAAACTGACCACACACTTTAGAGTTTAGACTTTGTAATTGTAGAGTATTCCACTCATAAAAAATAGTATTACGCTGCACTGCTCTTATATGGTGTGGAAAAACAGGCGGTACTCCATAGCTGTCAAAAAAGACTCCGTGGCCCGTCTGTCAATGTATAAAGCGACCCAATGAGATCCAGGCTGTGTGTGTATATCTGTATTAAATATGCATCCCATCGGTCTCGTCAATGTCCGAGGAATCCTGTCGGCAGGGAATACACCCGCTGAAGGTATTCTTAATAAGCGTACAGCATCCCGTATTTGACTCGTGTTCATCTTGTATATACGTAGAGTTTGTTTTAGGCGACGGTACTGAGTTTGTATAATAGCCACTGTTCGAAACCTCGTCGTATATTGGTTCTTCTAATGTGCGGCCAGGTGTTGGAGGTCTTGTATATTTAATATTTTTCTTCTGTTGTTTTGAATAATAATAATCCAGAGTACTAGATGGTTCAACATGTATACTCGTTGAAGACCCGCTAGCTCCTGTACAATCAGCGGGTGTTCGATAAACGAGTCTTGGATCCGAATAACTGTAGTGAGCATCCAGGGCAGTCAAAAGAGCAATGTTCTTGTTAACCCATGCTTTAAGTCTGTAGGCATTATTTAAAGCACAATTATGAGTACCGTGATGTAGAGATCCGTGATAACAGCAGAAAATATCTCGTTTAAAATCTCGGTAAATAATATATGTAGATGGACAATTATAATCCTCTAAATTTTCTATATGGCGTGTAGTTATACTTTGTATAAGTTTTGTCTCTTCAGCACCACGAGCAAAAATCTGTCTTGCTGTTCTTGCTAATTCTCTAAGATTAGCGTGTAGCTGACGGTATGGAATATCTCCTTCGAACCACTCTATACCGTGAACGTTACTTGTAAGCCAATTATTGTGTACTTGTATTTTGATAGGTAAGTCTGAGAATGAATGGGGTGCAGTCGCGATCCAGTGAGTGATATACTCTTTATTTAAAGAAACAACAGCAACTTCTTTGATCATGAACTTGTCAGCACTGTCACGAAAACCCAAAACGTCGACTATATAATCCATAATCTCGAGCTGTTGTAGATGTGTAGAGTAGGAAGCACAAGACCTTTCTAACTGCTGGTCATATTAAGGAGTTGTAATTTATACCTAATGCCGTACAACGTAATGAGTTTTGTTATCAGTAGGAGGCCTAAGTTACGTAGTGAAAAGGGCTAATTAGTGGTCATTATATACAGTAAGTGAATCATAAAATTTCTAATAGCTAGCCTCCAAAATCAACGATGACTTGACGAGTTGAGTCAATCTCAAGAATATTGTCGTATTCGGCATATACAATGCAATTAACCGATTGTTGTAGAACACTTTCGAATCGTAATTCTAAACGAATGGTGCCATTTTTTATCAGATTCCAGTGTGTATTACAATTTGCAGATAGATCAGATGTGAGGTCAAACGCGTATAAACAATAACCGTGGGGATAATCTGTCCTCGATATATCGTTTCCATCGTTTGCAAAATGAATACCCGTGCCACTAAATAATGTATGATAAGCATCTACATATCTATCTGGATAGTTTGGCTGTATAGCTCTACTAGGTATTTGTATCCCGTCTACACTCATTGCCAAGTAGTTTAAGTTGAAATGTTGAAAATTGAACGGATTCTCTTTTTTACTGCCGTTAAAAGCTTTATTTGAAACTAAGCCTATTATTATACGTTTTGGTATTTGACCGAGAATAATGTTGTCTAAAGTTTCTCCGGTTATACCAGTGTGTAAAGTAAAGGATTTTACTTCAACACGCGTTAAAGGATATTTAGCTGTACCTTTAGATAAAGCTTTTGAGTGTGTAAGCAAAATCCCGGGATTAATCTTAGCACGCCGTACTCGTAATGAAGCATCCAGAATTTTCACTTTTACATTTTCAGCCTCGTAGTTTATTAAACAAAAAGCATCTTTGGAACGTATAAGACGAACTCTAACTTCTACTCCATTGAGGAGAAATTTCTCCTGATTGAAAACATCAGCGTGTAAATGGCCCAGTACATCAATAGTTTTATCAGCATTAGTGTAGTCACGACGAGCACCAGCCCCTAAATTAGTGGAAAAAACTGTTTTTCCATCACTGCTAGGTATCTGTAGAGCTGCATCCATATGGCCAGGTGTATCATTACACCATAGAGCACACGTCAAATGGGATTTTTTAGCTTCTTCTGAATAATTAAGTAATGTTTCTATGTATGCACGATAAGCGTACGCGGTACTCGGAGGTGAAACTGCTTTTTGATTAAAAAATACGTCCACTTGGTTAAAAATACTATGCAGGAAGTTGTTAACAGGAGCAACTAAAGTCTTATCTTCTATGGGTGAATCTCCTTTTTCAAGACGTACACTGAGATTTATCATAGTATGAGCCAAATCAATATAATCATCTGAGTTTCCAGGAATAAGAAATTCTAAATATGAATCTTCAGAAATACTAGTCACAGGTTTATACTCAATCCAATGAGTACCTTCTATAGACGTCTGAGTAGGCGGTAGAGTGAATAAATCAAGTTCTGATTTTGTACACTCGCAAGAGTGAGCGTGAAGAAAAGCCATTTTTCTTAAGCGGGACCAAAAATCACGTACTGAACGCGTTTTCTTCTTAATATTCCGTGTCTTTCTTTTCTTGCTTGATTTTTGACTGACTTTCTTTGTTTTCCTCGTCTTTGCTTTACGTGTAGTGTGCTTTCTACGCTGGTTAACTTTCGACTGACGTTTACGCCGTTGTTCTCTACTTTTATAACCAGATCCCTCCATGAGACTCTCTATTTTTTCTTCAGCTTTTCTTTTCAAATTTAGACCTGATTCACGGGCTCGCGAACGTAGAGCTTGTTTGAATGTGGATTTATTTTCACTTACATCATCTATTATATGCATGCCTGCTCTGAGTGCTTCTCTTCCTACTGCGCGAGCACCTCGTTTCAGAAATGGCAACGCCCTACGAAAGAGACCTCCGAGAAAACTACCTATACCACCATGACCCTTCTGATACGGGGCTCCTGTATATACATGCTCGACACCACCACTACCAACTTGCGCCTCATAATAATAATCGTAATGCGTCATGTTAAATAAAGTTATGTTATTTGTCTAAAATGAAGTGTCACCGTCGACGTTCCACACTCAAATGGTATTACAAGGCCCAGATGATCTCTTATATCTATTGTAATGGTTCGAAAGCAATTCCTTATTAAAGGTACGTAGTTTACAGGTGTAAAAGTTTGATACTGATTAGAAGCAAATACATAATCCTTGTAATTGACAGGGACTATACGCAGTAGAGCTGCTTGTACGTCACCAACAATCGTTGGTTCACATACATCTGTATAAATATACAATTGTCTTGGTAGTGCATTCAGAATACTAGCAGGGCGAGTTGCTATAGCAGGATTACTGTCTACTTTTATACGTTCAGAAACCTCAGCAAATCCTAGTATATCTAATGCAGCACGACTCATCTGCACTGAATGTTCAAAATTGCAGAGCTCATCACTGCATGTGCGTTCGGCAAAAACGTAGGTATTGTTATGTTCAATTAAAAATCTAAATATCATATGTGAATTGTTTATTAATAGAATTTCATTTAAATGCTCTAAAAATTCTATAAAATTATTATAAACGCCATAGGGAATAGATGCGGTTACTTCTAGGTTATGAGCCGGTTGGTTGCCGTATATATCTCTATATAAAGGTGATATAGTTGAAAACATTGTTATATCTCTATCTTCTTTTCTTAAATGTAAAAATGAGCGCGGGAAGTGTATTTCAGAAATTCCTACTTCCCACGAGCCGTGCAAATTGATTTCTTGAGGTAGCTTCGTGACATAACAGGCAGTGGTGTTCTCTGGATATACTTTCATACTACTATTACTAGGTAAAATCATATAAAACTGTTTTTTTTTTAATTTTGTTTAGATTTTTTTTATATCTTTAGCAGGTATCCAAGAATTAAATTTACTAGGGTAGCCAACCCAGCTAACAAAATATTTTTTTCTTTTTACCTTCACCACTTGATTTAATAATTTTATCTATTTTGTATTCTGTGTTGGTTAAATCTTTTTCTATGACTGTGAGTTCTTCCTCATAAAATATACCGTCTATGAACTCACCATTTAAATCCTCGAGCTCGTAAACCGGTGGCTTTCTATGTTTTAATACTTTGATAATTTTAAAAACTTCCTCTGACCAGTTAGCCTCATAACCTTTCTCGAAGGTTCCTTTTGTTTTGCTTATACGCACTATGTCACCAACTAAGTACTTGGGTTTTCTCTCCTGTGTTTTATACCTGAGATCCATGTTACGCTTAGCCTGTTGGGCATTATATATAGTAACAGCTGCTGGCGCCATCTTAATTGTAGAATGTCTAGAATTATTGTAACCATAAACTAGATCTTGCAGAATATCAATGTAACGTTTTGTGTTTTTATGTGTAAAATAACGCCACATCCGTTCTTTTAAAGTACGATTAAATCTTTCAACAATAGCTGCTTTAATGTCTGGATTTCTAGTTACCTGGTGAGTTATATTTTTTGATTTTAAGAAAGTTTGCATTTTAAGGCCTAAAAACTCACCACCTTTATCAGTTTGAAATATTATAGGCGTTCTATCATTACTTCTCGAAAGAATTTTTTTAAACGCCTCTGTAACGGTCAAACAAGTTTTGTCTTTAATAGGTTCGACAAAGACATATTTACTTAGTACGTCGATAACCACTAGTAAATATGAAAAATCATCGTTATAAGTTTTTAATTGTGTAAGCTCTATAAGATCACCCTCCCACACAGAATCTATAGTCGGTACATTATAATGAAGTCTTTGAAATTTTCGGTGCACTGGTTTATGCAATGTATATGGGGCATCTTGGGCTCTTAACCACTTGTAAATATTATTTTTATCTGCTTTATTCTTGATTTTATCGACAAGGCGATAGGCTCCTGCGTAGCCTGCTTCATCTTTTGGGTTATAATAAATTTTATTTAATAACTGATTAGCTTCATCCATATTTATTTATTTTACAAATTACAAATTACATAGGAAATTTTAACCAACCACCTGCTTGTATACTATTACTACCACTACTGTTTTTACCGATTTTTCTTCTAGCTCTTTTACTTCGTACTCTGTATGAACTGTTGACGGTATCGTTGTCGGAGGCCACGTTGTCTATTGCTGCATTTATTATTGTCGAAGCATCTGTATATGAACTATTATTCAAAGACGTTGAATCATTAGTTGATTTTCTATTAGGTATAGGTGTAGAAGTGTATGGCGAGTTTTGAAGAGCCGTTTGTTTAGACAAAAGACTACTGTTGTTAGACCTCGAATAAGGTAATGATAGTGGCGTAAATTGTTGTCCTTCTTTATATAATTCAGTGTTCCCGATAAATTCTAAAGGCATCCCGACATCGAGTAATAACCAACCGAAATGTTCACGTCCTGTAGCTCTCACGCCTTTTCTACTACGTACAGCATCATTTATAAGATCTATGATATTTGAATTTGGAAGAGTAACTCCATCTATCGTTACTGTCCCGCGATCATTCCAGGTTAATCTTGATGAGTTGTTTAAGTTTTTTAAAAATTGTAGCATTAACTCAGCTTTATGTCTATAGCTTACTGGTACTGACATAGCAATGGTTGCCATGTCAATGCCATACTCCTGCTCTTCTATTTTAACACTTGGCGTGTTTGCAATTTTAATATTCTTCTTTAGATCTTCTACAAAAAATAAATATCTTTGTAACACCTGTTTGTATTTTTGCCACTTTTCTCTCTCGTCTTTTTCAGAAGAATTTAAAATTTCATTCATTTCAAAATCTAATCGTGATAAATGGTTTCCAGGGGTTTGTACACTATTTGAGACCTTTACGACCTCGCTTTTGCTTAGTAACATGTCATTATTCAGGGGCTGCTGCTGCTGTTGTTGTAACTTAGTTATACTGTCATGAGGTACTAGTACCATCTTACGGGCGTGTTGCATTTTTACTGCCTACTTGGTATTAATGCCGAAATAATTGTACCTATAACAGGTGCTAGTAACGCACCTATAAACCCGTCACCTTTTTGAACAATCAAACGTTTTTTATTTTTCCAACCTTTCGATTTTTTGTCTGATAAACGACGTAAGATTGATTTATGTTTTTTGAGTTTGACTTTTTGTACTGCGTTTAAAGGTACGTTACCTTTCAATGTGTTTAAAGCACATTCGCAGACACCTTTTATTAGATTCCGGTTTGCTTTTTTCAGTACAGCTTTTCGCTGCTCCTTGTTTAAGTGATACAGAGCATGTAATATCCTCGCTGTTTTAGCATCGAGTGACGTTCTAGATGTTGACGGTGCCATTATATACGCAGGACTGGTAAATCAGTCTCACCTACGTTTCTTTTTATATTACGTGGAATATAGACATATTGATGCTTGTCATCAGGAAAAATGCATGTGCGCACTCTACATGATTCAGGAGTACTTTGTTTTAAATCTAACAGTAAATAACCGTGAGGAACCGACGTGGCATCGAAATAAGCTTCTTGTAAGAATTTCGAATTTTTAGGATAAACTTGACGCGCCATATGCTGGATTTGAGCACGATCTCGTGGATTTTTAAAAATAACAATATAGTTAGCATTTAACGAAATATCTCTTTGTTTCGGTCCTTGATGAAATAAATTCTGTGAGATTAAAATACATGATAAATTTCGATGATGAGAAGCTTTTGTAAAAAGATCACAAATCGTATTGTTGGAAGATTCACGCATAAGGTCGTCGATAACTATTAATTTCGGTCTAGAATCCGACACAAAATCATCATCCTGTGGAAGGCCTTCATGAAATTCGACGTCCTTACCGTATTCTAAGTAACCGTCTTGCCATTCTGAATAGTAAAGCATTTTACGGGCAAAAGGTGTGTCTGACATGACATCTATATTCCGAAAAAATCGTTTAACAAAGTGCGTCTTTCCGCAGCCTGTCGGGCCACATATCATAGAGGTCCAAGGGTGTTTCCATGGTAGACTCATTTTTATTTTTCAGAAAAAGCTTATTTGTCGAGCAGGTCACGCACGCGCTCCGTGTACACGACAAGCTATTATTTAGCTAATATACAAGTTCACTCCGAGGCCGCTACTCTAGCAATGACCGCTATCGTTTAGCTTCTTTCACTTTATAAGCTTGTTAGCGTATGTAATATTAATAATGTAATTCATAAGGTAAGCTATTGAATTTAGAAATAATTTACACATTAGAATTATTTAAAATTCTTATTTATTAAATTTAGCAAATACACAAAATATTACATTTTAATAACGATGTTTCTTCGAAAAAGGCATTATTATTTTTTCATATGATAAATCACCACAAGTTCTATACATATATCTTAATTTTTTTGATACGTGTATTGGACAGTAGGGATTATCTGTAAAACCATATATTTTTTCAACGTTGGAAACCATAAAGTCGATTGACGTTACATCATATATCTCGATCATTTTTAATAAATGACTAATATGTCTATTTTTGAATGAAAAAATACAATAACGTTTATCAAGAATTTCATCGCCCACCATGAAACTACAGTTGTGTATTATATACCGACATTGAAATGAAAATAAAATTTTAGTAAATTGTGAAAAGTATTTCAAGTTTTTTAACATATCAACGTATTTTTCCTTATTCTCTTTTTTATTTAGTAAAAGTGTATGTACAATACGATGCCATGCCAGCCCTTCCAATGATTGTTTATACTCAGGAAAGAAGCGACAGTTAGATACGCTACAGTTTATGCAGAATTTTTCCTCCAGGTTAATTTTTTTAGGTACTGGAAATAAGAATAAAACAAACACATTAAGACAAAAATAAAGTGCTAACTCTTTAAACTTTATTCAATTTTATTAAATATTAAAAATAATAATCTAAACTAAGTTTTGGGTCTCCTTTTCGATGATTACAAAAATACTTATCACTATTAACGTGTATAGGACATCTATGGTTATCTGTACATACTCCAATATCATATTTGTTATCTATAGTAAATTGAATAGATAGTACATCACAGTAAATGATCCATCTTAATAAATCGGTGACTTTGGCGTTGTTTGAGTAAGTACAAAAATATTCATAGTCTACTATTGTAACTCTTCGAGGACAATCATCGGTATTGCAAAATTTACTATTACATATAATACACCACTCACACTTGCTTTGATATTTGACTTGGGCACTAAACTTTACATTGCAGACCTCCGCAAATACACTTAATTCATCTAAATATTTTTTATAATAATTATTTTTCTCCAACTTTAACCTAAGTAAATAACCTATAACCTGTCTCCAGGCTATACCCTCCAAACTCTGCTTGAATGTAGGGAAATAATGACACGTCGTTACAAGTAGCAGTGCTCTCTGAATTTAAAGCTAAAACAAAAATGTTTTTAAATTAACATTATGTATATAACGAATAAAATAAATTTTTACATTCTTTAAAATGATTTCCGTATATTTCGACTTTTATTACAATTTTAGTTGATTTATATTTCTAAACAAAATATTTACAATATATACATTTTATAAATATTTCTTAAATTTTATTTACAATAAAAAGTTTATTAAACTTAATTATTTATACGTCTTTTTTTAAATCCATAAGGACTTGATGAATTAACGCTATTTGAGCGTCTTTTCATGCTGTTTAATTTACATGTTTTTGACTCGTTACATGTAACGACATCATGCATCGCCGTACGCCTGATTGAAGTAAAATTATGCACAATTCTATCACCCTTATTTAAAACTAAAGATTTTATTTTTTCATGGTTAATTTTACTATTTGTTGAATAATTTAAACTAATACCCTTAACTTTACACACCTCATGCGTGGAACCATCGGTTTTTTTAACTTTATACGAATAAAATTTGGGTCCTGCTGCAACGAATGATTCGATATAACTTTTCACACCATAACTTTCAAGCTTATCAGTCATATCACCTAAGAAACATCCTGTAGGTACCTTGTACTCTCCAGGGGTATTTTTATTTAAGTATATACAGGAGTCAGTGTCATAATACAGCACTCTCCTACCAAGTTTTTCTAAATAAGAGTATAGTTTTAACCTAGCCTGAGCCGTAGTATAAGCGGCTATACTAACGTTTGTTACAGCTGATGGTTTATAATTATCGTCTGTGTAAGCCCAGTTGATATAAAAAGTTTCCTGATTGACATGTAATACATTTTTCAAGGTTCTATCAGATGACTGTAAAATTTCCATAAGCTTAACCTGATCCTTTATAATTTCTGTAACGCCCATATTTTCTCGCTGGCCAAACTTACCCCAAAATGAATTTAAACAAAGTTTAGCTAAAAATCTTAAGCCAGGATTTTTAGCTATTTTTTCTTTATCTAATTTTATACCCTCTTTTCGCTCATATTCTGAAATATAGTTCTCACGTGATTGCGCGTCGTTACAGTCACTGGGGTATCCAGAAGCTTGCTGTTTTAATTTTAAAAAAGTATTTATATAATCAACAAACAGACCCGATTCATTCTTCTCTGGATTATACTGTTTAACTTTGTACTGCCATATTTCATATATGGCAGTAATTTTATAACCTAAACTAACGGCTTTTTTCAACTCCTCCGATACCCAAGTGCCTGTAAGCTCTTTATCTTTTAAACACTCGTGGTTACAATCCTCCTGCTCTAAATTCTCGCAGCATGTTCTACAAAGCGGAAACATTAGACGTTTGTGCATTCGCACAGGTAGTACAGGAAGAAATAAATCACGTGGAGGCAGAATTCGACATTTTACTAACCCCTCAACCCTACTTAAACAGTTATTATCCCCGGTTAATTGCCTACACTCGTCCCCCACAAAAATGTCAGGGTGGCCTATAGGAAATTTACCTGTTTTACAAATGTAAGGGTAAAGCGAACATATATCGACATAATGGATCGTTTCACCTTCCTTTACTTCTGCCAAATTTACGGTATTCTCCTTTCGACCACCATAAAAGGCATCGCGAGGATTCAAAGTGTCCGACCATAACAGAGGGTGATTGTCAATATATCTCTTTATGTCAGTTGGAAAATTACTTTTTATTTTTTTGAAATCACAACTCCAAATTTCAGTTAATATATACCCAGCCTTTACTATTCGAGCCGACATATTTAAAGTTCGCGTATATTTTTCTTCGAAATTCGTACCATGTACAGATATTAAGCGTTCGGTACCCTTATAACATGAAGTACAACCATGATAAAAACACCCATGATATTGAAAAACGTATCGATCACCGGTGACCGATTCATAGTAACCGTCAACCAAAATGTTTTCGGTGAGCCTAACCTCAGCTCCTTTACCAGCGTGTTGAATGTCGAATCCTGTCTCCTTCTCTTTGAAAAGCAACCATTCTAAAGATTCTTTAGAATGAGTATCTTTCTTCCTGTAACCACCAGGCGGTATTATGCCTATTTCGTCACGTTTGAGAAAGTTCTTACGAAAAACTTTCGAGCAAGCACTAGCAATTGTCGATGCTTCAACAAACGGACATGTACCACCTACTTCTACAAAACTGAACAAGCTTTTCTAAGAATGTCAACATCGGTTTTACAATATTTTAAAATTTCAGTTTGAAATTTGAAAACGTAATTAGATTCTCGCATCTCTTTATGCCACGATTGAAATTTTTCTCTCTCGTGAACACCCATGAAGTCTGGAGAGAAAAACTTCTCGTCAGGTATAGTACCTTCGTAGTTATAATATTCTTTTTTATTAAATAAATGCGGAAACGTACCTTTAATCAGATCATCGGAAAAACCAAAAGCTTTTGGTAAGTCAGATAATTTCATATGAAAATAATTTAAGCTGTCAACAAATTTGAGCCCTTCACCTATAGTCATAAGCATGATACTAGTACCATTCATTTTAACTTTAGGTGTAATGTTTGTTTTTTCAACAAAGTATTTTAATATAAATTGAGCGTCAAAGCTCTTACTATTGTGTGCTATACACACGAATTGTTTTATATTTTTTGGTTTTGACGCTTCTGCATTTATTATATATTCACTAAATAGTTTTACGGTGTTGGTGCCTTTGAACACAATAGTTACACCACCGCCACAAAACTTGCATTCTTGATTCATATTTGAATCAATACATTTTTCACAGCATAACTGCGCTACACCTAAATTTACATTATGTTTAAAAGAAGTTTTACTGAGACCTTCGAACTCTTCCTCTTGGGTAGTTTCAAAGTCATAAAAAAGAAAAGCATGCGCTGGTTTTTCTATGGCTTTGCTATCTACCGTATTCTCAACATTTTTTTTAATTTTGTTTCGTACAATCGGTACATAACACAAATGATTATACGGTCTTACGCATGTGCAAGTGGGACAGTATGATTTACCGCATTCATGAGCGTTCTGTTCAACGGATATGATATTATTACAAGTGTTGCACCTTTTCACGGCAGCGCAGATGCTGATATTTTTATTAAATGAGTTTATTTTTAAATGTCTATTGTAACACGTTTCACCGTAAAAATTAAGTGAGCAATCGCGACATTTTATTATTTCGGTATTTTTCGGGCACATAGGTGAAGTCATACACCGGTCACACGTATACGCGCATTTGTGCGTTGATTTACGATTTAATTTTTTGTTACAAAAGGGACAGTAATATCTACAAGCTGTTAAACCAGTTAAGCTGGTTATAACGTCAAAGTGACCTACCTCATTATCTATTTGCTTATATAGTATGTTTAAAAAACGTTTTGGAGTTATATTTTCAGATTTTACGTATTTATAACCATCAAAAAATATTGAGTTACCAGTACCTAATTGCTCTAACGTGTATATGTTAATTATAATCTCACCTAATTTTAAAAAATTCTGAAATTTTTTTATTTCGGGCAACCCACAACCAAGTGTTTCATTAATATCAACACCTGCGTTTCTACACAACTCTTCAGCTTTTTCCAGCTGAAATTTCAATTTACTTTTTCGTATCCGTTCCCACTCGCTCTTCACGATAGGCGAATCCTGCTCCTGTTTTGCACAGTGCGCTAAGGCTACGACTAACGCGCGCGGTAGACATTTAGCGTCTTTATTAACTATGCTAACTACGGATTTTGATTTTATAATATCATAATTTGTTAGGGATCCTCTACCCGTAGGCGGTGTGATGCTAATTATTCTAATACATAACGTGTCATCAACTTTCAATTCACACGAACTCTGAGTGATAAGATCTATCATCCTCCAGAGATCGTTGAATTGGTAGTCGGTCAACAATCTAAAATTATGTAACGGTCCGTTTGGTAGAAAATTACTAAATATTGTGATTCCTACGTAATCAGTCGACGCACAATTTTCAGTTATATAACTAAATAAATTCCGCATACATCTCTGTAAATCATTCTGTCTATCGCTAACTAAAACATCTTCATTTATTTTTAAATTAACTTCCCTAGCATTAGTCTTAAATCTAGGATAGTAATCTATACTATCCGAAACTACAGCAAAGTACTCACTATTTTCCGGGACGACTGGTTCAGATGCTCCTGGAAGGTCTGCAGCTGTTGGCGCGGAAGCCCCCGCTGCTGCGGCCTCTTGAAGCTCTGCTAGTACCTCTTGAACCTCAGCTGCTGCGGCTTCATTAGATTCCGCTGCTGCGGCCTCCTGGAGCTCCGCTGAGGTCACCTCAGGGTGATCTGCTGCGTTTCTTTCACTTAGTGAAAAATTTTCCTCAGCTGCTATGGCTGCTTCTTCCAATAGCGCGTCCGGAATCTCCATAGACTCTTCATACAGGTTCTCCACTGTACGTATTTTTTCGTACTCATTGAAGCAGCCACTCAAATCACTGGTCCAGCCACTGCCTAGAATTGAGCCGCCCTCACTAGAGTCACTATAATCACCTATGCTATTCACACATTCTTCTTGATTTTGACGATGATGATTAGAACTTGCGTCGTCAAACTCTTCCAAAACCATCAATTCGGCGTCCCGATGGTCCTCGTCATTTAAACCGAATGACACGTCTCCAGGTAGCTCTGCATTCACAGCGTCGAGAGCATCATTCTCGCGTTGTAGACCTAAAATAAGTAATAATATTAAAGTCGCAGTTTTAACTAATATATTACGAATTTTAATAATAAATATTTACCCTCTCTCAGTCGAAGTAAATGACCCATCAAGGCTCCTACTTCAGGTGCGTTTTCGGTTCCTCGTGCTCTAAGCACTATAGACACGGTTTCTAAAGAGTCTAAATCCTCTTTAAACACCCTGTATCTATGTAAGACACCGATACACACCGTGCTTTGCGCCTGGATAAATTCCCGGAACAACCTTCTCACATCCCTGACAGCATCCCTCAGCGCCGTGGTCAGGGTGCGGTTGGTCCGTTCTCCGCCACGAGGTTGATAGGCTCTCATATAGAGTTTCACTTCGTGAAGTTCATCCCGAAACCTACGTATTTCTTGAATACACCCGCTGTCACCTCCAGCGTGGAGGAATGCCACGTCCGGGGCATCCTTGAAGATTTTGAACAAAGACTCCGTCTTGAAATCTATTTTGTTCACTCAAGAAGTTCTCTGTGACTTAGATAGCTGCACAACACACTAGACACAATCCGCACTTGTAGACAGTAAGTTTGGAATAGTAAACTAAACTACTCCTTAGGACCTTATATACCGATAGTTTCCCCACTCTGAACCTCCTGACGATACCGTTCTTTAATAACAGCGGACCATCCTTAGCCATACGTATATCCACGAAAATTATTTTATTATATGTAGGCACTTTAATGCACCTGTAATAAAATAATTTTGAAGGATACTTTTCGGGCTACAAAGTGAATCTTTGGAAATTCAGACGTACGTTTGGCTGGGGCTGGAGAGCGCTGAACCGACCCGAGACCCTTAATGACCTACCGAAGTGACCGTTTAGGGAGTTTAATGGTCTACAACGTCGCGCTGTGTATGAGTCGTTAATGACGTGCTTAGGACGGACACAGGCTACCCCTGCATGATATTGCGACTTATGATCTAATAATAATAAAGTCATTTAGACAACCGATTCCTAACTAAAAGAACGATAACGACGCATCGTCATTACTGAGGCTGCGTTTGAACGACTGAGTTTATGAGACATTTTAAATGCATCAGTGAAGCGTCGCTGTCCGATACTATCAGCCGTAGTGGGCCGACGGTATAGCGTACTATCTAGGTAATTATATTTAAACACAAATTTCACCATACTCTAGTCATTAGAGTTATTATTCATACACGCTCTTTTCTCTTTCCCTCTCTTGTATAAACACGTATACTACCCTTTCACGCAAACGTATTTAAAGGATGGCTGTGACAGTCTTTGAGTATTCAAGTTGCTACGGCATTAAGTAACAGACGTACGTTTTCACATCAGTTTTCACAGTAGTATTACAAGTTTTGTTTAAAACATGAACAACACTCGTTTGTCAAGAGATACAAAGCGCATCGCAATGGCATCTTATAATTCACGAGAAGATGCTCTGCAATATTTACTATATTCAAGAGTTTATCCATTAAACACATCGTGTACTAAAAAAATTATCGTTGGTCTTAAGCCCCAAAGCAATAACGATTTTACTTGTATTGTAAAAATAATTAATCAAACATTTTTTGGTATAAATTTCACAACCGACACATGGACTACGTTCAAACTACATTTTGCTAAAATTAATAGCTATTTTAGTGACGAAGTACAGAATAATCCAGCAGCTTTTGACAAGATCTCGTTCAACGGAATTACACTGAGCTTTACAACTTCATATGGGACCAAAGCTATATTACTGGATAAAATCGAGGAGAAGACCACCACTAGCTACACATCAATAATCACTAATGAACGTGTAGAATATGAAGTGAGCAATAAGAAAAAAGCGTACTCTCCTGCAATTGTTCTACAGAAGACGACTTTTGAGGGCATTGTTAATATGCTTGAGTGTATCGACTATACGATTGAGGCATGTGTCAAAATAGCCTCTGCAGTGTCACAGTGCAGTAACGATATTATTAATAATGTTTACAAAAAATTTATTGAAAATACTGTACTCCCTCAAACTAAATCCTATGTCAAACAGTATTTACGCTCGAAAAATACTGAAATTAAAAATGCAATATCAACTAACTTTGACGAGAATTTTAATAAAAATTATTTTGACGTAATTTTTAGTGAACTGCTAACACTACATTGTAATATAATATCAGAAACTGTAATTGAAAAAATTACGATACCTAAGTGAATATTATTATTGTGAATTATTATTCCATAAATATTGAAAATACAGCACATGATTTTTATATATATATATATATATATATATATATATATATATATACATAAAATAAAAACCTGTTTTTCCTTATTTACAGAAACTGAACATATATCCTGCACCTATTATTTATTTAGTTTTACGTAATTATTATTGATATTTATTATTATTATAATTATTATTATTATTATTATTATTATTATATTCATATGAGCGTGTATAGACGCTTTCGAGCAGGTGCTCGCGTGCACACACACATATGCCTGAATGTGGAGATGTGTGTACACATATGCATACATACGGACGTGTACACATATGTATGCATACGTACGTGCATGTACACATATGTATGCATACGTGTTAGAAGGTACAGAAATCTACTCACCAACACATAGTTAAAAGGACGCCACATGTACACGATGCATTGACAGCTGCTGAAGGGAGGGGGTAACTCCCACAGACGCTACAGCCACGCTATATCGCTGGCTAGAGGGGGGAGGTACACAAACCAACCACTCTGTCCACCATCTTGGACCTAACCTTGTACGAGCGTCAGCTGTTTCCTACAACGGCGGCCATCTTTGTCCCCATCCTTGTACGCCGACTGAGGCTCTTACCTCCCCTCTTTGGCCGCCATCTTGTCCCTATCCTTGCACATATACTACTATTATCCACATTAAAGTAGGTGCAAGTATAAATTCCGGTAATATGCAGATAAATTTCGAACGACAAACAATTCAGAGCGATAACCTTCTCAATTAATCTGACAATGACAAATTATACGTTTATGAGCGGAAAAATAATGAGCAATTGTTTGTGTGTGTGAATTATATTAATGGGAAAGTGCAAGCAAAAGATTACTAATTTTAACATAGAAAAATCACTAACGCTTATACTATGCTATGCTATACTCACATAACAACATTTTTTTTTTTTTATAATAAAGATAAGAGACACAATTTTCTTGAGTATATTTTGCAATAATAATAAGGAAAATCCCACTCACATTATCGTTAACACATACAACACATCAAGGGAGTACCTTTTCCCTTTCAGTACACAAGAACAATGGACACAGGACTCTGTCTTCTCTTGTTGACCTGGAGTAATAAAGCCTGGTCACAGAAAGTCCCACCGCCCACTGTGACCGAAAAGATCGAATATAACGCTGGCCTATATTTCGAAAGAATGACCGACTTACGATTTATCCAAGACGATTGGACTTATGTAATTTACTTAGATTTACACGACAATTATTATAATCCGAAAAAATTTTCACAAATATTGAAAACATTAGAGACAAGATGCACTCCTCGGAAAACATGTGCAGAGCAAGAAAATGAGATATACCAGATAGAACGGCGTCTGAGTAAAACAGATTTATTATACGTCAATCTCAAATCATACCTAAACGAGGTAACGGAAGAATTAAGCGCCGCGGAAAAACTTGAATATAACAGCCACACCTTCAAATCCGATACGGCAGATACTTACTTTATACATCCGCAAAACACAAAAATGCATATTATACGAAGTAGCCTCGACGGATTCGAAGAAAGTAAACGAAGAGATGATATTTTTTGGTTTGACGCGTTCGATCGCGAAATAGAGGAGCTAGAAACTTTCGAAATATCTTATAATTACACAAAAACAATTATAAAATTAATTCGAACACAATAAGTTCATATAAATCTCTATAAAGAATTATTTGAAGGCGTTTGAGAAGCAGTCCGTACACTACAAAATCATCAAATATATCCCGGTCTCCTGAAACACAGAAATCTACAAGAAATAATAAAACACACCGAGGAAATAACCAAACTACACAAATTTCCTCTGTCGCAGTACTTCTCACACGTAGATTCATTAGGCGCTATATCAATAATAAGATACGGAAGAATAGATAGCCGTTTGATGTTCGTTTTGAATTTCCTATTAACAACAGACGATTTTTACTATTTATATCGACTCTATCCCCTACCAGCTCCGATAAAACTTAATTCAGCAAAAACAGCAACCATTTATATTCAACCGATAGCTCCGCTACTCGGGATCGGCGAAAATTTCACTTATCCGATCACTGAAAATCAATACGTTAAATGCTCACCAACACCCAAAAGTATGCTATGCGCACAGGAACAGCCTATGCATTCGGAAATCAACAAATTAAGTTGCGAATACTCACTACTCCATTATCCACGGAAATCAGATTACCCAAATTGCGATATTAAATTTCGTGAAAATTTTACACCATACTGGGCGCGCGCAGACAGAGCTCAAGTATGGATTTTCTCATTAGATGAACCAACAAAAGTAAAAATAAATTGTAAAAATACAACGAGAATTCTTAAAACTTAGCGGAACGGGAATTTTGAAACTAAGATCGGACTGCAAGGCTAATATCGACAATTATCAGCTATCATCTACTGCACACGCGCAACAAACTCACTTGATATTTCCCGATACAGACTTAAAAATTCAAGGAAAGAGCCCCTTGATTAATATATCCTCAAAATGGCTATCCAAGAAGAAATTTTCGATCAATATTTCTTGAATCATCGCCGCGGAAACACCAGTGCTCCACAGCTCCCATCTGTGCCTGTATAAAGAGAAGTGTTGAGAGTCCGAACACCACTTCAACACTCTTAACAATAGACACACATACTCACGAAACCCAAAGAACGCAAAAGAGTATGTTTTCTGTTCTAGGATACGGTACAACATGGATATAAAAATTAGCATAATACTGTGGATATCAATGATAGGCCAAAACTCAGGCGATCGCCTGACAGGGTTCGATTGCGGAGAACAACTAACCAATTTAACTACAATATCTCTTTTGGAAGTAGGAGTGTGCGACATCGAGCCACTATAATTAAATATTACTCAACAATATGTACAATTATTACAAACGAATGAATTCACCAAAACGCATGTAGTACAATGCGCTATAAAAATTACACGACACATCATGCATTGTGGCATGCACTCACATGCCGCGCGTGCGAAAAACGGAGAACTCAGTTATTATCAAGAGATTCAAAGAGAAGAGTGTATGAAAATGTATAACGGAGGATACATTAATATCGCTGGCACATCGATTCAAAATTTACCGAAAAAACAGCACATTATCCGTGCCCATGATTTTTGCCGGAAGTGTAGATTCAAGTTCGGGCTGTAAAGGAACTTCTTACGCCGACCCTTACGGAAATTGGGACGACGTACTTGTACAAGGCTATGTAGAAATCTCACTCACGAACTATTACGCTACAGTAAACTTAAATTCAAATAAAATTCAACTCCGATCGGGTACGAGCTGTAAGCTAACCGACACACAATGCAGATACATCTTAGAAGGATATGCCTATTGGAATCCTCTCCCCGACGATACCTGCGGAAGTAAGAAATATACAGTATTATACGAGGGATACGCAAAAAAAACCAGAGAATATGGCTCGGACCGCATAACTTATATACTCGAAACGCAAGAGATTACCTTCGCTCTCACCAGCATTGGCGAACACAAGGTATGCGGGCATACTCTCGCCCGGACAGAACACCCAAAATTATTCGTTTTAGAAAATTTAGATAAAGAAACATTTTTATCGAAAGAAAGTTCACCAGTAGAAAATTTAGATATTTTTACATACGTCAACTCCAATTTTGTATATGTAGAAAGACACTTTAAAAACCAAATCAGCCAAATGTATTACGATTTACTAAAACACAAATGCGAACTCGAAAGAAACCTATTGACCAACGCATTATCAATAGCAGTTCAATCACTAGACGAATTTGCATTTCGACTAATGAAAGAACCGGGTGACATGGCCGTCATAGCCGGCGAAGTAATACATCTCGTCAAGTGTCTGCAAGTCGAGGTAAAATACCGCGACACAAAAGAATGCTATAATCAGCTGCCCGTCTCCCGAGGACTAGAAGAACTCTTTCTCTCTCCCCGAACCAGAATATTGACGAAAACAGGTACACAGATTAGTTGTAGGGGGTAGCCAATATGGGCTCACACTGGCTACAATTTCTACCTGCTCCTTCGAGTGTCCTGTCGCCAGAGATTTTACACTCTCAAACAAAAAATACTTGGAAGTATACCGCACCTAAAGCCTTAGCTGTAAGGTATCTATACAGAGGCCGACTTAAACGACTTACGAGATCATATAATGTTTCCATTGGAAAAATCATCTGTACTAAATAATGTAGCAATGGGAATGACTGGTAAACCTATATAAGGGAAAGGGATATCGATAAATCAATTTTTAGACCCCGAGATATTAGAATCACTCGCCAATAACACTTGGGAACGCATGTGGGGAAAGTTTCTTACATTCGGAACTGCCAGTGCCGCTCTTATCGGATTAATACTAATAGCTCGTTTGATAAAGTTACTAATCGACACCATGGGTATGCAATAAATACATGGATATGCAATTTATAGTGTATATGGATTCTCTCTATTGGCAGTGTTTGGAATTCTATAACACAACTATTACTATATCTAGGAAACAGAAAGTCAGCAAAACCCCAGCCATACGAACAGCACACATTGGAAACAACTCAAAATCAACAAGGACAAGTAAACAGCCCTATATACGACGACGTAGAAGGACGGTCAACACGCGACGAATTCCAGTCATCACACCGAAGAACGATATAGAGCCATGTCTTTTCAAGAGGTATTAGAAAAAAGAATACATATTTTATGCATCAAGCAATATGATTACGAAAATGCTCGAGAATTTTATCAACGCTTACGAAAACTCCGAGACGACCATAGAGCCACTTTACGGAAAGCCCGCGAGAATTATAAAGAATTATTCGAGACTACACTCAACACAGAAGAAACTGCAGTAATAGGATATATATTGGGAATGAAATTAGACGTTCGGAGATATTTATATGCTCCGTGCGAGTATAAATGCCTTAGAGAAGCAACACAACATGCTATGAGAATCGAACACCGTCTAAAAAGGTTACGACTTCCTGCGATAAAAGAATGCGACGAACTGTCAAAGTAGAAATTTTGAGAGAAAGAAAGAGAGAGAAAAAAAAATGTTACTCGCGTCAGTATAAAAATAAATTATCTGATTTCTGGAAAAGAAAGAAAAAGTATGAAAGCCTCTTTAGAAACCATATTAGAGAAAACTTACGACGGAGTGATCCTCGCTGAATATCCGAGCACCTACGCCGATTTAAATGAATGGGGTTGTATAACAATACTACAGCCAAACGAGCCATTTTACAGCGGATATTATACTTTAAATCATACATGCGAAACTTGTACTCAAAATATATCTGAATTGTTTACACAACTAAAATAATTAATAATTATGAGTTATTTATGTTATTAAAGAGAAAGTAAATTATTTAATTTTTCAGATAAAGGTGTTTTGGATTCTTCATCATGTAGCCTTAAAGCACAAGTCAAAAACAAAATTAAATGGACTAATGAAGGAAAAAAAATAGCCTTTACACGATTGCAAAATTAAATACACCGGCGTGGACAAGCTCCAACTCTCAAAGAAATCGTAGAGATGCAAAACCAGCACAAACATCTTTTTAAGGGCAGAAATGCAAAATCCATAAAAACTTATCTGTATTTAAAGAGGGATAAACCTTAAGTTTAAGTCGTTACTTGTGATACAAACTAAAAAAAAAGCTGTTATGAAATGTAAATATTTATAGATGCATGTTATATAACCCTGTTATGAAATTTAATTTTTTTATTAAAATAAACGAAATATGGCTAAGGATCTTAAATCTTTTACATTAGTTTTTATCTACAAAAGCTCTCGGAAATTAATCTAAGATTTATAAAAGGTTTATATTATTTCAATGTTTAATAATAAATATAACTTACCCTACTATATTAAGCTATCAACCAGTTGGAATCCAAATGAAATTCTGGTGAGACCTAGGTAATTTCCAGATGAATAAGACCTGTGGTTTTGGTACTGATTAATCGTGCATTTCACCTGGACTTCAGGTGGATTTCAGCTGAATTTTATCTGGATTTCACCTGAATTCCACCTGATATCCAGGTGAGATTTTTTTAGTAAGGTAGTTACATAACCTTTATTTTGTAATATTATTCATGAAATACTTTCATTAGTGGTAACAAAAATATAAATAATACTATATAAATGTTTAACAGCGATTGGAATCTTAAGAGTAATTTATGATGTATTCTTACAATTAATTTACTGTACTGAGAAAGGTCAGATAGTTTTCAAGTTTTGAATTTCAAAGTAATTATATTAATTAAATTTAGTGCTCTAAAATATGATATGTAGTTATTAACATTGAATGACATTTTTACAATTATTAATATGTTTAAAATTAATTTTAATATAATTAATATATAATTAAAATACGCATCAATTAAATTATTAATTTAATTAGATTTAATTTTTAACAATTTAGAGGGCTAACAACATTTTTATTTTTTTTTGACTAATAACATTATTTTCAGATGATTACCAGCTAAAAATGAGGTAAAAATCAGGTGGAAACCGTACCAATTTGCCAGGGGGCTTATTCTATAACGATAATAAAGTGATATAAATACACTAATATCACAAAATCTTATGGCGATAAGCAAAATTGATAAACTTAGAATAACCCCTCTGGTAGAAATCAGCTAAAAACTATCCAACCTTTTCCAGTAGGGTAAATTCTTGAGCTTATGTATGATTGAAATCTTACCAGTGATGGTCATCATATATATTCTTTAGATTTGGTATTATATAGTATTATATATATTTTTTGTTAACACGAATGAAAGTATTTCATGAATAATATTTCGAAAAAAGGTTATGTAACTAAGTTATAGTCTCGGATACTTATCTAATGTAGTTTAAAAAGTGTAGAATTATTTGTTTGCTATAAATATTGCTGATAATTTATTATATCAGCAGAAAAACACTATCGCCACAAATAAAACACTATATATAGTTACTTGAATTTGAATAGCAGATAAAACAGCTGTTTGCTAGATACATAATATACTATATGTGGGGTCACAATTATCATTTGGGGCCATTCGTACCCTGTTGAAAATAACTACCTGGATTTCGACTCGATTTCCACCTGGATTTCCATCTGGATTTACAATTGATGTCCCACCGTTAGCCTGCCAGTCAAACGTGATCTCTAACACGGAAGGTTTTAAAAAAATATAAGCTCCTCTAATTGTAGCATGCAACACTAAGGTATTCCGCAGGTCTCCATCTAAGACGGATGAGAAGGATGATTTACATGTGAAAAGTTTGTTCCTGTTTTAGACTAACAAATTGAACTCTGACAAAAAAACGTTACATAGGTTTTTGTCGTGTTTTTGCCCGTAGAATCGATATCCGCATTCAGTTTTGTAAAATTACAACATTTTGGGTTATTTGTTTAAATAATTTGTTATAAACAATTGTGATCGACAAAAGAAAAAACACGGGTTTTTTTTTTGTTATGCAAAGGATGGCACAGTTCGTTTCTCGATATCTCTGCCAGGTTTTGCCTGGTTTTTAATGGGTTAAGCAGTCGCATATACTAACAGCAGCACTAAAAGATATTTAAAGATCATGTCTTAATGAAGACATGATCTTGTGACGAATACGCCAGCGCGTATATCGCACAGCGCGCCAATAGTTCGCCACCCGACCACTAGGTGGATACGAGAAACTCACAATATGACTGGACTCCGAGAGAGTACTAATAGGGGCGAACCACTCGAGATCGGCGCGCATAGATCACGGCTTTTGTTGTCTTGACTTACACTCGTAAGTCTTAAGTGATCCTTCGCCTTCGACTGGCAGGGTGCAATCTCCAGTCTCGGGTTAAGGGGTGCGACCCTTAGCTCCTAGGGACCTACTCGAGTTGGCCGTCGGCTAAGTAATTTCCTGCTTAATCGATTACCGATACCATACCGTCTTTACAGACCCGAAAGGGGTATTAACCGACGACGTCCAGCTGCGGTAGAAGAATCGCGATCCGTACATAATAAACATTTGCATTATTATATTCTAACATTAGTAATAATTAAGTAACGGTATCTAAGTAGCAATCCTCTTTCAGAGATCCGATCAATCACGTCGAGACCGACATTACCGGCTGAACACGTAACCTGTGTGTTTGTATTACTTATCTTTACAATATATTCAAACCTTTAATTATTAAACTGAATTGTGTTTCTCACTCAAACCCCTATATCATCCTACCGGGAAACGGTATAGTGATCCGAGTGCTTCACAGCTGTACGGTGTCACTCGCGTTTGGAGTACGCCGCACTACCGGCCACCTTTTAGTACGGCTTACCCACACCGTTACAATCTTTAATATAACGTCATAACTACGCTAAAATTGTCCAGAAAAATGATAATGTTCGTCTTTAATGTGCTTGTCAGGTATTTACGAAAATAGATATAATTTAAAAAATTTATCATTTTCAAAGCATAGCGATAGATTTAGTCATGATATGAAAACAATTTTATTGGATGATGATTTTTGGTGGAAAGTTGTGAAGTTAATTGATCTATTGAAGCCAGTAGTCATTCGGCTTAAGAAAATTGGAGATAACGAATCGTTAATTTTCGCTATGGTAGACATGTTTACAGAGCTTGAAGAGCACATTAGAAATACGTTATTTTCATTTTATCTTCAAAAGAAGCAGAAAATCTTTTAAATAAATTATTACAACGAGCTAAAAGTACTTTATCACCAATTCATTTTGCTGCAAATATTTTAAATCCGTCTTCACGGGGTAAAACACTAAGTGCAGACAATTATTTATTAGGTTATGATTTTATTTTAAAATTAAGCAAAAAATTTGACATTTCTGAAAATAAATTAGTGATTGAGCTCGTTGAGTATACCGCTCAAACTAAGTTTTGGAGCTTGGAATGTATCAAAAAAGGTTCTGAATTGGTGAATGCAATAGATGGTGGACTGGAACGTGTGGATACACATCTCTCAGTAAAGTATACCTATATTAAATTTATCCTGTTCTTCAGCCGCTACTGAAAGATCATTTAGCACGTGTGAATGGATTGATAATGTTAAGTGCAACCGATTATCTATTAATCGAGCAAGTAAAGTTGCTACGTAGCACAAAATTTGAAGCTCCTACATTCTGAAAAACGCGAATATTTAGATGATGATGATTCTGAGGATGAAAAGACAAGGCCAGAAGAAGAACAAAATGTACAAGAGAGCGCCATTGTTGAAAATAATACGTATTTACTCGATTCAATAAATGGTCAAAGAAATTTATTGACTTTATCAAGTCTGCCTTCGAATGTAGAAGAAGGTATTTACGTTGTTCAGCAAGATTCATTAATAGTATTGCAGAGTGGATTATAAATTTAAAAAAATACTGTTTCTTGTAGTTTTTATAAAATAAATGTATAATATATTTTTAAAATAAAATATTTTGATAAAATTTATATAATTTTCATTGCTGTGGTCACATGTCCAAAATTTTTGTGACGGACATTTTGCCGCTATATAGTGGAAGGGGTGTCTTGATTTTAAATGACGACATGACATGTTCTTTTTTTGGGATGTCCGTAATTTGAATAATAAAATTTTGATCACTGTCACGTGTCCGACACATGTCCGTCATATTTCGAGTCATTTGACCAATACCAAAATGTCCGGTCATTCTGCAACACTAGTCCTCTGATAGAAAAGCTATATTTAATTGTTTTTCAAGAGTTTCCACTGAAATATCTTCAACAATGAATTTGCTACGTCTACGAGAACTAGCCATATTGATCTTTTATTTATTATAAAAAATTTTTTTTCGACTAAGTATTATCAAACCGAGTAAACAAAATATAAGTTTTAAATTTATTGATTGAACGCGTGAATTTATCGCATAATAAAATTTTGTGTAACTCGATCAATTATTAATTTGATTAGACTGCGTACAATAATTGCAAGTCTGTAATTTTACAGATTGTACGTACGAACAATCTGCATTGATTGCTATAAATTGCAAATCATTTTATTGAACTGCCAAAAAATGCAAGTTCCTTTCTGCTTTTAAATTGCAGAAATTTAAATCAAGAAATATTTTTTACTGCTATTAATATTGCAGTTTAATTAAACAAAATTATTCTTATTATTCGCTTTATAAACCTGGTATCCTGGCAGGATCGCCATTGAAACGGTCGCGCTGCCTTTTGTATTTTTTATATAAAAAGATAATGATTTATTTGAAAGATGATGTTATTATCCGGTTCCAGAAGTTTTTTTCTTAAGGTGTTGAGGAAATTATTCGCTCCGGATTATCCGGAGCGAATAATTTCCTCAACACCTTAAGAAAAAAAAAGATAATGAATTTAGTCTGTATGCACAACGGAAGACAGTCGCGAATAGATTACTATATAAATTTAATATCTTGATTTTATCCGATTAAATAAATTTATATATATATATATATATATATATATATATATATATATATATATATACAGGGTGTTTCATTTTAATCCGACCACGACAAAAAACCATGGAAAAACTAATTTTAACGAAAAATGACCTTAACAAAAGTTGAAGGGGGTAAAGGGGGCCATCGAATGACACAAACACCTATGTCCTTGAACTCGATTTTCAAGGTCATTTGATGGTAATTGTGATTTTTTTAAATAGGAACCTCTATTTTAGACCTTGGAATTGGATAGAGCGGAAAAAATTACGTCGCAAAGGATATTTTAAGTTTGTTTTGGTGACCTTGAGAAGGTCAATTCAAGGTCAAATAACAAAAAATCTGATAAACAGCTGTTTGTCTGGTTTTATTTTACTGATGTCGAAAGATGACCTTGACAAAAGTTGAAGGGAGCAAAAGGGTCCATCTAATGACACCAACACCTTTGACCTTGAACTCGATTTTCAAGGTCATTTGATGGTCATTGTATTTTTTTAACGGCAACCCCTATTTTTGACCTCGGAATACGGAGCAGCGGAAAAAATTACGTCGGTAATGACATTTCAAGTTTGCCTTAGTTACCTTGAGAGGGTCAATTCAAGGTCAAATAAGAAGTATCAGCCTAAGATTGTTTTCCTTTCAATTTTTTCGTAGAATTATCATTTTGTTATTGTAATAAACATTAAGAGAATAATTGACTTAAAATGTGATTATGCTTTGCTGACTTCAAAGCCATTTTGTAAGGTCAAAAGTGTAATAATGCAATATCAAATGTTATGTGGAGTCCATATTTATATCCTAACTTTAGTGTTGCCCAGGAACAACGACGTGGACGTAATAGGATTGTGTTCCCTTTGGGGTGCTTGATTAGAGTGAGTCTCCTTGCCTCTCACTTTTATTATGTACAGATTTGAATGTAGGTGCCCAAAGACACCACCATTTTTTTGGATTCTATTCAGTTCTTGGGATGTTTTCGTAAGCGAATTTTTATCCTATCTTTAGCGTTACTCAGGAACGACGTTGACACAATTGGCTACTAATTTTCCTCATCGAATTTTGCCTGAATTTATTGTTGAAATAAATAATTTATTTTGTAAAGATGATTATAATAACGACGCGGACGTAATAGGATTGTGTTCCCTTTGGGGTGCTTGATTAGAGTGAGTCCCCTTGCCTCTCACTTTTCGGGGTGCTTGATTAGAGTGAGTCCCCTTGCCTCTCACTTTTCGGGGTGCTTAATTAGAGTGAGTCCCCTTGCTCTCACTTTTGCTCAAAATTCAACGCAGGTGCTCAAAGACACCACCATTTTGTTGGATACACAATTCAATTCGCTGCTGAAATGTTCTACTGTTCTGAGTAATACAGCTCTTGGGATGTTTTCACAAGCCTTTTGAATTCTGTGGATCATATCTTCCCTTGTTGTAGTTTCATGTTCATAAACAACATCTTTCAAATACCCCCACAAATAGAAATCGGGTGATGTCATATCTGGAGATCTCGGTGGCCATCGAACACCCAAATCTCCACGTCCAGTGCGTCCAATCCACCTGTCACGATAATTTTGATTAAGATATTGTCTAACTATTCGAGCATAGTGCGCAGGAGCTCCATCTAATTGAATCCACATTCTTGCTCTTGTGTATAAATCTACTTCTTCAAGAAGTACTGGAAGACGTTCTCTCAGGAACTGTAAAAAATTATGGCCATTTACATTTTCATCGAAAAAGTATGGGCCTATAAGGTATCCGTTAACAATTCCACACCAAACATCAAGACTCCAACGATTTTGGTTATCTATCTGCCTGTACCAATGCGGATTAACATTCGACCAATAATGACAGTTGTGTCGGTTATGCTCTCCATTGCTTTTGAATTTTGCTTCATCAGAAAACATTACGTATTGAAAAAAGTGACGATCATTAGCAATCATTTGTCGTGCCCATTGGCAAAACTGTAGCCTTAACCTCATATCAGCAGGTGTGAGATCCTGAGTCAAAGTAATATGATATGGATGATAACGTTGACTTCTCAGTATTCTCCAAGCAGTAGCCATATGTATACCACTTTGCCTTTGAGTTTCACGGGTACTAACGTGGGGATTCAAATGAACCATTGCTAAAACGACCATTACACGAAGATCATCTTCGTTGTAATTACGACGTTCTCTAACCCGTGCTATTTGCCCTTGTTGAGCTCTACGGTAAATCTCACGAATGGTTGTATGACTTGGATGTCTTCTATCGGGATATCGAATTCGATACAAGGCTGCAGCTTGTCGATAATTACGTCTAGATTCACCAAGAATCAATAAAATATCAACCCTTTCAGCGGCTGGATAATCAGCCATTGTTAAAAATGTATAACAAGTTCAATAAAAAAATTTGTTTTTACCAAACTGAACAAATTAGATAGCTTTCGATGAGTAATAAATTTTAATAGAAAAAATAAAGGTCAATGAATGAAAAAGAGAAAATGTAAAACAAATGATATTTGATTAGTTCGGCTAATCAATAACTATTCAATAACTAGTAAACTATTGAATACTAAGTGTAATTAACAATGAGTAGAGGATAAATTCATATGAAAAGAGATCTCTTATTAGAAAAATTGTCTATTTCCACAATGAGTCGCGGGAAAATTCAACATGAAAAATCATCTTTACAAAATAAATTATTTATTTCAACAATAAATTCAGGCAAAATTCGATGAGGAAAATTAGTAGCCAATTGTGTCAACGTCGTTCCTGAGTAACGCTAAAGATAGGATAAAAATTCGCTTACAAAAACATCCCAAGAACTGAATAGAATCCAAAAAAATGGTGGTGTCTTTGGGCACCTACATTCAAATCTGTACATAATAAAAGTGAGAAGCAAGGAGACTCACTCTAATCAAGCACCCCAAAGGGAACACAATCCTATTACGTCCACGTCGTTGTTCCTGGGCAACACTAAAGTTAGGATATAAATATGGACTCCACATAACATTTGATATTGCATTATTGCACTTTTGACCTTACAAAATGGCTTTGAAGTCAGCAAAGCATAATCACATTTTAAGTCAATTATTCTCTTAATGTTTATTACAATAACAAAATGATAATTCTACGAAAAAATTGAAAGGAAAACAATCTTAGGCTGATACTTCTTATTTGACCTTGAATTGACCCTCTCAAGGTAACTAAGGCAAACTTGAAATGTCATTACCGACGTAATTTTTTCCGCTGCTCCGTATTCCGAGGTCAAAAATAGGGGTTGCCGTTAAAAAAATACAATGACCATCAAATGACCTTGAAAATCGAGTTCAAGGTCAAAGGTGTTGGTGTCATTAGATGGACCCTTTTGCTCCCTTCATCTTTTGTCAAGGTCATCTTTCGACATCAGTAAAATAAAACCAGACAAACAGCTGTTTAGCAGATTTTTTGTTATTTGACCTTGAATTGACCTTTTCAAGGTCACCAAAGCAAACTTAAAATATCCTTTGCGACGTAATTTTTTCCGCTCTATCCGATTCCAAGGTCTAAAATAGAGGTTCCTATTTAAAAAAATCACAATTACCCTCAAATGACCTTGAAAATCGAATTCAAGGTCATAGGTGTTTGTGTCATTCGATGGCCCCCTTTACCCCCTTCAACTTTTCTTAAGGTCATTTTTCGTTAAAATTAGTTTTTCCATGGTTTTTTGTCGTGGTCGTATTAAAATGAAACACCCTGTATATATATATATATATATTGATTTTTTATAATGTAAATAGTTAATTGATTTTAATGAATATAAATATAGAATTTATAAGAATAAGGATATAGGTCCGGGATACCAGGTAGTAAAATCATAAGAATAATGTTGTCTAGAGAAATTATATATTATAAAAAGAAAATATATGCATAAGTTGCATATATATATATATATATATATATATATATAGAGCGCTGAAATTGCGTCTCGTATGCTCAGAGAGCGAGAGCTGGAGCGCCGAAGTTGCGCTTCCGCAAGAAGTGACCCCAGAGAGGCAGCGCAGGGCCTTTTATACGCTTTCGCGTGGGCGGGGCATCGAGCCGCCGCTTTCTCCCACGCCGCTGCCGCACGCACACATTCATTCTTATATACACACAGACATTCACACCTATATACAACATATACATACTGAGCGGGCGGGCGAATCGGACGACGCCGCCGCTGTGACGTCACCGCTCGCTCCGCTCCCCACACATTCAAATTTGCCGCCGGCGCTCGCTCTCGGCGCTCGCTGTAGTCGTTGCTGCTGCCGCTGCTGGCTAGTGGCGCTACTGCGGCGCTGTTGATGACTGCTCAGCTGTTCGTCGGAGTGATGGAAAAGTCAAATGCGGAGTCGCGCTTAAATTACGCGAATTATCTAAAATATAAGTCGTTGGATTTAGTATTTTTATAATTTTATTATTTAATTAATCGCGGAATGCTACGGAGCATCTGTGGGGCGTTACAGTCTTTACTGTTGAGTATACTCGTGGTTGCTGCCCACGTACTTCCTGTATGGGGTTTTTCTTACTTGATCTGACCTTATAGATTAGTCATGGCTTCCGCTTCTCATCGGTGCTCGTACTTACGGGCGCTCGCGTCCCTCTCGGTCCTTTGTGGGCCGTGGTTCTGGTCTTCCTGCTGGATCCAGACCTGTCTCCGTGGGTCCTCTTGGAGATGCTTTTGAACAGGTGCTTGGTCGCCTCTGCACCCGCAGCGATTCACTGGACCAGTTGCTTGATGACATGGAGTATCTCCGTTTTGCTTGTAACATGCTCGGCCGAGTTCACCCTGAAGGTTCATCTTGGAGTCGCCGCCGCGCCGTTCGTCTCATCGTCGAGCCGATCGTTTCCGGCAGTGTCTTGGTGTGCCGACTCCCTACGTTGCTACGCCTCTTGCTGTTGCTCCTGTTCGGACCCGTCGCCCTAATCTGTCGGCTGGTTCGGCTGTCGAGTCTGATGTTCCTGTCATGCGGCCCGTGATGGATGTTACGCCTTCACTGCCGTCTCGTCGGCCTGGGTGTGCGCATTCTTCCAGCTCACCTTATCGTGGTCCGCTGAGTGTTAATTTAAGTAAACGTGCAGTCTTTCCTTTTTTTTATTTGATTCGGTTGTAGTGTTCATGTCTATTTCTTTTCTTTTGTTGATTGTTCAAATTTTTCTTATAGATAGCCCCTCGCGTTACATGCACAAGGCGACGTCGGCGTCGCCGAGTGCCTCCTCGTGATCTCATCGAGGCCACGTCGAGCAACTCTCGATCCTTTCCTCGGCCAATTCCGTTCCTCCCAGTCCATTGCCACAGTGTCGCGAGCTTTTTCGCCTTATTTTCCGAATGGGCGAGTAGTATACAGGCTGTTATAGCGAGACACAACAAATGACGTCATCACTGTCGCCTCCTTATCTTATCATGTAAACAAGTAATTAAGATAAGGGTATCACGTTTATACATATGTATACATATCGACGCCTGTCATTTATAGTTAACAAATCATTTATAGTAAACAAAGTTACGAAAAAAAAACTTTAAAGTCAGTTCGAAATTATTTTTGGTGGAGTTTTTCCCGGAAACGCTACTACATAATGCGTGTTCGCGGAATTGGTCGTATAGCTATCTGTATATCTATAGTCACCTATACCTACACTGAGACTATACTGAGCGCTCTCGCTGTATTTAAGCGTAATTGTACTTAACACACATACACACACACTTCACACTATAATAAACCATACTACTTGGCTTGTTTGCAGCTTATTAATACCAACTGATCTAATTAATTAATAACTACTGATTTAAACTATCACAAAATCATCTGCAAGCAATCCATGAGATTCGTTCCGATCACACTTACAATTCACTCACATATGCGTAACGCTCTAATATTCCCACACTACGTCGCTGTACGTGCATCAAAAATTTACTTTTCAAAATTTTCCTCAAGTCGAGAAACAGCTAGACTTGAACGTATACCGTCTAGTATACAGCATTCGACCGCTCGACAAACGAGCCGACGCCGAGGCCGTTGCTGTTCTTGCGATTTCGCCGGTACTGTACAAAACTTTCTCGAATCTTCCAATATTTCCTTGCGACGCTTAGTTATTTCTTGTATTATTCTATTCGCGCTTCTTTTACAAAAAACTAAGTTCACAACATATGGGCGCCAATATAACGACGTCGGCAGCGATTAAAGGTGCGGCTGCGCGGACGTTAGCCGCGTGCAATGCAGCCGGGGACTCGCGTTATAATCGAGATTCGTGTCTCGTTTTCTCGCATATTTGCGAGACGTAGAGGACCTCGCACCAGGTCGGATGTGCGGCGGCTAACGCAGTTTTTCGCACGTGTAGTGAGAAGCGATACACGTGCCCGCGGAGGTGGCGGGGATCTTATGGGATAAGAGGCAGTGGAAACAAGCAACAAGCGGTGATTTGAGATGAACAATATGAACAGGTTTATTAACAAATTGGTGATACTGACATGCACTACCGAAGTGCGTTATCGTAGGCTCGTGTAGATGCGGTACAAGACGGAGAGCAAAGGTGAGAAAGAACAAAGAGGGAGAGCCTGCGTTTGAGAGTGCGTTGTCGCCTGTAACATAGACTGTAAGGTGTTATACAAGGCTTAGCTGGGCATGCTGGGGAGATTATGACGAGCTAACATGTTTACTCGTCATAAACTATTGAATATCATATAAAAAGATAACAAAATGTACAATATAAATGTAAGGAGGCATGTTAGCATATATAGATATACAGAGTGTATAGCACTACATCGTGAGCGCTTAGCAACTGTAGATATAGAGTGCTTATAGTCCACGCGCACAGTACGGCTCTCCACCGAGGTGTGTACGTCAGAGTCGTACGATAGTCGCGACGCGAGCGGCATGCGGTTTATATATTTGTGAATAATAAACATTCTTATTTAAATAATCCTCTACCACCTCATTCTATCAACAGTTTTATACATTGTTCATCAGTTGTAAATTAGCACTTGAATCGATATGATCGTACAAAAATCTCAGAAACGCTCAAAAGGAGGTTATGGATTGCTTGACAAAGTGATCAATAACTTACCGTTTTAAATGCATCTACCTGGATATCGATACTGTGGTCCAGGAACTAAATTAAAAAAACGATTGAAAAGAGGTGATCCGGCAATTAATCATCTTGACCAGGCGTGCAAACATGACATTGACTACCCTAATAAAAGTGGTGATCGTAGAGTAGCTGACATGAAGCTTGCTGAGAAAGCTTGGCAACGTGTTAGAGCCAAGGACGCAAGTTTGGGTGAAAAATCAGCTACTTTTGCTGTTGCAAATGCTATGAAATTAAAAGCCAAAACTAGAATGGGACTAAAGTTCAGTAAATTTGTGGCTGCAGCTAAAAAATCAATGAAAGCAAGTAAAAGTTCCCGCAAGGTTATTCAATCTGCGTTAAAAGGGGCACGTCAAGCTATTAAGGAGGCCGGCGGTAAGAAAAAAGTTATTATTCCACGCGTTCTTCCTATTCCATCAAAAATTGGTGGAGTTCTTCCTTTTCTCATACCGTTGTTCGCTGGATTAAATGCGACCGGTGCTCTGGCAGGAGGAGCTGTAGGAATAGCTAAAGCAGTGAATGGTGCAAAAGCTTCACAGAGAAATATGAAGGAAAGTAAGAGGCATAATAAGGCTATGGAAGCTATTGCTATAGGCGGCAAAGGTCTATATCTTAAACCACATAAAACTGGAATGGGATTATTCGTGAAACCTCATATATATGGGTCATGGTCTGAGAAGAAAAAAATACTTCGATTTAACTTTACCAAATAGTCCACTCACTGACTATAATCTTGTAAAATATGCTCGCAAGAAGCAAATTCCACATTTCCGAGGTGTTTTCATAAGAAATAATTTTCCTTTTGATGGTCCATGGCGAATGAATCTGCTATTGTGAACTTGGATGATTTTCAAAATAAAGGAACTCACTGAGTGTGTTATCGAAAACATGGATCTGAGGTCACTTATTTTGATAATTTTGGTGATCTCAAACTTCCCATAGATCTTATGTTATACTTCAATCTATAAAAAAAACTTTTTTCAAAAGTAAAAATCTTAGCAAGAAAAAGTAGTGAAATCTCTAAATATAAAAATGACAAGTAAATTTTTTTTGGCCATACACATTTAGGATTCATTTATGGGAAAACTAATTTTAACTTTAATTTTATCTTAATGCGAATCTCCTTGATATTGCATCTCTTGAAATCTTGATCTATCCGATAGACGATAAGCTACTATTTTAATTTTGACACCTCTTAATCGCTTCGTGTATCGCATGTGTGATAATATCGTACAGCAATATTACATGTATATGTACACAATGCGCGTGTCGCCGAGAAGTGTGTATAGGACAGATGTATAGTATGGATGTATATATGATATGAATGCATGATATGGATGTATGTATGAGATAGAAGTAAGGTATGGATGTGTGATATGAATGTATCTATAGGATTGATGTATAGTATGGATGTATGTATAATATGAATGTATGATATGAATGTATGATATTTATGTATGATATGAATGTACGGAAGCCCAGTAGTGACATCGACATATACATGCATACGCTGTATACATGCTTTCCTAAATTCATCACATTGTGTGTGTATAGACCTGACGGGGTCGGGTAAGGTTAGGCTTGGACTCCTTTTCCAATATGTCTATACCATTGTCTTTTTGTTGTAACAACATTTTGGAGTAACTCTTATTGTTGTAAAAATAGTATTAAAGTACGTTTTTAACTTCGCTATAATTATGCCTCTTAAAAACACCGAGTTTTGTACGTAATCGAGTGACTTCTTAATTATTATGTAATCTGATGATTGATATCTTATCTTAATACCTACTGCTATAGTTTTTATTTTTCCATAAGTGGTTTTTTTTTCAGATGATGAATAAAAGAGGTAACTTTAAATAAATCAAATATTATGTTTTACGCAACCTTAATATATCAATTACGTTTTTATATAAGAAGAATAGATTTTCACTGTTACTCTCCTGTAGTCCATAGTTAGAGTGCTACTTTTTGGATCAGCAGATTTAACTGTAAGTGTACTTTTATTTGGATCACATTCACCAATATTCACTAAACTATTTGCATTAGATGTCGTTTTACCAGAATTAGCTGTTTTTACTAGAATTATTCATACATTGTGGAAAAGTATAGAAGTAAATGTTAACGTTTATTGAAGATAATAGCATACGACTTCTTTGGTTCAAAGCATTCTTTTTTTTTTGAGATAATTGTATATATTCAACGTATTGTATTAATTATTATTTAGTATTACTGAATTATAGTTACTGATTATTATAATTTACTTAATTTATTTGCTCATACATAAAATGATGCGCCAGCAGCTGTAATTCTTGATAATAAATTAGTTGTATTTATAGGTTTTATATGATGGAGCAGAGAAATAGACAGATTGTAAATTATTTTAATAAAGGATATACATATCAAGAAATTGTTAATCTATTGTTAAAAAGGGATAGTATATCTATAAGTGTCCGACATTTAATCAGAATTTTACAATTCCTCGGTTTAAGAAGGAAAAATATTGAAGAAAGTTGCTTAGAAGATCTGTGTAGTATGATAGTGGAAGAATTAAATTCTAGTGGTTGTTGTTTAGGTTACAAAACCTTATGGCGGCGTTTGCAGCAAGTTTATGGCTTGACCGTAAAGCCAAACACCGTATTAGAAATTTTGCACATCTTGGATCCTGAAGGTATAGTTGATCGATTACGCCACAGATTAAAACGACGTACTTATAGTATACCTGGCCTTAATTTTTTATGGCATATACATGGTTACGACAAGTTGAAGCCCTTCGGATTTGCCATCCATGGTGGAATTGATGGTTATTCTAGAAAAATTTTATGGCTAGAGGTAGCTAGTAGTAACAATAAACCAGAAATTATTGCTTACTATTATTTGAAAACTCTAGAAAGATTAAATCTTATCCCAACTCTCATTCGATCTGATCATGGGACTGAGAATTGCGTGGTTGAAGCTCTGCAACGAAATCTACGGTTCAATCATGAGGATAGATTATCTGAACTTAATAGTTTTATTAAAGGAAGAAGCACTACAAACCAACGAATCGAAGCTTACTGGTACACTTTTGGATAAATCTATTCAAGGATTTAAGAGACAGTAACTTATTTAATGATTCTAATCCAATACATGTTGAAATGTTCAGATATTGTTTTGGTCCTCTTTTGAAGTATGATTTGGAAATCATTAAAAACGAATGGAATTCTCATAGAATACGTAAACAAAAATCTCGTGATTTAGTTCCAGGAAAACCAAATTGCTTATTTTATACTCCAGAACAATATGGTGCTAAAGATTATAAAAAAACAGTTGACCAGAGTGATATACATATATGTTTGGAACGATTCAGCACTAAACCATTTCTCTTTAATCATTTAACTGAAGAGTTAATACAACTTTTGAAGCCTAATCTGATCTTACCAACAACTATAGAAGAAGCGTTAAATCTGTTTGTGGAACTTACAGTTCTTGTTGAGGAATACCAACAGAATAATTAACTGCCTGTACAGAATTTCACAAGGTAAAATATAATTCCTGAATAACGATTACTTGGTGAAAATAAAATGTCAGTAACAATTTTTAATTTGTAGATTCTGTAAAGTTATTATGAGAATGGACTATGGCTTCAGCAAACCAGACTATTAACTCACTTCTACACGTCCATCCTCGCCTCTCCCTCTTGCCTTTGTACAAACAATGAACGATCTTATCTCTTTTTCGAGGGGTCTTTCTCTCTCGTACAGTGCGGCGAGAGAATCTTGGGAATACGAATCGCGACCCTCAACAATTTTTTGCAGACTGAAGTGTGGGGTGCTTCATTTTCCGGTAATATTGACGCTCCAGCTGGCTGTTTCGACGCTATAATGCAAGCGACTGTATGTCACGATGAGATTGATTGGCATGAAAAGGCGCTTAGCTTCTTCTATTTTCAACGGATGCAAGCTTCCATTATGCGGGTGACCGCAAGCTTTTGGCGGTATTGTCAAGCCAAATGATGGTTGGACCACATGGACGAGAGCGGATTGTACACCCACTCAACTCTTCAAGATTAGCCGAGCATTTTGCAAATAAACCTCAAAGTTTGTATTAAAAGAAATAAGTAATGTTGTACTCAATATAGATTTACTTGTACACAATTTTAATTTGATTTTGTTATTAGGTAAAAGAGAATTCAGTGAACATTCTTTGGGCCGTCACAGAAGAACAAATAAGGATTTATTCAAATTTAACAAAGCACATTCGAGGCTCATACGCAGCTAAGCTAAGTAATGATTCCAGTAATATTGTCGACTTGGTTTGTGAACAGTACAATGCTATTTCGAGTTCTCTAAAGATGAAAGGTGCAGCAAGCAACTACATTGATTTGAAATACTATTCCAATTACCTGAATGGTCCAATAAGTTTTCACTGAAGGCTGTCTGAGCGCCTCCGCGCCACGAGCCTATGCCTTCGCCAACGGCGCTAAGTCCGAGAACAACAATACAAAATAAACGCAGAAAATGTAGCAGTAAAGACAATTCTGGTTAGTAAAATGTAGCAGCAAAATTCTACTTTGAACTCTCGTTGCTCTGATTGAACTATATTGCGCTCGAGTATGGGTGCGTGTTTTTTTCGATTTCGAGTATTATATAATTATATTATTCGAGAAATTATGTTTATTAGGGGATGAGTGTGAGTACGTCAGTAGGGTCGTCCCTTGACGCTCTAGCCTCGAGGTTCAACGGTCTGGCTGTAAAACTCGGGGACTTTGAAGATTGCCACTCGCTTCTTCAACTGTTGTCGCACCCGATAACAAGGTACATCGTATCTTCATATTTTTTGTTTATCGCAGCAATAATCCATGAAAGAACAAAAATACACGCATTGTTTCGCGCTGAGATTAGATTAAAACAAAATGCAGAGATCTCTGCAGTGATCTCTGGAACGATCACTACGTAGCTCTTGAAAATTCTTAAAATCTTTAAAATTTACATAATTAGTGCCTGTATAGAAATCCATTAGTGTTATCATCCCGATGATACAATCTTTAGAGCACTAATAATATGAATTTTTTGGATCTTGAGAATTCTCAAGAGCTGAACAAATTGGTCGTTGAATTTTTTCGAGATTGCTGTACAGCACCTCAGACAGGACACACCTCTGCAGCATTCTCAAACTTCGTAGATTACTTTTTCGAGATCAGATTTACTTAATTATTGTATTGCATAATATTTTTATGAATACAGAATAATCTATAAAAGAACAAAAATACACGCATTGTTTCGCACTGATTAGATTTAAACAAATACTGGTTTGAGTTAGCATTTTAAATGCAGTTATAATACCTCACAAAAATTATCTGCAAGTCTTTGCATAAAATCCCGCAGAGCTCTCTGCAGTCATCTCTGTAACGATCCCTACGTAGTTCTTGAAAATTCTTAAAATCTTTAAAATTTACATAATTAGTGCCTGTATAGGAATCCATTAGTTAGTGTTATCATCCCGATGATACAATCTTTACAGCAATAATAATATGAATTTTTTAGATCTTAAGAATTCTCAAGAACTGAAAAAATTAGTAATTAAATCTTATTTTCCGAGATCGCTGTACAGCACCTCAGACAGCTCTGCAACACTCCATGTGAGAACTTTGTAGATTTTGTTATAACATTTTTCTAGAAATGTTTATTTGTTACGTTACTAGTGACTTTTTATTTACTAACTAAAATCGCACATATTTCTGGCAACGTATCGACATCCCTCTAGGCTCACTTTTTTCGTAGGCGTTTTATCGCGCATGACAAAACAATTGTATGCTTATGCTTAGCAATCTACTTTATAAGTATATACTCCATTAGTAATACTTTTTATCACGGTTTAATTAAATCTTTTTTCAACTCAGCCTTATGAGTTTGTTATTACTCTTAACATTTGTCTATAAACGCTTATTTATAATTAATCTACGATAAATTTTTCTTGAATATTTTAATTGAGGATGTGCCAAACAACGACATAGATGAGAGTACAACTTATTTACTAAGTAACAAACATCTCAAAATCTGAAATCGAGTAAAAATGTATGTCGTGATTCGGCACAACTCTTACAGCACGTGTCATTGGTCAATCACAGTCACAAATTAAAACGGTAATGCAATACAAGAACGTATACGGAAAAAAGTGCTAATAAAACAATGAAACGCTTTATACTTAATAAGTACAAGTATAATACTTAGTCAAAAAATCAAATGAAACCAATTATGTTAAAACAGCGAGATTTGACATATTTAAAATGCTTCGAAAAACAAGTCTTAATTAACGTCGTGGGAACCACTGCAAGTGACTGTACAACCCCATGCGGCATTGTCATCGTTTAGCAAAGCCTTGTCGTCGAACCAGTACAAAAACTTTCTTTGTCGAAAGATGACGCCGTTTCTTGTCCAGGTGAATAGTGGTTGGCAATTATCGTCGCAATAAGGAATGACACCTAGTCCATACTGCTTGTCGGCAATTCCATGCAGTAAACTTGAATCACATAATATACTATGTGGATCTGGATTAAAAATTGTCAAACCTTCGGAATATTCGAACTGTCTGGACAAATCATTTTGAACGTCTATTCTTAAGAGCGTAAAGCCTTCCTTTTCAATTCGGCATATCTCGTACCCATAATCAAGAGGATCGAAATCTTCGTAACTTGGCAAGGAATCCCTTAATTCATATTCAAGTTCTGAATATATACCTAATTTAGTTCCTTGTGAGATTGACGGGTACTTCGAGTATTTGGAAACTCTTACTTTGTGGTATAATACCACGACGTCGTTATCAGCTTGTATCTCGTATTTAGAAATGTTTGTTAACGAAAACTCATCTGCTTCTTGTTTTGACAAATTTTTATAAACAGGATATTTCGTTTCTATGTTGTCTCCAAATTGTTTTTGGCTCTCCGAGCAACAAAAATCAGAAACGTCATTTTCGTCCACACTTGAGTCTGCAGAATTCTTATCAGCTACAGAGTCACCACTATTTTCATTATTTGCTGATGCAGGTGTGGCAGGAATCTTCTCTGCTTCATTCAGATCTTCAGTAATTAAATATATTTTCATGTTGTAAGCCAATGTAGAAACTGACCGGCAGTATTCCCAAAAATCACATTTTTCATAGTTGCTATCTTGAAATTCTGAAATTATAGTGCCATCGAATAGTCCAAGGTTAATTTTGCACTTTTTCAACAACATTTCGCATGTTGAATTCTTTGAAAACTCCGCAACTGCCAGGCGAATCAAATCATCTACACTGTATGAAATGGACTGCCGCAAATTTAAAATTTTGATACCAGCCAGCGGTGCTTTTAATTGCACGTATTTTTGCATACTATAGGCCCTGTGTATCCATCCAATGTGTATTTTCTTTTCTTTCTATAGAAAATGCGTATTTTCTTTTCTCTCTCTACAAAATGTCAATTATTGAGTTAATCTTATTCATACCTTTTTTGGTTTTTTGACTGCAGGTTCTTCTACATTTGCAGACGCTGACTGGTTTTCCTTTCTTGATCGCAACGTATCCATGATTTCAATAATTCTTTTTCTTTTGTTATTAGGTAGATCAGAAACTGTGTTTAACCCACAGGAGGAAGCTTTTTTTGACTCGCAGGCAGAAGCTAGATTTGACCCAGACGTACAAACATTTCTCGTAGAGGAAATTGCAGCTGGACCCTGTACATCAGCTGATGTAACGAAAACTTCATAGTCCTGTACATGCGGATCAATTTCAATTTTCCCGAGTATCGGGGACCTCCTATGCATTCTTCCATCTTTTCTGTATATAAGTCTTTCCGCATTTGGGAAAAAAGACTTGAGCACTGAAAGGAGCAGATTGCCATTCTAGTTCAGTGGCAATGCGATTGAGAATTCGCCAAAAGTAACGTTGACCTCACGCATCTGAAATGTACAAATAATTTAGAAACAAATAAAAGAACAAAATTATCAACAATCAAGCATATAATACCTATAACACGTAGCAAAGGTTTTAGTAATATCCTAGTGATCGTTTTCAGCTATTAACAGAGTTAAAGTTTAAATTTGAAAAAGGGTGCTAGTACAGTGATGTTCACTGGGATATTACTAGAAATTATGTTAAGTGTTATAGGTGCTATGTATGCAATTCGTGAAGGTCTATACGTTGGCTTCAGTAAGGATAAGTAATTTTCTTGTCGCGTTTTTCATTACCTATATGTTATAAATATTCTATTTTAATTGTTAAATAAAGTGAGAAACCTTAAAACTAAACAATATATAAACAACCGAACTGGTAGTTTAATGAAACCTAGAGAGTGATTGATAACTAAACTAAATAAGTAATCCCCAGGAGCATCCATACAAAAAATCAGAGTGAATAGGAATTATGAGATTCATATTTTTATTCAAGAACATCCAGTACTCTATGACTCGCTTGCTTTCTAAGGGAAGCTTCTACTAAAATAAAGTGTACATGAATGTTAGAGCATCTACATAAAATTTGTTTTTCTGGAATACACATGAGTCACTTGTGTTAATTAATTTGATTTTTATTCATAAAAATAGCTGCATAAATGCTTCAGTTGCTTAGGCTAAAGTTCATATTCCAAGCTTTTACGTCCAGCCATCCATCAATATTGATTAAATTCATCATATAGCTAAATTAACTACTAATCCTCTGATACCTATATAGCATTTCCAAATCATTGAAGGAAAACTCTTTCAACAAAAACTATTTACTTTTACAAACTGTTAACATGAAAATTATTATCATATTCCATAAAAACAACACCTTTGATCCTAATACTATATGCACAAGAACTTCATTAATCCAACTTTTAAAATGTTTCAAACTGTGATATTTAGATCAAGGCTGAACAATAAATGCCTCGCTCATCCTTTCAGATGTCTTTATGTTAAGCACATGTGCTATTATGACAGAAAGCATTTCCGGCTCAAATTGGAAATCCAATTTCTTCTATGGTAAACCAGCAGCTCTCATTCTCCTCGAAGCCTCTCAAAAGAATAACCTCATTGTAAAATATTAATCCTTGCCATGACACAAAGTAGAGCAACAAAAAAAAATGCATCCACAGGAAGAAAAGAGACTCCTTTAAAAAGTTCCTATAAACGAGAGCCTAGAACCAGTTCCCTTTACCCAACCCACGAAAAATACACCCACCGGTTCCCAAAGCCACAAGCCCACAGCAAGCCCTCGTCTCCCCCATAAAAGAGTTTGATGCTACTTGATGCTATTTGATTTACTAGATACTTTTTGTAGAAGGCAGAAAATACTGATCTTAAAGAGCTGGAGCAGCCAGCAGCCCAGCAGTTGAACACGATGATTTGCAAAGGGACAAATCCACGATAGTGTAGCCTTGAAGCTTGATCAGCTCGGCGAAAGCAGCAGGTTATCCTAGGTCAGCAGCTCAACGAAAGAAGGAGATCAGGCTGGATTGCAATCGATTACTAACAAATATTTTAAAAACATGTTTAGTTTAAGAATCTGTCTGATATTTTCGCTTACGCGCTGTCGGGCGCGGAGTCAGACTTTTAGTACGATGCAAGAGATATTTGCAGAGAAATTTGTAATCTGCAAATATCTCATTCATCGTACGTTATATAATATAAATTTGCTCTTAAAATAGTTTAAATGAATATTAAATATATTATTATTATTGTATATTTATTATTTAATATGTAAAATATCGATTTTCAGCAACAAAAAAATACCTACTTGAAATGCACGTGCGACACAGATCGTAGCCATGTTCGAAAAGGAGCCTAACCTTACCCCACCTTGTCGGGTATATACGCACACACTATGTGAGGACTTTAAGGAAGCATGCATACAGCGTATGCATGTATATGTCGATGTCACTACCGGGCTTCCGTATGAATGTATGATATGGATATATTATCTGTGACATGTATGTATGATATGAATGTATGTATGGTATAAATATATGATATGATAAGTATAAGATGAATGAGATGAATTTATAAACGAATGTGAGGGGTGTAATGATGTAAGTAGAAGATGTATGAAATAATATGTAAAGAATAAAAAGATGTAAACATTGGCTGTATAGATCTGAGTATAAGATAAATGAAATGTATGCACAGAACGAATATATATATATATATATATATATATATATATATATATATATATATATATATATAAGATGTATAATATCAATGCATCGGATGTTTAATTCTTAGTATGAGATGAATAAGTTGTATGCATAGAATGTAGGTTTAGAATGTATACATGTATACATGTCAGAGTGATATCAATGAGTTGCAGACATAGAATGTACAGGCTGCATAGACGTGAATATGAGATGAATGAGACGTATGCATAGAATGTATGTATAGGATGTTTATCCAAGTATAGATCGTATGAATGCACAGAATGCAAGTAAAAGATATACGTATGACGTATATAGATGTGAGCTCAATGACTTGTATGCATGTATTGTATACACGACAATCCGGCAACCATAGAGGCAGACAGGTGTCAATCCAAGGTGCCCCTACGCTACTGCCGCCCGACATGCACGAGCCTTACCGCTACATACGAGCAACGTGCAAAAACGTGTTTTTGCTTTTCTTTTATTTACAATAAATAAATGATTTAAACTTAGAAACATAATATTAGTTGTCAATGCGTAAATTTCTCTTACTTCTGGTACAATCAGGCTTCTCTTGCATTTTAGATTTTAATTATTCACTATAATTATCCAAGCAGTAACTTTATTTAACAAGATAATTTTTTTCTTAATAGAAAACTTGTTTTTTTATTTAAAGCATCTTTCATATTACTTATATTTTAATCAAAGGATTGTTCCAGCAAAATCTATGGCATTAAGTATAAATATTATCTTTCAGTAATTAAAAATTAATGACAATAAATTTTGTAATAGTGTTTTCAAGCTGGATTTGATCGCAATATAAGACTGCTAAATGAATGCATTGTTTTAATAACAATTCTAAGACAATTCTAAATTTCTAAAATATTGCTTTATCTGTATTCACGATAATCTTAGATACGGAAATTCGCGCACCTATTCTCTCCCCATGCGCGAACTTGTTTACATTTCTTGGAAACTCCCTCGTAGCGCACTCGCCGCCGAACTAGATGACGGCGAATTAATCTGTTTTTGAAAAACAAAACCGCTCGCACGCGCCGAAATTCGCCAGTTTTTCAGTGCTCTTCTGGATTCAGCTCAGTAAAATCCAAAGAGGGAAGTCATCACCAACGGACAGAACAGCAACGGCATATAATCCTCGTATCAAGAGCGGACGTATCTTAACTCGATAAGTACGAATTTTATATGCGTATACGGCATCAGGATTACTCCGTAAAGATAAACTGGTGGAGATTATATCTCCTTTAGCCATATAGCGACTCAAGTGCGCTTGTAAAAGAAAAAGAATTTTTAATTCTCCTTAATGTCATGCGAGCTGTGTCGTGCTACGCACGCACCCGCAAATAGACTGAAGGATTGACGCTCTTGTTAGCTATCGCGCTTCCGCGATTCCGCCGCGTTACTAGAAAACTCGCGTTTTCCGCGAAATTTAACATCGAGATAAATTTTGTAATACCTGCACCTTCTATGCGCTACACGAATTCTATCTCGTGTTTTTTCACTTACTTATACTTTGTGTTCATTCGTTTACGCAATTAATTTGATAAAAAGATAAAAAGGAGGAAAGTGTTATTGAAGAATAATTCAACATAGTAAAAGTTTAGATTAGTTAGGACGCGTCTATTCCAAATACGTAGAAAAATCAACATTCGATTTCTCATGTATACTAAAATCAAAATAAATAGTATTCCAATTAAGTCAAACAACAAATAAGTATATTATTTCATGACAGTGATTCCTTTCCTATACTTCTGGGGCCTAATTTATTTTTCGTAGACGATAAGTTCGATAATGTATGTAACAAATCTATAAGATTTATTTTGTCGTTCTGACTATTAAGTCATCAAAAAGAAAAATTCAACTATTGTGGAGATCTTCAATCATCAAGGCAAATAACTAAACTAAGGTAAAGAAGACGAGAGATTGAAATTACATGTTCAATAAATAATTTTTTTTTTCTTTGAAACCCACATGTCGCAAGACGTATAGATAGAACGTATGTATAGGATGCATCGATATAAGTATAAAAAGACAGAGATTTCTGAATAGAATATATAGGATGTATAGATGCAAGTATAAGATATATTATATAAATGCATAAAATGTTTAAATGTAAGTCAAAGATGCGTGTTGAGTTGCATATATCTAATCATAACTTGAATTAACTGTATGTGTAGGATGTATACATGTAAGTATAAGATAAATGAGTTGTATGGAAAAAATATATATAAGATGTATAGCATGTAATACATGAATGCATAGAATGTATGTATAGATGTAACTTTAAGTGGAATACGTTGCAAGAATACAATTTATGTATACGTTGTACAGATCTAAGTATGAGACTAATGAAATGCATAGCATATATGTAAGGGAATTGTAAATGTAAGTAAAGAAATATATGTATAGAATGTATAAATATAAGTATCAAATGAATGAGATGTATGTATAGGATACAATAATATAAGTATAAGATGAATGAGATGTATGCATAGAATATGTAGATGTTAGCATAAGATATGAAATAAGGTATGAAATGTATGCTTTAAATGTTTATATATATTGTATAGGTGAATAAGATGTATGCATAGAACGTATAGATGTAAGTATAAGTTGTATGTATAGTCTCTGACCGATGTGATGTAAAATGATTGTATGAGATGAATATATGAGATAGATGTATGTATACAATGTACGACTAGGTGTATGTATATCTACGCATAATATGGATAGATGCTAATATAAGAAGAATGAGTTGTTCATGCATATAATGTACGTATACGATGTACAGGATGTGTGTATAGGATATGAAGATATCACTATAAGATAAAAATATAAAATGAATAGGTCGTATGAATAAAATTTATGCATACGATGGGTAGATGTAAGTATTAAATGTAAGAGATGTATGCTTAGAATGTAGAGATGCAAGCAACAAATATATGTTTAAATGTCTGTAAAAGATTATTGTGATTTGTGCTTAGAATGTAAGTGTGTATAATATACAGATGTAAGTATACGATAAATGTGATGTATTTATAAAATGTGTAGGATGTATAGATGTAGGTACAACATGTACATGTCTATACGACAAATAAGATCTATATAAGTATAATATATATAAGTATAATATATATGTACATGATGTATAGATGAATGAGATGGAACCTATGCAAGAAAAGACTAGATGTAAAAGAAAAGGTATGAATAGACTGCAAGTATAAGTGGAATGAGTTACATGAATCAATGCATGATTAGGCTGTGATGTGAGTGGAAGATAAATGAAACGTTGTTGCTCTTTTAATAAAAGTTGTGACTCTTTCAATAAAATGTGTTAGTCTTTCAAGTAAAGGTGTGACTCTTTCAATAAAATGTGTTAGTCTTTTAAGTAAAGGTTTTACTCTTTCAATAAAATGTGTTACCTTTCAGGAAAAGGTGTTACTCTTTCATTAAAAAGTGTTACTCTTTCTATAAAATGTGTTACTCTTTCTAGAAAAGGTGTTACTCTGCTAAATTTATGAAGATCTCAAACTTTTCGATCAAGTGTCGATCAAGTCTCAAATATAAATTTTGTCGACCAAGTGTCGTACCAATATAAGTTTGTGGACCAAGTGTCTGTCAAGTGTCGATCAAGTGTCGATCAAATATAGTTTTGTCGAACAAGTGTTGATCACATATCGATCAAGTGTCAATCAAATATCGATCAAATACAGATTTGGTTGATGAAGTATGGCTTTTTGTCAATAAAGTATATTGATCAAATATAGATTAGAAGTTCATAGGTATGATATTGTTAAAATATCCCGAGAAGTTAATGAAGACATTCGCTCTATAAAAGAAGCTTTTACAGAAATTGCTGAAGGTAATCACTTGCTAACCGTCTAAGTGCTGAGACGGCAGGCCCCGGCCGAGTATACAAGAGAGCAGCAATGGGTAACTTACCTGGCGTAGGCAAGTTACCGACCGAGGGGCGCTAGTAGCTACATGTAAATAGTCTATCTACGCGCTGGTAGATGGCGTGCGCGCATGTAACACAGGAGAGAGGGAGCAACTCGGGTATATAAGGAGCCCCGGAGCCAACAGCGAGCATTCATGATCTGGCTCTCAACTGAGCAACGTGCGAATGGTAGTACTCGCTGCTTGCTCCGGTTTCTACCATACCCAGTAGTCCATGAGCCCCAGGCTCTCGAAAAGTATGTATGCAGTCTACTCCCTCTCCTTGTAGATTGAGATCCAGCATCGCTTATAATTGAATATTGAATGATTAAATAAATGAAAGACATTTAAAACATATAAACTATTTCAACCCTTGTTTAGCATTACCCACTCCCATCCCCCCATCAGTTGTGTCACCGGTGTAGGATGGTAGTACCCTGCATTTAGGTGGCGCATCTGGTTCTAGACTCATGGTGAGATGGTAGTACCTCACACATCAGTCTAATAGCTGCGTGGTTTACCTAAGTGTGCGGGAAATGCTTAGTGGGAATACCCTACTCATCTCCCTCTACACACGAGCAGCTCTCATCTGGTGGCTCGGCCATTACAGAGGATAGGGAGGTCTTTTGTCCACTCAATAGATATTACCGGGTGGATCAGACTGCTATCGCTCTTCGAATGTGCTTCTCTCCCGCTTTACTAACCTCGGGTCTCGAATCCTTCGCGTTCGCGAATTAACCCTTCGGGGACCGTTTCAGTGCTAACAACATCAACATAGTTGCGAACATTGAAAAATGGAGCATAAAAAATAATAGTGAAGAACTTCACAAACCACCTCGACACATTTACCGTCATCATAGTTTTGATATGAGGAGATTGAATGAAACTTAACAGGCTGATTTAGTAGAAATCCAACCATATGCTTAGGAGAACAAGGATTATACATATCTTCTTACAATTCTTGATATATTATCTTAATTTGCATGGGCTATTCCAGTATAGAGAAAGACTGATGAGGAAGTTTCAGCAGCTATGAAGTCTGTATTACATCAAGGTAGAGTACAAAAAACTTGGCATACAGATAGAATGTGATTCTTTTTGGGAGGCGGCGAAGGCTTCGCCCCCACCTGAGGTACAACCATCTTGAAATTACCTCCTCATTGATTTCCCATTCAATATTGTTTGAAATTTAATCCAATACTTTGTGCAACTGCTAGTATCTTGTTAAACAAATCTTCATCATTCACTATACTTCAGAATGTCTCAACTTTATATGGATATATGAGAAGTCTTTTATCAGCTTTGTAAGTTAGATTCAACTTAATCTGATTTGCAGCTGATATCATCTCATCTAACAATGCATCCTCAATCATCAAACATCTAGATATATGATCTGGAAGGAACATTGGAAACTTCTCATCGAGAACTGCAACGATCTTTGAACCACATCTGGATTTCACACGTTTAAAGGATAACACCATGTAAGGGTAATCTTGCAATGTTGATGATGATGGAAATCTCTCACTTAGGACAGACCAGTTGAGGACTTCCATTTCGAATGATCTTCAACATCTACATCACTGCTATTTAATAACTCAATCGACCAAAGCAACAAACTTGTTGTTTTGGTGTGGTGGGCCCCCCCCCCCCCAGCCACGCCCCCACCCGTGAGGTATAACCAACTTCATGTACTACCTCTCCGTTATCTCCACACACTTACACATTACCCAAACTGCACACCGTTGTTACCAAGATAAGTAATGTTTAACTTCAGCTTATTGGCAGCTTCAGTCAGCTGGTTGAACATACCCTCATCATTGTTGAGAGCGTTAGATACCCGTCCTGGGAGGAGTATCTGGAACTATTCATCCAGTCTAGCTACAAGCTTCGGACCATATCTGGTTTTTGGAGAATACTTGGTGATTGATACCTGTAGATGTTCGCTCGATTGAATAATCTCCTCAGTCCGCCTCATCGTCTTATGTACCAGTCTCCCCACTACAACTACTCGTGCCGCCGCCACTGCTCGACCAATTGGAGAGCTTCGTGTTGGAACGTGTAGAGAGCTTGAGCAAGTAACAACTTGTTGTTTTGGTGTGGTGGGGGCCCCAACCACGCCCCCACCCGTGAGATACAACCAACTTGAAATTATCCCTCCGTTTCTTCTTCTTCTCCTAAGGCTGCGTCTGAAACAAGAGATAAGGTTAGTATCGAACTACAGTCGGTAAAGTAGATTACGACTTACCTATGCTAGCCTCGGTCTCTTGCTTGCCTGCTCCCCATCCTCCTCGTTGCAGGGGCAGATCTTGGCGCCCTCTGATAATGCCACCTCGCACGCTTGGAGACTGTAGTGCCCACACGGCAGGGTATCGGTCTGACCGAACACTAGCTCGCGCTTGTCGTCGTGGGGGCTGAGCGCAACCTTCTTCTGCTTCTCCGCTGTGACATGGTGTTTCCTTGAGCGGATATTCTGCTGTTGGCGGACGAGTATCTCCTGGTCGAATAGGCAGTGATGGTAGTCCTCGTGCTCGATCCGGTTTTTCACCACGGGATACTTGACGACCTTCGCCTTCTTGATGGAGCCCTGATTGGCCGTCAACGCGCACGCAGTACATTTTACTGCGCAGGCCGAAGAACTCCACCATCACGCTGCCAGCACACTCGTCCTTCATTACGTCTAGAACCTTCTTGTTCTGGCGTGGCATCCCGAATTATTTATCCTCGGGGTAGTCGCTGATGTCGAATCTCGCCATGTCCTCCTTCATCGCCTCGTAGACGTCGCTACCTCGGACCTCGTAGATGAGGCTATCGGTGTCGGTGTAGAGGAGTTTACACCCCACACCGTAGTGCTCGCACATTTATGAGTAGTGAAACTCGTACACGTTGATCTTTGATAGATCAAGGACGCAGAGACCCACATAGATGGGCTTGCGGATCTTGATCTCCGTCCTGGTGAGCAGGATCGCTACGAGGTTCTCCGAGATGATCGAGCTGCTGTGGAAGTTCGGCTTGGCTATCAGCGCCATACCGACCCTCCCACTTGTTGATGAGTTTCACGTCGACTCGCTTGCGCTCGTTCTCCATGGTCCCGCAGACCGCGTTAATGAGAAGCTTGAAGAAGAGCTTCTCGAACTCATTCTTCGCTTGTTTGCGCTTCTCAGTATTGAGGTCTATGTATGGCTTGATCCATGGTTTCTGGTTGAAACGCAGGGTCCTGCGGATCTTGCGTAGGACCAGCCCATGACTCAGAGCCTGCTTCAAGACACGGTAGTGTATCACATACCGCTCCTTGTTATGTAAGGTGGCCATGAGCTTCTGCTTTTTCGAACCAGGCGCAGCTCGGTGTTCGGGGCAGAGTGGCTGGTCTGTTGTGATCGATGCTGGAGATGGCACGAGTGTCCATGTTGTCAACCCATTGGAAACCTCTATAGGGTAAGGACTGCGTCATTGCCCGACCATAGAGGTTATTAACATCATAGTACATGAGGTACTTTGACTCCTCCAGTGGGTTGTAGCCCTCGCTCATGTATTGGTTGTTCGCTTTTCCATAGCGATTGCAACACTGGCTTACACCACCCCGAATACCTCCCTCAACGAACGAGAGCATGTCTATGTCCGTGAGGAGTTCCAACTCAGGGGTCGAGACCTTACGCTTCGAGACATGTTGAGCGGAATTTCTCGAACACACCAGCCAACAGTACATCCGTCTTCAGGTAGAGATCGGAGTAGTCGCCGAGGCTTGGGATGTCGAAGCGCTGCCAGACGTTCTGCGCATGCACATAGTCGGCGTCCTCTATACCGCTTTGAAAAAGTCGGCTTGCGAGGGGAGCTCTGTCTCCTTTATCTTGTCAAAGCTGGAGACGTAATCGTAGGGAAATACTCTCTTACGTGTGAGAAGCTCCATCTGCTCGCTTGAGTAGCCATCTTCCTCGAATACTTGCTTAGCGATATCGAGATGGTCGAGGTAAGAGGCTAGCTTCTGGAGGGATGACGCCATGAAGAGTCCAGGAAGCGGAAGCTGATCTCGCTTCCGTCCACAAACTTCGTGAAGGAGATGTAGCGATCCTTGAAGTTTGCAGCGGTGGCGATCTCCTTGGTGATGAAGTGCGAGTCGTATCCGGTGAGGTTGTGGAAGATGACCGGGATGAAGCGTGAGTCCTTGAAGTTCATGTTGCATCCCTGATGGCCAGCTCCATGGTAACGTCCAGTTAAGTGGCAGTGGTCGCGCACCTTCGTCTGCTGCTCAGAGAATGGCTTCTTGCAGATATGGTAAGAGGTAGCCTGTTGGAACTGACGTTCTTCAGCCTCGGCGAGCACCAACGGTTTAGGCTTACCGTAAACTTCCTCCATCTTGAATCTCACAGCTTCAAGCTCAGCCACAAACCACTGAGCAGGGGTTTGTCCATCTTCCTCCTCTTGTCTGTAGCTTCGATAACCAGAGGGGTTGTGATCAAAGCTACTCTTCAAATGGTAGCCTATGCTGTAAGCTTGGTGTTCTTGGTAAGCATACTTATCTTGCGTAGGCTTCAAGAGACACTCAAAGTCAGTATAGATGGCGTAGGGACCACGCTCACCATGCTTGAAATTCTCAAATTTGAGAATTTTCTCTTTCTCGGTCGGTAATTTGACCTTGCACTTGTTAACCTAAACACAGTCAAGTTCATGCGCATTTAACATTTCTTTACTGCGGAAATAGTGCAAACAGCGACCACAAATATGATGTTTTGAATTCGTCAGCGATAATTGACTATATACCAACCGGGAAAGGTTCTTAATCCAGACGTAGTGGAACTTGGGTAAAGGGCGCTCCTGCTCTTGTTCTCTTCCGCCTCATTCTCATCCACGTAGTAGTCCTGGATTAGAAGCAGATTCACATGTTTCTCCTTCTTCTCTGCACTCACATGGCATAGTGACACTTCATACCTCTCCCTCCTCTTCTTCAGGATGTAGAGGTTGACTGAGATATTGTTCTGTCTCTCGAACTTAGCAATGTCCTTGGGTTGCATTGGGAACTCGATACCTTTGAAATTTAACTCACTTTCAAATTTCTTATAGCATGAAACACGTTTAGCAATGTCGTTAGAATGAGGGGGATATAATGCAGACAAGATGGCTCACTTAAAGCACTGGTTATTCTGGTTTTGTACATTTACACAAGCTTGCTTCTTCTTATAACTTCCGGTAGTTCAATATATGAGCTTCCCTTGGGGTTGAACTTGTTTATGTTGACTGCTAGACTTAGCCGAAGGGTCCAACTGGAATCTTTCTCCTGGAATTCCTCCATTCCAGTCTGGACAGGTTGTTGCACGTTCTCTTCGAATCACTTCTGCAAGTCAGTCGTCTCATGAATAGAAGCGTTCTTCGTATTGAACTATTTCACTTCGAGGCTTTCCGTATCATTTTTCAGAATAGCATACTCGGCTGCAAGCTCAGTGTTGACTTTGAGAGCGTTGTATGTAGAGAGCGCCACCTTGATCTTTTCCTCGAAGAGAGGAACAACATCGTTGAAGAATGAAACGATGTCAAGATGGCCGAGGTTGGTGATCACACCTGATCTGATACGTGTTTCGAAAGCTGATTGAAAATCGTCCCATTTAACTTAAGGGAGGATCAGCTGATCGATCAACGCGAAGATCACCACCCCTCTTCGAAAGCTCAGAGAGTTTATCTTGAATGGTATGCAAATGTCTCAAGATCGTTTGACACTTTTGCTTTTCCTCTCTGGTCAAGGCTGGACCACTCGATATCTCCTCAGCTCTTTGCAGAGCTTTGGAGGTTAGGAATGACCACCTCTATATATCCTCTACATCAGCATCACCATTGTATGCATGGCGTAGGGATCCGAATAACCACTTGATAGTTTGCTGGTAGTACTCGATGGTGGCCATCTGTAATAAAAGTTTGAATTAGTATTTATCGAAAGGTTGAAATGAATCTAATGAAACTATCATACTCACCCTGGAGTGTTGAGGAGTCCTGGATCATCTTCTTCGAGAATTCGTTTGCACTAGGTACAATGTTCACTCGTCGATCGACTGGTGAGAATTATTTTCCGAGACCGGAGCAGCTCCCTTTATACCCCCCCGAACAGCTGTACAGGTTCGAACCCGTCGAACCCCCCAGAGACAGTGTTGCCAGTTCGAACATGTTTGATGATCGTATACTAGACTTCTACAAGTGTTATATTAGAGAGATCTTATCCCCACCAGTGGACTCTCCGAGCGGCGGCTCGTTCGATGCGCAGAAGGCGTCCACTGAGGTTGCGCAGTAGCCGACGAAGTAGTGGGGGGAGCGCAGCCCTCGAGGAAGATGCGACTCCTTCTGTATTCTTGTTCAAACTATATTACAAATAGAGTAGTCTATAATCCGGGAGTCAAACATCCATATCATACATCCAGATTATACATTCATGTCATAATTGAAATATTTATATCATACATATATTCATATCAGGCATATATTCATATCATACATTTAGCCATATCATACATATATTCATACCATACATACATAGACGCATACTAGACGCAGTGAACTTAGTGATTGACACTGCGCGCATAGCGATAGAGGGAAAGAGATGGAAAGGAGGAGCAAAGGAGTACTGTGCTGTCGTCACTCTGGACGTCAAATATGCATTCAACTCTGCCAACTGGAGCAAAATACACGAGACACTTAGTAAGCAAGAAGTACCTCTATATATAAGAAGGATGATGTCCGACTATTTGAAGGACAGACTCTTATTATATGACACCGAGAATGGCACCAAGATCTATGAAGTAATAGGAGGCGTACCCCAAGGATCAGTACTTGGCCCACCGACTTGGAACATCATGTATGACGGGGTACTAAAGCTGCAGTTACCCAAAGGGACAACAGTGGTAGGATTCCCTGACGACATAGCAGTAGTCGTAGTAGCAAAAAAGACAGAAGATATAACAGAGATAGCTGACGAGGCTATTTGTATAATACACGAATGGCTGACGGAGACAGGCCTAGAATTGTCCAGCCATAAAACCGAAGTTCTTCTTATTTCTAGTAGGAAGAAAATAGAGCAAATAACACTGACGGTGGATGGGCACGAGATTGTTTCTCAACCAACCATTTCCAAGGTTGGTGCGGCTTTATCTCGATTAATGCCAAATAAAGGAGGTCCAACCCAAAGCAGACGGTTACTCTCGGTCAGCGTAATCACATCGATTATGCTGTACGGGGCTCCAATATGAGCAGATGGCATGTTGATAAAATCCTACGCACGGAAGTTGTCGACTGTGTATAGAAAATGTGCATTAAGGGTAGTATCCACTTACCGAACGGTATCGGACGAGGCGGTCTGCATTATAGCAGGCATGACGCCTATTGATCTTTTAGCGATAGAGAGGAAAGACGTATTCGAGGCGAAGAATCGGAGTAACGAAAACACTCAGAAGTAAATTTGGGATTCCGCAAGGAAACAAACAATGACTGAGTGGCAAAAAAGATGAGACGCCAGCGTCAAGGGGCGATGGATCATCGCCTTATACCGAGAATAGAAGACTGGATGAAAAGAAGACGCAGGGAAGTCAATTACTACCTCACGCAGTTTTTGACGGACATGGATGCTTTCGGGCTTACCTACACCGATTCAAACTAGAAGACAGTCCGAACTAACTGCCCGGTATGTTCAGACGCGAAGGAGGATGCGGAGCATGTCTTTTGCGACTGCTCAAGCTATCAACAGGAGCGACAAGAACTCGAGGGCTACCTTCAAACGAGCAGCAATCCCTGAGTCAATTATGACGGCTATGCTGACTTCAAAGGATGAATGGTGCGCGGTCAGCAACTATGCAACAGATATCCTCAAAAAAGTCAGGAAGGACGAAGAAGATAGAAGAATTTCGTCACTTTTCTTTATTTTTATCATCTGAATGTAACATTTTTTCTGTGACAACGGCTTTGAAAAAAATTCGGGTCATTGGCCACATGTCAACTTCTAATAATTCCTTTTACATTATGTGGTTGTAATCCCTGCAGAAAACATGGTATTAAAATTAGTTTATTTATCTTGCTCATCATCGTTCAAAAATAACATTTGTACTTGTTATTAATTTATTGTTAATTTTCCTGTATGCGTTAAAGACTACTGAGTTCACTACTGGGACACCAATGCATTATTAAGGCCTCACGTATATGTTATCATTTCAAACTCCTCAAAATGCCGTTTAAATATACAGCACTTTGAGGAGCTCTTCAAATTGCCTAATACAATGCTAGCAGTTTGGGGAGCTCCTCATACTGACGGATTTCTCCTCACACTGCCCAATACGTCAAAAATGTCTCCTCATTGTGCCCAATTGTAATACACACACACACACACACACACACACATATATATATATATATATATATATATATATATATATTGTAACGGGGTTCACTTTCGGGGGAAAACTCGGTGATATTCAAGTGGATCACAATCGCTCGGTGCGACGGAGAACTCTCTCAACATCCGTGATTTACCCGCGTTGAAACGCAGCTCGTCGCTAGAGCTGCTTCGCGAACGTCGTGTTCGCACGTGTGCTACCTCTCCGCACTCTCCTGTGCGGAGCCGGCTTCTCAGTTTTGCGTTGAAACCGCTTGTTGCAACGCCCGCGGAGGCGGCGGTATTCGCGATGAGGACGTAGGGAACGGGAGAGAACAAGCCGGGAAAATAAATCTAATTCCGATTAAAATCAAATAAAATAATGATATATTGTGCGGCCAATGTTTTCTCTATACAAACGTGCGCCGAGTCACCTCAATGTCAACTCGGCGTGGAGAGTATCTCGCGAAGTTTACGCGCGCGAACGAGAAGGCCGTTACTCGGTGCCGCTGCACCAAGTAGTAAAGCTGTAGCCGCTGCTACCGCTAACGCGATACAGAAAAAAGGTTTCGCCCTACTTACTCGCAGTCGCCGTTCTCGGTAGGCGCGCACCATACACTCACACACACTCTGCGCCGGTGGTGTTGTTGGCTCACTCGCTGGAGCCGACGTCCTCTCGTTTGGCCGCTGATCGACAGGCCGGGTCGTCCTTGCTTCTCGTAGCTGGAGTTGACTTGGAAGTCTTCTTCTCGCGATCTCACACACACTCTCACTCTCTCGCACGCTATCGGTCGTCGCTCGATGCCGTCAGTCTCACACACGAGAGCTGACGCCTTCGCACCTATGGCCGGAAGCTATCTCCTTGTCCGACGGACCGCGACTTATACGCGAGGCCCCGAATCTTGCCTCGCACTTGCGCAACGTCGCGTTTCAACGATGCGCGAATCTACCCGATCTTGGACCTCGTTGCAACCCCCTCCTAGAATCGAACAATCGTCCCGAGTTCGGTTCTACACTCTAGGAAAAACGCGACGTGTATCGTTCGGACAGTTAAACCTTTTCTACAACGCACCTGTTTTTTCTCTGGTTTACTCAGAGGCTTGCAGGTCGTGTCGCTACCTCCAGGAACGTATCCTAGATCGATCTTCACATTGATCGCAAGGTTCCTTTTGGCACGTTCACGAACCGTACGCTAAGTGGCTTCGTTTAGCCCGGACGCCGCATCTCTCTGTTCGCCTACAGAGGTTCGCTCGTTAATCAGCGGTGCGTCGCTCGCATCCGTTTGTCCGCTCGCTTCCCTCGGCGGTTGAGCGATGTCGTCCTCTTCACTCTTCAGCGACTTTTGCTTGACCGTAAGCTCGTGCTACTCTTTAAGCCACAACTTCCTCTTCCACGATCCTCCGACAAATTCTCGTCTTTAAGGCGGCGTCTACTAGGTCATGCTTTGCTTCGCATCCGCCGTTCGTGACTCTATTTCGTCGCGAAATCGCCAGCCTTGCTCGCTACCGGTCCATGTCGTGCATTTTAGTAACGCGCTTGGCACGCTGACGCATTACTCGCACGTTGCGATACCATCTTGTCGTTCTATCTCGAGATCTTCTCGCGATGGTGCCAGGCACAGATCGCTCACCCTCTTTATCGAGTTTTCTAAGGGTGATAGGGTGGCGCTACCATGTATCTCTGCCGCTGACTAGACTTCTCTTCGTCATAGTCATCACTATGCAGCTTTTCGCGGACCCACGCCTGAACTCCAGGCAAACCTTGAATCCGTCTCGTCCTTAGTCCTTTGTGACGCGAGCTTGACTTACTTCCCGCTGATCGTAAGGATTCCAAACGTCTTGTTGAGGTCTAACGTTGGTACGTCTCTCGTTATCTGCAGTTCGCGGAGACCACCGTCCATGTTGGGTAATGGAGAGGCGTAATAGCCTCAGAAGCTCCGATTGACCTTCGCGCTATGCTGGTTTTTCCTCTTATGCGATCGGCCAACTTGAGCTGCTTTGCGTCTGCTTGCCGTGGGACAAGTGGCCTTTCTGGACCGCGGGTTTCCGTTCAATGTTGTGCCTTCGCTCGACTCGCTCGACGAGGCGTGATCCACTGGACGAAGGAACGCTTTCCCTTGCTTCCTCTTTGCTCTGGCTTTTAAGGCGCTTGCGCGGGCTATTGCGTCGTACTTCGTTTATCTGCTTGGTTTTGCTCTTCTGCGAAGTACTGGACGCTGACGCTGTCTTCCGCTGTGGTTTCGCCCTTGGCGTGCGTCTTTGCTCCGCGCCGGCGAGTGGACTTCTCGTCTGACTCGCCTCTGGCTTCTCGAGACGTTTCACCTTCTCTTCTAACTGTCGCAACTGGTGACGCATTCTCCTCATTTCCTCTAGAAGTCGCGTGTACGTGAGGGTCTTAGAATCTCTCTCACGCAACTCGTTGCATGACGAACAAAGCTCCGAAGTCCTCTGTGACTCTGTGTCCGAACTGAGCTCTTCGTTGAGAGATATTTCGCTGTCCAGCGTTGGTGACGTCTCGCTCGTCGTTGAGGTTATGACAGCGTTTTCACTTGGTCTTTTCTTCTTATCGACCATCGGATGATGAGAGTCCTCCCTCCCCCAAACGCTGTCTATCCTCGAACTGGCTCGCAGTTCTCGGCTGGTCTTGGCTCTCGGCTGCTTTCTTCAACAGTCTGTGCGCACTCTTCGTCGGCACCGTCGAATCCGCTATCCTGCGCGATTCGTGCCGCGACTGTTTTGTAGACACTGGGCAAAGCGATTTCTACAAAGGTGAGTAGCCTTACGTCTTTCTCGTCTTGAATGACGTCTCTGCCAAGCTCTTCAGCGGTGACGAAATCTTCCTGGATATTGTCGCCTACTAGACGTGCCTTTAGATGCCGTATCTTGCTCCTATGGTCGTCTGAGGTCTTCAACATCAGCATTTCTAGGACGCGATTTACGTCCTCTCTTGAAAGTCTCAGTACCAATTTGTCGACTTCAGTCTCTACCCTAGACTGCGGTGTGCTGAGATCGGTACGCGTTTCCACTGAGCAGTTCGCCTGCATCGCACGGCGCAACTGCACTATTGGATGTGCCTCGCCGGCGTCATCATCGGCTCCTAACACTGAGCACTTTGAGCGTCCTAAGGCCTCTTCGGACGTACGCTCGATGAACGCCACGCGCAACCCTTCTCGCTTGGTGCGCGTTTCCTCTGCTGACATACTAGAGGATGACACAAAGTCTGCTGGTGCGTACTCGCCTAATAACCATCTCTGTAGTCTTGCAGCTTGACTTATACGTCCGCCGTTCTGACGCAACTCTAGCGACTCCAGCGATATTCTGAGCTCGTCGCTTTTCAGGCTTAAGCACCATGGCTCGCTGACTTTTTCTAGATCTAGTATCATCTTCGATCTTGATTCTGGAGGATGCTTGTGCGTGCTTTGTATCGTTGCGTATCTTGAACGCGATATCGCTAACAACGTCGTAGCAGCTCGCAAACCGTCACACTTATTCACACACTAGAGATAGCTCCTAGGTTGTATTTTCGTTGCTACAACGTAAGCTACGAAATTACAGCCTGTCTACTCGCACAAATATACTTGTTGACGTGTCGATGTAGCGTAACTGAATCTTGAAATTTTCGTTAATTCCGATAAACAAATCCCAAACTGAATTAACGTGAGAAAAACGTCAGAGAAGCTCGTCTTACTCTTGACGCGCGCACACTCTGCACTTTAGTGCTACAGGCATATATATATACACATTCACTCAATTTACTTTCGCGCAAACCCGAAAAAATAATAATTTATTCGACGCAAACGTCGCAAAAGTCCCCGTGAATCGTGGTCGAGTACGATTCTTGCGCGTGTGGTATCGCGGTTGTCGCGTCTTACTCACACACACACACGCTCGACTGCGCAGCTGTGCGTTCTTCTATCAAAATCTTGATTTTTGAGTCTGCACGCAAGTTCGAATCCTGGACTCACGTTCGATTCCTGGTCTCGCGTTCGATTCCTGGACTCGTGTTCGATTCCTGAATGTCTAGATCGATCGCGCGTTCACTGTTGTGCGCTCAGTTTCTTCGCACGGTTTTTATACGTACTGAGTCGCTCACTGGTACGATAATGCCATTCAAAAAAAAAAATCGCACGACAAAAAAACAATTTCGAACTAATTCACAGTTCGCTACGTATATTGGAATTTTACCGAACAATCAACGCAACTTATCCCAACTAAAGTGCCTCGAACAAATTCATCCGTCAAAAAAAATCCGAATCGGAGAGCACTTGACAAACTGGTGTCAGCTCCAACTGCCGCCACTCCGATTCGTCAACTTTAATTTTGTGTGATAGTGTCAGCTAGGGCCTATCCTCCGGCCTGGAGATATTCACTGCTGGCTTTCCACAAAAATTCCAATATATCTGCGTGTATTTAAACTCTCCGTTCGAGTATACACGCGCACGTATAATATACTTTCGGTTCGAGTATAGAATACGCCGTAGAGCTCGCACAGCTCGACTGCGACGTAAACACAGAGTCGCGCTTCTCGTATCTATGCGATCTACCGCGGCCGTGTACTATGTACACGCTATAGCGACGCTACCGAAATCTTACTGTTCTCTCTCTCTCTCGCGAATATTTCGCGCTCGCGAATATTATATGGCGTTCCCGCGCGCGTTTTCTTCTACGATTTTGTGGAGAGTATCTCGCGTAGCTTACGCGCGCGAACGAGAAGGCCGTTACTCGGTGCCGCTGCACCAAGTAGCAAAGCTGTAGCCGCTGCTACCGCTGACGCGATACAGAAAAAATGCTCCGCCCTACTTACTCGCAGTCGCCGTTCTCGGTAGGCGTGCACCACACACTCACACACACTCTGCGCCGGTGGTGTTGTTGGCTCACTCGCTGGAGCCGACGTCCTCTCGTTTGGCCCCTGATCGACAGGCCGGGTCGTCCTTGCTTCTCGTAGCAGGAGTTGACTTGAAGCTATCTCCTTGTCCGACGGACCGCAACTTATACGCGAGGCCCCGAATCTTGCCTCGCGCTTGCGCAACGTCGCATTTCAACGATGCGCGAATCTACCCGATTTCGCACCTCGTTACAATATATATATATATATTGTAACGAGGTGACCCAATTTAAACGGGCACCGCTCATAACTCGTCAGGGACAGCCACAATCGAAAAAATGGTAGAGACGAAAGTTGTAGGATATCGAAGGGGCAACCCGATGGTGAACTTGGATTTGACCTTGAACGCGTTTTTCAAGGTCATTTGAAGGTCAACTTTGGATTTTTAAATATGAACCCCATTCTTTTATTGCGGGAATGGAAAGAGCGGTAAATTTTACGTTCAGAATGGTATGTTCGGTTGCGGCACTGAAGGTCATCGCAAGGTCATGCAGCCAGAATGAAACCCCGCCTACGTAATTCCTCTAGCAACGCCAAATTAAAAAAATTGGTAGAGATTAAAGTTGTAGGATATCGAGGGGACAACCCGATGGTGACCTTGGATTTGACCTTGAACGCGTTTTTCAAGGTCATTTGAAGGTCAACTTTGGATTTTTAAATAGGAACCCCATTCTTTTATTGCGGGAATGGAAAGAGCGGTAAATTTTACGTTCAGAATGGTATGTTCGGTTGCGGCACTGAAGGTCATCTCAATGTCCTGCAGCCAGAATGAAACCCCGCCTACGTAATTCCTCTAGCAACGCCAAATTAAAAAAAAGTGGTAGAGACCAAGGTTCTTGTATAGGGGGGGGGGGGAGAATTGTGACCTCGAATTTGAGCCAGTCCTACAAGGTCATTTCAAGGTCAAATTATTTTTTTTCAAACTTTACTTTTACTTTGTATCCGAGATGAAATCCCTTCTTAGATGTTCTCTGTCCAGCGGCCAAGACGCAAATGAGCCCTCGCTAGCGTCCAAACATAAGTCTCGCTATTCCCCGAATGATCCCTTCCGACGGTTAACTTGCGAATGACTCCTCTAGGTGGTCGCCACCTACCTACCCGAACTCCTGATGTGCGAAAAATAAAAATGGCTCCCGAAATAAGCCTTTTAAAATAAGTCCCGCGCTCAGTCTTGCCACCGCGACTCCGTCGAACCTTCCCCTACGACGCTTAACTCACGAATGATTTTCAAGCAGGCGCCCCGGCCCCGCGCCGTACCTGCCGCCCGAACTTTCGATTTGCAAAAATAAAAATAGCCTCCGAAAATTGTCGAAAGAGTCTCACACTCGGCCTTCCGCCAAAAATATTATTTTTTTAATTTGGCGTTGCTAGAGGAATTACGTAGGCGGGGTTTCATTCTGGCTGCAGGACATTGAGATGACCTTCAGTGCCGCAACCGAACATACCATTCTGAACGTAAAATGTACCGCTCTTTCCATTCCCGCAATAAAAGAATGGGGTTCCTATTTAAAAATCCAAAGTTGACCTTCAAATGACCTTGAAAAACGCGTTCAAGGTCAAATCCAAGGTCACCATCGGGTTGTCCCCTCGATATCCTACAACTTTAATCTCTACCAATTTTTTTAATTTGGCGTTGCTAGAGGAATTACGTAGGCGGGGTTTCATTCTGGCTGCATGACCTTGCGATGACCTTCAGTGCCGCAACCGAACATACCATTCTGAACGTAAAATTTACCGCTCTTTCCATTCCCGCAATAAAAGAATGGGGTTCCTATTTAAAAATCCAAAGTTGACCTTCAAATGACCTTGAAAAACGCGTTCAAGGTCAAATCCAAGGTCACCATCGGGTTGCCCCTTCGATATCCTACAACTTTGGTCTCTACCATTTTTTCGATTGTGGCTGTCCCTGACGAGTTATGAGCGGTGCCCGTTTAAATTGGGTCACCCTGTGTATATATATATATATATATATATATATATATATATATATATATATATATATATATATATATATATATAATATATATATATATATATATATATATATATATATATATATAATATATATATATATATATATATATATATATATATATATATATATATATATATATATATATATATATATATATATATATATATATATATATAATATATATATATATATATATATATATATATATATATATATATATATATATATATATATATATATATATATATATATATACACACACATACACACACACCCACACCCACATACACTTTTACTTCTGCGGGATTTTAAAGTACCGTATCCAATACTTTGTAAATTTTTTCTGGTTGAATGAATAATAATAAATAAATTATAATACTCTATGAATGTATTAGTGTAAATAAATAAATAAACACATCGTGCTAAAAATCATGTTTTTTTATTAAAATCAATTATTTATATGTGTAATATTTAATAAACCATGTAATAGAGTAGCTATGCATATTAAATAGATACACTATACACAATTTTTAAATAAATTATTTTTAAGCAAAAGAGAGTATCTTTACTGTAGTCACGCTCAAACATTTCGATATCTTGTAAATTCATACTTCTGTTATAAAAGCTATTTAAGTATTTTCGTGTGCATTGCATTTTGGTAAGAAGTGATTAGTATCTAAAAGCCATCCAGATGTAAGTGCACAACAATAATGGGCAACAGATTTACATCCTCGTTTAATACAGCCAATATTTGCACCCGTTAAACCGCAAGTATCACATATCGATTTTGCTGCATCCCAAACAGCATCTTGCAAGCCACATATTCTACCACCTGCAATGAGAAAAATTGAAATTTCATTATAATCCTTCGATAAAAAAGTGATGGGCTTTATTGTGAAGCATTTTATTGATAATCGGTCGCCTGGTACAAGAATTTAGGAATGCGAATTAGAAATATGAACTTTATTACATAACCTACAAACGTTTTAAACTGTTGGTGCTCAGAAGGCGGCAAAATTTAAATTGTATTTATGACATGACAAGGAATGCGCGAAGCGTACTTAGATTTCCTAGTAAGGAAAAAAATGTGTCTGACATAATATCAAGGAAAAGAATATGTCTGACATAATATTAAGGAAAAGAATGTGTCCGTGGATATGTGCCAAAAATAATGTAATAAATTTTCAAAAAATAATACGTAATAAGCTGATTCATAATTTTTCATTTTTCGAGTTTTATATTTATAACCCAACCCTTTTATTCAATTTATAACCCTTTTAAAAGCTTCAATATCACAAAAAAGTATCGTAACCACAAAAAGTGCACCAAACGATTCAAAGAATTTCAGAAATAATAGTACATTATGCAACAAGGGAGTAAAGTCGTTGTTATTATATTATTCAACAAGGGAGTAAACTCGCTTTGCTCGGGCAGTAAGCGCTCACCCGCGAGAATAATCGACTTTACTCTCGTGTTGCATATAGTGCTTTATTCACGACTAAACTGTGTAGCCACCTTATTTCTTGAAAAGTGGGATATACAACAGCTTAATTGACTAAATTAATACAATTATTTTTAAATATTCAAAATATTCTTTTTTGGCATATTTTTTGTAGAATATGAAAAGAAAACGTTTATTTTGACCTATATAGCTTGTTTCATATTGCTATATTAAAATATAAGCTATACAGGCCAAGTGCTCAGTTTTGGCAAAGGCAATTTTGGGTTAAAGTGATGACAAGAGCTTCGAGCATGCCAAATTTGGTAATGGGATAGACTTTGCAGTAAAAGTTTCATGATTTTAAACAAAATAAGTTGTATTGCTGTAAGTCATTCATGGGTTATAGTGCTATGTGCACAAGTTCTTTACAGTACATACATGTTCAGTACATAGTATGCTATAAGCGCACTGAATGCACTTTTTATATATTATAGCGTTACATTTATTGCGTTAATTTATAACTAGCAAAGAACGCTCGCTTCGCTCGCGATTTACATATTGATTAAAATGATATTCAATCATTCGATATGTTATTATTAAATATACTGTTAAATATTAGATGTATCTTCGATGATAATTAATTTTTGTATAACATTTTTGAAATAGTTCAATTAGATTGTCGGATTGAAAAATTTCAATTAATCAAAAAGCACGATTTCAAAATTGTTTCATAAGAATCAAGTGGCGCGGCAGCGCCACGAAGGCCAGTTTGAGAAGCAGACAAAGCCGCGGCGCCCGCGCTACTATTTACTTCTATGTAGGAGTTCGCATTTTTCATTACAAAAAAATAAATGCGTTTCTTTTTTGTCTCTAATATATTTTGACTTATATCATGTTTTATTATGCCTAACTATGATTTTCAACAAGAATATTGATAAAAACAGCTGCCTTTGATATAATACACGAGCGTGTCATTCACAAAATGCACAAATCAAATAAAAAAATGTTAGAACCGTTAAGTTAAGCCGCAACAAATGTTAGGACCGTAAAGTTGGTTGCACAGCTATATACAGATGGATATTGCTTTCTTATCGGTTTTCTGCATGCTCGCACACATGTTGTTTTTAGTGTCTAGGTGTAAAAGTAATTCGAAGTCGGTGTTTAGGTGTACAGGGTGGCTGATGACGACGTCCAGGTAGTTCACATCGTGGTTTTTGGTGTATAGGTGTAAAAATCATTCGAGGGCGTTGTCTAGATGTACAAGGTGGCCGATGACAAGGTCCAGGTGGCGCGCTCCGTTGTTTTTTGTGTCTAGTTGTAAAAATCATTCGAACGCGGTGTTCAGGTGTACAGGGTTGCCGACGACGACGTCCAGGTAGTTCGCACCGTGGTTTTTGGTGTGTAGGTGTAAAAATCATTTGAACAGATGTTGAGGTGTACAGGGTGGCCGATGACGACGTCTGGGTACGTAACTTACTATGCTCTTTTTATTGTACTTATAGTGTTTGTATCACGTTCTAATAAATACAAAGAAAGTTGTAGATTACCAGAAAACAAAATAAAACGAACATGGCAAGTTACATAGTAAGATCTTGAGTTGTTTCTAATTGATTATTATGTAACTTGACTTTAAATTAAGTAAGCCCTTGACTAACAAAACATTTTTTTGCGTTATTATGATTAAATATAATAAACTTGACTTTGTTTGATTGATCTCAGTTCTTATCTCATTCTTATCTTATCTGTAATTTTACTTTTTTATCTTATCTGTAACCTTTTACTTTTTTAAAAGACAATTTTTTTATATTACTTTTCTATTGATCGGCTAAATTATCTCCACTAATAGTACATTACTAAAATTTGAATTACATCAAGTCAAGAAGGAGTTGTACGTCGACGATTTCCTCAGCGGCGCTGACGACGTAGAGACCGCTCGCAGACATCGAAATCAACTCATCGGACTGCTCAAGGCAGATTGTTCCGCCGCCGGAGAGATCCTCAGACTCCAGCCCCACTCACACCTCTTTCAACCGTCGAGCTACAGCAGGCGTTCTCTGTCTGCTCACGACTAGCGCAGCGCCAGTATTATGCGTCAGAGATCGTAGATTTGGAGCGAGGCCAACATATTCGACGTGACAGCCCCCTGACACGGCTGGATCCCTTTCTCGACGAGGAAAAGGTACTTCGAGTCGGCGGGCGGCTCCAACAATCCTTATTTCCTTACGAAGAGCGCCACCCGATAATTCTCCACGGAAGTTGTTATCTCGCCCGGCTCGTGATTAACTGGGCGCATCATCGGGCTCTTCAAGGTGGATACTTACGCTCACGCCATCCGTCGCGCCTGGATCGTTGGAGGGAAGAACCGAGTCAAAGCACAGATCCATGCGTGCATTGTTTGTGCCAGATCTGCCAACCGCCTTATGACCCAGCTTATGGCTGCTCTGCCTGCCACACGAGTAGCGTCATTGAGACCATTCAGCCGATATGGTGTTGACTGTGCGGGACCCTTCTCCATTCTTCGGTGCAAGGGACGAGGAATGGTCTCGACTAAAGGCTAAGTCGCGTCGTTCATCTGCTTCACAACCAAGGCCGTCCATTTGGAGCTAGCGGGCGATCTTACCACCGAAAGCTTCCTCGGGGCTCTGACACGCTTCATTGCGCGACGAGGTCGACCTTCAAAGATTTGGAGCGACAACGGCACTAATTTCCGCGGTGCAGATGCTGAACTTCGATGCCTTCTCCGTGACGCTGAAATGAACTGTCAGTTAGTGGCTGGAACGCTAGTTGATGACGGCACTTTGCGGTTTATACCCCCATCAGCCCCGCATTTTGGAGGGATTTGGGAGGCTGGCGTCAAATCAGCCAAGACCCACCTGCGGCGAGTGGCCGAACCAAAGAAACTCACGTACGAAGAATTTTCCACGCTGCTCGCTGAAGTTGAGACGGTCCTGAATTGCCGTCTGATCTCCCCTTTCTCGGGCGACGTCGATGAAGCTGATCTTCACAGACTGTCCCATTGGGAACTTGTTCGAGGACTCCGAGACAGCTGTTGGACCCGCTGGAGCCGAGAATACCTCAACACCTTAGAACAGCGCACTAAGTGGACCAGGGCCCGAGCCAACTTGTCTGTGGGAGATCTTGTCGTCATCATCGATGCCTCGCTTCTGCGACCGAGCGGCAAGTGGCCACTCGCCCGCGTGATCGACGTTCATCCCGGTCAGGACGGCCGTGTCCGAGTCGCCACCGTAAAAACGGCTGATAGTCAATACACCAGGCCGATCGCCAAGCTCATTTGCCTACCCATCATTTTGTCTCCGAGAGCCCCCGCCGCTGATTGATCTGCGGAAAACCGCTCAACTTACCCCGTTACGGCGGGCGGCCTTTCAAACAACTTCAGGCTCATCGTTCCCGGAACGAGGCGGGCGGATTGTACGGGAGTTTTGCAAAAGTTCCTTCAATCGCCAAGAGATGGCGCTTGGTCCGCGCGCTCCCCCCCCCTCTCTCTCTCTCTCTCTCGAGCGCGGCCGCTCCGAGTCAGACGTCAGCCAGCCGCCGCCGAAGACAGTCGTTCACAGTGCAAATTGAAATACACATGTAATCGAACCAAGTGGCACGAATAAAGACGAATCAACCCATAGCGCTTTATATTCCTGCACCACGCCTACCTAGCCCGCCAATCCTCCGATACAGAGAGAATACAACAAAGGTCGTGAGGTAGTGACTTTTCAGGTGGGAAGTTGGGTGGATCGGCGCACTCATCTACTTTCGAACGCAGCGAAAAAGTTCTCCGCAAAACTAGCACCGAAGTGAAAAGGGCCGTTCGTGATCGAGGAGGTGCTTGGCCCGACGGTGTAAAAGCTGGGCACTGCGCCGGGGCAGGATGCGAGTCGGAGGGTAGCGAAGGCCGATATTACAGAATTGCGGCGACATATACCGAGCAGAGAAGCTCGGAAGGTAACGAACCTCGCCTGATTTTCTTTATGGTTTTCAGGGGAACGAGATGTCGTGGAAGATGCCGCGACTCTGTGGCCACAGCAGCCCCGACAATGTTTGAATTATTCAAATTATTCAGCTTACGCCTAAATATTAATAATTTTGTATTTTACATCCGAAAAATTAATTGATTTATCGATATTTTTATGAAATATAATTCTCAGCTATAAAAAATGTCTAAGATATCGCTACTTTTAGGAAATTTAAAATGTCCAGTTTTCATATTTTACTTAACCAGTTTTTGCCGTTACGGCCATTTTAAATGGGTGATTTTATACCAGGGTAGCCAGTCTACTTTTGTGAAATAACCTTTTTGTAAAAAATTGCTCAAAAAGAATTGGCAAAAAACAAATTTTGTGGTCAAATCCAATAGGCGTTTGTCCGGGGTATAAGAGATTTCTTCGAAAATCTTTATACCGGGCGAGTGCTAAAAAAACAAATTAATAAAATTTGGTACGTGAAAAATCGGTTATTGAACAAAAAGTTCTACTAATTTTTAATCTAAAAACTGATTTTTTACGTACGAAATTTTATTAATTGGCTTTTTTGAAAATCGTGTCACTCTGTAATTTTATTCTTGGCTTACGTCCTGAACACCGATTTAAAATCAGTATAAAGGGCGTACTAATATAGCCTAGTCGATAGGCTCTATATTTCAATAAATCCGCGTTTTAGGAATGATAAATATTTATAGTAGCTCGACCTACCTTTCGTTGACACTGGACAACTACTCGCTTTCGTACTGTGTTGAGAAAGTGCTCGTGTGGAAGGAGGTTTTCGTATAAATAACTTTAAGAACACAAATTGCAATAGGAAATAATGGTTTAATTCAGCTACTACGCGAACTTATGTATTTTAGATATGATTATGATTTTCAACAATTGGATTGAATGTAATGAAAGATGAGATTCGCGATATAGCGACGTTTGGGTTTTATAATATTTGTCACCGATTATCGGACCGGCGCGATACGGAGTTCGTGACTAACGATGAACTGTCGAATAAAGCCGTGCAAAGCATATTTAAAACTTCGCATCCTTTCCAAATTTCGATCATTTGTTTCGCAAGGTACAAAAGTGATTATCTTGCATTTTGCGAACTCGACTCATAAGCGACACTGACACACTGAAAACGATTTGACTGCAATGAACGCTCAGCAGTTTAATTTAGGCCATATCTAGTTATAATAATAGGTATACGTCGTACAAACATTTGAATAAATGTAAACATTGGCCATAAGAATTTTGGTTTTAGTTGAAAAAAAATGCGCAAGAGACCTTTGCAAGTAATCCCAATTTTTAACTATTTTTTGCAATAATTCGAGTAATATACTATATATATATATATATGGCTCAAAATTTACATAATTTCCTCTTTTTTTGTACCGAATATGAGTACAAAATTTAAGAAAATGTGACTACGATATAAAAAGTTAGAAAATTCACCAGAACCCCACCTTAAAATACTTCAAAACACACTCCCAACATATTTTGAGACAAACTTTAAAAATCACTATGACAAAGCTTCCTTAGGAAGGAAGCAAAAAAGTCAACGCGCCTAAAGTACGTTGTATTATTGCTTTAATATAATGTGCTTGTGATGGTACCTTTTGAAAAGTGCGAAAAACTGTCATTCAAAATTTTAAACTTTAAACATATACAGGATGTCCCATTTCAATCTATAGACCCAATTTTTTTCTTTTTTAAGGAATTGCACGAAAAAATGATTCGGACAAATTTTCTTCAAGGCCAAGGGTGCCTGTCAGACTGATTTTTTTAAATAGGAAACCCCTACTTTTGCCACTGGGTTCGAAAAGATTGGACAATTTTACATCCTAAATGATGCTGCAAATGATTTTCAGTAGGTCAAATATAGGACGAATTTTTCGAAACATTTGGACTAATAATATTAGAAAAGACTTGGGACTTATAATCTTGGCTATCTTTACATTGAAAGCTAAGTCAAAGGTCAAAGTGCTTTTTGGAACGCCCTATTATAATTGATCAACTAAAAAATTCATGAAGTTCAGAAATCTGGGCAAAAGAATTATTTAAACAGAAACTGTTCAGAACTTTCGAGATCATCTTTCTGCTATATTGGTTTTGGACTTATGATTAAATGTTTAGATTATTTAACCATCTTCATCTTTAACTTGAAAGTTCAATCACTGAATAATGTAGTATTGATAAATAATGCAAAGCTTGACACAACGATAAACAATTCTTTTAACTTCTAGTATTCTTGAGAAGGTTAGATGAAGAAAAGTCGTTTGAAGATTATCACCTTCAAGTGAGAGAATTTATAAACGAATCAGTGTTCCAAAATGTTTGTAATAACGAATACTTTTAGCGTCATCCAAAAACAACAACGTGGACGTAGTAAGTTCTGTTTTCTTTGAAGACTTATTTCTTTGAAGAGAAGCTCTCCGAATTCTATGATATCTTCTCTTGTGGTATGTCGCTGTTTAAAATCAGGTGATGTAAGATCTAGAGAGTTTGGGAGGCATTCAACCGAACCTCTTCATCCTACCCGCCTGCTATTGTAATTATCGTTTAAAAATTGACGTACGATGAGTTCAAAATGTGGTGCAGCACTATTTTGTTGAAGCCACATTCTTACCCGCGATGCTAAGTCAACATTTTCCAATCGTACAGGTAAATGGTTCCTAATCGACTCTAGATAAGAGTCTCGATCAACATTTCTATCAAAGAAGTAGGGTCCAATCAAATACCCATTCACTATTCCGCACCATACCATAAGACTCCACTGATGTTGGTAATCCAAAGCTCTGTACCAATGGAAATTTTTGTTCGACTAGTAGTGACAGTTATGCCTATTAAGTTGACCATCGTTGAAATGAGTGTTTTGAAGCATTCGCAAAGCCCATTGACAAAAATTTATGCGTGCTATAATGTGATTTGGCCTTGCTTGCATTAGGGTAATGTGGTACGGATGGTAGTTAAGAGCTGTTAAAATTCTAGAAACAGTACTTTTTGGGAAACCTGTTTCTCTTTCAATTTGCCGAGTACTGATATGAGGATCCATATGAACACACGCTAAAATAGTTAGAACTTGTGCATCATTTTTGTCATTTTCGTGATGTTGCCGTTGAAGAACAAGACGTCCATGGCGAGCTCTATTGGTTGAACTTTTTAGTTGGACGTCTTCTATCTGGATATCGTTGAGAATAGAGCCTTGTTGCAGTTGCATAATTGTTGTGACATTCCCCTAAAACTAATATTATATCAACAATTTCCGCAAGTGGATAATCAGCCATGTTTCAAAATTTACTCAAAAATGAGCAAAATTAAATTAAACCATAAATTAAATTTTACAAATTTAAGTCAATTTAAATAAAAAATAAAATGTTCTGCAAAAATATAAATATTTAAAGCAATTTTTTTATTTTGAATGCTTTTTAACTTTGCTTCCAAAATAGTTTTTCGAATACGTAGATGAGCTACGAAGCAAAGAATAACACTTATCAGTTTTTTAATCTTAGTTTGAAATCATTCATATAAAACAATTTATTATTCATGAATTTATTTCAAAAATAGCGAGAAAAATCTGAACCATAAATTATTTTTAATAATTGAAGTAAGGTCTAAAATAAAAAAAAATGTTGAAGTAAAAAAGAAATGTCTAAAGGAATGGGGACCGCAAAATTAGTTAAAAATCCGCTTCATTTCGTATCTGATGTGGTTTTTGAGTAAATCAACTAAACCCAATGTTCTATAAAACACCAACAACGTTGTTCGCAGAAAAGGAAAAAAGATACAAAATTTTAGCATTTAGCCACTGGTTAAATTTTCAAGTATTCACTTCGAGGCTGATTATAATAATTGCAGCATTTGTGTCAAGAATAAGGATTCCCAATAAAAAAACACTTTGACCCTCAAATGACCTTGAGTAAGGTCATTCAATAAAGGTCAAGGTAAAAAATAATTGTACCAAAGGACGGCCCCCTTGGCCCTGAACAACTTTTGTTCAAAACATTTTTTTGAACGATGCCTTAAAAAACAAGCGCGCCACACGCGGCCTTACGGCCTTACGTTTCGCGTTTTGCGCGAGCGTCAAGCAATCAATTAAAGCTTTTGGGCCAGATAGGGCGTGTCACACCAAAATTGTTATTCAATTATATGTACCAAAAATAGTTTCTAGGGTTGTTGTTTATGTATAAGCGTTTTGAAAAAATGTTTGTCATGGTAAAAAGTTGTGATTTAAAAATATCTACAACTTTTACATTCAAGGTTTTTATGTTAAATGTATAGCCTCAAAGTTTTATGATAAATACTGGTTTATTGCTATAAAAAATCGATTTTGGCCTGTTAACTCGAATAAAAGCATTTTCACGCCTAAGTGTCAAAAGGATAAAGTTGTATTTTCTCGAGATCTACAACTTTTCAATTTAACTTTTTTTTGTAGAATGCATAGAATTCGAGTGAGAGCCAAAAAACCGTTTTTATCGATTTTTGGATGTGATCGCATTCTGCGTATACAAGCAGGATCAAGCCCAAAATAAATTTGGCACCTTAATATTACAAGGGGAGTTCGCACACAAATTTTTAGCACGATTGATAAAAGTATCTCAGAGATAATCGTGTAACACCAACATTTTTATTCACAAAACACGCAAAAATTGAACAAATTATGCCCGCATTTTAAAAAAACGTAGACGATCAGGATAAAAAAAAATAGTTTTTAGGCTTGTGCGAGAAAAGACTCCTCCCAAAATTTCAGCCCGATCAGTCTAAAATTGCGTGAGATATCGCATCTCACACATTTTTCGATGACAAAACTATAAGGCACTTCTGTGTCGTGGTCGTGCCTAAAAAGTTGGATCTATAGATTAAAATGGGAAGCTCGTCTGGTTTTCGATATCCATACAGAAAGTAGTTCTTATAACACTTTACTATTCAATATCTGTGCATACATCTGTGGTATTCTATAAGTACTGTTATATAAATCTGTAAAAGCTGTGAAGCTATGGAGGGAGAGTGTAAGTGGGGGGGGGGGCAGCTGTGGGAATGCTTTCATATTTCTAAAAATAACGTAAAATGAATAATTTTTATGTTATTTTGTAGAGAGGGGGGCTGTGGAATGCAGGGTGCACGGGGGGAGTATCTCTAGAATGATTATATAATATAGTTAGATTTATATCCAATCAGTGTCGTTTTTCACTTTTAAAATTAGAAGTTAATAGTAATTACCTGTGATAAAAACGCCAGCTGTCCAAATGATACATTGCTCATGAAGCCAAACTTCCCACTGGCGATCATCATCACCTAATGTAATCATGCCCATGTAAAGATTTTTAGAATTATCATGTATTTTCGTTTTTTTTCTTTTGCATTTTGATAATAATTGATCTTCAACTGCAGAATATTCTAAACTATGTGCATTTATACTTTCTCCTTTTGATAGAATTGCTGTTTCTTGCTCATTTACAAACGTACTATCCTCATTCCAATTTTTTTCGATTAAGTATGGACCAAATAAATCACTTAGAATTGTAGGTGTCACCTAAAAGTTGAAAGCAAAATATTCTTCTGTATTATTTATTCGCTAATTTAACAAGAATAGGTTATTCCATTTGAAAAATCGACGATTTAATCGAAATAATGAATTAAATATTTAGGTCTGCGCCATCGAAATTTCAAAATTTATGTTGATAGTGTATATATATATATATATGCTTCCTTCCTAAGGAAGCCTTGTAATAGTATTTTTTGGAGTTTGTGTAAAAACATGTAGGAAGTATGTTTTGATGTATTTTTAGCCGAAAAATAATGTTTTTAGAAAATGTCCGTACGGATGCATGTGTGTGTAAGTGTTCGATCGTATACGCCTGTATCTCAGCTTCTACTTAGTGGATTTTAACCCACGAAGTCTCATTTTCTTAGTTTTGACAAGAACATAGTGGGAAAATAATCCGTTTTTACATTTTGTGTACGCATTTTTTTTTTATAGTGATTTTTTAGTTTTGATATTTTAGTTTTTTCTAATAAAGTTATTGGAAAAGTTGATAAAAGTAAATTGCTTAATGTGTACCTGAAAGAGAATAAAATTATCTATCTTTGTACTGTGGAAAATTGATATTATCGTTCGTCATTCTTTTATTGTACACCATGAAGCGCAATTTTTTTAAATTGTTTTAACTTGAAAACTAAATGTTGAATCTTTAAAAAAAAACATGATTATTGAAAATTATTACGACTATATTCCATTTAAATTTTAAGTTATTTTATGGGACAGATCCCAAGAAAAACATCAAAAACTGAAAAAAGTCATTTTCTACGTCGCAATATCTGTTTAATCTTTTGTAAAAAATAAAATTTTGCTCCGTCATTTCAAAAGAATAAACATCACAATTTATTCTTTTGTAAAGAATAAATTTCAAAGCTTAATCTTTTGTGACGAATAAAATTTCGCTCTGCCATTTTAAAAGAATAAATGCCGAGTTTTATTCTTTACCAAGTGATTTAATCTTTATAGAGTGTTTATACGATAATACTGAAGGAATAAATTTTGGTTTTTATTCTTCACGGAGAGAATAGTTATAAATAAGTACATATTAAACACATTCATTGTTGTGTATAATTTTATTATTTTCTAAAGATTTAATTGTGAGATTAAATCTTTGGAAAAGAATAAATTGTGCGATTTATTCTTTTAAAATGACGGAGCAAAATTTTATTTTTTACAAAAGATTAAACTGCGATATTTATTCTTTAAGGGGACGGATACACCGTAAATAGTCAAAACATGGAAAATTCAAATTTTTGTTTATATTTTTCCCAAATTGTTTAAAAAATGATTTAAACTATTAAATATATTCAGGTATAATGTAAGAAACATAAAACCATGTTTATATGTGCCATATTATCAGGTATGACATTTCTTCTAATGCCAAAATTCAGAATTTCCATTTTTCAGCTACCGCAGACTTACGCTACTTAAGATTTGGGCAAAGGGCACTTTTATACTAATAGATATGATTTAAACATACATAGTTTCCAGATGAATGTGGGGTTTTACAAACAAATATTATTGAAAAAAGTTTTCTGAAAATAATCAACAAAAATTGTTTAAACACTTTAAAAAGTAACTAATTTTATGTTAATGTTCACTCTAAAGTGGAAGATCTACTAGAGGAGAGCTGCTTGTGTGTTTATGGAGATGAGTAGGGGATATCCACTACGCATGCTCCACACACTTAGGTAAACCACGCAGATTCAGACTAATATGTGAGGTACTACCATCTGACTATGAGCCTGGAACCAGATAGCTCCACCTAGAAGCAGGAAACTACCTTTCCCGTCCGGTAGAACATCTGATGGGAGAAAGGAGGGGACGACAATATTCAATAATAATCATAGGGTTTTTCTACAATCATTATTATGTTCATTAATTATATAATTTATTTTTTCAATTAATTTCACATACGATTCGGGATTTCTAAATCTACAGGAGGAGGGAGTGGACTGCACGCATACTGTTCGAGAACCTTGGACTCATAGACTACTGAGTATAGAGGAGACCGGAGCAAGCGGCGAGAACTACCCTTCGTCAAGTGCTCAGTTTGAGAGCCAGATCATTAATGCTCGCAGTTGGTCCGGGGATCCTTATATATCCGTGTCGTTCCATCTCTCTCCCATGCTATATGCTCGCACGCCATCTACCTGCGCTTAGATAGGCTATTTACATGATGGCTACTAGCGACACTCAGTCGGTAACTTGCCTACGCTGGCAAGTTATCCATTGCTGTTCTCTTATCTCCAAGGTGGAGCCTGCTGTCTCAATAGCCTACATCATTGCGTAATATATGGACTTGTTACAGGCCAGCAGCGGGCGAGAGAGAACACTTATGATAAGTAGGATTTTAGATTTAGATTTAGATTTATTTATTCTTTATTATTGTACATTAAGTTATACATATTGATTAAAAGAGAAAACAAAGAAGAATAAATTATTGTGTAAGTGTACTAGATGTAAAAAGTGTGGAATGGAATAAACTGAAAGGAGATGAATGAGTGTGTATGTTTGTGTCATGATTACGTGTTTTCCAATTCAAAGAAGTATGTTTTAGCTGCGTGTTTAAAGTGTGATATGAATAGTGTGTTGCGAAGGTGAGATGAAAGACTGTTTCAGAGGTAGGAAGCACCGATGAAAAATGAATTCTTCAGCGTTTCCGTCTTGAAGGAAGGGATATCCAGGGGGTTCACCTCACCTCTTACAGACCTGAAGGCGACGTGGAAATAAAAAAAGGCTAATATGTAGGTAGGAACTGAAGTGTTGAAAATTTTTCTTAGAAATCAGACCATGAAGTATTTTCTACGCCCGGCGGTGGTAAGCCATTGAAACTCACACCTGTAAGGGGAGATGTGCTTGTCCCTCCGTACACCGTAGATATAACGGATCCCCGTGTTGACAAGTCTCTGCAGTTTCGTGTCCAGTTCTTGTGTCAGGTCACAGTAAGCCAGTGCGCAATAGTCGATGATGGGAAGTAGGTGTGTTTGCACTAGGTGTTAGCGTAGCCTAAAGTTAGTTATCTTCCGAAATAAATAGAGCCGGTACATCAAAGAGTGAGCACGGTTACATATTTGTGTAACGTGCTCTTTCCACGTAAGTTTGGAGTCTAGCACCAACCCCAGATTGCGCACAGATGATTCATAGTCGACCCGGGCTTTCCCTATATTTATGTAGGTGTTAGCAGTAGAAGGTAGAGCGTTTATATAGTAGGGGGAACCCAGGACGATGGCCTTAGTTTTAGTTACATTTAGTTTAAGTCTATTCAGCGCAGCCCAGCACGTTATCCTTTCAGCGTTAGCACTCATCCTGACAGAACAGGAATCAAGCTCCTCAAGGTGGCATTGGCTGTAAATCTGCAGGTCATCCGCGTAGATTAAAAGGGACACATCTGAATCTAGACCGGAACCAATATCATTGATGTACAATGCGAACAACAGAGGGCCTAAAACTGACCCCTGTGGGAGACTGGTGTTTAATGGTAGAAAGGTGGAGAGTTCGTTGTTGTCACCAATGATGGCCTGTTCTCTTCTCGAGAGGTAAGATGCAAGACAGCGGATAACCTGCTTAGAAAAGCCGGAAGAGGATAGCTATCCGAGTAGCCTGACGTGACACACAGTATCAAACGCCTTGCTAAAATCAAATATAAGTAGCAGAGTGACTTTCTTCCAGAGTAGAGAGATCGGACGGTAGTCTGTCAAAGCTGTTGGAGAGTTAACTTTGTTTAGTGCTCGTACAAGCGACGACTTCCAGACGGAGGGAAAGCGTACCTCGCTCAGAGACAGGTTGAATATTTGACATAGTAGAGGAGCAATTATTGGCAGTGCTTTGGAGATTACAACCTGTGGGATGCCATCACTTCCCCTGGCCTGGGTGTTAAAGTGTGATACAGCAGCCGTCATATCCAACTCTGTGATAGTCCTGAAGACAAAATGTTCAGGGAGGTCCAGACTCTCCAGGGTTCGCAGATACTCCTTAACAGATAGAGCTTGAGGGTCATTAGAGATGGAACTGAAGTGTTTTTTGAGAGCATCTAAAGACAACCGAGCAGGTGAAGGTGATTTAGAGGTGGTAATGCCAACATTTTCAAGCTCTCTCTAGATCTCTGCAACGTCGGTCAAGGTAGACGAGCGTGAATAATAGTACTTTAGTTATTTGTAGTAATTCTTCTTCGTTGACTCTATCCCTTGGTGGTTATTCAAAATAGAATGATCTTGGCTCTGTCCCGTCTATACAAAATCTAATCATCTAGTTAAGGGATGGATGTTATCTTGTCGCTTAGCCAGATCTTAGTTACAGTTATTACGTGAAAAAGCCAGACCATCTTAATGTGACCCGTAAGGGAATTCGCATTGAAATGACAGACTCTCAGACCCTCAGACAGATACGCTTTAGAGGCAGATAAGGATGAGTTAGATGATTTAGATAGTGATTTTGGTGGGATGATAGGAGTGTGTTTTAATGTGCGATGTCCATATTGGCTGTTGGCGGCGTACGGGATAAAAAGCCTCAAGTTCTGCATCAGTAGAAATAATGATGGTCCGTCCGCTGTCCTGGCCAGAGCGGATGTAGATCCTCCCGTCCCTCACAAAGGAGCGGCATCCCCTTCTCTTCTTTGCCACCAGCCCAGCTTTGATGCGCAGCTTGTGCATGTCTGGAGGAAGCAGCTCATTGCTGTTGATAAGTCCCTGATGGTCTGGGCAGAGAGCTCTCGCTTCCTCCAGCAGGTCAGTATCCAGTTCACTAGTGTGAAGCTTGCGTTTCTTGGCTTTGGCTACGACGATGGAGCGGGCCAACGCACTGTAAGAGAGAGTGACAATTAAAGGTGGAAATCTGCTGTCACCTTGCGCGTTGGTGTTAGTTGCGTCAAGTCTTCCCATGGTCAGCCGGGACGGTGAAAGCCAGGAGTGCTGTTTCCTGTGCATAGGCCAGGCCAAAGATCACCACCACATTATTCGCTGAACACTCCTGCCTCCTCTTAACCTCAGCCAGCTCGCTGCGGAGGTTGTTGATTTCCTCAGTGGCAGGAGCAATGCTGCTGTTCTGCTGCTCTGCGGGGCTCCTTGACGACAGCTCTTGATATTGTACCTGCAGCTCAGAGATGGAGGACTCAACATTGTTTAGTCGAGTCTTGAGCGCAGGCAGGTCGTCAAGGGCTTTGAGGAGGCTTTCAAGAGGTCCAAGCCTTTTCTCAATTCGCGGTCTTGGGCGTCATCCGCACAAGCAGCAGAGGCGAGTGTGGCAACATTCCTCACCATTATAGATCTAAAAGCGACACATATGGTGTGGAATTGGTGGTCACACAACTCGCAAGTCTTCATTTTTCCTCTTGGTGTTTTTCTGCAGTGAGCACACATGACGAGCGACTCGGCGTTCTTCTCACCAATTCCGCTCATTTTCGATGATGTCTCCGAGTCTCCGTCGACAACTTACTGGCAGTCGACAACGTAGAGAATGTTGTAGGATAGTAGTGGGTGATAAGGTATCAACAGAGCCAGAGACTTAATACTCCCTAAGCCAAATGGAGTGCTAATTGAGAAGGTGAGATTTGACCGACCTGAGATTGATGGTGGAGACGTTGCTGGTGGTGTTCCATCGACCCAACAGGTGGCGCCACGTGGATCACTTTGAGAAAAAAGAGACGCCGTACAGCGAGGAAAAAAGCCGTGCGAGTTTGCAGGTTAGGTCTTAGCGAGATGTTGAAGCAGGAAAATAGTGTTGAAAGAAATTGCAGCCTCCAGTGATTATTATATCACGCTGAAGATTTCAAAAAGGCGCATGCAACGATCTACAAAACAACAGACTCGAAGGCAACGTGCGAAAGTAAGAGTGCTATGAAATACAAGCGAAGCAGAAAGGAACTTTTGTACTCATATGAGAGAGAGAGAGAGAGAGAGAGAGAGAGAGAGAGAGAGAGAGGGAGAGCTTCGCGCGCGACTAAATCTGTGTACGAGTAATTGTGCGAGTGTGTGAGTTTCACGTGCGAAAGCTCGAGATAACGACTGTGACTTCGCAAAACCATGATATGTTCTTTCGGACCGAGACTGGCTAAGACAGCGTCAACGAGGAGTGCCTTCTAAGTACTGGCTCATTTATGTCTCTCTCTCTCTCTCTCTCTCTCTCTCTCTCTCTCTCTCTCTCTCTCTCTCTCTCTCTCTCTCTCTCTCTCTCTCTCTCACCAGCAATCTCCCCCGTCTTCTCCATCTACCGCAGTCACCTGCGCGTCGCGCAATCGAGTGCGTCTATACGAGAACACGTGCAAGACAATATATCATTCATTTCAATACGCGCTTTGCGTTTTGCCGTGAGGCATTTTACTACGCGAACCCGCTTAACTTTTTCCGCACAACATTTTATTGATTTATTCATTCATTTAACTCCATATTATTTATATAATAACGCACTATAACGCTGCAAATACTGCAAAGGAAAACAGTATTTCCTGTTTGTAGGTTTGAATGAAAAGGTAAGGGTAAAAATTTTGAAAAATGAAAATAAGCAAGTGATAAATTACGGAAGTCAAGAATTTTAAAACCAAGATTTTGAAATCATATCATTTTGTAAAAAGAAAATATGAATTGAAATACTACGAAATAGAAAATATTATGAGTTCAAAATATATTTTCTTTATGCACTGATTTATAATGAAACGTAAAATTTTGAAATCTCACATATTAGAAAGTTAAAATTGTTAAAAAAATAAATTTTGAATTAAAGATTTAAAGAAAATATATTTTGAACTCATAATATTTTCTATTTCCTCATTACAAATCTTTATTTTTCAAAATTTTTATCCCCATCCCTAATTAACAATAACAATATAAAAACCGCTGCCGATTCTTTGGCTCGTAGCTTCTTTCAATAATATGTATTGCTTCAATATCGAAATTGCTTTTGATTGTTTTTTTAATATTATGTATTGCTTTACTATCAAAAAGGTTTTCACTTAACATATGATTGTATAAAGTTTTTGTATAAAGTGGTGATTTGAAGAGTAAGGGTAGCATCCCCTATTTTTTAGGGGTTGAAAACATATATTTTTTGGCATAATTTTATAATAAAAATGTTTAAACCGACTAAAAAAAATTGGAAAAAATGTTTAAACATCCTTAATAACAAAATTTAGTTGACGTCTTTCGGTGTTTTCATAAATATTATCCCTAAGGGGGTAAACCACCCCTAACACAAAATAACTGTAAATATGTAATTCAATACATAATATTTCGTAGAAAGTTTGTATATAGAGGTTTTCGAGGTCACTGATTACAAATCTGTATCAGATTTTGAAAATTCAAAATGGCGGATCCAATATGGCGGACGGAAATATCGAAAAAAAATTTTATATAATAAAAAAGTTTTAAACGACTAAAAAAATTGGAAAAAATTTGTAAACATCTATAATAAACAAATTAAGTTTTTCGATTTTTTCATAGATACTACCCTTTAGGGGGTAAACCACCCCTAACACAAAATAACTATAAGTATACTTCAATCCATAATATTGTGTAGAAGGTTAGTATATAAGGGTTTTCGAGATCGCTCTTTGCAAATCTGATATCAGATTTTGAAAATTCAAAATGGCGGAACCAATGTGGTGGACGAAAATGTCGAAAAAAAATTTTAACTTTCATAAAAACTTGTTATAAATGTGTGATCTTTGTAGCCTGTACATGTGAACTAAAGAGCCTTAAACCCTAAACCCCTAAAGAACAAATAGGCTAAATGGTTGTGCTTTCTAACCAAACCACCTCAAATTCCTAAATTTGTAAACAAGAAAATTCTGTGTGTGAAGCAGTTTTATAATTTCCGTAGAAATTGTTATCAGAATGTTATTGAAATTCCTTTATTGTAAATTCAACTTATAATGTATTTTTGTTTATAATATTAGAGTATAATAATAATCTACAATCTTTTATCTTTTGCCATAGTGCATTTTTTGTATTGAGCATAAAATATATTATTTTACGATGTTTTTACAATAATGGTAGTCCTCATAAAAGTGTTTAAAGCACAATGCTTTTTTGCACCAACCACATCGTACAATTGCAATGTTTGTGCACCCTTCTATTTCACAATGTGTTGCACAAGACTTTCCAAAACTGAAATCTATAGGATTATCAAATTTATCTGGTTTTTCATTGACGTAACCGCTTTTATACCAGGAATATTTAAACAAATCTATATATCTCGGTGAAGACAGTTGGTTGTGAACCAATGATTGAAGTTTAATTATATTATTTCTAACATGTAAATTCATATCATGATCCATTAACATTACATTATCAGAAAATGTTCGGACAAAGTTTTTCCAAATACGGAATCCATAGACATCAAGTGGTTGTATTTTTCCTGTGGTTCCAGTTGGAATTTTTTTTATGTTAATAATTTTATTTTGTGGCATTGTTTCTTCTATAACTTTGTCACAATGACCACTCCAAGAATCAAGTAATAGTATTGAGTGATGGCCTACATAGGGATAAAATATTTTTTCCAACCAGATTTTGAAGTGATCTGCAATTAAACGACTTACTAATTAACTGATCAACGATATTACAATGTAAAAATTGTTATTAGTTCCCTTACTTGTTGTTAATTTTCCAGATTTGGATGCTTTCACGTACACGTTTTCTGGTCTAAATATGTTTTGTTCTACAATAGGGCCAAACTTGCCACTTGGTTCCTTTAAAACAAGAAATAGCGGTGACAACAGTTGTCCAGTAGCTGATATTAGTGGCTGTATAGTATAACTATGCGTTGTTGCTGAAATTGACTGTACCAGACATTGCACTTGCTTTTCTCCTTCTACTGCTAATGTTCTTCCAGAATGCATTTCTAGCTGAAATCCGCTCTGATCTGTATTATACAAATTTTCGAGTCCAATCCTTGGTATACACGATTTAACGTCATCGATAAATGCTTCAGCTTTAGCCGTAAGTTCTGCACTACTTTCTAGTTTTTTTCTTGTTATGAACTTATTTATTTTCCTAGAAACTATTCGGTGTGCTTGCTTAAATTTGAGTAACCAATGTTTAGAAGCTTTGAATCTAATATCATCAAAACCAATTTCTTTTTTAGCTTGTAAGGCCCATCGAATTATATCTTCTTCATGGATAATTGAACCACTGTCGAGAGCTGCTTGAAAATTATCCAGGGTATACTGACAAATTTGTGCTACTTTTTCTCTATACGTGCCACCTTTATTAATTGAATGAGCCCAACGACGTAGCTGACTAATAGATGATACTTTTTTGAATCTGTTTTGCACTGTTTTGAGACTTAAATTTTGCTTCGTTTCGCTACTTCTCCAAAATTCTACAGCTCTTTTTTTGTATTCAAAATCTAGTTCTTCATTATCTGCTGTACATTGATTTGTTGGTGCTATATCCGGATCAGGAAAATGATGTTGCACTTCATCTTCAATTATTTCAGCAGTATGGTCTTTATACTCTTCTTGGAAATCCAAAGAGTCATCAGTAATCATTTCTACATCGTTGAAATCATGTGTTGCATCTATTAAAATTTCTTTTATTTTTTCGGCCAACTCTGTTTCGTGATAATTCGTGACACTATCTAGTATGTTTAACGCTTGAAAGTATGCTAATAATAAGTTTAGAACGTTTAACGGATTAATTTTCATTTTTCAATTTAAAATGAAAACAAGCGGTAAAATTTATACAAGCTGTGTTTTTGCATGTAAGGCACGACTGCTACATTTCTACCAGAATAAAACGAGTGAATGTAAATTGAATCAAATCATTAATTTATGCATTGGAGAAGAATTCTCGTTCCACTTTGTGATGTTCGGAAAACTCTATTTTTGGTTTTATTCAACTTTTATTCACTTTGAAATTGAATAATGTAAATCTATATAAAATCACTAAAGAAAATTTTCTACAACTGTATGATACCACTGACAAACAAAAAGACGTACTATTCGTACTTTCCGGCATCGAACTAGAATACCCACAAAACTCACTCACTGCCTAAAAAATAACACAGGCAGCTGAGGTAAACACTCGATGAAAACAATCTAAAAAAAGAACATACTGATTCGCACATATTGTCAACAACTTTTATGAGTGAAAGACATTTATCTGTGGAATTATCATTGAATGTACGATAACATTCATTAAACTAATGAATGTATATAAAATTCCCTTTCAATAACAACGTGTTCTTTAATTGCAAATGAAGTTCGAGTATTAATATTCTTTTATGTATTTTTACCAATAACAAAAATTATCATAGTAATATAATAATAATAAGAAGAAGAAGAAGAATAAGCATAATTGCAATAGCAATAATAACAGTAATACTGATAATAGCAATGATAATGAAAAATAATAATAATAATTAGAATAATATTTATTATTAAATTTAGATTTTTTGATAAATTCATTAAATCGTAGCAAATAGTATTATTATGGAATTCCAGACTGTAAATATTTTACTATAGATACAATAATCATTACTTCGAGAATTCATCTAAAAAACTTTCGGCTTACGAAATAATTGTAACAATGAAAAACTCCCAAGTTTGACAACATTAAATTTTATTACAAAACGCAAAAGAGTTTGATAAACTAATTTTATTAACCTATGTTTTTTCATTTGCAAAAAAGTGTGGACTTTTTGAATTTATAAAATTATATAATTATGCAATTTATGAAATACTTTATAATTTATGAAATTACTTTTGAAATTATGCTAATTTATAAAAGTAGAAAAATAAATAATCTTTGATTGAAACATAAAACGAGACGTTATTTGTTACATACAAAATGATAGAATAAAATATCGGTAATATGTCTATACTCGTGTCTACGGTAAAGCATAGGCCTTCGGCTTGTCTGGAGGTTAGGGGTTTGGAGTCGTTTGGTTAAAAAGCACAACCATTTAGCCTATTTGTTCTTTAGGGGTTTAGGGTTTAAGGCTCTTTAGTTCACATGTACAGGCTACAAAGATCACACATTTATAACAAGTTTTTATGAAAGTTAAAATTTTTTTTCGACATTTTCGTCCACCACATTGGTTTCGCCATTTTGAATTTTCAAAATCTGATATCAGATTTGCAAAGAGCGATCTCGAAAACCCTTATATACTAACCTTCTACAAAATATTATGGATTGAAGTATACTTATAGTTATTTTGTGTTAGGGGTGGTTTACCCCCTTAGGGATAATATTTATGAAAACACCGAAAGACGTCAACTAAATATTGTTATTAAGGATGTTTAAACATTTTTTCCAATTTTTTTTAGTCGGTTTAAACATTTTTATTATAAAATTATGCCAAAAAATATATGTTTTCAACCCCTAAAAAATAGGGGATGCTACCCTTACTCTTCAAATCATCATGAAATACTTGCTCTTTTTGTAAGAAATAACCTCCAATTTGTTTCATTGAAAAATATTAATTTTAAGCCGAGATATTTAAAAAAAACGCTTTTTGGGGATTAACTTTAGGGGAGGTTTTTACCCCTTAAAAGTGAAAATTAGCCGATAAAAAAAATACGTGTCTCTTATTTTTTTATGTTCTACAACATATATGAAAATCATCAAAATCGGTGAGTTCGGGTTGGGTACCTTTCCTTGTCAGTCATCCACATCGATCCTGCAAAACATAAACCGGATCCATTTTAGTAATTTAAATTAGTGCAAAACTGCATTGTCGTGAGTAAGAGTGAAATCGTGCAGTGTTTTTAATCTGCGAGAGTATAGCTGTAGCTATATGTTTATCTCTCTCTCTATCTGTACAATTTTGCCAGTCACGGTGGTTGCCAAGCCGGAACATTTTATTTTTGACACCAGAGTGCAGCACACTTTGAGCTAGCGAATCACAGTACCGATTATTCAAAATTTCGCACCTCCAATCACCGGAAGCCATGTGACCAGACGAGCTGAAAAATTTCACGAGAGAAAATGATGACCATGATTTAAGGAAAACAAGGTGTGTTCCCTAGGCAGACGCATTTTTGACTTGTTTTGCGCATCCCACTTTCGGCCATATTGTAATATGGCGGCGTAATGTTTACATCGAAAACTTTAGTGTATCGAAGTTATACGAAGATTAGTGTCGACATTTACAAAATGCCATCGTGTTCTGTAAAATCATGCCGAAATTGAAATGGAAATACGACCAACAAGGGTATAAAATTTTACAGATTTCCAGTGGATGACGAAAATGCGAATATTTGAATAGAAGCTTGCATAAATAAAAAAATGAACCTAAAGACTAGATAGATAAATTATATATACTAATATTCATGCATATACTAATAAATAAATGAATAAATAAATGTATATAACTGTTGAGATTATAATGTGCTCGGGCCATGCATGACTGGGAGGAAATAATGCGTATACAGGATTTTACAATGAATCACTATTTATTGATAACACGTCAAGCTAATCATCTATTGATGATGATACAAACGTAGTCAAGCTATAATAAGATAATGTAATTAGAATAACAAAATAATCGAACAGACAAGCTAAAACGCGTGTTAACCACTCGAGTGCATAAGGCGAAGTCTCACGGCATAGAGAGAGGAGCGTTGAGCCGCGTAGCTCTGCGTTGGGCCTGCCGTCTCTTGCAAGCAGGCATCTCCTCGTTCATACCGAACAATAACTATAGTTATTTATATAACAATTTAATAGTCTTGTAAATATTTTGAACAACTCGTATCTGCTCAATTCATTTCGCAGAAGATTGTTTTAAAGGTAAGCCAGAACATCTAATATTGCCAGAAAATACAAACATTGTTCGTCGTTCCAAAACAGCAATTCCAACTCTACATTTGCACGACAACGATAACAGTATAAAGTAAAATTATGTATATTACTTCTGATTGTGAAAATATATAAAATTAAATAAAATTACAGTTTCTTATAAAAATATTTTAGCTGTAAAAGGAAACAGAAAGTTTCAAAAGACTAACAATAAAATAATGAGCCACCTTTGCAGAAGTCAACAAATAACTTGGAGAATTTTACATTAGCTCACTCTACGGAGGACCAAAAAAATACTATAAGCCAGAGTATCAGCAGCAATACTGGACCATGTTACAGACACGTGAGTAAGTTAGAATTGTTGCTCGCGTTATATATTCATACCGAATATTGTATCTTATCTCTGTTGAAGTAGTAAATTAATAAAGACACTGTGAGGTTAATAATTATTGTAAATATATTGTTGAAAGTAAGTAGCATAAGCCACGAGTCGGCAGTACATCCGTTCAGCTCGGAGTCTAACATGCAAGAGGGAGAGTATAGTACAGTATCGCATAGTCTGACTCCACGGAGTCGAGTATACAGTATAGTATGCGCTTAGAGTATATACGCGAGGCATGCGCACTTTGCGCGCGTTTGCTCGAGCTTGTCTTATTGCACGAAATCGTCGTCAACGAGTAGATGGCGCGACGAGTACCTTTTTATGTATTACGGTTGTATAAATTCACATATTACAACACGCCTCCTGAATTTTACAGTCGTGATATTTTTACGTTATAATTCGATACATTTGTGTTACATGAGTTCTCAATTTCACATACAATTTGTCATCGCATTTTAGATTAATTGAATTAAGAGCATTTCAAGTGAACTTGAGTTTTACAACTGAACTTGGCGATTATTACTTTGAACTTATATTTTACAGTTGAATTTGGCGATTATTATTTTGAACTTGGGTTTTACAGTTGAACTTGGGATTTTGTATAAACGCTTTAGATTAATCTTAAACCTTTTCTATTGTTTAGGAACTTTGTTTTATCCATACTCTTTGTGAAGATGTCTGCTAGATTACATTTTGAATCAACTTTTACAATGTTGATTTCGCCCATTTCGTAACTTTCGTTTATATAATGATATTACACTTCGATGTGTTTTAAGTTTGGAGTGAAATTTCCGAATTTAGCGATCGCGGTTGCTCCAGAATTATCTTCATATATAGTCGTAGGATCATATAAATCTATATCGAAAGATTCAGTTAACAAGTTTCTTATAAACAATATTTCAGAGACTGCTTCGGATAGAGCAACGTACACTGCAAATGTCGAACATTTTGTTACCGCACCTTGTTTGTGGGTTTTCCAAAAGATTACATTTCCAAATAATCTAATTACGTATCCGGTTGTGGATTCTCTATCTATATTGTCACCTGCGAAATTGGAATCTACCATACAATCTAGTATTTCGCTTTTTACATTATCACAATATGTTAGTTTTAAGTTTTTAGGCTTGTACAATTATTTAAGACTCGCATTGCATACATATAGTGAGTTGGATCAAATCAACTTTGATATCGACTTAAATAATTTATGTTGTATGATTTGGCCTTGTGCCTGAGCTTATATATAATAATTCGCTAATCAGATTTCTATACTTAATTGTTTCATCTATTTCGCTAGCTTGACCTAATTTTAAGTTTGTCTCCATTGGAGTATCATATAGTTTGGCATTTTCTAGATTATATTTAGCAGCTAAAGATTCAATATACTTAGTCTGACTCAAAGTCAATTTATCTCTATTATCACTGTAATGAATATCAATACCAATGTATTGACTAACTTTTTCCATATCTTTCATTGCAAATCTTTTCATTAGACTAGATTTTACTTGTTTTATTTTGTTTTTATCTTTGCAGCAAATTAAAAGATCATCTACGAAGACTAGTATGTATATTGTATCTTTAGTTGTATTATTTATAAATAAACAATAATCATAATTACTTCTAAGAAAGTTTAAACTTTCCATGAATTTATTGAAGCAATTATACCAAGCTCTTGGGCTTTCACTGAATCCATAGAGTACCTTATGCAATTTGCAAACTTTATTGTCTCCTGTTTCATAACCTTTAGGTTCATTGATATATACTTCTGTTTTAACATAGCCATTCAGAAAGGCTGTTTCTACATCAATTTGTTCTGTGTACAAATTATTTTTGCAGCTGTATGACAATAAAATTTTCAAAGTTTACATTTTACCTACAGGTGAATAGATATTATCAATGTATTCTTTTTGTTGGAAACCTCTAGCAACTAGTCTTGCTTTATATACATTGTTGATTTTCTTTTAAAAACCCATTTAACATCAATTACCTTTTTATCTTTTGGTCTTTCAACAATTTGCTAAGTATTATTTTTCTTTAGACTATTAATTTCGGAGACTATCGCAATTTTTCATTGTTTATATTCATTTGAGTTCAACGCCTTCTTAAATGTATTCGGTAAATTTGCATCAATGTGATTTATATAAATGAAATGAGTTACTCGATTTCCATATCTGTTTACAGGACTTTTCTTTCTATTGGATTTTCTTTGCACTTTTAAGCTTGAATTATCATTTTCGGCAATATCAGAATTTAATTCGTTATCTCTACTTTCCCCGAAGGTCTGAGTAGAGATAAGAGTTCGATTTGAATTTACATCATATTCATTAATTTCGGATTCATTTTCCAATATCTTATTTTCTACCTTTATAGATTTGCTATCTTCCAAATCTCTGTCTTTTTCATCATTAAGTTTTTCTAAGCAAATAATTTTAGTATTTTCTTCAACTACTTGTACATGTCTAGCATGAATAACTCTGCCGTTGACTAGAACTTTATAGCCATTTTCTACATAACCTACAAGTACTCCTAATTGGGCTTTATCATCCCATTTGATTTATCGCAACGCTTCTGGCATCTCTTAGAACTCTTACAAAGACTTGACTTTTATAAATTTTCAAATTTTCTATGTTAGGTTTGCTAACAAAAAATATTTCATAAGGAGTTTTGTTTTCCGCTGTATTGGCAATTGTACGATTTTTTAGATAAGCAACAGTTTTCATAATCTCTGGCCAATATCGCCTGTGTATTTTTGCTTCTCGCATCAAGCATCTACCTATATCCATAGCTGACCTATTGTATCTTTCCGCTACTCCATTCAATTCATGGACGTACGTTTGACATGTTACTAGTTCTATTCCATTAGACTTTACAAAATCATAAATCTCACGGTTTAAATATTCTTTACCGTTATCACATTGCAACCTTTTTACCTTTTTATTGAATTTATTTTCTACTAAATTCACGAATTCTTCCAGACAACTGGCAGTTTCTGATCTATTTTTAATGCTAAAGATTCTAGTACATTTACTGTAATCATCAACAAATGTTACAAAATATTTTTCTCCATCATAACCAGTTTTGTTATGTGGGCCGTTCAAATCAGTATGAATGAGTTCAAAGATTTCGGTAGTTTTTGTTCTATTATTTTCAAACGGTACATTAGCCATTTTGCTTTTAATGCAATTTGCACATTTCATTTCAGTACTTTCCATCTTTTCCGGCAGGCCTTCGACTAATTTGTTATTTACTAATTTTGATAAATATTGAAAATTCACATGGCCAAGTGCCCTATGCCATTTCTCTTTATCAGTCAGTTTGACCGAATTAACATACATTGATTTAGTACTTTTTTTAACTACGAAGCTTTTCATGAAATATAGATTGTCTTTTTTATTAGCAACTGCTATTAATTCTCTACGTCTATTGTAAATTTTGGCATCATCATTTTGGCTACTACTGTATAACTTTCAGTGACTTTTGATAAACTCAATATATTTTGTCTGATACCTTGAACATAATAAACATTTTTTACTTCTACTTGTTTTTCATTATAATAATTTTTGAAAAATAATTTTACAGTTCCGATTTTAGTAGCTTTCAAATTTTTAATATTTTAATTATAATGTTAACTGTAAACAAATTTTTATGCAATTTTTGACTATAATGAAATATAAATGACATTATACTTTGCAATAAAATACAACAAAATCATTTGTATACAAGATAAATAATAATTTCAATAAATTAAAAATAATATACTTTACTAGTCAAGAGGTTGATAGAAAAATTCATTTGCTACAAACATCATAAACATTGAAGAACCTGCAACAATAAAATAAGCATTCGCAGTTTCTGTTAATGTGGCCAAAACCTAGACATTTGTAACACCTAAGCGGCACGTTTTTTGCGGTAAGCCACTCGGATCCTACAGTTAAAACCCATCCTATTGTGATCTTCTGCAGCTTAGTGATCTTAGCCGCTATCTGAGCTGGTACCCGTATCACTGCATTCTGCGTGTCACTGTACGTCTTTCGCAGAGATCTTATCGCAGAGTCTTCTATGATGTTCTCTTCGCCAATATGTTCCTGAAGTGCTTCTAGTACCTCCTTTTTTGAGGTTAGCATGTCTAGATCTCTTACTTCAATAGTTTCTTCTTGCTAAAGTGCTTTTATTGTGGCGCCTTCCACTAGTACTGCTTTAACTGCTTCTTGGAAGTCCGAGGTTTTGACTTCTCTTATGCGTGTAAGCTCTATCAGAAGATCTCCTGCAACTGTTCTGCGTATTTTATTTACGCTATTTCCCAGCGTGTTAAGTGACGGAGCCGCTTTTATTTTTGACAAAACGCCTGCATAGCTCTTTCTTTCTGCATCCTTGATGATTAAAGCATCCGCCTGAGAGGTCTTACCTGCTTCAGTCCATCCTTGCTGATCCTTTTCTGGTTTGTAATGCCAAGGACACTTTCACCCTCTGTGTGCGTGTGCGTGTGTTATTTTTTCTTTATGTGGCGTAGGCAGAGCAAGCTCTACACAAGTGGCCCTCCGACACCGGATTCCCACAGGTACTATCGTTGAACAATACTTCCGTGGGGCCTGTTAACTAGCATTATTTGGCTCCTCCTTGGAAGTTTGACATTTCCAGACATCCCCCATCCACCAAAGTGATAAGAAGTTTAAGATCAAACTCGTCTTCTTCATTCTGCATCGTCCTGCTGTCTTCATTTATTCTGCATCGTCCTGCCGTCTTCCTCATTCTGCATCGTCCTGTCGTCTTCCTCATTCTGCATCGTCCAGCCGTCTGCTTCCTGCAGCATTGTCCGGTTGTCTACTTTAAGCAGCATCGACCGGCCATCCTCTGGACAGACTCAACCCCGACACCTACGTTTCTCTGCATCGAGTGAGGGAGTCTGGGCTCAACTCAGTTACCTACATTCCTAAGCATCGATCTGAGAAGCACTTAGAGGTACTCAACCCTAGCTCCTACGTTCCTCTGCATCGGACAGGGAAGTGAAAGCTCAACTCTGTGACCTACGTTCCTCTGCATCAGTCCGAGGAGCGTTTCGTATCTATTACCTAGTATCCTTCGTCTAGCAACAGTTTTACTCAGCTGTTTCGCCTTGTCCTTTCGTTCTATTCTCTTCGTCATTTCTAACCTTCTTGAAAATGGTCTTTACGTAGTTGTTTACTGCGCACCAGCCATCCTTCGGTGCTGGCATAGATGTCATCATTGACTCAGGGGTCACCCTAGTCTGAAGGTAACGCTCGAGTTCTTCTTGTTCCATTTCGTATCGCGAACAGTTACAGAAGACATGCTCTGCATCTTCGTTTGCTTCAAAACATACTGATCAATTTGAATTATCCTCTATCTTGAAGCGGTGTAGGTAGGTTCGAAAGCACCCATGTCCGCTCAAAAACTGTGTAAGGTAGTAACTCACTTCCCCGTGTCGTCTATTGGTCCAGCCAATAATACGTGTTATGAGGCACTGCGACCATCGCCCCTTTCCACTGGAGTCCTATCGTATTTGCCACTTAGCTAGGATTTGTTCCTTTGCGGATTTCCAAACTTCCTTTTGAGTATTGTCACCACGCCAGTTTTTTTCGTATGTATTCTTTTGTTCTGTTGCTAGAATATCAATAGGCGGCATGTGTGTGTGTTTTTTCTCTCTGAGAAAGAGGTATTAAGGAAAATCTTAGAAAGACGATAGCATGACCTTGTTAATGGGGTCGTCGAAACAGCCCTATTCAGAATGTCAGCCGTGTGTCGGATTCCCACCGACTAAACCCATCCCCTCTACGGCCAGGTGAAAAAACACCCAGCCGTAAAAAGGAACGCCCTCTTTTCTTTATCGACTCTCGGTAAAGGTGCCTAGCTCCATCTTATATGCCCCTGAACCCCGTGATACCACCGTCAAGCAATGCTTCGCGGGGGAAGGGGGCGAGAGGCTTTCGCCCGCTTCTGGTTGATGTGGTCCTCATCACTATAGTCATCCTTCATTTTCTGCGTCGCACATACACACGTACGTACTCAGCCTCTTTGTCTTCTCCGTCTTTCCTGACTTTCTTGAGAATGTCTGCTGCATAGTTGCTGACTGCGCACAATCTATCCTCTAAGGTCAGCATGGCCGTTATAATCGACTCAGGAGTTACTCTGATCTGAAGATAACTCTCAAGTTCCTCTCGCTCCTGATGATATCGTGAGCAGTCGCAAAAGACGTGCCCAACATCCTCTGTTGCATCCGAACATACTGGGCAGTTCGCATAGTCGTCTAGTTTGAACCTATCCAATTACGTCCGGAAACATCCGTGCCCGGTCAAAAACTGCGTCAGGTAGTAGTTAACTTCCCCATGTCTTCTTTCAATCCAGTCTTCTATCCTTGGTATAAGGCGATGAGTTTATCGTCCTTTGCTACTAGCGTCCCATCTTGTTTGCCATTCAGCCATCGTCTTCTTTCTTGCGGCATCCCAGATCTTCTTCTGGCTTTTGTTACTCTATCGTTTCCTAGCTTCGAATACGTCCTTTCTTTTCAACGCTAAGAGGTTAATGGGTGGCATACATGCTATAGTGCAGGCAGCATCGCATCCTAAGTATCCTAAGTATTCGAAATTTTGTACTACCTCTATCTCCTTCTCTTCCCAGAAAAAACTATTCCCCTTTTTTCTCCTTCCCGCATTTTTGAACACTATTATCATTCATTTTTCCGTGTTCAATTCTAGCCCTTTCCTTTCTATTATTTTCTTAAATTTCCTTAGCACCTGTTTTAACCCTGTAGCATTGTTTGCCAACATCACTACATCGTCCGCGTATGAAATTGACCAAAATTTCTTTCTTTTTAGAACTATCCTTTTTTCCTGTACCTTACTTAATTCTTTTTCCGTGTCTGCTATTAGTCAGGCTTAGCGGGAACCCTTGCCTAACCCCATTGTGTGGCTTAAACCCACCTATTTTATCCTCCACTATCCTGATTTCACTCCTGGTCTCTCTATATAACTCTTGGACCCTATTCCTTATTCTGGCTTCTAGCCATAGTTTCTCCATCATTTACCACACCTCTCTTCTATTCACCTTATCCGCAAAAAACGCGTAGACTTTACCTCCCTTCTTATCCAGTTCAGTTTCTATTGCTTAACTCAAAATATAAATTGCGCCCGCCGTGCCTCTCTCTCCCTTTTTAAAACCCATTTAGGTATCGTCAAGCATCTCTTTTCCCTCTAGCTCCCTTTTCATCTTTCCTTATTATTTCTGCGTATAATTTATACCTTGCGCCCATAAGAGTTATCCCTCTATAATTCTTTGCTTCCTCCCTCTACCTTTTCTTGAATAGCGGGGTTATTAGTCCCGTTTTCCATTCCTCTAGTACTTTCCCCCCTTTCCATATGCTATTTAGTATCTTAGTTATTTCTCCTATTACCTTTTCCTCCCCGTGTATCCATACCTCATATGGAGTCCGTCTGCTCCTGGCGCTTTTCCCTTCTTTATTTTTCTAATTGCCTTCCTCACCTCGTTTTCGGTAATGTGTTCTTCTTCTCTCGAACTCTCTGTCTTTTCTCCTCCTCCCCGTATATACATGTTCCCACCTCTTTCTCTTCCTCTTCTCCCAGTTGTTCTTTTAAATACTTTAACCATTCCTCGTTCTTAATCGCACTGCTACATCTTGTTCTCCTCTTTCTTCTCCTGCATTTTACCACTTCTCAGAATTTTCTCCAGGTTGTGTCTTCTCCTGCTTTTATTACCCTCTTTTCCATTTCCGACTCCTTTTTCTTTTACACTAAAATTCCCCATTCTCTTTTCGCTTTGACGTATTCTTTTCTTCCTGCTCCTTCCTCTCTAGCCTTACCTCGCTTTCTTACATCTGCTATCTTGATTCTGCATTCCTTATCCCACCACGAGTTTTTCTTTATTTTTCTGCTACTTCCGTTTTTCTTTTTAATTGCTTATTCTAATTTTCTTTTTATTTCTATCCATTCTGTTTTCTCTTCCCCTTTTTTCAGTTCTTCTCGAAATTGATTTATTGCCCTTTCTGTATTTTTTCCTCCTCTTTCTCGTTTCCCCAGTACGTGTTGCCTGCCTCTATTTCCACTGCGTTGTGATCTGATTCTAGCCTGTAATTAATATTTATTTTACTCACCCCTCTTTTTCCTCCCTCATTAGCTATTACCTAATCTATTACTGAGTATCTTGCCCCTCCTATGTACGTGTATTCTCCTGTTTCGTCTCAATCTGTATTTCCGTTAATTATAATTAGGCTTATCTCTCTTATTTTTTCTAGTAGTTCTTCCCCTTCTCTGTTTTTCTTTTCGTCTTTTGATTCTCTCGTCTCTTCGTTTCCTTCTTCGTCTACTCCTCCTCCTTCGTATCCCGTTCTCGCATTCATGTCTCACCATATCATCTTCTCACCTCTGGCGTTCTCCGCCATCCTTTCTATCTCCTTAAAGTTTTCTTGTTTTTCCTCTCTCATGTATTCTGTACCTATCCACCATATATCTCCACCTCTTTTTATCCATGCTCCTATAAATTCATTTGTCTTTTCTTCTATCCACTCTATTCTCTCTGTTTTCACTCCTAATCTTACCGCCACCACCATTCCCCCTTTTACTCTCCCTCTTTCTCTCCCTTTTTTTTACGTACGTAGTTTTCTGCCCCTTGCCCTTTTAGTCCCTTTCTCTACCTGCTCCCGCCTTCTCCCTCTTTCCTTTCCCCCTATTCTGTTTCCTACACACCCTCATAAATCAATCCAATATGATGAAGCAAACAGCATTTAAAAGAAAATAACGACTAATATGAGCATGATCAAAACAACCATGATAGGGAATGCAGCTACAGGATGAAATAAGGAAACAGCCGAGAAGCATGGAACAACAGAAGAAATCGAGTATATAAGGAAAATAACCGTGATAACAGCAATGAAAATAGACAGAAATGACTGGAAAGCCTGGAATAGTAAACAGCAACAGAAAACAAAGTAGATAGAGGACAAGTTTTCAGACAGGAAGATAGTATCTACCAAGATTTGAAATAACAGCAGCCATATTATGAAAGTGACATCAATAATTTAAACTCCGAAGAGACTCCTTACGAACTCGAGTTGACGAGCAAGAAATACGGCCAAACAAATATCTAAAAAAGAGTACTTTAGATATTTGTTTGTATATACTTATGACGGATATAAAATGCCTTTTATGCAGATAGTATCAAAGAGATAGCTCGAAACACACCCGATCATCTTTATGAATAATTTCTAGACACAATTTGGAATTGTTTGAGAAAAGAAGTGAAATACATTGCTGAAACTGACAGATTCGACGACCATTTTAAATTATTAGGATTTTTGGAGTAGCATTTTTGTTCTAATAATAATAATAATAAAAATAAAATTACAGATAAAGAATAAATGGCGGCAAACATAAACAAATTTTTCTGTGGGATAGTTGAGTGATATTATTGTAAAACTTAATAATGCCAAACTCAAACTGTCTGAATTAAACGAAAATTATATTTTTCTGTAGCCTACAAATTCGATAGACGTAAAAACAATAATAAATAATTTATAACTCAAAAATGGTGGCATTTACAAAGTAAATGCTAAGACGCTACAGGTAATTTGCAACTATATTGCGAAACCATTAAAACATATATTCAATCTATGTATCGAAAGAGCAAGTTGGCCTAATTCGCTCAACCATACCGATTTACAAATCTGCTAAAAAGCACATCATAACTGATTACCGACCAATCTCCATCATTTTAAACACCCCAAAGATTTTCGAGAGAATCATTTATAATCGAATATATAATTTTGTTAAAAAAACACAATGTTATATCTAAGCAACAATTTGGTTTTATAAGGATGATCGGCACAAAAAATGCACTCAATAATTTAATGAGCACTCTGTATAATAATGTGGATCGGCAAATACCAACAATTGTAACCTTTTTAGATCTAGCGAAAGCCTTTGATACGGTTAAGCACCATATTATACTAGACAAGTTGTATCGTATCGAGATTAAAGGCCAGGGGTTAGATCTTCTCGCAAGCTATATCTACTTTTACTCTTTGGTATCTATAGTTAGATCTTCTTCTAAACTATAGATACCAAAGAGTAAAAGTAGATGAAAAAGAGAGCGAATTCTTATTAGTAAACACAGGTGTTCCATAAGGTACTATCCTAGGAACACTGCTATTTATCCTGTACATTAATGATATCTTGGGGGAGATCCTACATAAGGCACTTATGTGATACGCTGACGATACGGCAATAATAGCATCGGAGGAAAATTGGAAAGATGCCAAAAATAACATAAACAATTACATATGAGTTATATCTAAGTGGTTATCACTAAATAAATTATAATTAAATGCTAATAAAACAGTATGTATGACTTTCGGTAGTTACTTTGATAGTGTACCAACGTAAACAAATATTAAAATAAGAGACAAAACAATTAACAGGGTCGAAAGCTTTAAATATTTAGGAAATGTCATCAATTACAATTTAAAATGGAACAAGCACATTCAATACATAGTTCAATACAGATTTTTACAAATTTTCTAAAATATATATACCAGATAAAATATCTGGTATATATATTTTAGAAAATTTGTAAAAATCTGATAGTTACGGGTTTCAAGAGACAGAGAGAAAATTCGATATGAACAATCTATGAAATTTATTTCGGACATTCGATTCACATGCCAAGCGTTTCTAAGTATTTAATCACACACACATACATCCATCCACACTCATACTCGGTCGTCTTCGACAATGTCGTTGGAAATAATTATTTATGATGACTTCTAAGCTTCGCTTTTCTCGGTCAATTACTAAAATGCAATTCACGCAAAAGATTGCTTCTTGAGAGAGCAAACCTCACCAGTAGCTAACGTAATTTCTTGTACACTGGTCACAGAGCGTAGACGTAGATTTAGCGTGTAAATCTAATGTATACAGAGTAGTCGTGCCGTAGATCTCGGTTTTCTATTTGCTTTCTCCGAAAGAAGTGGCGATCCCACAAATGGCTGTAATCGGAATAGCTTTTAATATCGCGCGGGTTCTGAAATCATAATTTACGTATGTTTTTCAACTGCTTACCCCGATTGGGCGTGAATACGGCTTCGTCCGCGTGACAGAGTTTTTTCCAATTTGTTAGTCGATCTATAAATGGAGTGATATCAATTTCCGTTATTGATGATAGCGCGACGCAGATATATGTTGTTTATGATGCTTACCTGCTGCTGCTTGGTGAGGAACGGCAGAGAGCCCTCGGCTTCGCGCTATGACTCACGTCGCCGGCTGGCTCGCTTTTGCCGAAAAATTTAGTATATAATGTAACGAGCGCTGAGATTTCGGATCTCGCGAGCTCGTATGTCGCGCGATTAGGACTAGACTCTAACAGACAACGTCAGCGGCGGCGCTGACAAAGGATTTTTCCCGCAAAGAGCGAGAGCTCGCTCAAACTCGATTTCGCTTCGGCCGTGAATACATCCACGCAACGAACCGTCAGAATCCGCGAGCCGATAACTGCACCCGGCGCACAAGTGTGTTTATCAAGCTTCGGGTGTCTGGAGGGGCGCCTCTAAAACCACTGCAGCCCGCATCTATTCCTGGGAGCCGTCACCGGTCGTGAGGACGAGTAAGTAAGATTCTTTTCGATACCCGGGACGAAGCCGCCGAAGGCCGACATTCGTCGCCACTAAATCATTGGCCGAACTTCGCCTGTGAAACGGTGCGCGTTCCTCTCGCATTCGCGCGTGCAAGTGTCGTTATTAGAATATTGTCACCTTTTGTACCACAACTTTGATTTTGACAATATACTTTATTCTTTTCCATCCATACGCGAGGTTTCTTTCTGTGTCTGATACCCGATTATCCCGATTGACCGTCTACCCACGAATACGCGGAGGAAAGCATGATGCTTTGAGCGCACAACGCATTTATATCGAGCATCGGCAGGCCAAAGCACTGGTAATAGCGCTACACACAGCGGCTAACGTCCACTAGCTATCACTCGGCCGTCATCGAGGGAAAGCCGAGCGGGAAAAGGACCTTCTCGAGGTGACGTGCGGCATCTTCGCAGCCGCACGAATTGTATGTCGAACGCCCCGTTACAATAAGTACTTGTCAGAAAGCATAAATACAAGATGAAACTACTGAAGCACGCAAAAATTATGGAAACAAACATAGGTATTTCTTTAAACATAATATAAGCAGAAAGGCACGTAATTCAAAGTCTTAGAAAAAACAATTAGGATACACACCAATGGGTGAAAATATCTTAAAATATGCCAAAATATCTGATTTCAATTCAGATGATTTTTATCATTGCAAAAAGTTTGTATGCACAATAGTTACACAAGAAAAGGTAGAAACAACTATAGTTAACTCAGAGACTACTTTAAGATCGACCTCAAAATTGGAACCAAAATATTTCGCAAACCGACAAAAAATATATGTAATATAATGACGCGAGTCAATTTTTAAAGAAAACCATATTCATCATCGAGAAATCAATCATAATACTCAAGTTGGCGAAAAATTTAAGATTCGAAGCTATTTATACTACGTATAGTGACATAATTTTCACAGAAATCCTAAAAGCACCCTCGCCGGTAATCAACGAATCAAGTACAACACTGCATTTGTCAAAAAATTAAAACACATCACACAAACTTTTGATCACTCGCATATCATCACGAACACGATAAAATTATTTTTCAAATTGTCTGAACTGATATCTAGACCCAAATGGCCGATGAAGATCAAAATTCAAAATTTTGAACTTACGTCATTCCAAAGTCACTCTGCAAGATCTACTTGAGCAACTCTATTTTATGATAGAATTTAATAAGAAAGAGATTTCATTCACTCTATTAGTTTCATATCTTGTTTATTCGTAATCATAGCTCTTGATTGTAATTTTAAGTACATCTACTTGACATATCACTTAATCATTGAATTTTAATCGCAATGATATTTCAAAATTATTTTAGAGAAGACAAAATTTGTGCTCAATTATAAAATCCAATGCATTTTCAAACTTTTTCACACTTTGTTTAATAACTTTTATAATGAATGAGATAAAATATTCTTAAACTCAGCTAAAATCTTTAGAAATTAAAAATAAGAGTTGTGTTTCATAAATTAATAGATACTTTGCTTATACGGGGTTATATTACAATATCAAAAATAGTTTGGCTACACTAAGTAAGATGAATTCTTGTTTTTTTTTTTCAATTTTCAACAAAATCACACCAAACAAGACTAGGAATGATAAAATTTAGACGAAAGACTGGCTTCCTGCAACTAAAATTACTAATGCACATGACCTGCAATATTAAAAAATTGTTATTTGCACCTTGTGGTATTATTAATGACTATCTAATCGGGTCTTATTTCTTTGAAAATAATGTTAACAGAGCTAGATACCTTTATTTTCTGACATATAAATTACCAAATCTGTTAGCTAATATCGATCTAGAAACAAGAGTGCCTATATGATTTTAACATGATGGTTCTCTGGCTCATAGAAGTTTAGATATTCAACAATTTCTAAATCAAGTAAACCGTAATCGATGGATAGGTATTGGACGTGGTGAAGATTATTTTAATGCCCCCCCCCCCCTAAATCCGCAGATCTCACGAGCCCCGATTTTTATTCTATTTATACGCCCCCCGATTTATACCAATAGAGAAAATATGATGTATCAAATTACTAATGCTTGCAGAGGTATACCAAGGGATGTTCTTTTGTATACTGTTGAAAGCTTCGAACGACGAATTCAACTGTGTATTAGAAATCATGGAGGAATTTTCGAACACTTTATTAGGTAAAGTATAAAGTCCGCATACCTTTTCTATGGTCTTAACTTCATCGGCCGCTACCATAACATGCTTACATTTATGGGCCAAGTAAATATACTTGCACTCATTGGCCGGTATCTTCACGGTTCTGCCTTTATCGGTCAGTATCATCACGGTCTTGCCTTTATTAATTCTTGCCTTCATAGGCTGGGCTAAGATTCTTGCCTTTATTGGTCAGAATCTTTGGGGTCTTTTCATCATCGGTAGGATCCCAATCGGACCTGAAAACCCACCCTACTACGTCCTCGTCTTGGGTCCTGGACATAAAGTTTCATAATGATAACTAAATGCAGGAAATAGTATTCGAGGCGCTAGATGTTAAAAATATCTTCTTCTGTTTTTGTTCTGGACAGAATCGAGCGAAGGAGCGCGACGGGAACCGAGAGCGGAGAGCTAGTGTAACAGACGTCCCTCCGCAGCTAAGTCGGAATCTGTATGGATCAGCAATGCTATCCATGGCTACCAGGCTATCAGTTGAGGGTGGTCTGACCACAAAAATGAGGGATTTTTTATTTATTTATAAAATACGCAAAAATCAAAAATTTTGTTTAGAGCTGTTTTTTTTTAGGTTTCTTTGCCTCTTCTCCTGAACCTTTGCTCACTATTTTCAGTGCCTAAAGCACTGTCAGCGATATATTTGCATTCTTTAATCAGTCTGCCACAAAAGTCTGCAGATGGCACTGCGGAATTCTACGGACTTGGTCTATGTTCATGTTTTTCTATAGACTGATTCCGCGACCATTGTGACGTCTGCTAATCTGTAGACTTGTTGCATATAGTTTAAGCATTTATTATTTCGTTTGATATATTGTCCAAACTATCAATGATATTCGGATATGTACTTATCGCTTTTTCTATAATTTTAAATGGAGATACGACAATGTTTGCAAATTTTATGCGAGTTACATTTTCCCTTTGCGCAAATATAAGTTCTGATATCTAATAATACAGAGCTTACTTCAGTTCCTTGTTCATTATTTTTCATTTGATTTCTTTGCTGCATTAAACTCTGTATTTCTAAAGATATTTCACACCATCGCTCACATTGGTCTTGGTTGAACATAATAAGTTGAAAGCCATATTTTAAATTGCTGGCAGGTTATCGTCACGGAAGTATTTATTACACTCATTGATCCTCAACAAATCTTGTATCTTTTTGATATTTGTTTTCCTTCGCAAGTCAAGATTTTGATATTGTTTGGCAGTTTATTGTAGATGTTGATTGCTTTGACAAAACTATTTTTAGTATTAACATTTTTATTATACCTTGGTCGAATTTTGTATTTTAACTTATTTATTTAGATCATATAAATATGCCCTATAACGTAGTTTGTCTCTATAGGATGCCGTAACGTATTTATCTGAACATAGAAATGCTACAAAACTTGAAAGCCAAACTTAATTACTCAAAAGTTAAGTAACAATGCTATGCAGTTTTCTCTTTAATATATACCAAACTTTCTCTTATAAATATTTTTCGTCTCTTTATGATTTTATACGTTATTACTGTTCAGTCCTTTCGGTAATAGGTTAAATGCATAAAGAGCTACAAAATAATTGTTTTGACTCACAGTTTTACCTATTTTTGGTAGTCTTACTCCTAGTATTGCTAGTGCTTGAGTTGTACATATTTCTTAAATTTGGATAATGATACAAAACAGCTTCCAATTAGAATAATTACCTTAAAGTATGAAGAGCATCTTGTATTTAAAACTGATTTTTGTTTATAATTTTCAATTATTTATTTTGTAATCCTTGCATCAAGCTTAAACAATTATTATACGCTCCTTCCATGGCGATTATGCCATAATTAACTAAACTTTGGAAAAATTCATAGTATATCATCAGCGATATTTTTTTGTTCATTTCTAATTTTTGCATAATTAAAAATTAAATATCTAATTTGTTCAATTATATTATTCACGTTTTAGTCTATTTCATATTACAATCGAATAGTACTTGTAGACATTTATGGCTCTTTTTTTTATAGCATTATTACCTATCTTAATATCTAAAGTTTTGGGAACGCTATCACAATAGCTACCAAACGTTATATACACTGTTTTGCTAACCTTGAATGATAATTTATTAAGATTAAACCACTTTGAAACTTTTCTAAGATGATTGTCCATTTTGTCTTGCGCAGAATTCTCATGTAAATTAGTGAAGTAAAAATCAGCTATGCGTTAAAAAAACGCATAATTCAACTCGTACAAAAGTCGGATGCACCTTATTATTGTTACTGTTACGTCCTGAGACGTAATGTAATATTTAGCAATTATCCAGTAAGCACAAAATTGATGAGTGCGTACAATAAGTAGATCAGCGGAGTTAATGAATACACCCAAATACGAGATGCGATCAGTTAGTCAGTCGATATTATTCACTCAAACTGGACTCTGCTACGACACTCTCGGCTGATGACAGAGCTACCAGGATAAAGTCGCAATTTGGTTTAAATAAATAGCGAAGTATATAATTTATATGTGTTCATCATTAATCCCATCCTGCACACGACTGTCCCAGATACAGCAGTAGAGTTCCAGCCCAAATCAAGTAAGTACAATTATTCAATAAATAAATAAAAAAAGATCGGGTCGTGACTTAGAATTACCATCCGACTAATTCAGAATTGAAAAATGAATTGAAAAATTACCAAAAAATTTAAATACAGTCGTTAAATATGCAAAATACAAATTTGAGAATAATGAGATAAAAAGAAACATTGAAAATCCAAAACAGTTATGGAATATTATCAATAATAAACTTAGCAAAAACATTAAAAAAATTAAGTCACTTGACCATTTAATCTACACTATATTGTAAGTTTCTCCATTAGCTATTACTGGCAATTTTCTGGCATATTCGTCAGCAAGTCATTCGCGTAAAGTATAAATGTATAGAGCCAAGTATCGGCCCTTGTGGGACACCAGTATCTACGTTTTCGAAATCACTAGTATGTAAACCTATTCCTGTTTTTTGTTTCTTATTGTTGAAGTAACTTATAATAAATTGATGCCTCTTACCTCTTATACCATATGCGTAAAGCTTGTCTAACAGTATTTTATGATTAACAGTGCCAAATGCTTGATAGGTCTAGAAAAGTAATAGCTACCGGTTCACTTTTAAGTAGGTTTTAGAAATTATGTCCAACGCGTTTTTGGTTCTAATTTTTCAGATAAATCTATAATAGTTTTTACTTATTATTTTACTTTGACTTATAAAGTATATAATTCTATTGTGGATAATGTTTTCAAAAAATTTAGCACTATTTGATATTGACATTAGGTATATAATTACTTATTTCGTTTTTCTCCCAGCTTTGTATATTGGATATCCCTTCAGCTGTCTTTAACATATCTGGCCTAATTGCCAATTCAAAACTTTGATTAATCACATGGGCCAAGGAATCTGCAATGATTTTATCAATACCACCTTTTTTAATTCCATGCTGTCTATTATTTTTATAATTTCAAATTTGTAGTTTGGTTTAATGTAAATTGTTTTTGGATTGCTTTTCGGTAGTTCTAGTTTTTTATTACTTTGTGCAGTTATTTTATTACTCAATATTTTTCCAAGGTTGTTATAATACTCATTCTTTTTTTTCGCGATTTCATCCCAAGTCTTGTTTATTATATTAGTTTCAATTTTTAATTGGTCAATAGTAGTCTAATTTTTATTTTGTTTTCGCCTATTTTGCTATTTATGCAGGCTCAGAGTTTTCTTGAAAGATTATTCATATTTTTTCTCAATTGCTTTCTTTTCATTTTTGATTATACCTGATTTAATAACTTCATCTGAAATTTCAACAAATTATTTGTAATTATCTTTATTATCGAAATTATGAGATCTTGTTTAGGAGTTATTTTGGATTCATGCAAGCTTGAGTTTTTTTTATACTTTGATATTTAACACGCTATTAAATTTCTTTTATTATTTCACGTATATTTTCATTTGGATATTTTGAATTTGTCTAGCAGTGTTAAATAGTTTTTTGCAAGTTTAATTATATATGTCTCCTGACTATTTGTTATCTTAAATGAAAAAGTTGTAGTTCTTTGAAAAATACAACTTTTTTTGTTGACATCAAATCATGAAAATGCTTGTAACTCGAGTTTACAGGCCAAAATTGATTTTTTACAGCGAAAAAATCGGTGATTGTCATAGCGGTGATGGGCATGGCGAGTGCTAAGCTGGTGCTTATTGGCGTCTATGTGCACTTCAGCAACATTCATACGATCTTAGAGCTGGATTTACGTGATTTCGACAGTAATACTTTGTGTTTCTGGCTGATTTAACCAACCAGAGACTACCTTAAAGCTATACTTGAACTTCTTGAATGTGCTGGATGGCGTTTCTAGCATGAACTGCTTGGAATAGACCATAGAGCTGTTTTTACACTTTTTGTCAATTTTAGTTAGCGTTGCTGGCAGCTAGAACCATTTTGAAATAATCGTAAAGCTGGGTTTATACTGTTTGGAAGTATTGGTGAGCGTTTTGTAGGGTGATTCGGCGCGAAATTCAGCTATCAATCATCGGTCACTTACATGCTCGGAGAACTCTTTCTCTCGCGTATTTTATTAATTATTTGTTCTGTTTAATACATTATTACAATAACTTCCATAATACGAATAAACTACCACCATCTATTTTGATCTCGCACTGGGTCCGTCAGGCGAATGCTTTTCGCGCATCGTCTGGTAGTCCTTGTTTGAAGGTAGTGTTGATGCTGCAGGAGCTTCTTTATTTTTTTCTCTTCTAATGAATATCGACAAATATTATAAATAATATTAGTTTCCTAGTTGTAACGACACAAGCGAAGGCGAGAGTGAAAGAGAGAATTCTGCCTCTGGGACAGACGACCATTCTATATATATGTATGTATGTATGTATATATATATACACACACACACACACACACACACACACATATATATACATATAGCGCACATACCTCTATTAGCAAAAAATCGTTTTTATCGATTTTTGAAGGTAACCGCATTCTACGTAAATGTGCTGGGTCAATCCGAAATAAGACCATCACGTTGTTATTTATACAAAAAGTTTCCAAAAAAATTATGCATGATCCTCCAGTCTCACAGAGATAATGGTGTAAACACGTAAAACAAATCAAGATGAATAAAATTTAATTTTATATTGTTTGCGAGAAAACTTTTCATAGAATTTCAGACTGGTCAGTCAAAAATTGCTTGAAATATCTTAAAAAAATGAATCTAAGACGAAATAAAGTACCATAAAATTAAATTTGTCAGGGTTTTTATAAATGAAGCAGCCTATTTCATTATTTAAAAGAAAGCCAAATTAAACAAATTTTGAATATTAGCTTACCTTACAACTTTCTGAAAAATCCTGTACATCGCATATAGTTGTTAATATATTACTTGAATGTTTTGACACCAAGAAATGAGGACCTCTTTTACAAAAAACACATACCCATGTTAAATCTGCTGTCTGAGCATCATAGCGTATTGACAGTGTGGAATTGAACAAACTTGTATTTGATGCTTTTCCTACAAGTAAAATAGAGCAGTTTATTATTATATTGATTCAAATTACCCTTCTGAAAAATCATTTAAATAATGCATTATTTTATGCAATATCCTTCTATCCCGTTCAATCTTAAAAATGTTTGAAATACAAAGTTATAGATGACTGGACATCAATTGCACGAAACGTAAGTCATAGAACCAAATTCGTGACCTCTTTGTAAGAATTTCAAAAAGGTCTCTCTAATTCTAATCTCTCTATATTATAAAAAAGTTTCACCGCCGCACAGTGGGAGAAAATGGACAAAATTCGAGCCACGCGTCATTTTTAATCGTAGAGCCATGATTTTTTTTAAACTCTTTAAAAAAGCATCAAGTTTAAGCTACAGGTGCGGAAATTATTGTATCACCCTCCCCTAAACCCATGCGACCCCTAGAAGCCACCCTACCAAACTACAAGCAATCTAACTCATCTATCCCAGGGAACAGCGAGTTAAATCGTTTTATTTTTTCTTAAAATAATTAAGCCACACACCATAAGCCAGCTAATAACCTAAATACCTACCCCTAACCCGCTTAACCCCTAGAAACCATCCCTACCAAACCACAAGCAGGCTAACTAGCCTAACCCTGGGAACAGCGAGTTAAATCGCTTTATTTTTTCTCAAAATAATTAAGCCACACACCAGAAGCCAGCTAATCACCTAAATACCTACTCCTAACCTGCATAACCCCTAGAAACCCCCCTTAGCAAACCACAAGCAATAAAACATGGTTTAAAAAAAAATCTTTATTCATGTCGATTTTTCACATTGAAATCATTTAAGATTTAATGTTTAGAGCGAAGAAATCGTGTCCTCGAGACTTAAACTTCAGTGTCAAAGTTTAAATTTTGAAAAAAAAGGTAAAAGCACATAAAATGGCGGCTAACGCGGGAAAATCGTGAAAAATTTCCAGAATTTTTTACTTGAGAATGATAGACTTTAGAAAAAAATTTACTGAAGAAAAAGTTCTTAGATTAAATAAAAAAATACGTTGAAATCAGAATTTTTTGAAGATTTCTCGAATTTATTATATTATAGTATAATTTAATATAATTAAATCTATTGATTATACGAGTGTTCGATGGCTAAATGGCAACCTTGACGTGGTAAAGGGACTTAAATCTGTTTCAACGCCGATGACTAATAGCAGTTCATTCAACAATTACAGCTAACAAATAATGTGACTAATTTACTTGTAATAATGTCTTGAATTACATGGTTATACGATTCTGCGTGTTTCCGGTCTGGCCTGTGGAATGGGTTTTTATTATTTTTAGAAAAAATAAAGCGATTTAACTTTCTGTTCCCAGGATTAGGTTAGTTAGCCTGCTTGTGGTTTGGTAGGAGTGGTTTCTAGGGGTAGGGGGGTGAGTGGTTAGGTGGTTAGCTGGCTTATGGTGTGTAGCTTTATTATTTTAAGAAAAAATTAAGCGATTTAACTCGCTGTTCCCAGGGTTAGGCTAGTTAGCCTGCTTGTGGTTTGGTAGGGGTGGTTTCTAGGGGTTAAGCGGCTTAGGGGTAGGTATTTAGGTTATTAGCTGGCTTATAGTGTGTGGCTTAATTATTTTAAGAAAAAATAAAGCAATTTAACTCGCTGTTCCCTGGGATAGATGAGTTAGACTGCTTGTGGTTTGGTAGGGGTGGCTTCTAGGGGTCGCATGGGTTTAGGGGAAGGTGATATAATAATTTCCGCACTTGTAGCTTAAACTTGATGCTTTTTTAAAGAGTTTAAAAAAAATCATGGCTCTACGATTAAAAATGATGCGTGGCTCGAATTTTGTCCATTTTCTCCCACTGTGCGCCGCCACCGCCGCCGCTGATTCAGAAATTTTCCCCCTAATTTCCCCCCTAATTTTCCTTAGCGGCTTGGAAAGTTAAGTGCGCGCGTCCGAGGTTTTTATAACCCTTTTACCCTCTCCTACGCCCGTATAAACATAATTATTATGATCTTTGTGTTTATCCGAAAACTCCCCCAAAAGGAATAGGTCCAACTTCTATTTTGAATAAATGATCTTTTCATATAGATCCTATGATTTTCCCTATAATGTTTCCTTATGGAGATATATATATAAGATATAATATAAGATGAAGTCCAATGTTGAAACAAAATCATAACAATGATACAAATTTATTATACTAATAATGTTATCGAAAAACTTGATAAAAGTAAATTGTTACATGTGTACCTGAAAGAGAATGAAATTACCTATCTTTTTACAGCGAGCAATTTATATTATCGTTTATCGTTCTTTTATTATATACCGTAGAGCGCAATTTTTTTAAATCATTTTAACTCCAAAACTAAATGTCAAATCTTTCTAAAAATTAACATTATTAAAGGTTATTAGAACTATACACCACTTTTATTTTAAATCATTTCGCGGGGCAAATCCTAAGAAAAACATCAAAAACTAAACAAGTTTTTTGTAGCAAGAGTACGATTTTCGCGTTTTTCTTTCTTCTTAAGCGGGACTAAAGTAACTTCTTTTCAGACCGGCGGGCAAACAAAAATCTTAGCAAGAGTTTTTTATGCAAAAAAAATTAAAAACGCTTGCTTAGATATTTTAAAGAAAACGGTTAATAGTTCACATCAAATATACGTATGTATGAGCGTGCGTGCGTGTGTCTGTGTGTGCATGCGTTATAAAAAATACTGTGTGCATGCGTTATAAAAAATACTGTGTGCACCAAGGGCTAAGTGGGCTTTTTGGCCTCGGTTACTGTACTCGTCTGCGGCTTTGCGTATTTTTAATCACATGCCATTTTTTGTTTTGCTGGCGATTTCAGCTCACAAAGTCTCAAAATGTTAGCCTTGGATAGAGCTAAGATTCATTTTGTGAAGAGCTTAAATTCATTCTTCCAAGGCTCTAACTTTATAGACCAGCTAACAACCCACATGCACAACTATTCCACATAGGTTATAATGGGTGACTTCAACTTAGACCAGCTTTCCTCATCTGAAGATGCAAATTTCATCAGGGCCTTCATTGATGTAAACTCTCTTTCGTCAGTTCCCTATGGTGCCACTCACCACAAACAGGGTTCTGATACCTGGCTCGACGTGTGTCTAATTGATAAGCAGGATCGCCTGCTATCACACTGGAAAATAGACGTACCTTTCATCAACGGATATGACCTTATCACGGCTACTCTCTACGTACAGATTTCACGTTACGTATCTAACACCTACTCTTACAGAAACTTCATAGGAATCAGCGCCGAGAAGCTAAGGGATTTTCTTAGCGCATGTGACTGGTTATCCTTCACTTCTTCTTCTTCATCACTCGACAAATGTATATCTACGCTTGACGCTAACCTTACGAACGCCATTAATCATCTCGCCCCATTGCGGACTGTGACACTAAGACCGAAGCGTCACCCGTGGTTCACCACGGCTCTTCGTGACCTCGTATCTGAGAGGGATAGACTTTACAGGTGTTTCAAACACTCTAGGCTCGATTCAGATCTCCGCGTATATAGACTAGCTAGAGACGATGCTCACAGACAGGTCGAGGAAGCCAGGCTGAATTACTATTATTCACGCTTGTCCAACCTTAACTGATGTTGCCGAGATCTGAAGGGAACTGGAGAAACTTGGATTTTCCACCTCTAAGGCCCCTTTGCCATCTCGCTTCACCACAGACGAACTCAACAAAGATTTCAGCTCGATCTCCAACGATTCGCTTGCTTCTGCTGTTAAGGATTATCTTCTCACCCTGGAAAGTCTAGACCTCCTGGAACATTAAAGTTCTGCACTATAACAGAATCGGATGTGTTGGCTGCGATATCGCATTTCGACACTCAGGCTAGGGGGAGTGACGGCATCCCACAGGTCGAAAATCATGCTGCTGAGCCCGTCAAGCATATCACCGCTGCTGTTGTCGTGAGGTTCTGCTCGACTGCAGTAAGGAACACGGTTCTGTCTAGTGCGCATCTGCTTGACAAACTAAGTCTAAAAGGCATTAATGGCTGCCCCATTTCAGGGAAGATCTATATGAGCCCGCTCTACTCGAAGCCTGTGTACCTACTAAACAAGAAGGCGAGGAAGGTAGCGAAAAGCTTAGGTTACGCACTTCCTATCGTAAAGAATCTCGTCGTCTTCATGTGACAGACTAGAGACGCGCCCTTGACCGCTATTCACTCCGATGCAGATCTTGCAGCACTCCCTCCGCGCGCAAACAGATTCTGACGCTCGGGAAATCGGTCGGCTCACTGCGTTGAGAGGCGGAACATGGTATTCGGGCACATAAATGTCAATCGACTTGCGACCCATTTCTCATTAATCGAAGAGCTCTGTGAAAATATGGAGACCTTCTTGACCGTCGATCAATCGGACGATCACTTAGCTTTAGACGGATACAATTGCTTCAGGGTTGATCGAGAAGGTCAAAGGGGAGGTGGAGTAGGCATTTACGCTCGCAACTATTTTAAAGTTAAAATCTTGTGTCACTAAGAGGGTGAAATCCCTGGTTCCTCATAGCTGAGTTAATAAACTGCAATCGCAGACCAGGCGCTGCCTATCCATTTCACTTCTTCCGATGCCTCTCTCTCCTCCTGCCGCACTTTACTGATGTAATAGACACGGGAGACTTTAACACCAACATGTGCATACGAAATTCTGCTTCAGCTACCCTATTGGACCTTATTGAATTGCATTCACTTAACCTAGTACCGTCCGGCCCGACGCACTATGTTTTTCGGATCAACCGCGATCCTACGCACACGCTGATCGATCTTTTTATCACAAACAACCCAGTATTAGTCACAAATCACAAGAAATCAGAAGCCCCATGCATAGCAGGACACGTTCTCATAGAAATAGTTACAAGCTATCTAAACCACCTCCGCAGAAAAAGTAGATCAAATCCCGCTGTCTCAAGCGCGTCAATACTGCGGCTTTAGCAGCGGAGCTACGCGCCAAACTCTCGCCCCTGGCCCCAGTGCCTCAAGCGGCAAATACCTTCCTTATCGCCACTTCACAACCGATCTCCGGAGTAACGCTGGGACCCTGTCCAGCTGACGCAAACCGGCTTTAGGACCAACTAACGAGAGCGCTCATCTCCGCTTACGATTCAGTGGCGCCACTCCGAGCTCCCTAACGTCTAAGAGCAAGCCGTGGATCAATCCAGGCATTCGGGCGCTCATGAAAAAACGTGACTCGGTCTACAAGATCACCAAGGACTCAGGATTGGACGAAGATGTGACAAGATTTAGACTGGCAGAAGCTGGAGACAAGAAGGATGTTTGAGACTAACTGAACCGCTTACGAGACGCTAAGCGAAGACAATTTCCAGCTTCCTCGTGACCAGCCCCTAAGAAATGCCCTGCAGGGCACCTTCGACTTCAGAACAGTAGCAGCGGCAGAAGTACGTGGAGCTGTCCTCGACGCCTCGTCAAAATCATGCCGAATGTGCTCAGATCTACACTCAGATCTACTGTCACAGTTTCCCAAATAGACTGAATCAGGCTCTGTCGGCTGTTCAGGCGGTCGCCCAGGCTATATCCGACTGGGCTACTGAAAATAGATTATCATTAAATGCAAGGTCATGATCCTTGGGAGCTAATCTTACGTCAGTAGAATCGATAATAACAATCTCCAGAAAATAACAGTCGACAACGTGCCCCTCTTTGTCACTGAAGCGTGCAACCTTGGAGTGTAGATTACGCCGAGCCTGGAATCGAAACTGATCGCAAAACACGTGCGGACCAAAGTTTTTCGCTCTCTTTACTCGCTCAAGTTCTATTGGCACTCGCTCTAAAGGAATCTGAGAAAATCACTAGTAAAAAACCTCGTTTTTCTCCGGTTCGACTACGCCTGTGCGGTTTATTACGACCGTGACGCTACACGTAACCTGAAGCTGCAACGTGCACAAAACGCTTGCGTACGTTTCGTCTGCGGGAACATTTCCTATCGAGCGCATGTGCTACCCATCGACTTGCGCTGGAGTTGGCTATCGGTGGTACGTAGACGAGACTATCTTCTGGGGTCCCTCGCCTACTCTGTAATAGCCCTGGAAAATTCGCAATACCTTGCAAATATTTTTTTCGCGATTGGACGTCGACGTGATCGCGAGAAGGTCAGAGCGAAATCCCCCCAGGCTCTAGTTTACGCTGCTCCTAGGACGGAAGCACTCAAACAATCTTTCAAAATTCAGGCATCTATGCTACTAAACTCGCTTAGCACAGTCGCGTTCGCACCTTGGAACGGAAACAATTTTAAACAACTTCTGCGAATGTCACTAGCGGATCGGGATAAACGCGACTGGGAAACGAGAATTGTCAACGCGAGGTTGGCCGTATTAATTAAATAGCTTTAGACTAAACACGTATTATATCTCTGCGTATCGATAGGCACTTATTATTATCACGTCTTCGCGGCTGTACGGGAAACTGAATATTTAATGCGCTTATACGTTTGCAACGTCGCAATTATAATTAATAATCTTAAATATAAAATAATTAAAAATATCAATATAAACGAATTAAAAATATTAAATCAAAACAATTTATACAGGCACGCAAGGTATAGTAATAGATTGTTTCTTAGAATAAATAACCTAAAAAAGTCATCAAGGATTAAAATTTAGTAATTATAAAAATATGTAATAATAGTATTTACAATAATAATTAACTAGCAGGGTCACCTTACTCCTAACGCCGCTCACCCTAAAAAATAGGGGATGCTACTCTTACTCTTCAAATCACCATGAAATACTTGCTCTTTTTGTAAGAAATAACCTCCAATTTGTTTCATTGAAAAATATTAATTTTAAGCCGAGATATTTAAAAAAAAAACGCTTTTTGGGGGTTAACTTTAGGGGAGGTTTTTACCCCTTAAAAGTGAAAATTAGCCGATAAAAAAAAATACGTGTCTCTTATTTTTTTATGTTCTACAACATATATAAAAATCATCAAAATCGGTGAGTTCGGGTTGGGTACCTTTCCTTGTAAGAGTGGCGTCCGCTTACCGTACGGTATCGGACGATGCTGTCTGCATTATAGCAGGCATGCCACCCATTGACCTTTTAGAGTTGGAAAAAAGGACGTATTCGAAGCTAGGAGACGATCGAATGACAAAAGCCAGAGAAAGATCTAGGATGCCGCAAGAAAGAAGACGATGACTGAATAACAAACAAGATGGGACGCTATTGGTAAGGGGCGATGGACTCATCGCCTTATACCAAGGATAGAAGACTGGATTGAAAGAAGATACGGGGAAATTAACTACTACCTCACGCAGTTTTTGACAGGGCACGGATGTTTTCGGGCGTACCTGCATCGGTTCAAACTAGGGGTGTGTGAGTCAAACTCGAACTTTTTTAATTTTGATTGCAAAATAAATCTGTAGTGTTAAAAATCTACTTAAATACCACGATTGTCAAGTTTTTACATATATCTAACGAATACTATGGTTTTTCCTTGTTTTATAACAGTGATATGTTACTTAAAGATTTAAGTACTTTTTCGAGTTTTTTTCGAGCTTTTGCCTAAGCAATAACTCAATTGGTTGTTTGGACTGATTTTTCAGCCTATCAACATTTCTTTGCTTTTGTAATCTATTGAATCTGTTCAATCCGTATGTTAACTTAAAATCTAAACACTTACAATATATTATTATGTCTTTGGTTTAATTATTTGCAATATAATGTCGTAACCAAATGTAAAACTCAACTTTTGACTCGCACACCTCTAGTTTAAACTAGACGACCGTCCGAACTGCCCAATATGTTCGGATGCAACAGAGGATGTCGAGCACGTCTTTTGCGAGTGCTCACGATATAATCAGGAGCGAGAAGAACTTGAGAGTTATCTTCAGACCAGAGTAACTCCTGAGTCGATTATGACGGCCATGCTGACTTCAAAGGATGGATGGTGCGCAGTCAGCAATTATGCAGCAGACATTCTCAAGAAAGTCAGAAAGGGCGAAGAAGACAGAAGAAGACGAAGAGGCTGAGTATGTACGTGTGTGTGTGCGACGCAGAAAATGAAGGATGACTATAGTGATGACGACCACATCAACCAGCAGTGGGCGAAAGCCTTTCGCCCCCCCCCCCCCCCCCCTCCCGCGAAGCATTGCTTGACGGTGGTACCGCGGGGTCTAGGGGCATAGAAGATGGAGCTAGGCACCTTTACCGATCTCGATTATCGTCTCGACGCACAACACACGCACACACGATTGCACGTAGTGCATATTGTTATTTTAAGTGAATAAATGTTCTGAGGGAAGATGAAGCCCGAAGGTTCTCTTAGTATAAATGATTAGAGTGTCATTATTGTGCATGCTAAAACCCTTGCTTCCATTCATGAATAAGCCATGCATTCATAATAAGAGCACAGAAGGACTCCGCCACTCTGCGCGGTCCGTCAAGACGGAGATGCTGAGTAGCCGAGGCGAGTTCCTGGTCGTCACCCGACGATCCTTTTGTTAACGTAATAGCTTTGCGCATCGGTCCCTAAGCTCGGTGGGACACATTTTGCCCGATTTCGCGCTAGCAAAGCCGCAACGTTACAGGTTTTTCTAAGATTTTCTCTAATACCTCTTTCTCAGAGAGAGAAACAAAAACACACACAGATACTGTGACGAACAGACGCAAATTCGTATTTCGAGCGCTCGCCGCGTCGCGCGGTAGCGCCATGCGCGAGAGCAACATTGCCAGCTCGGCGATACCCAGGAGGCGCGCTACTCAGATAGACAGGAGCGCTAACGCGACTTAGACGTGCGAACGATACCGGTACAACACGCGCGATTATCTACAACGCGTGACGCGAGCCCCAAAACACCCCGAGGTCATCTGCTGGACGATTCAGCCCCACGCGAACACCACCGAGAGCACTAGGGTACCCTAGCAGCATCACCGCATCGACCAGGAGGGACGCCTCCTACTCAGCCAGAACCAACCCCGTCAGCGACCGGCAGACACGCGGAGGCCGAGTGATCGGCTCGTCTTTAGCTCAAGCCGCGAGTGCGAAAGCGTCCTCTCACGCTAAGCGGTACTTGTAATATCATCGGAGGAGAATATAGAATTTCATTACAGAATACAGATGCATGCCTTGTTATCCTGCGACCTTATCACGTCCTTCTGACGAACCCGGTAGAGCAAAGTCGGTAAAATCGAGGCGCGTGCCTGGCCGGAAGACTGCACGAGCTTCGCACGCCGCGATGTTTTACATCGAGGCGACCCGGCTGCATTGAACGGAGTCGGCATTGCACCGACGGCTAACGTCTGTCGCCGACTCCAGCATCAACGAGGGATAGCCGTGTGGAATCAAGAATTGAGTAATCTTCCTCGTTGACGCGGCAGCATCTTCGCGGCTGTCGTGCTAAATCTCAGTTGCCCCGTGACAATACATTTTAGTGTTAAAATATTTAAAATTATGTACAATTCTAATTGTATCTAATACTAAAAGTAACATCATCATTTTCAAAAAAGTACATTTGAATAAATATTTAAAGGAGTATTCAGTTGAACACAAATTGAACGTTAATGTGACAGTTAAATTTCAATAATAAGTATGGGCTATATGAAAAAACAAATCAATTATCTATTGATCTATTATCAATAAGGTATTATAAAATACTATACTGTTTTAATCAAATTTTTTTTACATACCATAAGTACAATGAATCGAGCATGGCAAGTTAAATAGTAATTATCTTGAGAGTTGCTCCTTGCTTCATTACGATTAAATATGATAAACTTGACTTTGTTTGATTGATCTCAGTTCTTTTCTATCTGTAATTTCGTTGCGGAATATATCAAACTCGCCTAACCTTTTACTTTTTCAAAAGTTAATTTTTTTTTAGAGATTTTAATCTTTTTTTGTAATTTTTTTTTGAGTATTTCATATTCAACATCCTAAAAATAAAATATAAGCATCTTTAACCCCTTGACCACAGCTTTTTTGTAACATTTTTATCACTAACATGAAATCACTAATTGTTCTGATATACACCCCTTTTGAATTATTTCTACACCTAGACACCAAAAACCACGGTGCAAACCACCTAGACCCCGTCATCGGCCACCATGTACACCTAGACACCGCGTTCAAATAATTTGTACACCTAGACACCAAAAACCACGGGGCAAACTACCTCGATGTCATCATCGGCCACCCTGTACACCTAGACACTGCTGTTGAATGACTTTCACACCTATACACCAAAAACCACGGAGAATTTCACCTAGACCTCGTCATCGGCTACCCTGTACACCTGGACACCGCGTTCAAATGATTTTTACACCTAAACACCAAAAACCATGGGGCGAACTACCTAGACCTCATCACCGGCAACCTTGTACACCTAGACACCGCTCTGAATGATTTTTATACCTATAATATAAACTCTTAATTTAATAGGACGCCGCACTAATATTTTTTTATATGTAACTCCGCAATGATATGAGGAAAGCAATTCCCTATCATGTTTGATGCGCAGCTAACTTCACCGTCCTTTCACACTGGAGGCGGCTAACTTCACCGTCCTTTCACACTGGAGAAAAATATAATGATTTGAGCAAATCATATACAAGATTTTTTATATTATATAAATGACAGCGTTTTTTTTTTTTTTTTTTTTGACAACTTCTATTAAAAATCACTGATTAGCACACGAATGTAATAATATATAAAAATTACCTTGAAACAATTAGGAAAGTGTCGTTTTTCTTAAAAGTAAAATCTCAGATACCAATATAGAAGTAAATAGTGTCGCGGGCGCCACAGCTTCATCTGCATCTCAAACTCGCCTTAGTGGCGCTAGGGCGCCACTTCATAATAAAATCGCTAATATAATAATTAATCTATAAAGAAAAATTTTTATTTACAAAAGTAAGTACTATCTAACATTACGTTATATAGTTCACTTAATACATTCGTTTAGCAAAATACATTTTAATACTTGCAAAAGACGATTTTGCTTAAGTCTACGCTTACAGCGTATTATGTGCTGTATCGTTCTTTTGTTGTCAGTGATTCTAAGTATTTACAAAATTATTTTTAATACAAAATGTATACATGTATATATTCATTCATATATGTAATATATAAAATTATCAAAACTTTACAAAAGTAAATATTAGGTTTAACGCAGATTTATCTGTTGCGGTTAGTTTTAAGCCGACGTATTTAGAGTTTAGTTAGTGAGAAAAGTTATTCTAAGCAAGTTGAATATGAGTTGGTATACCACAAAGGTAAAGGATTTGGTAGAAATATTAAAAAATAATCAGAATTTAGATTTTTTATTACAAAAAGATTCTGTAGTGCTGTATGTTTTGGACAAGTTTCATTTAGATAGAAGTCAGCACATCAACGTTGATATGAAAGAAAAACTTAGAAGATCTTTTTTCAATAATTATACGAAAAAAATTTAATGAATTGCCCAAAAACAGAAGAAATATTACAGAGTATCAAAAAGAGTATGTTAGTTGGTTGGAAACTGATATTTGGTTTCATTTAGGTTGTTATAAACATATTCAAACAGGTAATGGTTTTGTTTATTAATTAAAATTTTGTTTTGTTGTGCACAATACGTTTTATACATATATAATTTTATAATCTGTATAAGATAAGATTTTATATAAGAGCCTGACTCATTAAAATTTGTTAATGACGCAAATTAACAATTTGGCCTATTAGTATGGGAAAGTGGAGTATAATTGGACAGACGTCAAGTTTTTACTTTGAATATTATTTAAAATGTAAAAAGTGCACAATCTTTTGTCCTTTAGTAATTATTTATCTTTTTTTTTTGTCGAAAGTTTAGATGTGCGACAATCTTTCTGATCACAAGCAATTACAACTGTCTTATTCAATTATTCTTTGTAGGTTGTAACAGAGGTCGACCACAAATACCATTGGAGTCGGCTTCTGAGAAAACTTGAAAAAGAAGATTGACTGATCTCAGCAATCAAATAAGTACTGATGAGTTGTGTGATTTATCTAATAAAAACTAAAATTAGATGGAAATAAAAGTAGAGTACAGTTAGTGGATAAAATTTGTAATCCTGAGTCCGCTTATGAACTGTTAAATATAAATAAAAAGATTGAAGAAACCAAAATGACTCTACAAGAAGCATTATCTTTAATAATTGAGGCAAACCTGACAAAGAAGTCATATATTTTATTGAGAAAAAATGCTTTGAAACATAAGTGTAATATTTACCCACCTTATAAAAAGGTAAGTTATTAATTTTATCGGCATGCGAACATAGAAAAAGATTGAACGTGTTTAAGCGTGTAGAAAGTAATTTTGGCAGCTTGTTTAAATTTCCTGATGAAAATGAGTCATGAGGAAATTAACGAATAATTATTTTGGTCCTTAAGGTGAATAGCACAACCTTAATAGATAGGCGTGAATAAACGGTTCATTCATTAAAATTTAAGTACAAGAAAAAATTATAAAAATATTGTTTTACAATGAAATTAAGTTATTTTTTAACTTTTTTTTTGTTAAGCTTTTAATATCAATATGCATTGTTATAGTTAAAGTTTATTAGAACACACTATAATGAGATTATTTGAATATTTGAAATGAGATTTCAATGAAGATGCAAACACAGAATGAGTACTTCTAGTAAAATACGGCTTCGACGGCACTAATGCTAATAGATACAAGCAAAAGTCTATGTCTGAAAGTAGTGTGATTGACTATATTTTTTGCTCTTCTTTAGTTCCATTACAGTTGCTCGACAAAAGTACTGGACAAATTTTTTGGCATAACGAAAGGCCATCATCAATTCGATTCTGTCGGCCTATAAAAATTCTATACGAAAAAGAGACTGATGAGCTATGTAAAAAAATAGAAGGAGATCTAAAATTAGAAAAAGATCAGTTAGATAATATTAAAATTGCAGGATGTAAAGTAGGCTTTGAAATGATGCTAACAATCATAGATGGGAAGGTGCATACATAATAATAATAATAATCATAATAATAATAATAATAATCCCATCGAAATGTTCGCTCCTTGTCGAAGGCAGCTGCCTTAACACCTTAGCAGCTGACCGGGTGATGGGCTTATGAAATCAGTACTCCCCATAAACGAGCGGAACGCTGCTCTCTAACTAATCAAGCGAACCGCCGTGTTGGCCGTGCGGTGCGACCCATGAGCCGCCAAAAGGAGAACCTGGGTGGCGAGGCGATCTGAAGTTGCATGCGGAAGTGACCTGATCCATCTTTGGCTTCTGCTGACGTGCGAGACGGGAGGCCGGAATCTAGCCAATTCTGGTCAATCGGCTTAGGCGAGTGCGTGATATAGAATGACGTCTGCCGGAAACTCTCCAGAGAGCCGAGGTGGACTAGTTAGATAGCGCGTGCTATACCCCGGTATGATGTGCCCAGTCTGGTACCGCCTTCAGTCATGTGTTGGGGCCGTGCCAGCTGCCCCTATAGACAGGGGGATCCGGGTGGTCGGACACATGCCGGGAAAAAGAAAACTACTAAACATGGAGACCAATAACGAACATCAAGAAAATACACAGGAATATCCATCATAGCCAGCATAGCCAGCGCCATGAGCGCAGCAGAGTACCGGTTCGAGAAGAAGGCACCGGTAGATAAAGAGAGCCAGACCATAAAATAATGGCTAAAAGATCATGCCAGCCTGCGAGACAAGCTACTGGAAATAAGGCGCACGACCAGAGAAATGATGAAAACTGGACAAGCAGAAGAATGTGAATATTACGATTAAGGATGGATTACCTATTACAGGATCCACCATAATCAAAGCTCTCACGACCCTCGACAAGATGGAAGATGCTGCAAAGAGGCAGTCCCCCCAGCAACCTAGAGCGGACAATCAAAAGCCTCAGAGGATGACAAAGTCGAAGAAGAGGGAACGGGCATCATCCGACGGAGGAAATGGTACCCCCGCCAAAAAAGACAAGAAAGAGGACAGAAGGGCACCCTCCACGAGCAACAAAACTGCAGAAGCACAAGAGCCTTGGCAACTAGCGGTAGGGAGAAAGGCAAAGAAGAAGGAGAAGAAAAATCAGGAGCAAGACCAGCGTCAACAACTGAGGAAAAAGGCAGAGAGGACCCCGCAGCGGAGAGGAGATCAATCGTCGTAAGACCGGAACCGGGAAAAACCTACGCCGAGATCTTGGGATAGTTCAAGGCAAGGGTAAAGCCGGAGGAGCTGAATCGCAGAATCAGGGACGGGGGGTGACTACGTACGGGTAAGGGTGGGCCGCATCACTTACTTCAGCGTATATCTCTCACCGAACCATACTGTGGCGGATTTTGCGATACGACTAGGGGTGCTAGAGGACGCAATAAGAGACGTATCCGGGGAACTCCTCATTGGGGGCGACTTCAACGCGAGGGCCACGGAATGGGGTATAACGATAACGAATTGCACAGGCAGGGCCATCCTCGAGATGGCAGCTCGACTAAGCTTAGTGGTAGCAAACGAGGGAAACACCACTAACTATCGCAGACCAGGTATTAGGGATTCTATACCGGACGTAACTTTCGCAAGCGAAACGACAATCCGCAAAATCAGGGATTGGCATGTCATGGAGGAATATACTGCAAGTGACCACCAGTATATACTTTTTGGCATCCAGGACGGCCACAAAAACAGGACCAGAGAAAGAAAAAAGCAGACACCACGGTGGAATACCCTGCGCATGAACCGGGACAGACTTGCTGAAGAGATGCAAAGGGCGGAGCTCCTATCAATTGGGCTCCCTCAGCAACTGAGCGGACGCGAAAAAGCCGAAGCACTAGTAGAACTTACAACAGGTCCCATCACGGAGTTGTGCGACGCAGCTATGCCAAGGGTGTGTTGCGGCCATATAAGACACCCGGTATACTGGTGGACGGAGGAAATTCCAAAACTCAGAAAAGATTGCTTTCACGCTAGGAGGGAGGCTCAAAAAGCTCTGAAAAGACAAAGGCCTGAAGCCCAGGACTTGTACGAGAGACACGACCGGGCGCGAAAAAGGCTGAGGGACGCGATAAAGGAAAGTAAGCGACGCTGTTGGGCAAAGATCGTCCATGAAGTGGAAAAAGATCCGTTTGGCGACGGATATGCAATCGTTACCCGAAAGATAGACGAAATGAAACAAACGGAGCCCATGGAGGCAGAAGTGATGTATTCAGCTCGAGATGGAAAAGGGCAAGATTAGTCTTTATCGAAAAACCGAAAAAAGAAGCGGACGCGGGCACTTCTTATAGATCATTGATTCTATTGGATAGGATGGAAAAGACGGAGGAAGCGCTGATTAAACCTCGAATACTTAGCGCCGTACGCGAAGCGGGAGACCTCTCTGATAAGCAGTATGGCTTTAGAAAAGGACGATCGACCATAGGGGCCATCAGAGAGGTAACAGACACGGTAAAGAGGGTAGAAGAGGTTAGACACGCGACTAGAGACATCGTAGTTTTGGTAACGTTAGATGTAAAATACGCGTTCAACTCAGCAAGATGGGCCGACATACATGATGCCTTAGAGTCTTTCGGTGTGCCGCAATACATTATGCGTCTTACGAAAGATTATCTGAGGGATCGGGTTATAGAGTATGACACGAAGCAGGGACGTAGAAGAAGACCTATAACTGCAGGAGTAGCACAGGGTTCGATCTTAGGGCCGGACTTCTGGGGCATCTTGTACGACGGGCTTCTAAAACTCGAAATGCCGGGAGGCGTGATGCTTGTGGGATACGCAGACGACGTAGCCGCGGTTATAACGGCACGTAACGTGGATATCGCGCAAGCGAAACTAAACGCGATTATGAGTAGAGTGCTATGGTGGATGTCGAAGCACGGCTTGACTTTAGCGCTTAATAAGACCGAAATAGTCCTCCTGACAGGAAAGCGGATACCTACCATCATACCGATGAAGGTAGGCGGCACGGAGTTACTACGGAGAACATCTAAATCGCGTCTGTAAAAAATTCATGACTAGGATAGGTCAACTTAGCCGACTCATGGCCAACGTGCGCGGGCCTAGACCACCAACTCTATTCTATTATACGGAGCAGAGGTGTGGGCCGACGCGATGAGTATGAATAAGTGTCGGAACAAGACAACGGCTGTACAGCGAAGGGGGCCCTTAGAATAGGTCGAATAGCATCTCGATCGCCACGGAAGAAAGAGAAAAAACAATGCGCAATTGGCAGACTAGGTGGACCGAATGTCCAAAGGCTAGGTGGACTAGGATCCTTATTAAAGATGTAGGCCCGTGGGTGGACAGGAAGTGGGGGGAGGTTAACTTTTACCTTACCCAGTTTCTCTCCGGTCACGGATACTTTAGGAGCTACCTGTTCGCAACGAACAGGGTTGCATCACCGGGGTGTAAGTAACGAACGGGACGACGTGAGACACACATTTTTTGACTGCCCCCGCTGGGCCAAGAAACGTAGAGTACTGGAGCTGACGATAAGGGCGTTCACACCCGAGACTGTAGTTGAAACGATGCTTGATAGTAAGCAGAACTGGGATGAGATAACGGCGTACGTGGAGACGGTTCTCCGCGCGAAGAACAATGACGGTTGCTTGCAAGACTAGTTGACGGCTAGAATAGCTTAAGACAGGCGACCCTCCGAAGGAATGCGAAAGCGGTTACCGGGGGGGTTTTCGCGGCCTTCTGAGAGCGGAAGTTTTAGTGAGTATGCCTGGTGTTGTCCCACACCAGGAGAGCCTCACACACGGAGAGTCTCGCACGGCTCCTGTCATGGTGCATTATGCATTTCTCCAACTCTCCGGATAAAAAAAAATAATAATAATAATATATATTTTATAGTCTAAAGCCATACTGAAAATAATCATTTCATATGATTTATGCCATGATCATTCATATGCTTTATCATATAAAAGATTATTCATCTGATTAGATCTGATTATTATCCCGAAAGTACGTTATATGTTTTTAGATATGATTATTTCCAGTAGGGATGCTCATTTTAAATATTTGTATTTCTGCAGAGAAAAGATATCGAAATTATTGGTGTTAGTTTTCTGAAAGATTTACTGATTATTAATATCTAACTAATAAGCAGATTTTATTTTTTTTCAAATTTTTTTCAGGTGTGCAATGCCATGAATGAGACCTCTCGAAGTTGTTTTCTATGTAAAGCTACGATATCAGAGATTAATAAAATTCATAATCTCTTTGATAAGCAAAAAGAAATACTAAGTATACAACATGGATTCTCAGTTTTATATACAAGAATTCATTTTATAGAGCTTGTATTATATATTTCTTATCGTATGCAGCTTAAAATCTGAAGAGTTAGTATATTGAAAAGAGTCGCCGAGGCGTAATGTCGACGATCTTGGTCTTAACGAAAATTGATGCGTTAAGACTATTCAAATAAGTTGCACACGTAACAAACAAATATATTTTTTCTTATTTATTTAATATATTTGGCAAAACTTAATATAATTCACAGATATAAAAGTAAACTTAGAAGAAAATAGTACAAGTGTAGCGCTAAAATGTATAAGTGTTGCTTGCACTTGAACGAAGTGTTCAAGATGCTCTTTGCGCGGCGGTCAAGTCGAATCTGGTCTTGTCCTCGTCGTCTTTCGAGCAAGTTGATGTGACAAGAGGGATGAGTGATGCGGGAGGGGGTGTAGGCGGTGCATCGAAATAGGTAGGAAGGTTCCTCTAGGACAAATATTTTATTACAGGTACGATGGAGGGAGAGCTAGAGACGCAGTAGTTTAGGCTGCAGGAGTGCGATAGAAAAATCCAGGTAAAGTAGGATGCGGGAAAAGGTCCGTCAATAAAGTCATTAGTGTGAAGGATCAGCGCATTCTGTTGAGCTGGTGCAATAAAATTGATAATATGAAGCGCGTCTGCGCCTAATCCTTAATCGCGGTCGTCTTGCAGTCCACGTTCGTACGTCATCATGTCGTTCATAGCAGTTCGGATTTGTAAAAATACGAAGCGCTGATATCTGCGCAGCAGATGTACAGTTTTATGATTATGGTTTCTGGATTTTCCTGAGGGACAGACGTTCTATAATATTATATTTAAATATGCAAACATTTTTAAAATAAGAATATTAATAAACTTATATCCATACGTCTGGAGACGGAACACACACACACACACACACACACACTCACACACACCACAGCCAACTCGTAGCGGCATGAGTACCGCTACGCCGCGCCGAATCAGCGTAGAGTCGCGCGCGCGATAATAAACACGTGCGAATTCGGTAATAGGCGTGAAAGAGAGAGAGAGAGAGAGAGAGAGAGAGAGAGAGAGAGAGAGAGAGAGAGAGTGCGGGCTAATCCTTCAGGTGCGCGCTCAGATAGCTCTCGGCCTTCGGAAGGTAAACACGGGACTTCGCTTATACAAATCTAAAAACTCGTGATACCGCGTGCTGTGCTGTATCCAGCGGATCGAAGTGTACCTTGTGTGTGAGTGCGACGCGAAGTCCGGGTATTCCTGATCTTGCCTAGCGGTCCAGCGTAGTGACCAAGTCTTGCGGCCTGTCCAGGATTAGGAACGTCGTCGACGAGAGAGAGAGAGAGAAGGTTTGTGTGGCGCGCAGTGCATGGGAGAGAGTGCATGTGTGAGTGTGTATCACACATGCGAGGGTGATCCAGCGCGCGCGACCTTCACAACGATACACATATATTAGTACATATTTAACGCAGTTGAGCAGCCGAGCACGCGCCAGGCGGCGCGTAGACCCAGCAAAACAGCTGCATGCAACGGAGGTGTTTCGCGGGCGGAGAGGAGTCCTCCGCCGCATTGAGGGAACGCGATCCAGTCGTTTAACGAGTTATTCGTTGATCAAATTTACACCCCGTTACATTCGCGCCCAGTTCGTGGGTTACTTAGGAAGGAGCGCGCAAATATTAACGTAAACACGAGCACCCCCATGTTGTTTATGTCGCGCTAAAATCAGGCGGATTTGAGCGACGTTCGAATTTATTCGTGCGGCGTATGCGAATAATTCGAACGCAATTTACACGAGAAGTCTGTGAATAATAATCGGCGATTTTTTTTGCCAAGCCGAGAACAAATATCTACCGATATTATCACACGACGTAGAATTAAACGACTCGGATCAGCGAAACTTGAAGCTGACACTAGTATCGCATGCTATCCGAGTCGAATAATTTTCTATTTGTTGTCGGGAAAATTTTAAAGCACTCTCGTTAGGATAGAGAGTAGCATAATTATTTTTTCGTGACGTCTCGTGTGAAAGCAGAGCGTATATGCGAAATTGTAAGTTGTTTAATTATTAACAATTAAACAACAAAAGGCAGCAAAGCGGCAACACAAACGCGTGTAGCCGCAAAATATAGTCCACGCACGCTATAGTGGAGCGAAGTGCGCAGCGGCACGAGTGTGTGAGAAAGAGTGCGAGCGCTTGCGGCGCTACATAGAGGAAATTCTACGAGAACGCGACGGGCGTGAGGTATATGGTCACTTCCACGAGAAGACGCGGAACAGTATACGCCCAGTTTTCAGCCAAGAACACCTCAAGATTTCTCAAGAAGAGAACACACTCGACTCGCAGATCGAGATATACGCGTAATTCCACGAAAAATATTTTCGTCTTTTTTTCGGATTTTTTTTCGGGTGTATGAGTGCGCATATGCCTGTAGCATAAACTGTGCGTTGCAAGTGAGAGCACAGCGGTGCTACGAGTGCGCGCGCCAGAAGCAATTCGTGCTTATCTGGCGTAATTAAAATTTTTTTTTACGGATTTCGCTCCGATTATACGAATTCGATTTTTTGTTTTATTCGATTTCGCGTAATAACCTACGTCACAGCGACGCGCTTAGGTGTGCAAGTGTGTGAATAGAAAGATTGTATTTTTGTAGCTTACGTTGTAGCAACAAGAATACAATCTAGGGGCTATCTGGAGTGAGTGCGTAGGATAGGGAACTGCCATGTCGTTTTTGCGCAACCGCGAAACGTCGTTAGACGCAGAAGACCCACCAACATGGCGAAGAAAGTAGAGAAGGTCGTCGAGAATTGGTGCTTGGGCATCGACGAAGAAGAGATGAACGTTGCCCTCGAGAGTATGCAGTTGAAGCGAGACGGCAATCGATTAGATCGCGTTGCTAGGCTAAACAGATGGCTCCTCGGAGAGTATACCGAGTCAGATTTTAGAGAGAGCCTGGACACCTCGACAGTAATGGCGCGATTAAAGAGAGAAGAACTGCGTAAGTCATTCGTCGACGCAACGGCTGAACAAGTATCGACACGCTCGATTTATACAGGCGATTATGACGCCGAACAGCCGCACCCTCTGAAGCTGTCACAACAAGAGATCGAGGCTAACGAAGTCGTGGTGACGCCGGCGATCGAGATGAACTACGGTCAACCGGCGCAAGGATTAGGCCAACCAACAGGGCCTAATCTACAACTGCAAAATGCGATGACAATGCGAGACGCGTTCGCAGAAATGCCAGTCACTGAGGAGAGTGGACAGGCACAAGCGTCAGTGTCGACGCCGGAAGTCCAAGCCGTAGAAAAGGTCACATTGCCCGAGAATGTCCCTTGGGTAAGGGAAACGGTAAAAAGGGGGAGTAGGCGGGGTTACTGCTCCTCTTGAACCGTCGCGCGAGGAGTCTTCCTGAGAGGAGAGGCACATGAAGGACTGTTGTCCAGCGAGTCTCGCCAGCCGACGCTATCGCCAAATGAAGACGAGTCGCGCTGGTGGGTACAAGTGGGTATCAGAGGGTTCAGAGTAAGGGCTCTCTACGACCCAGGCGCCGCTATGACCGTGATGGGGTCATTAGGACTTCAGATCGATAGCGTCTACGGTCGACCTTTGCGACAACGCGATGGCCATCAAGCACAGTGTGCAAATGGTCAGACGTCGCCGATCGTGGGATTTGTAACGGTGGCGATCATTCCCGAAGCGACCAACGAATGTCCAGTTGGGACGAATTTCGGACGCCTGTTCGGCGCAGTCCACAATCCAAATGAAAACGTCTTGTATCTGGAGACGGAGCGAAAGATCGTCCAACTTCAGGTGGCTACGATAGCTACAGCAGGGGCGATAGATATCGCCGCGGTTAGACTCGCATACGTCAGTGACGACGAGCACGCGCAGATTCGCAGAATGCTGGAAAGCATCCTACCTAAATCCAACTGTACGATTGGACGGACGCAGTTGATTGAGCACGGGATAGACGTTGGATCGGCCAGGCCGATAAAACAGAAGTATTATCCTGTGTCGCCAAAAATAGAGGAGGAGATGTATCAACAAATACGAGAGTTGCTTACTGCGGGAATCATCGAACCCTCTGACAGTGCTTGGTCAAGCCCAGTAGTGATGGTGCGCAAAGCGAACGGGCAATATCGTTTTTGCGTCGGCTTCCGGAAAGTTAATGCGCTGTCAAAGGCTGACGCATATCCATTACCTAACATGGATGATATCCTTCGTAAACTGCAGAAAGCGAAGTACATATCGACGTTGGACCTTAACAGCGCGTCCCCTCAAATACCTTTGAAACCGGAGGCGAGACCTCTGATGGCCTTTACAGTTCCTGGGCTAGGTTTATTCCAATTCACGCGTATGCCGTTTGATTTAGCCTACGCTGGAGCGACCTTCCAGCGTATGATCGACAAAGTGATCAGCCCAGAACTCCAGCCATACGCGTACTCGTATCTCGATGATATCATCATCGCGACAGAGACGTTCGAAGAGCATCTCAAGTACTCAGAGAAAGTGCTCCAGCGAGTGAACGCGGCTGGATTGACGATCATTCGGGACAAAAGTGTCTTTTGCCGAGAAGAGGTGAAGTACCTCGGCGTCCTGGTTATTCAAGATGGTTTTCGGTCAGATCCAGAAAAGATAGCGCCCATTGTGACGTATCCAGTGCCGAAAAAAAAAGTTTCCTAGGAATGGCGTCGTGGTATCGCAAATTCTTGCAAGAATTCGCGACCGTCGCTGAACCGCTCCATCGCCTGACGAAGAAAGGCAGAAAATACGAGTGGGGGACGGAATAATAAGACGCTTTCCAACAAGTGAAAGCGCTGATAGCATCTGCACCGATTCTTCGTCGCCCAGATTTCGAATCACAGTTCATGTTGCAGACGGACACTAGTGACACCGGGCTCGGCGCGGTACTTTTCCAAGTAATCAACGGAGAAGAGCGGGTTTTTAAAATTCGCGAGCCGCACGATGTCGAAAGCCAAGAGAAATTACAGTATCACGGAGAGAGAATGTCTCGCTGTCATCTGGGCAATACGGAAGTTCAGACCTTATATTGAGGGATATCAATTTAAGGTCGTAACGGGCCACAGTAGTTTTCCGTGGCTATGCAACTTGCATAATCCCACCGGACGCTTAGCAAGATGGGCACTAGAAATGCTGGGCCACGTCTACACTGAGGAGCATAGAAAAGGCCTGTTAAATGCCGTACCCGACGCATTGTCGCGTATGTACGAAGAAGACGCAGTACCAGTCGAGGTAGTCAGATGGGCAAGCGAAACCCACGACGAATGGTACTGCGAAAAGGAGATACAGCTGCATCCGAGTAAAGATCCGCTGTATAAGATGTACGGCGGGCAGCTGTACTACTTCTGCCCGGATGAGAAATTGCCAGCGTCTATGAATGACGATACGGCATGGAAAATCGTCGTGCCAAAAGAAAAGCGAGCAGAGATCTTGAGAGAGTGTCACGACGAGCCATCAGCCGGTCACCAGGGGCGTGAGAAAACTTGTGCGCGCGTCGCAATATACTATTACTGGCCCGGTATGTACACCGACGTCGCTGAGTATGTTCGCCAAGCGGCCTGATAGGAAAACGAGTGATTACTCGGCCATGGCAGATCATAGCGGGAGATGTCATGGGGCCGAAACCAAAGACCGCTCGAGGAAACGAATATATTCTCATATTCTAAGACTTGTTCACCCGCTGGATAGAGTGCATTCCGATTAAGTGGGCGAACGCGAAGACAATCCTGCAGCATCTCCGAGAGCGAGTCTTCTTGCGGTACGGTGCGCCAGAGGTATTCCTGTCGGACAATGACACAGAATTAAAAAATAAGGCCATTGATCAATACCTCAGAGAACGAGGCGTGCGACATGAGTTGATGCTACCTTATCACCCCCAGGCGAACCCAGTGGAGAGGGTGAATCGCACCATAAACAACATGGTGCGCGCGCTCATCGAGGAGAACCATAACACATGGGACGAGCGGTTGAGCTACATCGCCTTCGGGTATAATACCGTGCCCCATTCCTCGACAGGTGAGAGTCCGGCGATCCTAATGTACGGGACTCAACCGAGGAAGCCTTCTGCAGCGAGGCGCGAGCAGGACGCCGCCGCAGAAGAAGAATTGCAGCGACGCGCGATCGATGCATGGCATTATCGCATGAGGAATTTATCCCAGCTGCGCGAGCAAGCGTCGCAGAGGACGCAGGACGGGCAAGATCGCCAGAAGCGCTACTATGACGCCAAGCACAAACCGGCGTCATACAAAGTCGGAGACTTAGTAATGAGACGAAATCACGTGTTGTCTTCTGGAGCAGAGCAACGCTCCGCGAAGTTAGCACCACCAGATATTGGGCCGTATAAAATAGTAGAAATACGCGGCACCAATACTTATCGACTTGTCGATGAGGTGGGCGAGCAACTAGATCTTGCACCAGCTGCACAGCTGAAGCCTTTCTATCCGTCAGCGACGGACGAAGAGTCGCAGAAGAGCGAAGAAGATGGCGACGCTCAACCTCCGAGGGCAACCCGCAGACGCGGGTACTAACAAAGTACCAGCGCAAAGCGAGCGAGACTCTGTGTGCGAACAGAGCGATATTGCGTCCGAAGCGAGCGAAGTCGCCGACCGTCCAAAGCGAGCGGAAAAGACGAGCGTGATCGTAGTAAACCCTGCGACCAAGAAGAGAGGCCGTCCGGGAAAAAAGGTGTACACGGCTAGGCGCGTGAGACCTACGCCAAAGACCTCTAGAGCGGAAGTCGACACCTAGAAGAGGAGGCCTGGTCGCCCGAAGGGTTCGCGCAACCGCGGGCATGCAACTACGATTACTAACCCGTCGACGTCACCGCGAAAAACGAGCGCACAAAGAGCTGCGGACCTAAGATAGAAATTTTATATGCTTAGGTATGAGTCCCGAGGAGCTGCAAGCAGCTTTCGAGCGCGTGATGGCAGCATTAACCCGCGAAGAAGAGCGGCCTCACGTTGTCATCCGGGAGGTAGGTGAGGGAGAAGACCCCTGGAACGTCTTCCATCCCGATGTCTAGGTGGAGGCGTACCTCGCCCCAGAGACGGAAAAAGAAGAAGAGGGGGCGTTGGTGATACGCCGCCAAGAACCACCTGCGCTGGTTGCTGGCGTGGGCGAAACCACCTCGACGGGTCTGCGCCGCACACGTGCGCCACAACCAGCGTCGCCGCGGATCGGGCGACCTATTGCTGCACGCTTGGAACGCGAGCCCATCCGACGAGAAACCAACACCGCGGAGAGGCGAGCGCCGCCAGCTGGCTCGAAAGCAATGGAGGAACACCGGGGGCGCAGACAGGACGTCTCAGAAATCCTGTTACGTCTGCGGGCACCCCAATGTGGCGAGGAGCAACAAGTGCCCTAATGTGCGGCTGCATAAGGCCAAATAAAGCCTAGGCACGAGTACACCCAAAATAACGTGTTTTTTTTACTACCCCAGCATTTCCAGATCCATGGTCGCGACGCACGATACGACGCTTCGTCGCGGACGAACGAGGGTAGAATCACCATCTGATCGATAGATCGATTCTAGCGGGGGGGGGGGGGGGTTTGTAACGAGTTCAGCACCACAGCCAACTCGTAGCGGTATGAGTACCTCTACGCCGCACAGTGGGAGAAAATGGACAAAATTGGAGCCACGTGTCATTTTTAATCGTAGAGCCATGATTTTTTTTAAACTCTTTAAAAAAGCATCAAGTTTAAGCTACAGGTGCGAAAATTATTGTATCACCTTCCCATAAACCCATGCGACCCCTAGAAGCCACCCCTACCAAACCATAAGCAATAAAACATGGTTTAAAAAAAAATCTTTATTCATGTCGATTTTTCACATTGAAATCATTTAAGATTTAATGTTCAGTGTCACAGTTTAAAATTTGTAGAAAAAGGTAAAAGCACATAAAATGGCTAACACGGGAAAATTGTGAAAAATTTCCAGAATTTTTTACTTGAGAATGATAGACTTTAGAAAAAAATTTACTGAAGATAAAGTTCTTAGATTAAATAAAAAAATACGTTGAAATTCTATCAGAATTTTTTCTCGAATTTATTATATTATAGTATAATTTAATATAATTAAATCTATTGATCATACGAGTGTTTGATGGTTAAATGTTTATTTTTGAATTTATTAGATTATAGTATAATACATACAAATATTGATCATACGATTTTTCGATGGCTAAATGTTTACTTTTTGAATTTATTAGATTATAGTATAATACGTACAAACGTTTATTTTATCATATTGAAAAAAAAAAAAGTTTAAATTTAAATTAAGTTTTCTTCCGTCAAATCTAAGAATATTTCTCTTCAGTAAAATTTGTTCTATTACGTCTGTTATAACATAAGGCATACGTGCGTTCTGTTGATTCTAACTCTATGTATTTAGTTTTTGTTAATTAATACAGCTGTGACTAAAGAATCAATCAACTTATATTTCATATTTTCTGTTTCTACATTAATAAACACATGGACTTAACTTTTTAAAAACAAAGTACTCAACTTTTTTCTTAAATTTCATATCAGCAGTAGTGATTTTTGAGATTTATTTAGAAATGAAATAATGGATACAGACATCATATTGATTTTCTTAATAAAATAAATACTTAGGTGAAAACGAAATGGTATTTACTTTGTCAATAATAATTTTCTGAAGGGGTATAAAATTTATTAAATAACTACAACGTAGAATTATTTAAGAGCTAAAATAATGTTACTCAATATAGAACATTCATATTTATGTGAATTAATATGGAATCATCCTAATGAGCAAAATTGTATTCTCGACATAGTTGTAAATGATTTAAAAATAAAGTATGCATTTTCTGAAAGACATACACAGCATCTAAGAAACCAACTAACCAAATGATTTTTTCCAAAATATAAACTAAAATGGCAAGATGTTTCTCGAAAGAAAGATGTTTTTAAATCGAAACACAAAGAATTCTTTGAAAATTCTTTTGTGATTCAGTTACTTGACGAAGCTTAAACGTCAAATATAAATACTTCAACATCAAATATGAATACTTCAATATCAATCATGAATAATGAAGCTTTAACATCATTTACTAGTAATACTTCTGAAAAATACGTACTTCTGAAAAATTTTCTAATGTTCGTAATATAGATCGACCTCATATAAGTTATGACAAAGGATGTTCAAAAACAAACAATAGACGAGCTCGTGAAATCTCTGTAAAGCATTCTAAAGAGGAGCTATGGTTGGCGCTAAAATTAAAAGAACAAACATCTTCAGCAGATAATACTACGGATACTATAGACAATTTATTTAGTACCGAATATACAAATAAAGTATTAGCGATTTTTATGGACTTAGATTTAACAAAACAAACATATGAGAAATTAAGGAACCACACTTACAATGTGCATGGAAATAAATTATATCCACCTTATCCTGTAATCGTAGAAGCTAAGAAAGCTTGTTACCCTGAGCATATCACTTGTTCTAATAGTGGAGCGAAAGTTCATTTTATATCTTTGCTAGAACATACTATAAAACGGATTCTAATGACTTTAGATAAAGAAGTATTAACAAATGCAACGAAAAGTTTAATATTTGTGGGCAAGTGGGGAATGGATGGAGCTTCAGGACAACAGACGACAAGACAAAAATGGAATTTTGGTGACGTCGACTCCACCGATCTTGAATCAAGCGATGATAATTCTGTTTATCAAACTACAGCCACTGACGCATCTGTATTTATTTGTAATTTTGTACCTCTGCAGCTAAGGACTACAAAAAACAAAATTTTATTGGTTAACAAAAAACCTTCATCCGTGTTTTATTGTCGTCCAATAAATTTAAAATTGCTTAAAGAAAGCGATAAAGTAACCGAGAAACATTACGAAAATATTTCAGCATTGCTAAAGAAAATAAAAAATTATAACTTTGAATGTCTGGAGATGGCATTTGACGTAGCATTTGACATAAAATGTACCATGATAGATGGCAAAGTATGCAATGTTTTAACTAAACAAAAGGCTTCTTCTCGCTGCAACATTTGTGGAGTTAGTCATAAAGATATTAATGATATGAATTTTGTCTTAAAACTTCAGGGCAATACCGAGTTTTACCAATGGGGATTTCCTATCTTACACACCTGGATTCGATCCATGGAATATATTTTACATATTTCTTACAATCTAGATTTTAAGAAAGGATCAGCAAGAGGTTGAGATAAAGATTTGAAAAAAGAGAAAAAATCGTTAGTTCAGCAGTCTTTAAAGAGCAAACTTGGTTTAACGGTATATGTAGTCAAGCAAGGTACTGGAACAACTAACACAGGAAATGTGGCACGTTCTTTTTTTGCCAAATCTAAAGCAGCATCTCAAATTATCGGTGTAGACGAAGAGTTATTAATTAGAATGCATGTAATTCTGCAAATTATATCTTGCACAAAAGAAGTTAATTTAAACGCATTTAAAAAATGTTGCTTGGAAACTGCTAAAAAATGCACAGAAATTTACCCGTGGTATAAGATGCCACCTTCTGTGCATAAAGTGCTAATACATGGATGTGACATTATGAGGACATTTGATGGACCTATTGGGTATTTTTCAGAAGAAGCCCAGGAATCCAACAACAAAATATTTCGCCATGCTCGAGTTCGACATAGCAGAATGTATGAAAGAAGAAAGACGAATGAAGATATAATTTATTATTGCTTAGTTTTATCAGATCCAGTCATAAGCAGCTTGCGAGATGTTGAAGAAAAAAAAACTAAAGAATTAACTTCACAAGCTCAAACATTTCTGATGAAATGATAATTCAGTAATTCTAATCCTCAATAAATGTCTCAACTTTGCTATGTAAAAATTATAAAACATTACAGATATAAAAACTAAAAAAAATTAAAAACTAAAACAAAAAAACAACAGAAAAACCTCTTTGAAGACTGCAACCTTGACGTGGTAAAGGGGCTTAAATCTGTTTCAACGCAGATGACTAATAGCAGTTCATTCAACAATTACAGCTAACAAATAATGTGACTAATTTACTTGTAATAATGTCTTGAATTACGTGGTTATACGATTCTGCGTGTTTCCGGTCTGGCGTGTGGAGTGGGTTTTTATTATTTTTAGAAAAAATAAAGCGATTTAACTTTCTGTTCCCAGGGTTAGGTTAGTTAGCCTGCTTGTGGTTTGGTAGGGGTGTTTTCTAGGGGTAGGGGGTAAGTGGTTAGGTGGTTAGCTGGCTTATGGTGTGCGGCTTTCTTATTTTAAGAAAAAATTAAGCGATTTAACTCGCTGTTCCCTGGGATAGATGAGTTAGACTGCTTGTGGTTTGGTAGGGGTGGCTTCTAGGGGTCGCATGGGTTTAGGGGAAGGTGATACAATAATTTCCGCACCTGTAGCTTAAACTTGATGCTTTTTTAAAGAGTTTAAAAAAAATCATGGCTCTACGAATAAAAATGACGCGTGGCTCGAATTTTGTCCATTTTTTCCCACTGTGCGCCGCGCCGAAACAGCGTAGAGTCGCGCGCGCGATAATAAATACGTGCGAATGCGGCAATAGGCGCGAATGAGATCTCAACCTTCGGAAGGTAAACACGGGACTTCGCTTATACAAATCGAAAAACTTCGTGATACCGTGTGCTGTGCTGTGTCCAGCGGATCAAAGTGTACCTCGTGTGTGAGTGCGACGCGGAGTCCGGGTATTCCAAATCTTGCCTAGCGGTCCAGCGCAGTGACCAAGTCTTGCGGCCTGTCCAGGATTAGGAACGTCGTCGATGAGAGAGAGAAGGTTTGTGTGGCGCGCAGTGCATGGGAGAGAGTGCATGTGTGAGTATGTATCACCCATGCGAGGGTGATCCGGTGCGCGCGACCTTCACGACGATACACGCGTGCGAGCGCGATTATTCTGGCGCCGCGGTGAGTCGCAAAGTTGTTGGCGACTCGCATATTATTATTTGATGATTGTAAATTCACGTTTATTTCGCGACTAGCAAATATAATCATAGTCTTATTATTTTACGTGATTTGTCGTTATTTCTAAACCTCGCTCGCTTACTTCCGAGTCCTGTTCCTTCCTGCGAATACCGCGGGCGTTATTTATTAGTACTTATTTAACGCAGTTGAGCAGCCGAGCACGCGCCAGGCGGCGCGTAGACCCGGAAAAACAGAAGCAGCTGAAACAGCTGCATGCAACGGAGGTGTTTCGCGGGCGGAGAGGAGTCCTTCGCCGCATCGAGGGAACGCGATCCAGTCGTTATTCGTTGATCGAATTTACACCCCATTACAATATATATATATATATATATATATATTTTTTTTTTTTATTCCAATTGGAAATAACGCGTATTTGTGAATATCTATGCATGTTTGTTTTAATTATAATAATCTTTTTCTTAATTGATATTGTTACATTGGAGGTACCAAAAGATAAAGAATCTGAAACCGCTTTGATAAAGAAACAAATACAAGATCATCGTTATGAAAAATTAGGAATATTAGTGGATGCACTAACTCAAGGTTCTGGCAATACCAATGATGGTAATACAGCCAGAACATTTTTTAACAACGTGGATATCGTTGCCGAAGCCACAGGTAATCAATTTAACTTTCTTCCATTATGCTCCACTTAAAAAATTTAATTATGAATTTGCTTAAAAAATAGTAAACGGATTGGAAATAGAATGAGTTAAATGTGAGTAATAATGACGAAGTGATTTCTTAGATACTACGGTACGCACAACATGCACAAACACACACACACATACACACACATGGATAACTTATATGAATAATTTTTTTAAAATACAAAATTTAAACTCTAAATATTACCTAAATACTACGTCCTTTTACAAAATTTTCTCAACATTTTACTATTTTATAGGTTTTGACCAGAGTTTATTATATCGTTTTCGAGTGATTCATGATGTGACATCTTCTGGAAAAAGAATTGATAATGAAGCTTTTCGAGATTACTGCAGAGAGACAGTAAGACAGTATGTTAGTTTGTACAATTGGTACTATATGCCTCCATCAACACACGTCATCCTATTGCATGGATATCAGGTGCTTGATGGATTGTGTTTGCCTATTGGGATGCTCTCTAAAGAGGCACAGGAGGCAAAAAATAAAAATGTTAAAAGATTTAATGATAAATTTTCCAGAAAAACGTCTAGGTTGATACTTTTAATGTATTCAAAATATTTAAACAACATAACTATATAATAATAACTATCAATATATTATTAGGATTGACACTAATACAGATATGTTTGAGAGGTTACTACTCTGATCTGTATTTGTCATCTATAGAGGAACTTCCAAAAAAGACAAATGAATTTTTAACAGATGATGATAAGGTTGCTATCCCTGGATGATGATCATTATGATAATGATGATGATGATGATGATGATGATGATGATGATGATGATGATGATAATGATGATGATGATAATGATGATGATGATAATGATGATGATAATGATAATAGTGAACATCATGATTCTTCGAGTAATGAAGATAACTGTTAATGTTGGTGCGTGCATTAAATAAAATGTTATGATATACGACAGACTACTTAAGTTTATTTTGATGAACCTCTATGTCGAAATTGTCTAAGCAAAAAATATAATACAAATCATACACTTATAAATTTTTCATATTGACATGATATGTTCTAGTTATTTAAAGAAATTTAATTAATAATATCAAACAAATCAATTGTTTGATAATATTTGACTTAACGAGGGTTATTTGTAATAAAAATTTAAAGCAGTACGATTTTATAAGCAATAGTACATGTAACGCAATCGATTTCTATAAAAAGCACGTATTTAAATAATTTAGAAGATTATCTGCATTTTCACCTTATCTAATTTTTTGCTTACTTTTGCGAGTCTTAACAGCGTAATACTGCTTTTTGAAGTATTTTTTGAGGTTATGGAAGAACGTGGGCTTCATAGGACAAAAACAATGGTGGATTCGTGCCTTTTTATAATTTTTTTGCCTAATGTTTTCCACATTTTTCTAAGTTTTGACCGCATAATACTGATTTTCGGAGTAATTTGTGCGGTTATGGAAGAACAGGGGGTTATGTAGGTCAAAAACAATGGTGGATTCGTGTTCAGCAAAAAGTTTACTAAAAAACGAAGATTTTCACCAAGTTTCAGTTTATTCCTCTGTAATCCCAATTGAATCAAGATTTTTGTCCAAACTCTTTCAAATGGCCCCACTGTCCGTCGCCGCCTTTCCTGTGCCGCCGACTCACACTCTCGCCTATTGGCTGCCGCCACGCGGGACTACTATCTCACTCTCGCTCGCTACCTACAGGTTTACGCGCGCTGTTCTCGTTCGTTGCGCGGCGGCGCATGCGCTGCGCGATTCTACTCATGATCTGTTGGAGCTGATGCCCGGAAAATTTAAACTCTCGCGTTTCTTACATTAGTCAGCCATACGCTCACAGATAATACAGAGTTTTGCAAATCTGAATAATGGAACCTGAAACAACAAAATGTCACTGACGCCTTATGATGCGCGTGCCGTTACTTGTGCGACCTGTCAAGTCATTGGCTTCTTTGTTATCGCGCCAACCTGGTCTGTCGTCCTCTCTCGCACCTCCTTGACCTCTGCGGAAGCTGGCGACGGCCGTTGTATTTTTATCCTTTCTTGAGCAACTCTTCTTCTCCGGCATCGTTTTGCTCAAAACAAACGGACGCTAATAGCCACATACACTCAGACTCATTCACTCGACCTTGGGACACTCTGCCCTGGCTTCTTCTAAACTTTGTCAAAATTCCACCATGTTACAAGTTATAAGGATATCTTTAGTGGCAAACGTAGGCTTTGTGTTAAAATTATGACCCATGGAAACAACCTCAATAACCAACGGAATATCCGAATCAGATAAGTTTTTAATCTACTCTTCATTCTTAAAATTACCACATTAATTATTATTAACATCATCATGAATCGTATTATTTTTATTGTCATTTTATCTAATAATATTATTAAATTTAGCATTCACGAACTCGATAATTTATCATAAATATTTGAACATTTAATTTCTCACTATTGCTCTGTCTAAGCGCAGCTTCTCCCTCTACAGCTCAGAGTTTTGATCAGGCTTTTACACAGAGCACGTACATTGAATGCTTCAAATTAATAAGTGAGAGACTCGCACGTATTCATAGGCAGCGCTAGTGTGCGTGCGCGCGCGGCTGACGACCGCCTGCATGGAATTGCAGTAACTTGGAAGCAAAAAATTAAATGATACAAATATATTAGAGACAACAAAGAAACGCATTTTATTTCTTTGTAATGAAAAATGCGAACCCCAACATAAAATTAATGGTAGCGCGAGCGCCGCAGCTTCATCTGATTCTCAAACTCGCCTTCGTGACGCTGCCGCGCCACTTGATTTTTAAAATACTTTCAATCTTAATTATTTTACATAAGGAGCACCCGTCACAATATCAAATCATATAATTTTCATGAAAAAATTTAAACCTCAATATTTTAAATACCATAGGGTCCTCATAACCTCAAAAAATCATGAATTGTCTTAAAACATTCAAAACTTTAGTTATAAGCTTTAACTGAAATAGTAATTTTCACTTATACAGGGTATACAGGGTGAGAGACAGAGAATTTAAATCCTGATATCTTTTAAACTAAACGGTTTTATAAGTTGCAAAATGAACCTAGCCGAGGTGATTGAAAGATCAATATTTTCCCAAAATTTCAACTTAAAATAAAAGCATTTTTACTCCCGTAATCGCACAACAAAGAAAACACGTTTTTTTTATTTTTCGATTTTTAGCTTGAAAACTAGTCATTAAAATGGGTTTTTAATTTTTACAAAAAATAGATATAATCGTTTTTTATTGTCATAAATTTTTTCAAAAAGTTTGACGATTTAGTTTAGGAGATAGTAAATTTTCTTTAAAAATTACCTTTTTTATCATAAAAATTGAACGGAACAGTCAATCTGAAAAAACTTGCGGAAAAAACTAGGTAATTTTATGCTCTTTTAGATACACTAATGTTGAATATATTGTATAGATCATATTATTAAAAAAAAGCAAAAATATTTTTTTCAAAAATCAACAAATGGCTATAATATGGCCTTAAAATGGCCAGAAGCATAAAAAGAAAATATTCCCGAATTAAAAATCAGGAAACATATGTGCATGCCGAATTTTATATCGATTGATCGCGTGGTTCCTGAATTATGATGGTATACGTACACACACACACACACGCACAGACACGCACACCACACACCACACACTAGTGCGGAGTTTTGCTGTTTTCTCCCATCTGGCGCCTCCCCAGGTTGCGGATAGGGGAACGCTCGCCACTAGTGGCGGGTATCGTGGAAATAAAATACACGAGGTGGACAAAAAAAGCGGCTAGGGGAAGGAACCCCGAAAATAAACCAAATATGAAAAGGGTATTGAAGGAGAATACCATTACGGTGCAGGGGAGGGATACCTCAGTACTGCCTACAGGGAGTGAGCAAGCGGGCTCACAAGCGTCGTCATCCGGCGACCGCAATGCTGCTGAAGGAGGACCGCGAGGAGGAGGCTGACAAAGCCTTTACCCTCCTCAGCGAACGGATTAAGACCCCTGTGGACTTTGTTCTGCCAAGGAACAATGTCCACAAGGAGATTAAGATGATGGCTAGGGCTACTAGCAAGGCGCTAGGCGAGTATGCCAAACTGCGCCATCTTAGCCCAGCCTTGTAAACACCGACAGTCAAGAGGAAGGATGGGGGATGCCAAACCTCCCCCATCTTCCGCCAGAACACCGGGGAACATGAGCTGCCATCGCCGCCACTACCACCGGCGGCGAAAAAGAGGAAGGCGGAAGGCGACACGCAAGGCCAGTTAAAAGCCCCTGACTGGGCCACCGTACTAAAGAAGGGCAAGAAGAGGACAAAGGGCAGCCAGCCGCAGCAGCAACAACAATAGCAGAGAGGTGCCAACAAACCGGCCAAACGCACGTCAGAGTCTAAGGCCGGAGTGAGACCCCCGCACCCAGATGCCATAAAAATTAAGGCATCAAGCGGGGGCTCCTCCTACGCTGACATCCTCCGGAAGGTCAAGTCCGCACCGAAGCTTAAAACCCTAGGAGATCGGGTCATCCGTATCAGGCGCACCAGGGCTGGGGAGCTTCTCCTCGAACTGGGGCGACCGGGTACGGAAACAGCAGACCTGAAGACAGTGGTCTCGTCCACCCTGAGCGGGTCAGCAGAGGTCCGGCTGCTGACTCACCAAGAGTCCATCACTATCAAGGACATGGACGAGTCGACGACAGCACTGGAGGTAGCCGCGGCGATTGCAGCAAAGATCAGGCCAAATGTGCTGCCCCCTGACAGCATTAAAATCAGAGGGTCCTATAGCGGCACTCTAGCGGCGACCATCCAACTCCCGGCAGCAGCTGCTAAAAAGCTGCTACAAAACGGGAAAATAAGGATCGGATGGGTCAACTGCAGAGTTCGACTGCGAGAAGGATCCTCGCGGTGTTACAGGTGTCACGAAGCTGGACACATCGCGAGGGACTGCAAAAGCGCAGTCGACCGGTCGGCGCAATGCTACCGGTGCGGCCGAGAGGGCCACAAAGTAGTGGACTGCGGGGCCATATTAAAGGCCCCGCAGGAGGCGGGAGTACCTATTAGAAATGACTAAAGTACTCCAGATCAACCTGAACCACTGCAAGATGGCCCAGGATCTCCTGCCTCAGTTGGTCAGGGAGGAGAAGGCAGACATCGTCATCATCAGCGAGGAGTATAGGGATCTCGAGGACCCAAGCTGGGTGAGGGACAGTACTAGCAAAGCGGCCATCTGAGTATGTGGAAGCCTCCACATATCCCGCAAGACGGCCGCCCTCCTCCCCAACTTTACTTGGGTGGAGGTAGCCGGGGTACGCATTTACAGCTGCTATCTTCCGCCCGGCGACACCATCGAGGATTTCACGAGGTCCCTGGACGCCATCGTCACCAGCGCCCAATCATCCCGGTTGCCTGTTGTAATCGGGGGGGACTTCAACGCCTGGGCAACGGAATGGGGCAGTGCGAAGACCACCGTTCGCGGACGCATACTCCTCGACGCCTTCTCCACACTGGAGCTGGAGATCGCTAACAGAGGGACGACTCCTACCTACGCTAAGGGTAGCAAGTCGTCCATAGTTGACCTGACCTTCATCGATCTAATCATGGTGGGGGAAGGGCACGACTGGAAAGTTAGCGATCGATACACGGGTAGCAACCACCAAGCTATCGTGTATCGGCTCCAGCTGACCAACAGAAGATCCGGGGCAAAGCTGCGATCTGTGAAGAAGAGGTGGTCACCAGCTTCCTTTGACCGAGAAGTGTTCCTCTGCTCCCTGGAGGGAGCAGTGGTGGGAGGGACACCCACCGAGAGAGCCCGAGACCTCGCTACGGCCACAACAGCGGCCTGTAATGCGTCCATGGCCACAAAATCAAACTCCCGTGGCCGACCACCAGTCTATTGGTGGTCAGAGGAAATCGCGGAGTTGCGCCGCGAGTGTCTGCGGGCCAGAAGGCTGCACCAGAGAGCGAGGAATAGGCTGCGGTTTGAGGAGCTGACCGCGTAATAGGAGGCTAAACGGAAGAGGCTCAAAGCTGCCATCAAGGCTGCGAAGAGAAAGTGCTTGCGCGACTTCTGTGAGAAAGTAGAAAACGACCCCTGGGGCAGGCCGTACAAAACGGTCATGAACAAGATCAACCCCAGGAGTGCGGCAACGCCCACCTGCCCCGACTTCCTCGACAGGGTCGTTCGCCACCTTTTCCCACAACAACGGGAAAGGGCACCAAATACGGGCCTGATGGTAGCGGACGGTGCAGCCGAGCCGCCAGACGTATCAGAAACCGAGTTGAGGATGGCTGCTCAGAAGATCATCCCCAGAAAAGCCCCAGGGCCGGACGGTATACCTGGCCTGGCAGTCAAGACCGCAGCGTTGGAGGTCCCTAGCCTTTTTAGAGACACCTTCAACGCATGCTTAAAGGAAGGGTGCTTCCCGGATCAGTGGAAGGTACAAAGGTTGGTACTCCTACCGAAGGGAAGTAAACCCCCCGAGAAGCCATCCTCTTACCGACCACTTTGTATGCTGGATATACCCGGGAAGCTATTTGAGCGGATAATAAGTGCCAGGCTGGAGGCAGCCATCCTATCGGAAGGAGATGTTTCCGAAAACCAGTTCGGCTTTCGGAAGGGTCGCTCAACCATCGACGCCATAAGCCGAGTTGTCGAGCTCGCCACCAACGCCATCGGTGGCAGTAGAAGTGCCGCAGTCATTGCCCTGGACATCAGGAACGCCTTCAACTCGGTTAGATGGGACAGCATCATGCTGTCCCTAGAACATCTCAAGGTGCCGCTCTACCTACGAAGAGTCGTTTCGAGCTATCTGAGGGACCGGATCCTGCTCTACGACACCGATCCAGGTGTGCGCTCATACAACATTATTGGGGGCGCACCACAGGGTTCGGTCTTGGGGCCGCTGTACTGGAACGTCGTGTACGACGGTCTGTTAAGACAGCAGCTACCCCAGGGGGTTTCAATGGTGGCTTTCGCCGACGACTTAGCTCTTGTTATCGTTGCGAAAAGCATTGAGGAGGTGCAATACCTCGGAGACGTCTCCATTCAGGTAGTAGCGGACTGGTTGAGCGACCATGGATTAAGTTTGGCGGCAGAAAAGACGGAAACGGTGCTCATATCTCGCACGAAGAAGAGGATGTACGCTACCTTCACGGTTGGTAACAAGGAAGTCCGATCGGTAGACTCCATCCGATATCTTGGGGTCACGCTAGACGCGCGACTATCGTTCAAAGAACATCTTCAGAATGCAGGCTTAAAGGCAACAAAGGTAGCTCGTGCGCTTGCTTGTATCATGCCCAATATCGGGGGACCAAAACAGCCTCGAAGGTCCCTCCTCGCATCGGTGGTGAGATCCGTCATTTTATACGGAGCCCCAATCTGGGCTGATGCATTGATGAGGAATGCGAGCTTTGGAGCTCTCTGTCGGCGGGCCTGCAAGGTCTACGCGTGGCCCGAGCCTACTGCACCGTGTCGGATGCCGCTCTCTCGGCAGTCGCTTGTCTACCTTCCATCGACCTCCTAGCATCCGAGAGAGCTGAAAAATATCGTGAAGCGTCGCGTACAGAACGAGAAGAACAGGACAACTTGGGCTCAAGATGGGCCGTCAACGCATATCGGCAGTGGCAGCAACGGTGGGATTCAGCCAGCGAGGGTCGCTGGACCCACCGCATCATACCGGACATCAGCAGGTGGTCGAGCAGGAAACACGGCTTCGTCACGTTCCATCTCACCCAGGTGCTAACCGGACACGGATGCTTCCGCAGCTACCTGTATCGTATTAAAGTGTACAGGAGCGCGGAGTGTCCAATATGCCCTGGAGTAGACGAAGACGTGGAGCACGTCGTATTCCATTGCCCAAGATTCTTGGAAGAACGACAGCAATTCCAGGAGTATTGGAGCGGCCCTTTAACACCCGAGGGCCTAGGGGCATGCTTGCTCGAGTCGCAGAGTGGGTGGGATGTCGTGGTTACCCTCGCCACTAACATCATCGAGCGGTTGAATCTCATCAGAAGAGAAGAAGAAAGAAGTGGAAACGTCAGCAATAACACCAGCCAGACATAAAATGTGACGGCCCAGACGAGGCATGACTGCCCCCCCCCCCCCCCCCCGCCGAAGTAAAGCTTTACGGTAGCTCCCGGGGGGGAGTAACAGTCGTATGGAGGAACCCTGCCGGTGCGATCTGGCAGGGGGTTTTTAGTGGGTATTCCTGTGTTATACGGTGCAGCACCGGCGAGTCCCACACTTCGTGCGTAAAGGCATTTTTACCCCTCCGCCCAATGAAAAAAAAAAAAAAAAAAAAAAAACCACACACACATCTAGCTGAGGCAAGATACACGAGGCACTACGGAAAAAGAGGTACCCGCATATATAAAAAGGATTATGTCTGACTACATGAAAGAGCCTTTTGTATGACGCAGAGAGCGGCACGAAAACCTATCAAGTAATCAGAGGGGTACCACAAGGGTCAGTGCTCGACCCACTATTGTGGAACATCATGTACGATGGTGTACTTAGGCTAGAGCTACCCAAAGGAGCAACAGTTGGAGGGTTTGCAGATGACATTGCAGTAGTGGTAGTAGCAAAGCAAAAGGAAGAGGTGACGGAAATCGCTAACGAGGCAGTAAGTATAATCCACGATTAGCTAAAGCAGACTAGACTTGAGCTTGCTAGCCATGAAACGGAGTCTATTCCTATATCCAATAGAAAGAAAATAGAGACAATAACGCTGTCAGTGGACGGACACGGAATAAACTCTCAGCCGACAATTAAGTACCTGGGAATCACCATAGACGCCAGACTAACGTTTAAGTAGCATCTTGAGAGGGCGAGCAATAAGGCAACAAAAGTCGGTGCTGCACTATCGCGACTAATGCCAAATGTAGGTGGGATTACGCAGGGCCGAAGGTTACTCTTAGCCTTTGTAACGATATCAATTATGCTATATGGTGCCCCAATATGGGCGGACGCTATGTTGGTGAAGTCATATTCACGAAAGCTGTCAACAGTTTATAAGGGAAGTGTATTGCGGTTCGCTTCTGCCTACTGAACAGTATCAGAGTGTGTCGCAGTGTGCGTTATTTCAAGTATGCCGCCTATTGACCTCCTAGCAACAGAACGAAAGAATATATACGAAGAAAACCGGCGTGGTGACAATACTCAAAAGGAAGTTCGGAAAACCGCAAACGAACAAACCCTAGCTGAGTGGCAAAGACGATGGGACTCTAGTGGAAATGGGCGATGGACGCACTGCCTCATACCATGTCTTGTTGGCTGGACCAATAGACGACACGGGGAAGTAAATTACTACCTTACGCAGTTTTTGAGCGGACATGGGTGCTTTCGAGCCTACCTACACCACTTCAAGATAGAGGATAATTCAAATTGCCCAGCATGTTGGGAAACAAACAAAGAAGCGGAACATGTCTTCTACAACTGTTCGCGATACGAACTGGAACGAGAGGGACTCGAGCGGTACCTTCAGGCTAGGGTGACCCCCGAGTCAATGATGACAGCTATGCTAGCGTCGAAAGATGGCTGGTGCGCAGTAAACAACTACGTAAGGACTATTATCAAGAAGGTTAGAAATGACGAAGAGAATAGAAGGGAAGAACATGGGGAAACAGCTGAGTAAAACTGTTGCTAGACGAAGGTCACTAGGTAATATATACAAAACACTCCTCGAACTGATGCAGAGGAACGTAGGTCACAGAGTTGAGCTCTCACTCCCCTGCCCGATGCAGAGGAACGTAGGAGCTAGGGCTGAGTACCTCTAAGTGCTCCTCAGACCGATGCTGAGGAACGTAGGTCACAGAGTTGAGCCCAGACTCCCTCACCCGATGCAGAGGAACGTAGGTGTCGGGGTGGAGTCTGTCCAGAAGATGGCCGGTCGATGCTGCTTGAAGTAGACGACCGGACGATGCGACAGGAAGCATACGGCTGGACGATGCAGAAGGAAGAAGACAGCAGGACGATACAGAATGAAGAAGACGAGTTTGATCCTGAACCCCTAATCACCTTGGTGGATGGGGGATGTACGGAAATGTCACACTTCAAAGAAGAAGCCAAAAAAGGCTAGTTACCGGACCCCACGGAAGTAGTGTTCAACGATAGTACCTGTGGGGATCCGGTGTCGGAGGGCCACTTGTGCAGAGCTTGCTCTGCCTACGCCACAAAAAAAAACACATAGACAAACACATACACAGCCATCCGCACGGACATTTTCTAAAAACGCATGATTCGTACTCCAAACACCTTTAAATGCGTTTCTACAAAGTTTTAGCGAAACTGAAAATTTTACTATTACAAAGCTTCCTCTTAGGAGGAAGCAATACGTTGAATCTACTAGGGGGGAATCGCGGCAGCCCAGTAGGGACGGAAGAGTTTTACCGTCTGCGCATCTGATGCGCGAATACCGCGCAAATTTTTAATTTACTCGAGTAGTCGAGTAGATCCTACCGAAGTTTTCAGTGCACGCAACGTTTGTTTTTTCTCCGTGCGAGGGCTCAGATTATTCATAATATCGTTTTAACCTTACATTAGTCTGTCAATTGCAATTACTTACCCCTATAATCTGCATTACTTTGAAAAGTTTTGCTACTTCTTCCTATTATTCCAATACTGGGAATTTTTCGTTTATCTTTATTTTTTTCTTCGTCATCTTCTTTAGGAGCATTAATGATTTGTATATAAGATGGTATCTTCTGAAATCCCTTCATCTGTATGATCGGACCTTTGCATTTTATTGCGTTACTATTAATAGTAGATTCATGAGCTAATTCGTTAAAAGTCATATTACATTTTTTCTTCAATAATTTTTTTTTTAATAACTTTGGTTTGACTGTTTGATTTTTGTTGTTTCGTTTTATATTTATGCATCTATTATTAGAGATTTTATTTGTCACGCCTGTTTTTTTTGTGCTCATTTTTAACAATGTTTTTGGTTGATGTTTCATATTTTCATTTTTTGTATTTAATAATGTCTTATTTAATGAATTGTGAATGAAAAATGTTTTTTCTTCGGAATTTGCTTCATCGGATTTGTCTAAATCTACTAGTGCCATTGCTGTTTTGGAAACATTTTTATCGATTTCTATTATACCCGCAAACATTTTCTCTAATTGCGACTCAACCTCATAAAATGCAGTGGTCTGATTTGAAACATTAATTTTTGGGGCTGATTCACTGAGTAACTTTTGTAAATCATCGCAAGATTTTCTACGCATTTTTTGATTATTTTTGCAAACATCAAAAACACATTCACTGTTTCGACGTTGTTTAGTGCTTTCTGAATTTTTTAATGTATCTAATAAGTGTCTACTCATATCTAGAATACTTAACTTTTCGCATTGATTGCGCTTTTTCTCGTCCATCTCATTTAATTCAATTTTTTTCTCATGCATATCTTTCAAATTTATTCCCTTCTTTTGACACACTTCAAAATCTCTCTCCTTGTCCTCACTTTTTATTTTTTTTGAATTTTCACTATCTTTTTGGGGCATGGAAGAAGTAAATAAGCTGTATGAATTTTCATCAGAATTAGATTTTGAAATTATTTGAGACTTGAAGTCTTTAAATGTTGAATGAACTTTTGTAAATTTTAATTCTTTCGCTAATCTAACTGGCTTTCCTAGCTTTCTTTTTCTTCTTTGCTTCATATCATTTGAATCATCATAACTGAGACTTGGGGATATTACGTCATCTTCTCTGCTATTTGGAGATCTTGATTTATCATGATCGGGTGACATACTCTTAAATCTATAGGCAACTCTTTCATTTATTTGGGAGTTTGTTAATGGCGATTCTTGATTATCTAAATTAACGAATTTTTTACAACGTTCCAACTTTTCTAACAAAAAGTCAACACCTTTTTTTCCTTTTCTTGTAGCATTTTTATTATAATTACTATTCAATTCGGAAGAATTTTGTTTATATTCATGAGATTGATCTTTCATATAACCATTAATACTTTTATCAAATTTCATAATTGCATTAGATATATCAAGAATTGAATTCTTTGAATCCAAATTTGTGTCTCGTTTACGCCCCTTTTCAGGAGTTCTTAATTGATTTAAATACGTAATAGATCGTAGTATTTAAAGCTAATACGATTACTTTTTAATATTGCAGAACTATCTTGAGCAGTACCTCTACGACTATTTTTTAATAGGACAGCGGATGATTTGCAGAAATCTAGAAAAAGAATTGAATACATAAAAAGTATTTGTCTAGAATAAATTATATGTTTTACTATCATTTAATATTTAGCACGATGAAGGTACGGAACTGCGTCAACCATCTATGAAAAAGAGATACTGATTAGTATCGAACGAAGTTGATGATTGTTTTATTATAACAACTTAGGGCTACAGAAAACCAAGATAAGATATTATTTTTTAAATATTCTTTTAGTCTTGAAAAATCATGACATGCAAGGTCTTGTGCTTATCTGGTTTTGTCTTTTTTTCTTTCAAAGTTTCGATATTTTTTAAGATACAGAGCTTAAACAAAGAAAAGTATGAAATAGTGTTTTATGGGCAAGAATGCTCCAACATGGAGAATACTCGATGATTAATTATTTTTTGGATATAGTTGGGATCGAGGTAAATAAGCAAATATTTTAGAGCCACAAAGAAGATATTTATTTGGGCTCTGAGAGAGAAAAGCCTTGCGGCATAAGACCTTTCTCGAAGATAATCTTATAAATTGAAATAAGCTGTGGATCGTGTAAGTGTAAGTGTGTAAAAGTATTTAGCGAGTGTGTATAAGGAGCACGGGGAGCGTCTTCTACGGGCCTTGCGACCGCGTCGTACGATTGGGAAGCACGTGAAGTGTCTCCCGCTGGTCTCGGCGACCGCGTGATAGAATATTCGGGATAAGAAAGTCTAGATCTCCCGTTGCGTCGGGAAACCTTAACTGTGACAGGCGTCTCAGTGTTCGTTGTAGCAAAATTTAACTGTGTCAAGCGCGCGTGATTCGACAAGAACGAAAGAACGAGTAAAAAACACAAGGACTTGCTTAAATTCGCAATATTCTAGTCAATCTCTAAACTAGACTGATTTAAGGTTCTTCTGTCGAAAGAAAAAAATCTCGGTTTTCCACCCCCGCTTTCTTCTCTCCAGTTCCACAGCTGTCGAAAGAGAGAAGCCGAAGTGATGGAAAAACTAATTGTAAAGTACTCAACTAGGCTTAAATTGGGGGCGTGGGCACGGTCGCTGCTGAACCGTAGCGCCCTCCGTAACGGAGAGCGATTTTTCACAGACCCAGGTTTTTTCCCGGGCCCTCATTAGCGCTCTGTCTTTGCACTGACGTTTTATGATTCAACGGTTAGATTTTTAAGACAATGCCGATATTTCGATTTCCCTGCTTTCGGCGGAATAAATAGAGATACTAATAGATTCCAATACAGAGGTTGGAAACGAGGGGATTTCAAACATATATTTATGAGACTGATGGAATCAATCTTAAAGGCACTTAAAAAACCATAGAAATTTAAATCCAGTAAGACACGCAGGTAATAAGCAAATAAAAAAAAAAGATAAGTGACGCGTTAATAAAGTGCAAAACACTGCAGATTTAAGATTATGGAAGTTAAAAGAGAATCTAACATGAAAATCGCTGCTAATTTATTGCTAACAGTAAAAGTTAATAAGTTTTATAATTTTTTGATGAAGCAAATTCTGGTTGTACATAATTTGTTTATATACTTAAAGCTACTTGACCTTCCTGCGTTTCAGATATTACTACAAAAATTGCTTTTAGTAGAGAATTTCCTGAAAATATTTCTTAAACGGATTTACTATGAGACGGCAGGCTCCACCCAGTAGGTAAGAAAGTAGCAACGGATAACTTGCCGGCGTCGCATAGTGGGAAATTTTGGTACATTTATGGACAAAACTTTTGTTACAAGAAAATTCTTAAGAAATCGCAACAATTTTTTGTTAGAAATACTCGAAAACAGTTGTACTTTAGGTAGGAATGGAGGAAATTAGGATTTCTTGAACCATAAATGATGACAAGTCATTTTATGCCAAATTACGAAACCCTATATTTCCCGACAGATCTTTGAAATCCATAATTTTCATGCAATCCTTGCAAAAAATTTTTTCAGTACTTATAAACATATATACTATAAGAAGGAATTCCGGAAATTTCAATGTCGAACCATACTTCTTGAACCATTTGAAAAGTGTGATTTACGTATTTTGGCTCTATGTGATAGGTCATATTTAGCGGTCGCAAGATATAGAAAATTCCGCAATTTATATGTAAAGTACAGCCATTTTCAAGTATTTCTACCGAAAAATTGTTACGATTTGTTAAGACTTCTCTTGTAACAAAAGTTTGTCTATAAATATACTAAAATTTCCCACTGTGCGTCCACAGGTTACCGACTATGTGGCGCTAGTAGTCAACATGTAAATAGTCTACCTAAGCGTAGGTAGATGGTATGCGAGCATATGCCATTGGAGAGATGGGTGGCCACGAGTGTATAAGAAGCTCTAGAGCCGGCAGCATGCACTCATAATCAGGCTCTCTTACTAGGCAGTTGATGAAGGGTAGTTCTCGTCCTCGGCTTCGGTCTCCTTCCTACTCAGTCGTCTATGAGCCCTAGGCTCTCGAACGGTATCCATGGCGTCCACTTCCTCTTCCAGTAGATTCACCGAGCCAGATCATGTTGTAAAATCAAATAAATATTAAACACCATTTGTTAAATATATTTATCCACTCTCCCCTATCAGGTATTCTACCGGATCAGGTACTCTACCGGATCAGGATAGTTGTTCCCTGTTCTTAGGTGGGGCTATCTGGTTATAGATTAGTAGTGAGACCGTTGATTCTCATATATTAGTCTAAAGCTGCGTGGTATACCTAAGTTTGTGGAGCTTGCGTAGTAGATTTCCTACTCCAGAGGAAAGGGAAAGCTTGCGCTAACAGATGCGGGCTGGTCGCGGGTCCGTTATCGTTTTTCGAGTGTGTTTCACCCATCCTTACTAACTCCGGGTCACGAATCTCACGCGGCTCCATACTGTCAAATGTCGAATGTCGAATGTCGAATTGTGTATATAGGGAACAGACGTGCTATTGAAATCACCAATGATTTTATTTCATACGAGAGATGATAGCTTAGTAATGTAATCCGCAATCAAATTTTAATCACACGCCGTATCTATTATACTTTATAATTAATTGAAAGTTTAGTAATTTAAACGTAAAGCCATTTAAACTGCGCACACAAGACAATTAACGTAATTGTCTGCAAAATAAATATGGTGGCGTTTACTTTGTGCAATACATAAGTACAAAATTTCATATTAAACCTCGTGATCAACCATTGTTTCCGTTTCCGTACGACAATAAGAATATTTAATTTTAAAAAATGAATTCCTCGAATTTTATGCATAAGTTTAATTATATTTTATTGTAAAACTAAGTTAAAAATTTATGTCTGTCCCCTGTTGGATTTCTGTGTTGAGATACATTTTATGGATCTATCCCCGATGTCGCAATAAACACATCATATGAATATTTTAACGGCCTCAGCTGACCGTATAGATACGATGGAGAAATCAATAGGTTAAAAAACCACCATCATGAATAACAGCAAACAAAGAAAGAATATCGACAGAAACTGAAAACTCTGGAAACCCAAGAGAAAGAAAACGACGAGTCGTAGTTTACACCGAGAGTACGGGTCCAGATAATTCCTCAGATGACGAATGGCAACCCAAGGCAGGAACGAGAATCGGTAAAAAGAGAGTCTACAAGAAGGTGCATGGCGAGAAAACCGGGAAAATATACCCTACATGCCACAAATTACCCGACTCACGTGAAACATCCGAGCCGATTCTAAGTCAGGCGGACCCGAACAGGGTTTTGGGTACACAGCGAATTCGGGGGACGAATTACAACAACAACCCTAAGAGGCCACTACAAAAGCAGACCCTTAACAGAAGTCCGCCGAAGTTTGACAGAAACGACATGGAAATCAGCAAAGACAGCAACAGTAGCTTAGGTAGTGACGCCGAAGATGAACCTCCAAGAGCCGGTCAAGTAGAGCGGGAACAAGAGGTAGAAATATCACGCAACCTCATCGAGAAAGAACCTTCACGGAATTGCCACGACTTATCACAACCACTAACGCCGAAAGTGACACCAAGCAGTAACAACAGTCATGAAATATCCAGTAAGTCCATGGAGTCAATGGAAGGCTTGTTTAACGATCAATCAGCAACTGATCGGATGGCAGCAACTATGGGCACGTCACCCAGGGCTCAGCCTACCCCGACACCATACACGGGAACAGATTTGGATGCAATGGTCCAACGGTATTGCGTATACTCACAGCATGAAAATTGTGCGGAACCATCCAAACGTTTAGCGCACGATAGAAACATACCCATGGAGCCACCGTGAAACTGCCTGTTCAACTCAATAATAAAAATCTTAAACCTACAAATGACTCCGAGTCAACTGAGATATAAACTCTTGTGCAGCCCGCATGTGAAAACCTGTGAAAACCATCTTGCTATCAGAAGTGGAGAAAGGAAACGCAGATTGCATATATGTATTCACGAGGGAGTTCGGAAACAACGTATATGTACATTTCCAAACGAATAACCGAAATAATTACTGTCACTTTAATCTAAACGAGGATAAGGAATTTATACATTTGCACCTAGTGGGCAATCACTTTACACCGTGTATGATAACAGAGGACGAATCCGACGAAGAATCTGAATCTGAATCAGAGCAGGAAGAACAACTGGCAAACCTCCAAAGAAACCCTCACGTAAGAGAAGCTATGGCACGCTATTTAATAGCTGAGGCGCGGCCAGAAAAAGATTCACCAGAGTGGGAAAGAGATCCTAATGACAAAGAGCTATTCACTGGGGTACAAAGCCTGAATGATCACCCGTTCGCGCATAAATGCAACCTTGCCTATATCTTGACAGAATACATGATCCTCGATACTGAAGTACTAAACGCTTTGATAGAAAGGCGCTACATACACGCAGAGGAGCTTCTAGGAACACAACGTTTCGTAGGCGAAATCATCGTAACAAAATACAGGGAGGCGTACATGTTCGGTATCGTTTTAAAGAAACACCTGCACGACAAACCCTGAAAACCGGATATTGCTGGATGCATAAAAACACTACAGTTACTGACTGAAATAATTACGCTCGCAGGCTGGGAGCACGTAATTGAGCAGTATAACAAGTCCTTTAAAGGAAAAGCAATATCAATCGTGTTATTTAAAAATAACTTATCAGTACCAAAGGTCGAGGACAGATACAGACTCATCAATCGGCGGTCATAAGGGAACGAACAAAAAATACAACAGAATAGCCAGTGTGTACTATTGGCGAAATATACAGGCAGACGTTAGACAGTTCGTTCGAGGATGCGCAGGGTGCCAAGAAAAGAAACTAATGCGGGTAAAAACAAAGCTGCCAATGCTTATCACGGATACTCCATCTCACCCATTTGACAAAATATCAATTGGTTTCTGCGGACCAATGCCCCAAACCGAACGAGGGAACCGATACATATTAATAATCCAAGATATCTTGCCGACGTGCACGCACACTGTCAAGCTTCCCACCACGGGAATACTTACAAACGTACGACGACTATCTCGCTAAGACAACAGAAGCTTACGCTCAACTTAGAACGATGGCAGCGATGAATCTAGTACAATCAAAACACCGCTCGAAATACTATTACGACAGGAAACATGTGCAACACTTTAGAACAGAAGAAATGGTCTATGTTCTGTTCTTAAAGAACCCAAAATCGGTCAGTTTAAATCCGAATATAAGGGTCCGTGCGAAATTATTGCGATTGACTACTTAACACACAATGCGAAAATACAAAAAGGGGATAAAACACGGATATTAAATATAAATGAACTTAAGCGATATATACCGGAAATCGAACAGAAAAAGGGTACAGATATAAGTATGAACAAAAAATAATAATAAAAATTAAACAAAAAACAGCATACTACTAAGGTTAAAGGGTATAATTCAATAAAATAATAAAATAATGAAAATTTAAATAAAATAATAAAATAACTAATATTTGAATAAAATAATAAAATAATTATATTTGAGTGAAATAATAAAATAATTATATAGGAATAGTAAGATAAGGGAATAGAATACTGGAAACGTTTAAATTAAACAATAGTGACATTTAGGGAAATAATTATATTGAATTAATAAATGACAGTAAGAAAAGCTCGAACATCTAGTGACCCCCAGACGCCGCATAAAATAAAGTAACATTTAATCGAACATCAAATTTAACAAGAGAACCAGGAGAGATACTGCTTGGATCAGGACTAGGGTTTCAATAAATAATGGAATTCCCAGTAAAACCACACACAGACACACACACACACACACACACAAATATATATATATATATATATATATATATATATATATATATATATATATATATATATATATATATATATATATATAAATCGTATACAAATCACGAGAAAATTTAAGCATTGTAAGTACATTAAACAAGCACTTCACCACGGAAGAATTGTAGAACGGTCGTCAGAATCCTTGGAGGCGCGCCAGTCAATAGATCGATGGGTCCCAGGCGACAGAGGCCGCGGACGATAAGCACAGGAGTCACTATGCCTAGACCAGGCATTGGCCGCTGGCACCTCAGGGCAACCTAAGTGATGATGACGGCAAGGGAAGCGCATCCTGGATCCGATTCCTTGAAGTAGACGGTTCCTCCAGACCGGAGCAGACCTCCGACATACAGGGAAAACCCTACAGCGGGACAGGCAGCTCTCACAAACGGCGTGACCATTATCGCACTGCCGAAAGTCTGGATAGATAAAATCATCACAGATAGGACAAGTGAACAAATCACGAAGCAGCGCATCTGCTTCGTCAGGGTTCTCAGCCGGAAGAGCCGGGGAAGTTGACTGAGGGGCAGCTCGCACGACTTAGCAACTGCAACGCCTCCAGGAACATCGTCCGAAACACCATTCTCATCCGAATCCAGGAACAGATTTCCCAATAGATCGTCCGGCACAGAAGAAGTTGGGCTAAACGGCACCTGAGCCAAAGGATGATCGACGTCCTAGGGCGAAGCAGGCGGAGTGATACCGACCCAAGTATCAACGGGTTCTGGGTTGAGCCGCACAGGGACTAGCATCCTACCAGGCTCATAAGGAATTCAGAAACTTGGTCGAACCTGCAATACGGAGAGGGATTATATATAAACAAGTAAGAGGAGCGCAAAATAGGAGCTAATTCATGTAACAGTAACAAAAGATGCATAAAAGATACGCTAGAAGAGACTGTCGCAATCGCTATCAGCTACAATTCGACGAGGATTAGCAGAACGTACCGCCGACCCAGAAGAAACAGCTAATATAGGCGAAGGCGACCCGCGGACGAGAGTATTCACGGGAGCAAAGGTGTAACGCCCCGTACCAGCTTCGCAAAAAACTATACAGAATAAAAACTAAAACATATTGAATACATTTTTAGATTTTACGTGAGTATCGCGCTCCCCCATTTTCAACTAGGATAAGCCCGCGCTACAGCTGACAGCGCAACTTCAGCAGCGCCACGAGCCAGCGAGCGGCGGTAGCAGCAAAACCGAAAGAAGAGGGAGAGCGCGCAACACACCATGTATATATGTATATAGAAGCGGCGAGCGCAACGGCGCAAGAGAAGGAGAAGCGGCGGCGGCGGCGTAGCGCGCGCATATTATAAATTATTTGTATGAATGGGTTTTGTACATAGGTGTGAATGTCTGTGTGAAAGTGTGAATGTGAAAGTATTTTCGGCGGCACGATCCCCGCTCGCTCCGAGGCCTATAAAAGGACCCGCACGGCCAGTATGAGCTCACTAGCCGAAGCGCAACTTAAGCGTCAGCGCAACTAAAGCGCCTAGTCCCTGCTCTTGAGCAACTTATGCCTTGAGCAGGTAAAAGACTTAGAATATTTTCAAATATTTCTACACGTATAAAATTTCGAGTTAGGCAGGATATCGCATCATAAAGCGTACCAGTCCTAGACTTAAAAAAATTCTAATTCTTGTCAAAATAATTAAGAAAAATTTCGTTACCTAATTTAAACTTGTAAAATTTCGAATACAATCAGATAACGCAAATTTAAGCGTATCTGCATAAAATCTCTTCTTGTAACAATACGATTCAAATCAGATTACGCAACTTAAACGCGTATCTATTTATTTTTGTTTGTAAAAATCAAAGCGGATTTACCCATTTAATTTTTGTGATACTTAGAATATATGCAAGATATACGCAATATTCTATTATTTATTTATTTGAATATATTTATTTTTGTTATAAAGAACAAAAATCTCTTTATAGCGTTAAACCTCCACTACCTGGTATTCCGGACCTGAACTATCATAATTGAGAATTATTATAAAAATTTAAAATCTTTCTATTTAATCTGTTGTCAGAATCACGACGCAGATTAGTAAATGTTCGCGACTTTTCAGATACTAAAATCAATAGATTTTGTATTCTTACATAAATTTAATTACTACAGGACCGAGATAAGTCGTGACCGTTTCAAAGGAGCAACGCCTAGCGTGACTAGTCCAATCATCCGGCTTTAGAAATTGTCGGCAGCCCAGATATTGATACCGACAAGCCTGCGTTTGCTCACCGGCTAGAGATTCCAACACTAAGTTTCGCACACTGCCACGCGGACCGCGGCAAATAGCACACACCGTGGTATTATCCCAACAAAAACTACATACCGAGTGACATTTAAACATTGATAAATAGGCGTGAACATGTAATCGCAACAAATCGGGCAGGGTACTAATACGGGCCCAGAATTATTCGAAATCGATAACCGGAAAGACGGACGCGCCACTACCTCGGCACTATGGGATGAGCTGAACGAATCATTCGATAGCATAGAAAAGAAAGGGTTGACGAATCATTAATGAGATCAACCTCAACCACAGGTCGCACGGGCGGCGCGCCAAGCGCTGGCATTAAGGAAGGAGGTAAGGCGTCCTGAGACAAAGATTTGCGTGGAGGCACCGCGCGGGAGACCTCAAATGACGGCAGGGAGCCGAAAGGCGGCAGCAAGCCTCCGGCAGACGGAAACACCGACTTGTAACAGTCGGCGCGGGAACTGCCTCGGGCGCAGAAACCGGAACACTATTGTACCTGTAACCGGCCCACCCTGATATGTTCTCTCGCGTCAAATCCGACCCACCATTGCAAACAGACGTAGCGACCAAATCGCAAGTAGTAGCGCACGGATACACGGCGGGTGTATGAGACATCTCGGAATCGGAGCGCTCCTCGCTAATCCCAGCCGGAAAGGAAGGCAGATAGGTACTCGTTATCGGGGGCAATGAAATCGTTGTCTTCACTATTTCCGCGATGAAAATCAATTGAAAGCTCACACAGTCCACTGTTCACAAGTGAATAATTGCAAAGTCCTGTTACCTCAAGAGAAAGACAGCGTACTGAAATTCAAAAATGTCAACAACAAAGAACGAGTTCCATTAGTTGTTTAGGCAGACTTTGAATGTATTCTTAAGCCTGTTGACGATAATCGTGCCACCAAGAGCATGAATCCTTCAGCATTGGCTACTATGTTCAATACACTCATAATGAATTCAAGTGCAAGTTCATCAGCTACAGAAGAGAAACAGAGCAAAACGAAGATCCTGCAAAATGGTTTGTTTCACAACTCTATATGCTAGCCGAAGAACTCACCAACATGTACGAGAATCCCTTACCAATGAAGGATGTGGATCAGAGATCTTTTGTTTCTGATACGATTTGCACATCTGTGGAGGACCGTTCAACGCGACGGATGTCAAAGTCTGAGATCATTGCCACCTTACGGGACAGTAAGTTGTTATTATTCTTATTATTCTCATTCGTTATCTAATCATTATGCTTTTTTCCAGATATCGTGGAGCGGCTCACAACGGTTGTAACCTCAACTACAATAACTCAAGAAGTATCCCAGTTGTATTCCACAACTTGAGCGGATAGGACTCCCATCTATTTATAAAGGAACTTCCCAACAATTTCAAGAGTCGATTCTCTATCATACTGCAAAATAAAGAGAAGTACATCTCGTTCACGAAGCACATTGATGGAAGCGACATCAACTTCAAGTTCATCGACTCTTTTCGATTCATGTCATCTTCGCTTGATAAACTAGCTTCTTACTTGGACAAGTTGGAAATAGCCGACAAAGAGTTTAAGAAGGAGTTTACTGATGTTCAAATTGAGTTGCTCAGAAGAAAGGGTGTGTTCCCATACGATCACATAAAATCATTTGAGAACCTGAACGAGACCTCGCTTCCAGATAAAAAGAGTTTCTGTAGTAGCCTCTATGATAGTGGAATATCAGACGAGAACTACAACTATGCTCAGACGGTCTGGAAAGCTTTCAATATCAAAACTCTTGGCCAGTACTCTGGACTTGACCACTATCTAAAAACTGACGTACTGGCCAACGTGTTTGAAGACTTCAGATCCAAGTGTCTTCATACCTATGAGCTAGATCCTGCTCATTACTATACCACCCCTGGATTTACATGGGATGCCATGTTGAAGTATACTGGCATCAAGCTTCAGCTAATGACCGATATTGATATGCTGCTCTTCGTCGACCGAGGCATCCGAGGTGGTATTAACCAATGCTGTAATAAGTATGCCAAGGCTAATAATCGATACATGGAGTCTGAATACGATGAGGATGAATGGTCAAAGTACCTGATGTACTATGATGTCAACAACCTATACGGATGGTAAGATTACATTAGAATATTTATATAAAACAATATACTGATGAATAGATATTCTTATAAATCATATCTTTCTAGGGTAATGACTCAATCCCTGCCTTGTGACGGCGTTAAATGGGTGGGAGACCTGAATAACGACTTCTTTAACGTCTGTGACGATACTCTAGTAGGATACATCTTGGAAGTAGACCTCAAGAATCCGAAAAGTGTTCCTGATACTCACAAAGACCTTCCACTCTGTCCAGAGCATGCAGCACCACCAGAATCAAACCAAGAGAAGTTGGTAACCACTCTGAACAACAAGGAGCGCTATGTCCTGCATTACGTCGCTCTCAAACAAGCTCTTAAGTACGGTCTTCGATTGAAGCATATCCATCGTGCTCTCCAATTTAACCAGAAGCCATGGTTGAAGCCAAAAATTGACTTAAACAGCGAGATGAGAAAGAATGTGAAGAATAAGTTCAAGAAGATGCTCTTCAAACTCTTTAACAACGCAGTGTATGGTAAGATCATGGAGAATGATCGAAAGAGAGTCGACGGGAAGCTGGTAAACCAGTGGGAAGGTCGCTATGGCTGCGAGGCATACATTGCTCAGCCCAACTTGCACAGCTGTGCGATTTTCAACGAGAATCTCGTGGCTGTACAACTTGCACGCACTGAGATCTCTGTCCGCAAGCCCATCTACATTAGATTGGCAGTGTTGGACTTGTCAAAGAGCCTTGTTTACTGCTTCCACTACGAATACATGCAGGAGCGAGTGGGAGACAACGCTAAGTTGCTTTACACGGGCACAGACAGTCTCATCTATGAGGTCAGCGATGTAGGTATGTATGCTGTGATGAAGACTGACCTTCATGAGTCCGACACTTCTAATTATCCTGCTGATAATCAGTTTAACATCCCTCTAGTCAACAAGAAGTAAGTCGGACTTATGAAGGATGAGTGTAACGACAACATCATGACGGACTTTGCCGGCCTCCGTAGCAAGATGTACTCGGTCAAGGTACAAGGTCAGCAACCTATTAAGAAGGTAAAGTGTGTAAAGTCCTCAGTCGTCAAGACGACTATCGAGTTTGACGACTACATCCATTGTCTTCGAGACAAGGCAACAATCACCAGACAGCAGAAGAACATCCGCAGTCGCCTCCACGTCATCAGAACTGAGAAGGAGCGGAAGATTGCCCTTAGTCCACATGACGATAAGCGGTACTTGATCCCCGGTCAGACGAATACTCTACCGTGGGGTCATTACATGATCGATGGGTATCATCTTATCGAGGAAGATGAGCCTTCTGCTAAGAGAACAAGATTAAATTAGGTTAGTTATGCCGTTTATAAATAACGTCATGAAATTAATCAAAAACTTTCTATTTCAGAGTGTACTGCGCAGACTCTCTGACAGCCAATTAGGTATGTGAGCCGCCGTCACTACTGGTAGCGGTTGTAGTGATGGGCAGCCATATACTTTAGGAAGCCTGACACTCTCGAAATCATTCTCGATCAACGAGCTAAAGAGCAAAGACCTCAAAGATGGACGCTATCAACAAGATTACCAGTGGAGGATCCCTTCCCACGAAGAAGATGTCTGAGCTACAGGCCTGACAGAAGCACATGGTGACATCCCTATATCTAGTCAAGACCAGATATAAACTGAGAATTGTGGCTACTCTAGACGATGAATGCTAGGTGTTCCTCTCTTTCCGTATATCAGCTGCATTGGAGAAGGACAAAGAGACCTTTGAGAGTATGTCTAGTCAAGCCAAGGAGATGAAGCTGTTCCTGACCTCAAAAGGCGAAAATAACATTGAATTTTGTATTGTCTAAATGTTAACCATTGTAAATAAATGTTTGAATAAATAAAGAAAGTTAATGGAGAGATAGTTAACTATGGTTGTATCTCACAGGTGAGAGCGAAGGTGGGGCTATCATCACTTCCAGAAAAAAAAAAAAATTATGTTTCAGTCATCAATCCAACTATTATGTTAACTATCAAACCCTAACCATTTAACGTATACTTGTTTTCCACGCTTCTTATAGACTTTCTCTACAAGATAAACATCTGGATACTCCGCCTTCAAGAGCTCTTGTTCATGGAATCCGCCTGTGATTGGATTATCTTGATAGTATTTAAGATGATACGTAACTGGATTCGTTGCAGCAACTCTAATTATAGTAAAAATCTCAGTTGACCAGTAAGGTGTATAGCTTTCTCGAAAACTTGCTTTACTTTGCTCAAACGTACCTTCTCGCCAATCTCAAACTTAGGCTTCTTCATTGATCTACGCTCATGAGTACTTTTTTTTTTAAATCTGAGATTAAGTAGACACTTCATTAGGCTTCATTCCAATAGTTTGATGCTTGGTATCGTTGTACTTTGCAATCAAATCAGGTAGAATATTAAACGATTTATAGTTACCTTGCAAACTAAATTGAATCCACATCTTGTGCATGTTGCATTTTAAACGGTTGCAGAATTAATGTTGCTTGTGATCTGTGACACAGCTTCTTTTATAGTATCGATTTCTAGCTTGTAGGTAAGTAATTTTAAATCAAATTGCTCTCTGTATGCTTGCAAAAGAGAATCTAAATTGTTTAACTCTCTTTCTTGTCGGGAAATAAAATCTAGAATTTTTTGGTATGTTTTGTGCATCTCCCACGTTGCATAACCTCTTTTTATCTATGTCGTTTTGACCATTTGTGTTGATTTTGAAACCCAAACCAGGAGGGCCACGACTTCCCTCACTCTTTTTCAAATTACGTCCGAACACGTCAACACTTATTTTGATAACGATGTTTATAAATAAAACAGCTGAGTATATATACCCTCCTTCGCTAAGTTCTTCTATGATTGAGTGGATTTCGTTGATATGACTAGGATTTCCAGCTGATTGTTCAGCTATAAGTAAGCGTAAACGATCAACTAGCTCATTTGGATCGTCCTAGTACACATAATCCATTCGAGTATCTCTTCTAGCAATTTTATAACGAGGTAATCCTTTTCCACTGTTCCCACTAAACATAGGATTGATAATGTCAGTATATTTTCTACTGTTATGAACACGAATTGATTGTATGCTCAAATATTGTTTGAGCATTTGTCGCTTCGAGAATACTTCGATAATTCTGCAAATCACACACATCATAAATCTTAGGTTGTTTCGCAATGAGCAATTACACCAAACCAGCTGTTTTTGGATATCTTCCATCTTTTAATTTAATGCTTCGATATCCAAACAGTCACCTAACATCCATTCTGAACCTTCTTTTCGAACTCCATAAATTTTATCATTATCCTGCTGATGCTTCAACATAGTCATATACATGTCAGCTACGTTACTGTACTCTTGAATTATCATCATCTCGTATCATTCAAATCATCATCCTCACTAGCTGTAGTTTCAAAATCAGATTCATGATAAGGTTCAATTGTATCATCATCAAAGCTGTCATTAGAACTTTCACTTTTGACCATTTCATACTTAACCTCTTTCTTTATTGCTTTACTACATTTAGATACTTTATTTTTCAACTGTCTTAACTAGTTTCTCGAGAGGATCAACAATAGGTTTAAAAGTTTCTCCTATTGACTGTTCAAATTTATCTTTTTCAAATTTCAACAGACTATACTTGCGTTTTACAGCATTTTGCGCGTTCACAAGCTGATGAATTATATTCTTTTGTCTCTGAATATCAGCCATGTTGATACTTTGTAACGTGTTGAGCACCGCGGGTAACACGAAGCGGTATGAGTACCGCTGCGCCGCGACGAGAGTACGTAGAGTCGCGCGCGCGATAGAAAAACACGTGCGAAATTCGAAGGCGCGAGAGGGACGGAACGAGCGAGCGCGCGGGCTAGTCCAGCGAGGAGGACAGATAGCTTTCGGCTCCCGAATTATAAACACGCGGCTTCACTCGTATCGCGAAAGTGCGTCCATCGGTGTTTCGCGGTACGTGCGGCGTAGAGAAAGGAGTGTGTGTGAGTGTGTTAGGCCGATCCAGGTCCTGCCGAGCGGTCCAGCGCTAGACCTCGACAATTGGCGACGGCGTCATCGAGAAGACCAGCAGAAGATTAGTGTGGATGCGCGCAGTGCTTGAGAGAGAGAGAGAGAGAGAGAGATTGTGCGCGAGGATACCACCTGCGTGGTGCGAGACGCGCGACCTTCGCGGCGAAACACGCGTCGAGCGCAAATACTCCGGCTTCGCGACGAGTCGCAAAGTTGTTGCGACTCGTGCATTATTATTATTTTGTCTCTCGACGTATTGTAAATTCACGTTTATCTCGCGAACCTAAATATAACCTTAGTCTTTTTATTTTACGACTTTTTGTTATTATTTAACGACCACCACCTTGCTAATTCCTTCCCGCGATTACCGCCGCCTACGAGGGCGTTGAACAAGCAACTTCAACGCACCTGAGTAGCCGAGCACGCACTAGAAGGTGTGGGATCCACGAGAAGAAGCAGCGGGATAAGCTGCATTGCAACGCGGGTTAATCGCTGGCGTTAAGGTGCTATCCGCCGCAACGTGGGATAGCGATCTCATTCAACATCGTTTAGGCGAATAAAAGTCTCACCCCGTTACATTGGCGCCCAATTCGTGGGTTAATCGGGAAGGAACGCGAATAAAAATTGTAATTTTCGCGACTTGCGGTGCGAGCGAGAAACCGTTGCGAATCTAAGCATTTCGCGCGTGCGACGTAAACACGAGCATCCCCTTGTTTACGTCGCGTTCGAATCAAGCGGATTCGAGCGACGTTTGAGTATATTCGTGCGGCGTATACGAATATTTCGAACGTAATTCACTCGAGAGGTCTGTGAATAATAATCGGAGATTTTTGCTGCCGAGCCGAGAGCAAATACCTACCGATATTATCACACGACTTAGTATTAAACGACTCGGAGCAGCGAAACTTGAAGCTGACACTAGTATCGCATGCTCTCCGAGTTGAATAATTTTCTATTTGTTGTCGGGAGAATTTTAAAGCACTCTCGTTAGGATTGAGAGTGGCACTATTATTTTTCCGTGACATCTCGGGTGAAAATAGAGCATAAAGGCGAAATTGTAAATTGTTTATTTTTTTTTTACAACGAATAAACAATAAAAGGCAGCAAAGCGGCAACAGAAGCACGTGTAGCCGCATAGTGCAGTCCACGCACGCTATAGTGGAGCGAAGCGCGCAGCGGCGCGAGTGTGTTAGTGTGAGTGCGAGCGCTTGCGGCGCTATATAGGGTCAATTCTACGAGAACGCGGCGGGCGCGAGATATATAGTCACTTCCACGAGAAGACGCGAAATAGTAGACGCCCAGTTTTCAGCAAAGAAGACCTCAAGAACTTTCAAGAGAACGACACACTCGACTCGTAGTTCGAATTATACGCGCAATTCCGCGATTTGAAGTAGACGTAAACATTTTCAAACCTAACTCCATTAAGATGTGTTATGACAGCTAGCAAACTGTTGGTTATACCACAATTAGAGGGACCACAAAATACTGTTTGAATACTATCTGGAAGTAAATAACCATGTCGTTTATTTTTATTTTTCGGCTCTGCTATAGTATCAAAGTTTACTACCGGAAGTTTAACAGACTGTTTCTTGAACATGTTTACATGTAGAGAACTGTTGAACAACTGTTGTGAGACTATAAAATAGAGCTCCATTAGACTTTGCCTGCAAGGAACACGATATAGTATATTCTCAGAATCGAGAAAATATTGCAGTTAGGAACGCTGCTGATAGAGTCCTCGCCGATAAAAATTGGCAAAGAATTGTCTCAGAAGATTCAGGAGTGAAAGAAAAAGCAGCGCTTTTGCTATCACAAGGGCCATGAAGTTCAAGTCTAAATTTGGAATGGGAGTTCCATTCAAGAAGATAGTGGAAGCTGCATCAAAGTCAATCGTTCCCAGCAAATCTGCTCGTAAAGTCATCCTTTCAGCATTGAAGGGGGCTCGAAAAGCTGTTAAAGATGCTAGTGGTAAGCGAAACATTGGTATTCCTTGTATTCTACTAGTCCCATCGAAAGTAGGAGGTTTATTCCTGATACCTATATTCGCTGGTTTAAGTGCGACTGATGCTATAGCAGGAGGAGCTGCTGGTATACCGAAAGCAGTTAACGATGCAAAATCAGCTAAACTTGCTCTTGAAGGAAGTCATAGACATAATAAGAAAATGGAGGATATAGCTCTAGGTAAAGAGCTCTATTTGAAACTGCATAAAACAGGACTCGGTCTTCGTCTTAAGCCTGGAAATGAATTAAGGAAAAAAAAAGATCGACGAAGTAAGGTTACCTCAGAGAGCTCTCACTAATATTGATCTCTTAAAGTATGCTAAAATCTTAAAAATCTCATACTTCCGCGGTGCCTTTATGCGTAATGCTCTTCCTATTAATAGACCTCATTATCGTGAATCTGCTATTGTTAATTTAGATGATGCTACTGGTCCTAGCACACATTGGGCAGCATACCAAAAGAGAGCTAGCGATGTTGTGTATTTTGATAGCTTTGGCGACCTTCAACCACCTCTAGATTTGATGTTGTATTTGGGAGTTGATCAAATAAAGTACAACGCTGAACGATATCAGGACTATAATACATTCAATTGCGGTCATCTTTGTCTTGATTTCTTAAGCTCCAGGCTACATAAAAGAGTAGAGAAATGATTATCACTACATTACCATTTTAACTATCATAAGTGATACATTGACATTGAGTCTTTCGAGGACATCTTCTACCCTTGACGCTCAATTCTTTCCACCGATTAAACTCTCAACGCATAAGGACTACGTTCTTGGATTGGTTGAACTTTTAACCTTTAATTCGATTCCGAATATTGACATAGATAACAACAAGTTTTACGTTGATAATGAAGTAATCTTATCACCTTTAAATTCTGATGTATTAAAAATTAATGAAAATATAGTTGAAAAAATTGATAGAAAGAGTTTTTTATTTTATAGTAATGATAGAGTTGAAAGTGAAAATGATGACAATTTGACAGACTCAATACCAACTAAATTTCTAAATTCGTACCCCGAATAGATTACCACCACATAAATTAATATTGGAAGAAAGTAAGATAGTTAGTTGTTTAAGAAATTTGAATATCGATGGCGATCTTTGTAATGAAACAATGTTTATTAAAGATTACAAAAAACAAATATTAGTTGGAGAAATCATTACTGGTGAATATTCTGGTAAAATCGTCATATTGCCGCGGCTTGATATAAGACCATCATGTAACGGAGCACTCCTTGCTTGTTCCCGCAGCGCCGTAAAATAGACATCACACCCAACACACACTCGAGAAAGAGAGAGAAAGCGGTGCTGCGACGCAATAGAACAGATACTGATTTAGATAGATATAAATATTGATTTTTGCTTTTTCTTTTAAACAGCGCGCACATTCGTCGGTCTGCGACCGAAATAGAATTTTTATTTTGTCATTCGCCTAATAATAATGCGGCGGATCAGCTATTGCGCACTACTATAGTTTTAAGATGTTACTGTTATAATATTCCTAGGGTATTTAATAATGCGCTTTCCCAAAATCACACAGCGTTATGCTATAATAAAACAATCAATTGTGATATGTGAGTAGTAGTAGGGGCTAGGCTGCTACTGCACCAGGCGACTGCCGCGCCACTGAATACCGGCCTATGGTAACAGAGTTCTGTTTTATCAATGAAGAGCACTGTTTTACCCGCTGTATGGGGGCAGCCCGCGTCTAGCTGTACGTCGCCGTTGGGCCTTTGTACGCAGCTTGCGACTAGCTGCGTGTGTGTGTATGTGCATGTGTGTGGGACTACGGAAAAGTGCGAAAAAGTACGAGGGTGGAGGAAGTGAATCGCTCGATGCATCGGTGGTGCATGCAGACAGAATAAGAGAGAGAAAGAGAGAGAGAGAGAGAGAGAGAGAGAGAGAGAGAGAGAGAGAGAGAGAGAGATGGGATTTTGTATTAGTAGAAATAGGAATTATTAATTCAATAATCATTCATATATAGATGTACATACATTTTTATTGATTCATAAAAGAACCTTATTTATTGAATGAGTACACAATATATTGTATGAAAACTAAAAGACACACAAAAAAGTCTTTATTATTATAGTCTTATAAGTAAAACACATCTAAAAAACTAAATGCATCGATCGATCCATTGTTAATATAATGGGAATATAAATTTTCTCCATACAAATTTAACTTAATAGTACACTAAATGCATAGTAACTTAAAGTTATAAAAAGCAAATATAAGGGAAGCTAGAACTTGCACACACTCATCCATTGCGCTCGCAATAAGAAAAGCCGCTGCCAATTCATTGGCACGTAGCTTCCTCCAACTAAATTTATAGGTCCAATAAATAAAATATTGTTTTAATATATCTATATATCCCCTGCTAAAAATAGTCAATAGGGATCAATCGGAATCGATTGAATTAACAACGAATTCTATGCTAATTCTGAAATTTTTTGTATAAGGACTCGATTAAAACAGATAAAAAAGAACTGAGATTAATCAACCAAAGTCAAGTGTTGGAATACGTGGATATAAGGTGAAGATAGAGAGCACAATGAAATAAATTTATAAGTCCATTTATTATGTGCTCTCTCTCTAGTGCGGCCAGACTCGAACTGATGCGATCGGCTGAAAGCCTTATGCTCAAAAGGCCCTACTCCTGTAATGGAATCCCCGATATGTTCTGAAAAAATGTATTAAATACAAAATATTTGAATAGCCTATTTTAGACTTTCTAATTTTTGAAATTCTTCTGGTTGTCCTGAAAAACTCTCGCCCAGGCGATTAAACAGTTCAGGCAAATTTTCAGTGTTTAACAGTATTGAATTCTCATTATCTTTACACGCATTGAAAACCCATCGTATTTCTTGTGCTCTTCGTACGTACATGATACGCATAATATCTTGTTTCAAAGCCCTAGGGTACTTATCGAATCCTTCAAGACCACGTCGAATAACTTAAATAATATTTTATTTCAAGAAAGATGTATATTTAAATACAGTATTATACTTACGTACATTTATTTGACGATCTCTTGGATTTCCCTGGTTTAAAAAATGCTCAGTGACCAATCCTTCAGAGCTTCTTCTTGTGTAACGCATTTCTTCGGGTTCTACTGGTCGGGCCAGAAAGTCGAGGATTTGTTGCCATCTTTTGGCACATGGATGCTGTGAATAGTCAATAATAGTCTCGCTTTCATCAGCTGCACGTTCCATCAAGCGCTGTAGAATATTATTAACTGTTAGCTCTTTACATGTGGCAAGGAGGTGCTCAACGTTGGACATGCGGTGAGAATCACTATTGACAGGTACATCTTCAACCTCTTGCGCTCTAGCATTCGGTGCTCTCTCTTCTGCTTCGTCTCCCCCCTCCTCCTCCTCCATCGCCTCATTCACCTGAAGATGCACCGCCGCAAGCACTGCAGCCGCCGCTACTGCTGGTTGTTCCCCCTCCGCTGCTTCTCTCCTTTCGGCTTCACTCTCCTCCTCCGCCTGCAACTCTTCTTCGCGTGCATCGTCAGCGCCAGCCGCCACCACCATTTCAGCCGACACAAACTGTACATCGGCTACAGCATTTCCCGCTTGCGCTGTGTCTTCCTCCTCCGTCTCCCTTGCCTCTCTTTCTTCTTCTTCTTCTTCCCGCTCCCCCTCTTCACCTTCATCCGATAACATAGCTTTAACATTTTGGCTTGATGAATACTCCGTAATATCATCATCTTCATCAGAGGTTATGTCGTCTAATAAATTTTCTAACGCTAAAATGTAAAACAATTTTATGTTAAAAATACCTGTGCAAGCGAAAACCACACCGATTCTCACACAAGAAGTATCATGTATACGACTCCAAGAATCCACGTGTTAATTACTTTTGAGATTATTCTGAAGCGTTGTTCTGTCACACACTGGTCCGATTTCGTTGCATAGGTATTGACTGCAAAGGCTCATGCCGCCGAGAGGATACTAAAAAATATCAAGTTCATACGTAGAGCACTCGAGAGTCAAAGATTATGCTCTCTCTTGAGCTCGTAAAAAATATCCCGTGTCCGACGAGCAGCAAGCAGTATCAAGTATACGTGACCGAGAATCCACGTGTTAATTACTTTTTAGATTACTCTGAAACGTATAGTTGTTTTGTCACATTGATTCATCTCCGCTGTATAGGTATAGCCTGCTATGACTCATGGCGACAAGTGGATACTAAAAAATATCAACTTCCTGCGAAGAGCACTTGGGAGTCAAAGGTTATGCTCTCTCGCGCTCGTAAAAAGTATCCAGTGTCCATCGAGCATTTCGCTGCACAACGAGTCAGCCAGCTTATTCGGGTGTTCGAGCATACGTACGCTATCGAACAATGATCGACATAAGTCGAAATTTTTCTCCTTCGTTCCTCCTCCTAGGCCCTACAGTCGTCAGTTCCGAGTCGCAACTTCTACAGCAAACATGTCTGTACAAAGTGCCCAAGTCAAAGTGTTAGAAGAAAGATAATCTTTCCTAACAAGCCAAATGAAGAGAGCATCGCGGCTTATTCAACAGTACCGCGATAACTTCGATGCGTTGCATGAGAAGCGTTCGCAAGTAAAGCGTGTACTTACGCGGTGCACGCAGGCTTCACCGTCAATCGGGCCGGTCGTGGTGTTCATTCCAAAACCCAGTGATAATTGCAGCATGCGCGGTCGTACATTCAAGAGAATGACGATACGCTGTGGACAGTGTGCAACGAATGCACACACAGCGCTGCACTTCTTCTCACTTGCTTCATCATCTAATCCTGATGACCGAGGAAGAAATGTGAACATCAAGAGGCGAGTAAAGAAGATGAGGACATTAAAATCGAAGTATAAGTGTGAGCGTGCGTGTTTGCAGGTGTTGTGGGATAAGAGTAAGTTTTTATAGTTTTGTTTTATACATTTTGTAATGTAATTGTGTGTGTGCGTGTGAGTGTGAGAGAGAGCTTATGTGTGGGTGTGCGTGAGAGAGCATATGTGTGGGTGTGTGTGTGTGTGAGAGAGAGAGAGCGAGAGAGAGAGAGAGCAAGAGCGTATGTGTGTGAGAGAGAACATGTGCGTGAGTGAGGAAACGAGAGAGAGAGAGAGAGAGAGAGAGAGAGAGAGAGAGAGAGAGAGAGAGAGAGAGATTAGATTAGATTAGATTAGATTAGATTAGATTAGATTAGATTATTAGGGCACCGATTTGAGGGAGTTCTCTTCTATGAGGGCCTTGATGAACTTGGCATCTTCTGAGGAAGAGAGTTGATCTGCATTAAAATCTCCCATTATAACTTTCGTGGAGTAGTTGTGCATGTGACTATTGAGCTGTTCAATGAAATTGTTTCCGTGTAAGAAGGGCGCGTGTGGTGGCCGATACACAACCGCCATGAAAATAGGTGGGACTCCCTCCGCAGTGATCTCACAGAAGAGATACTCCGGGTAGCCTGGCTTTCCCGTCCAGATCCCGTCGGATGAAGATATTATTGTAGCAGTCGGCGTGTTGTGGATGTAGAGGGCCACTCCTCCACCGTTTCTGTTTCTGTCTCGTCTGTGTAGCGTATAGTTAGTCAGTGTGGGAATCGAGGTTAGTTGTCGTTGAGGCGGATGTAGAGCTTGCCATTCCTCACGTATGTACGAAATCCTTCCCTCCTCTTGACCTCCATCCGCGCTCTGACCCTCAGCTTGTGCACCTCTGGGGGAAGGAGCGGATTGATGTTGATTAGCCACTGGTGGTCTGGAGCTGGGGCTCGCGCTTCCTCCAGCAGGTCTGCATCCAGCTCCGCTGTGTGGAGCTTGCGCTTTCTGGCCTTCGCAGCTATTATTGAGCAGGCGAGGGCATGTGACGCCAGAGTCACAGCAAGAGGTGGCATTCTGGCTGAGTTGTCAGCGGCTGTGTCCAGTCTTCCCATAACCCTCGCTCTTACTACGTCCCGTTGGAGAACTGTGGGGTCCAGCGCAGTGAGCACCGCATAAGCCAGCAGCCGCAATGAGGATTCCTCAGTGTATCGGAGCCCCGTAATCACAACGACATTGTCGTTGTTGGTGAGCTCCTGCTGCCTTTTGATGACGGATATTTCCCTGCGGAGGTGGGCCAGTTCGTCGTAGATGCCGTCGTGAGGTGTGCCGTTACTGCTGTTGGTTGGCTGCGGGATAGCAAGATTCCTCGATGCCAGGTCTTCTAGCTTTGCCTGCAGCTCACTGATTTTTTCTCAGCATCATTAATGCGAGAAGTAAGCTGCGGCAGGTCATCAAGGGCCTTGAGCCTCTGCTCTAGGGGAGCCAGCCTTTGCTCAATCTCGGTCATCCTCTTCGACATCTCGTTTTGAGTCTTCAGGGATGCCTCCTGTTTCTTGCGGATGTCAGCTAGAGTCTCTAGGATGTTTTTAAGGGAGCTCTCGATCGTCGAGGGTGTTGTTTGACGAGCAGCAGATCCATTTCGAGATGGAGCGCGAGATTGTGGTGCAGAACTGTAGGGCTAGAGAGAGAGAGAGAGATCATACACGTTTAATTTGACTTTGAAATAGTCACGACTTTTTTAGGTCCTGGGTGCAATTTGTTATGTAAAAATAGACTTAATTGATCAATATAACTGTAGAAAAGCAGTGAACATTTTCTGACCTACGTCGTAATTCTGACGACAGACTAAGTAGAATGAATTCAATTAATGATTTTAAATAGTTAAATGTCCGGAATACCAGGTAGTGGAGGTTTATCACAATAATGAGATTTTGTTGTAGGATTTGATAACAAAATTAATATATTCAATAATTTAGAAACAATGAGACTGTTGCGTAAACTTTTGCATACATTCTAGTTAACAAAAAAAATATGTAAATCCGCTTTGATTTTTACAGTATACGCATGAACTTGCGTTATCTATTCGGATTCGAAATTTTTATAAGTTTTTGACAAATATTTGTAAAGTTGTGGTTAATTGCTAACAAAGAAAGGGAATCAACGTAAAATAACTTCACCTAATAAATGACCAGATTTTATATGGGCGCCAGGTCGTATTGTTTGCTCGACTGGAAGACTTGCTACCTGTGTTTCGATGAATTACTTCACTTCTTCGCATTGGGGTGTTGGCTCGTGCTCTGGAAAGACGACGCATAAACTGTACAGAAAATTCTGTAAAACCGGAGGGCTTGGGCGAGTGGTCTGATCGATGGTCAATACTCTTGTGTCTCGTTCTCACTACAATACTTTAATATTCCACTCTCTTTACAAAACTCTCATGCCTCGTTTTACATACTTTGTTACTTAGATCGTTTTTTACCGACTTTTCTACATATCTTTTTACACCTAAACACTTTTTCGTCAGTTTACTTCGCACCCTCTCCTAGTATACATAATTCGACTGGTAATTAATACATTTTATCATCACGGGTAATAAAAATACATTCATTCTGCATCACACATACACGGGCGCTCGGGCTTATCAGTGCGCCACGAGCGGTTCCGTACTCCGCTTCACCCTCCCAGCCGTCCGCTCTCGCCCTAACATATGAGTCCTCGTATGTGATAATCATATGATACTTTCGACTGAATTTTCATATGAGAGTCATAAAAATAATGATATTGTGTACTCTCTTATATTTATTAGATGTGTTTCCCCTGGCGAACAAAATCACGTGATTTATCACACAATCAATCACGTGATAGATCACTTGACTATTTGGCATGATTTCTCACGTAATAAATCACGTTAAAAAATTACGTCAGAAATCATGAAATTGAAGTATTTGTTTTAATTGAAATAAATTATTTTGTTTTTACCAAACAATTATGAAAAATATATATTTGTGGATGCTAATCCAAACAAATTAACCGCGAAAAAGTGAAAAAAATTTTGCCCTAACCGAGACTTGAACCCTGGTCCTCAACTTCACAATCCATTATCTTGCTCACTGAGCCATTTTTACTTGTCCTAATAATGATGACTTGCAGATCATTTATGAATCTTAGTAATATATAATTTACGTGTATAGACTATCTGCTGTTATTTCATAAAATAAAAACAATTTTATTACATGATAAAAAACCGCTGCCAATTCATTGGCACGTAGCTTCCTCCAACTAAATTTGTAGGTCTAATGAATAAAATATTGTTTTAATATACACTATAATCTGCCTGCTAATGTATTAGGCGGTTTTTGATACATAATTTAATATATAAGTTTTGGATAATTCATTGTACAAAAACCTTGCAGACCCCTCTGTTTTTTTTTTGTTACAGAATACACACACACACACACACACACACACACACACACACACACACACACATATATATATATATATATATATATATATATATATATATATATATATATATATATATATATATATATATATATATATATATATATATATATATAATATATATATATATATATATATATATATATATATATATATATATATATATATATATATATATATATATATATATATATATATATATATATATATATATAGGCAAAAACTGCACAGTAACACAGGATCGAAGTAACCACTGTTACAAGTGTGCGCACGGCCTTACTTATTTGACCTCGTGCAGGGTGTGGTAGTAATTGTATACGTAGCTAATAAATTTAATTAATGCTCCTACGTTGACTTGATCCCTCGGTGGATATTTAAAATTTTAATTAAATTAATATTTTTCAAACTGTACTTGTTGCTTACAACATTTAATTAATATTTTTTGGAAATGTCTCTCATTAGGTCTGAGGGGGCATGTTTAAGGTACATTTTAAGCCCGGGTAGAGTAAAGAAGATGGTCCGGATCTTTCACAAAGCCATAGCAAGTGACTAAAAACACTTATTTATATAGTAAAATGTCATAAATTTTGGTCAGTGATTTTGTATGGTATATATATGATATTTTTTTAGTAGGAATAGTATGTATTGTAAATATTTTTAGTATATATTTTTTGATTTTTAACCCATTAAAGCCCATGCTAAGACTGGTTGAGATAGCGACAAACAAACTGTGCTATCCTTTGCATAAGTGAAAAATAAAATATACGTATTGTTACTTACACTTAGTATTCAATAGTTTACTAGTTATTGAATAGTATTTGATTAATTTCGAATTCGATATCCCGATAGAAGACATCCAAGTCATACAACCATTCGTGAGATTTACCGTAGAGCTCAACAAGGGCAACTAGCACGGGTTAGAGAACGTCGTAATTACAACGAAGATGTTCTTCGTGTAATGGTCGTTTTAGCAATGGTTCATTTGAATCCCCACGTTAGTACCCGTGAAATTCAAAGGCAAAGTGGTATACCTATGGCTACTACTTGGAGAATACTGAAAAGTCAACGTTATCATCCATATTATATTACTTTGACTCAGGATCTCACACCTGCTGATATGAGGTTAAGGCTACAGTTTTGCCAATGGGCACGACAAATGATTGCTAATGATCGTCACTTTTTTCAATACGTAATGTTTTCTGATGAAGCAAAATTCAAAAGCAATGGAGAGCTTAACCGACACAACTGTCATTGTTGGTCGAATGTTAATCCGCATTGGTATAGGCAGATAGATAACCAAAATCGTTGGAGTCTTGATGTTTGGTGTGGAATTGTTAACGGATACCTTGTAGGCCCATACTTTTTCGATGAAAATGTAAATGGCCATAATTTTTTACAGTTCCTGAGAGAACGTCTTCCAGTACTTCTTGAAGAAGTAGATTTATACACAAGAGCAAGAATGTGGATTCAATTAGATAGAGCTCCTGCGCACTATGCTCGAATAGTTAGACAATATCTTAATCAAAATTACCGTGACAGGTGGATTAGACGCACTGGACGTGGAGATTTGGGTGTTCGATGGCCACCGAGATCTCCAGATATGACACCACCCGATTTCTATTTGTGGGGGTATTTGAAAGATGTTGTTTATGAACATGACACTACAACAAGATATGATCCACAGAATTCAAACCGCTTGTGAAAACATCCCAAGAGCTGTATTACTCAGAACAGTAGAACATTTTCAGCAGCGAATTGAATTGTGTATCCAACAAAATGGTGGTGTCTTTGAGCACCTGCGTTGAATTTTGAGCAAAAGTGAGAGGCAAGGGGACTCACTCTAATCAAGCACCCCGAAAAGTGAGAGGCAAGGGGACTCACTCTAATCAAGCACCCCGAAAAGTGAGAGGCAAGGGGACTCACTATAGTCAAGCACCCCAAAGGGAACACAATCCTATTACGTCCACGTCGTTGTTCCTGGGTAACGCTAAAGTTAGGATATAAATATGGACTTCACATAACATTTGATATTACATTTTTGCACTTTTGACCTTACAAAATGGCTTTAAAGTCAGCAAAGCATAATCACATTTTAAGTCAATTATTCTCTTAATGTTTATTACAATAACAAAATGATAATTCTACGAAAAAATTGAAAGGAAAACAATCTTAGGCTGATACTTCTTATTTGACCTTCTCAAGGTCACTAAGGCAAACTTGAAATGTCATTTCCGACGTAATTTTTTCCGCTGCTCCGTATTCCGAGGTCAAAAATAGGGGTTCCCGTTAAAAAAATACAAAGACCTTCAAATGACCTTGAAAATCAAGTTCAAGGTCAAAGGTGTTGGTGTCATTAGATGGCCCCTTTTGCTCCCTTCAACTTTTGTCAAGGTCATCTTTCGACATCAGTAAAATAAAAACAGACAAACAGCTGTTTAGCAGATTTTTTGTTATTTGACCTTGAATTGACCTTCTCAAGGTCACCAAAGCAAACTTAAAATATCCTTTGCGACGTAATTTTTTCCGCTCTATCCGATTCCAAGGTCTAAAATAGAGATTCCTATTTTGAAAAATCACAATTACCCTCAAATGACCTTGAAAATCGAGTTCAAGGTCATAGGTGTTTGTGTCATTCGATGGCCCCCTTTACCCCCTTCAACTTTTGTTAAGGTCATTTTTCGTTAAAATTAGTTTTTCCATGGTTTTTTGTCGTGGTCGGATTAAAATGAAACACCCTGTATATCTCTCTCTTTCTCTCTCTCTCTCTCTCTCTCTCTCTCTCTCTCTCTCTCTCTCTCTCTCTCTCTCTCTCGAGCACGTATCCCAATACTGCATACTGTATTGTGCGTAATATTGGGAGCTCTCTCTCTCTCTCTCTCTCTCTCACATGCTGCATCACAGGTCAGACAGCATCTACGCAATGCATACCAGCAGTAGCTAGCCGCATGGATCAAGTTAGACGTGAGCACCTTTATCTGTACGCATCGACGGCATAATAAGCTCGACTGCAAAGTGTGACGAGAGCCGTGCGACGGGGGTGATTGCGTCAGTGGTTAGCTGCAGGGTGGCTTCGGACGGCATACTTCCTGCTGACTCCAGGAGGCTGCTCAAGGTGTGCATCTGACAACGGGAGTCAGCTGCTGTTGCAGGCTCCAGGGGCAGCATATTTCGGTATACTCCGGGTAGCTTACGAGGGATCCGCTCAAGCTCAGAGGCTACGCATTACAGAATTTTCTGGGAGCATGGGATCAGGTTGCATGTGTTTTTCCTTGCCAAACGTCAGCCCGGTGAGCGGTAGCTGACAGTCGCTGCAGTATCGGGTTACCCAGCATTGTTTTTTCGCAGATCCGTATATCCAGCGTAGTATGTAGCCGTGGATATTTTGTCAAGTGGTGTCTTATTGTCACTGCTGCGAATCACTTTCGATCAAGTCATCTTTCGCTAGTGATATTCTTCTTCTACGAATGCGCGGCTCTTTTGAAGACGATTCGCATGAACGTCGCAGTGAATATTATTATTTTCTGCGATAACGATGTATTTTTCACTTACATTGCGGCTCTTTTAAGATGATCTCCCATGAACGTCGCAGCGTATATTATTATGTTTATGCGTGTGCCTTATTTTTTTCACCGCTGTGAATTTGTGCTTCACGCAGTCGAATCATCTTTCACAACGGATATTATCTTTCTTTGAAATAGTCTTACGAGCGCGCTTGGATATAAGCATTTTGTTATTATTCAATTGGATAGTTTTACATTTTTCTAAATAGAGGGGGATCCATTAACGGGTTGCTATAAAAGCCAGCGGATTGACAGAAAATGAGCAGTTCGACTTTTGAGTAAATACCTTACACATCGTACTATATCAAGCTTACTTTAAGTTGAAGTATACGAACTATGGATTTTGAAGAATTAAATAAAGTTGGTCAACACGCGTATCTGCCAACGAAAAAAATTTCTGAATTAGAAGTAGAAAAAAAGTTTAAAATAACTAAAATAAAACAGTTGAAAACAAAATTTGGAAATAAAATTTACGTTGAATTAGATGATTGTTTCGGTATTTTTGTACTATCAAGAATTTCAAAATACTTAACAGATAATCAAGATTATTTAAACAAGTTATTAGCTCAGTCTCAAGAAGGAAAATTTTATTTACAATATTTTGGTGGTGATACAAATAAAGTACAATTCGGAAATTTTTAAAATAATCATAAGAGCTATACTAGTATATACTCATATGTCATCTCGAACGCGAAGAGAGATGAAACGGCGTGGCGTGTCGAATTAAAAAAGAGGAACGCACAACGCTGCACTGCATATTGTTTATGAAAACTTATCCTCTACCGTATACTACCATAATACTGTCTACGTGACCCTTCGAGTATATAAAGCCTAAGGATCATCAGAGAGACCATAGTTCCAGCTCATCCACTCAAGCTAAGACATCTTGTCAGTTCTTCTGTTAGCTGCATTCTCTCTCATCGTATCCGAGTTTCTACGTTTCCATCGTATTTAACAGTAAGTATCAAGATATTGTTTTATTTTAAAGATTTTTGAACTATCTTATAGTAAACAAAAAGTTATGCCGATATTAGCGCAGCTTGTTTGCTTTAACGAAATGATACTCGGAAAAAAATTATTATACACAGATTTTATTATGTGCAATGTGATAAAGCAAGCTGACTCCGCTGCGTGCATCCATATTTCATTTTAAAATCATAGAAAACGGATATCTTTTTTAGCTGTCATTTTTAGTAAATACCTTAAACTTAATTAATACTTATAAATAATATTTTTATTGCAGGAATTAGAAAAATGAGCAGCAGCAGTGGCTATGGAAGTAACAGCAATGCTAGCGGGGACAGCGGCGGCTCATCCAACGGAGAGTATATTTTTATACTTCCAAGAGTTCGAGCACCTGCAGAATGGATTAACCCTACTCCAGCTGAACTGCGCTCTATTAATTTGGCTATAGACCAGTACGATGATGACACGTTTGAAATTTTCATGGTCATGAGATCCATACCAACGCATCTGATGAAAGTATTCAACATTTTTTACTTTCAAAAAGTGTCAAGTTTACCAAATAACTTCTAAATTAAATATATTCAATAATGTAGTGCAACGTTTTGAAATGTTAAGTGTAGTGCCTTTTGTAGCAATATAACCACTCTTGGAAAGTATTACAGTGGTTAAATAAAAATAAAAGAAAAAATAAATAACAATTTTTGTACACTCGCTGGTAGTGGATTCTCGTGGAATGTTTGTGAAATGAAGTAGCCTTATTGGTTAGTTTTTTTTTTTTTTTTTTGTTAAGTCAAACCCTCTGATTGGAGCATAATTAAAAAAAAAAAACTTTCCGTAAGAATCCGCTACTACCGAGTGTACATAAATCCTATGATTATTCCTTCTCCTAATGCACGTATTTTTATTTTTAATTATTCAATTATTTGAAATTTTTAAAAAAAATTTTGATGTTAAATTTTTAATTTTAATTGTAATTATTTTTAATTATACTTATGCTATTTAAATTTAAGTTATGATTTTTTTAATTTTAATGTTGACTTCAAATTTTTAAATTTAGGTTTTTTAATCGTTTAAAATCTTTTATAGCTATCGGTGGCATAAATCCGCTATCACAACTATCCGTGGTATAAATAGTCTATCATTCTACTGTGCTGATCATCCTCGCAAATATTGAGACAATTGTTACATAAACGTGATACAAATGTTCATGAGAAACAAAAGTTTTTATCCACTATTGAGCGCTAACTGCACGGTGGAAAAATGGACTGTTTAGGACACGGATAGGCCTAACAGCGGATTTATGTTAGTCAGTGCTATAAAATAGCGTACGATACTCGTAGCATAAATAGTCTGATACGGCGCGGCGTTTCAGCTCCCTCGCTACGCTCGGATGCTAATACACACCGTACCGTAATAGGTTATTTATGATACTTGTATCATAATATACTATTGTATCTAAAACGTAAATGATTCAAGAAGTATAATACGCTCTCTATATTTATATATTTTTCTTTTGCTTATTTTACAGCATGTAGAGGGATTAGGTACAGGTTTATAAAATAGTAGTCACAATTAAAATAAATACATTTATTTTATAGACAACATCTCAAGTTTTTTCATAAGTACTGGTACAATAATTTTGTCCGTTCTTTCAATACTTAATTTAAAACGCTCTCGATCTCGGGCTGCTTGCTCCCACTGTCCACGACGTGCCTTTTTATATGCATACACCCATGTACACATTAAATGAACTGTTGGATTTTCTTGAAAACGCACCTCCTTCTTCATGTTGCTATTCATTTTGAGCATTTTGTTTACACTGCACACAATGAACTATGGCAAGTTCCTTGACGACAAATTCGTTCACAGGCTTTCTGAATCCTTGTACATCGAGCACGTACTCCATTTTGACTGAATGCCTACCACAAGCTGCTTCTCAATTTATACCATCTTCTCCCACCACCTTTAAACAATTTTTTTCACGTCTCCACTCATAGGGTTGTATTCGACTATGCGATCGTGTAGGATGAGACAGTATGCAGAGGTGCCAACTGGAATATTTGCCCTAGCCTCAAATTCGAGACGTACATCAACTGATGCTTGCTTAAGTGACTCATTTTGTTTTGAGCAGTCAATGACAATGAGAGGGGCATACGACAGATAGTCGGCTTTTTTCAGCATTGGTTCTACCTCTTTGTTGTAGTAAGCATTTTGAAAGTTGGCATACATATCGTAGAGTAGAGCATACTGATTATTAGTAATATTGAGATTGAGATTTCCATAGGGATAGTGTTGAGAGTTGAGAAAAAGTGTAACGTTGCTTATATTGCAATGATCAAAGCGACTAGCATTGGCTGTTTTGCGTCCTTTACGATTTGTCTGGAAGCCAAGAATAACAAAGCGAGGCTTCTCCAGCTGATTGGCAGTCTTGACAGTCCACACGTGTTTCGATTTACTGGGCAACAATGGATACTCGTATAGCTCCCAGCTACAAAAACTCATGGTGATAGGTCTATCCTTTTCCAGATGATTGAGCAATTTAATTTTATGTTTATCCGAGAGCACCACATATGGCATTAGCCATTCAATTTTGGTGATTTCAACTTGGTAATCCTCGTAAACATTCTGACCAGCCACGGCTACTTGCGTCTGCACAATAGAATTCACATCAGAATTTGATCTTGTGAGAATAAGCTCGTGTTTGGCATTCACATCAATTTTGCGATAATCTTCGGCAAAACCCAGAATCATACTAAGTGGAATTGATACGTCAAAGTAGCCATTATCGTCAAGCCGTTGAGTCTCTGCAATGTCAAGTCAGCCTGCATTTTCAATCGCTGAGCTCTGACTAGGGTTAAATGATACGAATCCTTTCATGAGACTTGTCAAGCCCACATTCTTGCATCGATCAATCTCTATGGCATTGAGCTCGTAACGAATTTCCTCAAATAGATGACATATGGCGTTGTTTACAAATCGCGTGCCCTCGATAGCAGTGCCATCTGGCTTTTGCAATTTTCCATATATAGGTAATGAACTGCGCAAAGGCAGCACACATAGATCTTGATGTTGTATACCAATGCGAATTTCATCGCTGTTATTGAAATTCGATAAAGTATAGGGCTGATGCGCAACAGATTCGTCAAATACGACAGGTGACTGTATGCTTAGCACCTCTTCATTTCGCTGAAAGCAGCAAAATATTACACAACTTATTTTTTTCCAAGGACAACTCTTAAACCTAGACTTTTTAGAAACTGTATGTTTTGACGTGTTAGCGCTTTGAGCACTCGTCGACGACTGATCGCTCGACGGCATGGCACGTTACTATTATAACCTTTACCAACTTTAGTATTGTACACAATACCCATAATGCTCAGACGGATTTGATGTGTAATCTAATTGTTATGACTTCACCACGAAAATTAACTAAATGACCGTCTTGATCGACGATGTGGAGCTGCAAGTTATTTATAGTCTTGACGGTGACTGGTAGATAAATAATTGGTGATGGTACTTCGATAATCTTGTAGCCTGGTGAGACAGCTGGAAAGAATTCGTGTATGGTGTATACCTTATGCTCATTTATGTATGGCCCAGATGTAATATTACACTCGACGCGTAAAGCGTTGATCTTGAGAATGGTTACTGGCAAGTCGGATTCGTAATCAGTATTTGGTGACAATACGCGAGTCGTGAAACCCAACAATTTGCCGATAGAATCGTCTGGCTGGAAATTAATCGATCGATTACACTTGATCATGCAACGAAGGGTGTTGTTATTCGGCTTGAGTTTGAGGGTTATGCCTTTTGGTGTAAGCGCCTCTTTCAGACTCTTCTCAATGTCTTCAATCTCGTAGCTACCTGTAGCCAAAATTATCACTTCTCCTCCCACCTAAAACTTGTTATTGCCTGTATCGATGTTTGGTATTGAATTGAATGTCAACAACTCAACAAGTCCGAGAACGTAACTTTTGTTAGCTGAAAGTTCAAGCGGTGGAAAATATTGAGCTTCCAATACAGCTGAAGTTCCAGACAGGCTCAGTCTTAGTGAATCTTCCATGACTACTCGAACTAAACTGACTGAAGCCGAAATAGAACCAACACTTATATATCATTCAGAAGAAATTTTAGGCAAAGATGCCCACAGTTGTAGCTATTGTAATCTTGATAATGCTCCTGATTTTACTTAACTCTGCTCACATTCCAGTATTTCATGAGATCCTGAGGGGGCTGCAAATCTCCAAAACTGTCAAAATACACTACATGGTTGCCTTGTTTTCGATAGGCGACCCAATGCGTGCTTGGTCCGCTTTTATCGTCAAGATTGACGATTGCTGATTCACGATAGTGTGGTCCACTCGCTGGTAGTGCATTTCGCATGTAAACACCCCGAAAATATGGGATTTTCAGGATGCTGGCATATTTGAGAAGGTCAGCGTCAGTTAGTGCGCGTTGCGGCAATTTGAAGTTTTTTTTTTCTTAAACCTTGCCCACGTTTCAGGTACATACCATAGCCCTCTTTGTAAGGTTTCAGATAGAGACCTCGGCCACCGAGCGCAATAGCTTCCATTGTTTTGTTATGTCTTTGGCTTTCGTCAAGCTGTCGTTTAGCGGCGCTAGCATCGTTCACTGCTTTAGCGATACCAGCGGCGCCACCTGCTAATGCACCTGTTGCACTCAAACCGGCAAATATCGGAATGAGAAATGGTAGGAATCCTCCGATTTTGGATGGGACTGACAGCATACGTGGAATGCGTATATTTTGCTTGCCCCCAGCCTTGTTTACAGCTTGGCGAGCAGCCTTCAAAGCGCTACGAATGACTGCGTGAGAGTTGTTGATTGGAACAGCAGAAGTGGAAGCAGCTTTGATCACTTTAGCCAGTGAAATAGATGGCTTCTTTTTAATCCGTTTAAGGCCCATTCCAAACTTAGATTTTGCTTTCATGGTGCCTGCTATGGCGAGAGCAGCTACTTTTTCACCAACTTCTGCATCTGCCGCTCGGATTCGCTCCCAGGCTTTTGCGGCCAAAACCTTATCTGCAGCGTTTCTTGCTTCAACGTTTTCTCGATTCTGTGAGTAGACAATATTCGAGCAGTATTTTGTGGACCATCAAATTGTGGTAAAACCAATACACTGCTCGCTCTCATAACGCATCCCAATGGACTCAAGTTTGAGAACGTGTACATCTATTCAAAGTCGCTGAAACAGCCCAAGTACAAATTTCTCGAGAAGCTTTTGCGACCTCTACCTGGTATACAGTACTTCCCCTACAGTGAACATGATACAGTTGTACCACCTGACGATGTACTCCCTAATTCAATCATGGTTTTCGATGACGTCGCCTGTGAGAGACAATACAACGTCAGGGCTTTCTTTTGCATGGGAAGACACAAAAATGTAGACTGTTTCTATCTCTGTCAGTCATACGCTCACATTCCGAAACATTTGGTGCGCGATAACGTAAATATGCTAGTAGTTTTTCGTCAAGATGACGTAAATCTCAAACACATATACGATGATCATGTGAATCCCGATATGACATATACAAACTTCAAAGCTTTCTGCTCAGCATGCTGGAAAGAGGGTAAACATGGATTTCTTTTTATCAACAAGGAGCGACCCATCAATGATGGACGATATAGAAAAGGTTTTGATTGCTTCGCCACAAATATATAACGTATAGCAGGTGTGAGTAGATGCAGTAGACTCTGATTCATCAAAGAGTCAACATGGCAGACTTTCGACGTGAAAAGGCAGTTCTTCAGCAAATTGACAAAGCTAGAAAAGCAATTAGACGCAAACATAGATTATTGAAGCAAAGTAAAGCTAGCATGGAAAAAGCTCTGGGCGACACTTTTAAGCCCATAGTAGATCCACTACAGAAACTGGTGAGAGTGAAAGAAGAGGTTAAGCCAGATATTAAACAAGAGTTAAAAAATAAAAAAGTTTCGACGATGATGTTAAACATCACGAAGATAATGAGGATGATACGCTACTGAATGAAACAGCTGATACTTCATTTGAAAGTGCTCAAGAGGATAGTGAGGACGAGAAGACCGAGAAAGACAGTAAAATAAAGAACAAGCATTCACTATCGTTAAAAGAAAATCGTCATGAGAAAGACACGGAAATGAACAATAAGTATCTGTCGGCGTTAATGCAAAATCACCAACGATATCTCGATCACGTGTTTGGAATTCGTCAAGATGGTCAAATACTCAAGATTGGTGATTCACCTATAGAAATCACCAGAAATAATATAATTGTTTTGAATAGAAAATATCCAAAAACTGAAGGACTGCAAGAGCTGCTTTTTAGACTACATCCAAATGAGGCCTTGATTAAGTCAGATGATTTGCAAAATTATAAAAATATTCTACAAACGCACACAGAAAATATTACAGTTACAACCAGCCTATACGTCAACAGAACAGTAAGAAATATAATAACATCATTGCTCCACTTTTCAAAGTGCAAAGCAAGACCGGTGGTGGGCTTCTACCAAGATATAAAGTTGCAAGAAAAGGAACTCTCATGGACTACATATATTGGGATGATCCCAACGAACTAGTTGATCGTCTACGCTTGCTCATGGCTGAATGATTAGCTGGAAATAATAGTCATTTGAACGAAATCCATTCCATCATCGAAGAGTTGCGAGAAGCTAAAATTATATATTAACCGTAGACGTGAGCACGTTGAAGTCAGTAGCAAGATGAGCGTCGATGTGTTTGGACGTCAGTCGAATCGCTCTAAAGGTCGTCGTGGTCCACCTGGTGTTGGCTACAAACTAACTGCCGACGGACACTTCGACATTGGAAGCAGAAGATTGTGTAACGTAGCAGAACCCCTAGAGCTCAACGATGCAGTTAATTTAGCAGTCCTTCAGCGATCAATCAATTCGGAAATACGCAGCGTTTACGAGATCACAAGTGATCTGAGACAATCGATTGATGCTGTAGAATTAGCTGCACAAATCGCAAAGGATGAGAATGCGGAAAAACTGAGAAAAATAGATTTAGCTATAAGTGAATTGTATGAGATTCTGCTTAAAAATTCTCAGAATAATAATGACTCATCAAAAGGCTAGACTAGTGGAACTTCATAAGCCAGCTCGGCGTAATTATCAGCGTCGACGGTTTATAATGCGTGGCTTGGACGATACCTGGCAAGCTGATCTAGTGGAAATGCAGCCATATGCACAAGAGAACAAAGGCTACAAGTACCTGCTGACGGTTATCGATGTCTTCTCAAAGTACGCTTGGGCCGTACCTCTAAAGCAGAAAACTGGAAACGAAGTTGCAGCAGCAATGAAGTCTATTCTGCAACAGGGTCGTGTGCCAAAAAACTTGCATACCGATCGAGGCAAAGAATTTTACAACTCCTCGTTTGAAAGTCTTATGAAACAATATGGCATTAATCTCTACTCGACATATAGCAATCTCAAAGCTTCAATCTGTGAGCGCTTTAATCGCGATGTGGATGCAATTTAGTTTACGAGGTAATTATAAATGACTCGATATCTTACCTGATTTACTGACGGAGTACAATAACAGCAAGCACCGCACCATCGGTATGAAACCTAAAGATGTCAGCAGAGAGAATGAAGCTAAAGTCCTTAAACGTTTCCCTCACCAAGAAAGCAGAAAAAAAGCCAAATTTAAGGTTGGAGATAAGGTGCGAGTGAGCAAAATGAAGCAAGTATTTGAAAAAGGTTATACACCCAACTGGTCGACAGAGATTTTCACCATTAGTCAAGTTGTGCCAACGTATCCAGTGCCAACGTACAAGCTGAAGGACTATCGAGATCAACCCATCGCTGGAGGTTTTTACGAACAGGAATTGCTTAAAGCCAAATATCCAGATGTTTATCTCGTGGAGAAAGTATTGAAAAAACGAGGAAATAAGCTTTATGTAAAATGGTTAGGGTTCGATAATACGCACAATAGTTGGATAAATAAATCAGATTTATAAATAAATGTTTACAAATTGTCTTTTTATTCTAACATTGTATACAATTTATTCTTAATCTGTCTGCATAATCTTATAATGGCCCCAAGGTAAAGTATCAGTTTCACCTCGTAGCAAGTACCTTTTATCATCGTGTGGGCTTAAAGCTAATTTTACTTGTTTTTCACTAAATACATTATGCGTGTGAGAACGAATAATGCATTGTTCACGAGTCTGTGTAAACATGTTCTGTAAACACTGTATGTAATCGTCAAAAGTTATTGAATTTTGTACTACAGCAGTTTTCACGCCTTTTACTTTTTTCACCTTGTCCTGACCTTCCACTCGAATACTGTACATTTTACTGCGCAAACCAACAAATTCAGTCATTATGCGTCCGTTGCACTCATCTTTCATTAAGCCAACTACTTTCTTGTTTGCCACTGGAATTCCAAAGGTATTGTTCTCCTAATAGTCCGAAGTGTCAAAATGTTCAATATCCCGCTGCATAACTTCATATATATCTATATTACGTAATTCGTATATTAAACTATCCGTGTGTGTATACAGTAGCTTACAATCATCACCGAACTGTTTTTTCATATAATCATAGTGAAAGCTATATACTAACGTTTTTGATAAATCAAGTACACAGAGTCCAGTTCTATAATTGTCAATTTTCATCTAGTATGCTGCGACTGTGAAAATTAGGTTGACTAATAAGAGCTTCAGTACCGTACCTACCGTCCTATTTGGTAACTATTTTCAGGTCAACTCGCTTTCTCACGTTTTCCATAGTTTTACCAAATACTGCATTATTCATTAACTTGTAAAGATTTTTTTCAAATTCATTTTTTGCTTCTTTTCTCATGCTACTATATAATCTATATACGCTTTTAGCCATGGCCTCTGATTAAACTGTAAGACTCTATGTATTCGTTGAAGTTGCAATCCATTAGCCAAAGCTTGCTTTAAATTTCGATAATGCAAAACATATCGCTCCTTAGAGTGTAAAGTCGTCATGAGCTTCGAGTACGTTGAACCTAGTGGCTTCATGTGCTGAGGACATAGAGGCAAGTCTCTATGATCGTCGTGAAGCTGCTCTGGATACTCCAAGTCCACTTCAAGAATGTAGCCAATTGCTGATTCATCATCTACGCTGGAAAAGTCGGTTTGACTGATTGCTGTCTCTGTCATCCACTTAAAGCCTCCATATGGTAGTGATTGTTGCATTGCCCATCCATACAGATTATTAACATTATAATAGATTAAATATTTGGAATATTGATCAGCATCATAGTCGGTACCCATGTAAATGTTATTCGCTCGAGAATAGCGGTTACAGCATTGACTTATTCCACCACTTATTCCACGCTCTAGTTCAATATTTGTATATTTGAGCATTGCGTCCCAAGTTAAGCCTGATGCTGTATAATAGTGTGCTGGATCTAATCCGTATGCTTTCAGACAGCTGGTGCGAAAATTTTCAAAAACTTCAGCTAGCAGCAGTACATCTGTTTTCAAATAGAGGTCTGAATATTGACCCAAGTTTGAAATATTGAATTTATTCCAAATATTTTGTGCATGTTTATAATCTTGAAATGTGACAGTTGTTTAATTTATTGTAGTATGCATCTTTTGGCGGAGCTCGGAAACGTTGAGTTTTTCCAATGAATTCACATAATCGTAAGGGAAAACGCCTTTTCTCCTTAGCAATTGATATTTCTCTTCAGTCAGCTGGTTATCTTTGTTAAACTCTTGCTTGAGGATATTTACATCTTCGAGGTAAGATGACAACTTGTCTAGTGACGATGCCATAAATCGAAAAGAGTCGATAAATTTGAAATTGATATCACTACCATCAATGTGTTTCGTAAATGATATAAATTTCTCCTTATTTATAGGCAGTAGGTTTGTAGGTATACATTGAGCAATATCTCTGATTAAAAAGTGTGAATCATATCCAGTCAGGTTGTGAAAGATCACTGGAACAGAGCGAGAATCTTGATAGTTCAAGTTACACTTCTCATGGGCTGCTCCTCGATATCTGAAACACATTTAAGTATAGTACTTGTCATCGGGGCGCTATTGTTGTTGTTATTATTATTACGTGAAAATATTACCTTCCAGTGAGATGGCAGTGATCACGTACTCTATCAAGCTCCAGAACTTTCTCACAAATGTGACAAGATGTAGCTCGCTGGAAAGACTGCTCTTGCTCCCAAGTCAATGTCTCAATAGGTATGGGACACCAAAATACTGTTTCAATGTTTTCAGCAAGTTGTAAAAGCTCGTCAACAAACCATTTTGCAGGATTAGGTCCTCTATAGCTACGATAATACGAGAGTGAATTATCGTAACTGCATTTCATATAATATCCTATGCTAAAAGCTTCATGCTGCTGATAAGCATTTCCAACTTTTATATCTTTAAGGATACATTCGAAATCAGCGTAAACTGCAAATGGTACTCTTTCTTTGTTATTGAAATTTTTAAATTGCAGAATCGAATTTTTGGTATTTGGCAAGTTTACTCGACATTTATTTAGTAGTGAGCAATCACGTTCATGTGCCTGTAATTGTGATTCAGTTCGGAAATAATGTAAGCATCGATTACAGATGTGTAGTTTAACGTGTTGTCTTGATACTAAGCAGGACAAATCCTTAATCCAAACGTAATGATAAACTATAAGATTGTCATCAACCTCCTCTTTCTCATCTGCATAATAATTTTGTGCCAGTAAGAGGTTAATATGAGTTTCTTTTTTACATGATGTCAAGTGCGTTGGTACAACTTTGAATGCTCCTCCATTTTTTTTAAAGTGTAAACATTAACCGAAATACCACTTTGTTTTTCAAACTTAGGTATATGTTTTGGCAGCACAGGGTATTGTAGATCTCTGAAAATCGTGTCGTTTTCACAAGCTTTATATGATGATACCCTATCAGAATGTTTCTTTGCTGGATGTAATGCTGAAAGAATAGCCCATTTGAAACAGGCATCATCGAAATTCTTCACGTTGACACAAGCTTCTTTCCTTTTTATTGTGTATGGTAGTTCTACATATGAACTACCTCTCAATGCGTTATATTTATTAATGTGCACACATAGATTAAGAATTGCTCGAAGTGTCCATCCTGAGTCACGTTCCTGGAATTCTTCCATATCTCGCTGGATAGGCTGCTGAACATTCAAACTAAACCACTGCTTGAGATTGGTATTTTGAAAAATAGCTTCAGCCTTTGTGTTGAAATATTTTATCTCCGTAATTTCTTTGTCAGCTTTGGTGATGACGTATTCAGCTGCCAATATAGTATACACTTTCACAGCAGTCTCTTTCTTAAGAGCAATCTTGATTCGGCTTTGAAATAAAATTTGAGAGTCTTTCATAAATGCTGCTATATCTAACTGTTTCAAGTTTGTAATCACTCCAGATCTCATACAATTGTTGAATGCTACCTCTAAATCCTGCCATTTTACTCTATCACTTCGTCGTTCACGCACACCTTCACCACGTTTCAGTAAACACTTTAGCTTGTCCTTAAAGCCCTTGAGAAACGCGATTGCTGATAGGAACTTTTGTTTTTCGGGGGCACTTGCAGCACTTTGAAGCAATAGTCTCAAATGTCTTAAATTTTTATTATTAAGCTTTACCCACTTATCCACTTTTTCAGGGACGTTTCTAGAACTTTGAGCTATAAGCCCATAGGCTTCTAGCATAATATTCACAAGCTCCTTGCAATCGTACGCAGACATGATGATCACTCTCTAAATGGTATGAATAGAATGAAAAACAATGAAGTCGCTTTCCTTTTATAAGGGCAGCAAAACAAGCGAAAATCCAATGTAAATAAGTTTTATTATACACGCACTTATTATTCAGAAAAATAATTCGTAGAAAATGAATCATCTTGAAAAATAATTGAGGGTGTATGTCTGATTCATACTATGTGAAATGTACGCACGAATTTTCTAGAGTATACGCAATACGACACCCCCGACTGATGTCTGCGCATCGTGATCAACATGTACATAGTTGTATTTAATACAAGCAATAATGCATCGTCTTAAAAAATAAGCGTGAAACTAGAAACCCTTTGATATTAGCCGCTGCGATACAAAGTCATCGAACTAATTCATAGCGCGCATAAAGAGAGAATAACAGGTGTAATGTGATCCGCGAGTCGACGAAAAGATGCGACGAGTTGCACGTCGGCCGGTGACGTCAGCCTGACAAGAATATTCCACGCATTGACTCGACCTTGAGCGCGGACTCCTGGAGCACTGGAGTTTACCGCCCGGAGCTCCAACGAGCCTCCCGGGTACCCTGCAGTGACCTTCTTTATCGATTCTCACCTGCACAGGTGAGTGGCTTCACCTGCACAGGGGGGTGGTAGGCCTAGCAATGACGTCAAAAGCTTCTAGAACATTCCATGAGGGCGAGGCCTATTCTCACCTGCACAGGTGTGCTGAGGGTGGCGTGGTGGGGGGTCCCGTATCCGCGTTGTTATACAACTGAAATTATAATTTATAACCATGTACGTGAAGGTGTAAGTTCTGCTCGAAGATGATGATCGAGTGATCCGGTATTCTTGTAGACGATGTCCAGGAGTTCATTGGAGGAATAAAATGAAAACTATGTATGGAGCGCAGTCGATTAGCTGTATTGAAAAAGTTCAAAGTCGATTAATCTTTGATCGAATTCAATCGATTTCAATCCGTGATTTTCAGCAAGGTGAAGCGAATTTAACTTTAAGCTGATAATTTTATGTAAATAATTAACATTAAAAACATTACAATAAGAATTATTATTTTGATTATTAAAATCGATTAAACTATTTTAAGCGTTAATTATCAATAAACTCATTGGGATCGATTTATGGTTGTAAACATGAATAGCCATTCAAATCAATTCAAATGTATTCACAAAACTACAATTAAAAACATTATATTAAGCATTAAACTCTTAATTATTAAAATCGATTAAAGTATTTTAATAGTAAATTGTCAATAAACGCATTAGGGTCGATACTACAACAATCAACTTATATTCAAATCGATTGAAATTTAATGTCAAAAATGCAGATAAATAACATTTCACAAAATGGTTACATAAATGTCGATAAAAATGTATTCAATTCAATGCCTGATTGGTATATAAACCGGAATTTCGATTGAAAGCAATTCAATTTGATAAAATTTTAATCTGTGGATTTAGAGCAGTCGATTGGTTGTATTGAAAGTGATTAAAGTAAATTAAATGTCAATCGAATTTAATCGATTTTAATCAGTGATTTTCAGCATCAGGGCTATTAAAGAGACCATAGACCAGAACTATATGATATAATATGTTTTTAGAAATGTTAAATACTGAAAAATTAATTGAAATTAAACTTATCCTTTTTTACTGAAATAGCTGATATTATATTTTTGGCCAATTTCCGGTCAAAGCAAACATTTTTAATTTTTATAATAACTGATTCTAAATCATCATTTTAAATAATATTATGGGTATGTGGTAAGATTTTTTTGTAAAGCAATCCTCAAACAATACACATACATACACAAAAACAAATATAACAGCTATACTTGATTTTGTTTAAAGATCCCTCTCCACACTCAATATGGGTATACTAATATATAGTAAACGGAGAAAAACTATGGTCTCGTTGTTCCATTAAATCTCGGCGAGGAAATGATTGGCTGCAATTCTTTATCAATAATATTATTCAGGCAAGAACCGTGTAACCTCTCTCATGATATTCAATGCATAGGCCAATCTTTTCAACGATGCGCAGTTTTATTGTTGTTGACAGTTACCCTAAAAGTCCTATGATGATGCAAATTTCAATGATTTTTCCTGGATTATTGTTAAAGAATTGCAGCTGGAGCTCGCATGCATGGTATCTACGCATCATAATCTATCATTGGTCATTCTTAAGGTCGAATTATCATTTCCTTCCCAAAATTTAATGAAGCAACAAGACCATAGTTTTTTTCCGTTTACTATATATATTAGTATATCTATATCGAGTATGGAGAGGGACCTTAGTACACTCGATAGAATTTCCATTCATTGAGAACAAAACATTTATCTTCTAAACTGCTATTGGTTTTATTAGCCCTATAAAATAAAGGAAATAAAAAATGTAAGAAAATGTTAACAATGGTCAGATTTTGACATTCTGTTATGTGGGTCTTGGACCTATTTTACTTTTTATTAAAATTTTTTACATTTTTTTCCACAATAGCAACAAAAGTAAATAATGCTATGTTTTTGTTATAAGGTTATAACCTAAACTAAAAATATAAACACAATATACAATTAAAACTATAATTAACAGCAAAATTTAATATTTATTTTCGTGCTATTTTAATCTCAACGGATACAAATTATATTACAATAATAGCAAAATAAACAAATCGGATGGTGTAGTGATGTATATTGAGAATTCCATTATTGAAAGTACTGAAATTATTGAAATAGGTAAACTTAAAATAATTAATTCAATCATTGAAACTGATAATGGCAATATAGAGATATCAGCACTATACAGATCACATGACATTCCAAAAATTATTAAGCACAGTAACAGATCATTACCCATTATTTACAGAATTAAGTAAATTTAAGAAGAAAAAAAATATAGAAGAATCAATAACTCAAATAAATTATGATAAATTAAGTAGCATAGCCAGTAGAGAAAAATGGAGTACAGTATTCTCAATACATGATCCTAATGTAGCTGTGAATACATTGTTAGAAAAAATAAATAATTGTGTACAACGGGCTACTTTCATAAAGAAATTGAACAATAAACATAATAACAAAGTACCCAGAAGTAAATGGATCACTAAGGCAATACTAAATTCTTGCGAAAGAAAACAAATACTATACAAGTTATGGAAAACTGAACCAAATAATGTGAATCTAAAGATAGAATATCGGAATTATATTAATATTTTAAATATGGTAATTAAAGAAGCAAAAATAATATATGATAGAGATCAGGTTGTAAAAAATAGTGATAATCCCAGAAACCTGTGGAGAGTAATCAAACAAAAACTAGGTAAAAATGCGAAAAAACATAGAAATATAAACCAGATTTATGATGATAGGAAAAATTTAATAAATAATCATACAGATATTGCTAACCATTTCAACTCTTACTTTAGTAGCATCGGCAAAACATTGAGTGATCAAATAGTGCAACCAATGAATGTAAACGTCAAATTACCAAAGATAAATAATAATTCTATTTTTATTACGCCTACTAATTACTTTGAAATTACTGGCATAATTAAAAATATGAAATTAAAGGAGGAGTAGACAACATAAACTCTAAATCACAAAAACTCTAACACAGTAGATAGTAGACCCACTGGTACATATTATAAATATATGCATAGAAAAATCTATATGGCCGACTGTATTAAAAAATGCTGATATAATACCGATACATAAAACTGGAAACAAGAGGAATATAACTAATTATAGACCAATATCTTTAATATCCAATGTAGCAAAGATCTTCGAAAAAATCATTTATAATAGAATATTGAGTTTTATTAGTACATTTAATATTTTATCCAGTAATCAATATGGTTTTGTTAAAAATAGAGGTGCGAAAGATGCTCTGGCAGAAATAACTAACAAGGAAAGGTACCCAACCCGAACTCACCGATTTTGATGATTTTCATATATGTTGTAGAACATAAAAAAAATAAGAAACACGTATTTTTTTTTATCGGCTAATTTTCACTTTTAAGGGGTAAAAACCTCCCCTAAAGTTAACCCCCAAAAAGCGTTTTTTTTTAATATCTCGGCTTAAAATTAATATTTTTCAATGAAACAAATTGGAGGTTACTTCTTACAAAAAGAGCAAGTATTTCATGGTGATTTGAAGAGTAAGGGTAGCATCCCCTATTTTTTAGGGGTTGAAAACATATATTTTTTGGCATAATTTTATAATAAAAATGTTTAAACCGACTAAAAAAAATTGGAAAAAATGTTTAAACATCCTTAATAACAAAATTTAGTTGACGTCTTTCGGTGTTTTCATAAATATTATCCCTAAGGGGGTAAACCACCCCTAACACAAAATAACTGTAAATATGTAATTCAATACATAATATTTCGTAGAAAGTTTGTATATAGAGGTTTTCAAGGTCGCTGATTACAAATCTGTTATCAGATTTTGAAAATTCAAAATGGCGGAACCAATATGGCGAACGGAAATATCGAAAAAAAATTTTATATAATAAAAAAGTTTTAAACGACTAAAAAAATTGGAAAAAATTTGTAAACATCTATAATAAACAAATTAAGTTTTTCGATTTTTTCATAGATACTACCCTTTAGGGGGTAAACCACCCCTAACACAAAATAACTATAAGTATACTTCAATCCATAATATTTTGTAGAAGGTTTGTATATAAGGGTTTTCGAGATCGCTCTTTGCAAATCTGATATCAGATTTTGAAAATTCAAAATGGCTGAACCAATGTGGTGGACGAAAATGTCGAAAAAAAATTTTAACTTTCATAAAAACTTGTTATAAATGTGTGATCTTTGTAGCCTGTACATGTGAACTAAAGAGCCTTAAACCCTAAACCCCTAAAGAACAAATAGGCTAAATGGATGTGCTTTTTAACCAAACCACCTCAAATTCCTAAATTTGTAAACAAGAAAATTCTGTGTGTGAAGCAGTTTTATAATTTCCGTAGAAATTGTTATCAGAATGTTATTGAAATTCCTTTATTGTAAATTCAACTTATAATGTATTTTTGTTTATAATATTAGAGTATAATAATAATCTACAATCTTTTATCTTTTGCCATAGTGCATTTTTTGTATTGAGCATAAAATATATTATTTTACGATGTTTTTACAATAATGGTAGTCCTCATAAAAGTGTTTAAAGCACAATGCTTTTTTGCACCAACCACATCGTACAATTGCAATGTTTGTGCACCCTTCTATTTCACAATGTGTTGCACAAGACTTTCCAAAACTGAAATCTATAGGATTATCAAATTTATCTGGTTTTTCATTGACGTAACCGCTTTTATACCAGGAATATTTAAACAAAACTATATATCTCGGTGAAGACAGTTGGTTGTGAACCAATGATTGAAGTTTAATTATATTATTTCTCACATGTAAATTCATATCATGATCCATTAACATTACATTATCAGAAAATGTTCGGACAAAGTTTTTCCAAATACGGAATCCATAGACATCAAGTGGTTGTATTTTTCCTGTGGTTCCAGTTGGAATTTTTTTTATGTTAATAATTTTATTTTGTGGCATTGTTTCTTCTATAACTTTGTCACAATGACCACTCCAAGAATCAAGTAATAGTATTGAGTGATGGCCTACATAGGGATAAAATATTGTTTCCAACCAGATTTTGAAGTGATCTGCAATTAAACGACTTACTAATTAACTGATCAACGATATTACAATGTAAAAATTGTTATTAGTTCCCTTACTTGTTGTTAATTTTCCAGATTTGGATGCTTCCACGTACACGTTTTCTGGTCTAAATATGTTTTGTTCTACAATAGGGCCAAACTTGCCACTTGGTTCCTTTAAAACAAGAAATAGCGGTGACAACAGTTGTCCAGTAGCTGATATTAGTGGCTGTATAGTATAACTTATAAATAGTTATGCGTTGTTGCTGAAATTGACTGTACCAGACATTGCACTTGCTTTTCTCCTTCTACTGCTAATGTTCTTCCAGAATGCATTTCTAGCTGAAATCCGCTCTGATCTGTATTATACAAATTTTCGAGTCCAATCCTTGGTATACACGATTTAACGTCATCGATAAATGCTTCAGCTTTAGCCGTAAGTTCTGCACTACTTTCTAGTGTTTTTCTTGTTATGAACTTATTTATTTTCCTAGAAACTATTCGGTGTGCTTGCTTAAATTTGAGTAACCAATGTTTAGAAGCTTTGAATCTAATATCATCAAAACCAATTTCTTTTTTAGCTTGTAAGGCCCAACGAATTATATCTTCATCATGGATAATTGAACCACTGTCGAGAGCTGCTTGAAAATTATCCAGGGTATACTGACAAATTTGTGCTACTTTTTCTCTATACGTGCCACCTTTATTAATTGAATGAGCCCAACGACGTAGCTGACTAATAGATGATACTTTTTTGAATCTGTTTTGCACTGTTTTGAGACTTAAATTTTGCTTCGTTTTGCTACTTCTCCAAAATTCTACAGCTCTTTTTTTGTATTCAAAATCTAGTTCTTCATTATCTGCTGTACATTGATTTGTTGGTGCTATATCCGGATCAGGAAAATGATGTTGCACTTCATCTTCAATTATTTCCGCATTATGGTCTTTATACTCTTCTTGAAAATCCAAAGAGTCATCAGTAATCATTTCTACATCGTTGAAATCATGTGTTGCATCTATTAAAATTTCTTTTATTTTTTCGGCCAACTCTGTTTCGTGATAATTCGTGACACTATCTGGTATGTTTAACGCTTGAAAGTATGCTAATAATAAGTTTAGAACGTTTAACGGATTAATTTTCATTTTTCAATCTAAAATGAAAACAAGCGGTAAAATTTATACAAGCTGTGTTTTTGCATGTAAGGCACGACTGCTACATTTCTACCAGAATAAAACGAGTGAATGTAAATTGAATCAAATCATTAATTTATGCATTGGAGAAGAATTCTCGTTCCACTTTGTGATGTTCGGAAAACTCTATTTTTGGTTTTATTCAACTTGTATTCACTTTGAAATTGAATAATGTAAATCTATATAAAATCACTAAAGAAAATTTTCTACAATGATACCACTGACAAACAAAAAGACGTACTATTCGTACTTTCCGGCATCGAACTAGAATACCCACAAAACTCACTCACTGCCTAAAAAATAACACAGGCAGCTGAGGTAAACACTCGATGAAAACAATCTAAAAAAAGAACATACTGATTCGCACATATTGTCAACAACATTTATGAGTGAAAGACATTTATCTGTGGAATTATCATTGAATGTACGATAACATTCATTAAACTAATGAATGCATATAAAATTCCCTTTCAATAACAACGTGTTCTTTAATTGCAAATGAAGTTCGAGTATTAATATTCTTTTATGTATTTTTACCAATAACAAAAATTATCATAGTAATATAATAATAATAATAATAAGAAGAAGAATAAGCATAATTGCAATAGCAATAATAACAGTAATACTGATAATAGCAATGATAATGAAAAATAATAATAATAATTAGAATAATATTTATTATTAAATTTAGATTTTTTGATAAATTCATTAAATCGTAGCAAATAGTATTATTATGGAATTCCAGACTGTAAATATTTTACTATAGATACAATAATCATTACTTCGAGAATTCATCTAAAAAACTTTCGGCTTACGAAATAATTGTAACAATGAAAAACTCCCAAGTTTGACAACATTAAATTTTATTACAAAACGCAAAAGAGTTTGATAAACTAATTTTATTAACCTATGTTTTTTCATTTGCAAAAAAGTGTGGACTTTCTGAATTTATAAAATTATATAATTATGCAATTTATGAAATACTTTATAATTTATGAAATTACTTTTGAAATTATGCTAATTTATAAAAGCAGAAAAATAAATAATCTTTGATTGAAACATAAAACGAGACGTTATTTGTTACATACAAAATGATAGAATAAAATATCGGTAATATGTCTATACTCGTGTCTACGCTAAAGCATAGGCCTTCGGCTTGTCTGGAGATTAGGGGTTTGGAGTCGTTTGGTTAAAAAGCACAACCATTTAGCCTATTTGTTCTTTAGGGATTTAGGGTTTAAGGCTCTTTAGTTCACATGTACAGGCTACAAAGATCACACATTTGTAAACAAGTTTTTTTGAAAGTTAAAATTTTTTTTCGACATTTTCGTCCACCACATTGGTTTCGCCATTTTGTATTTTTAAAATCTGATATCAGATTTGTAAAGAGCGATCTCGAAAACCCCTATATACAAACCTTCTACAAAATATTATGGATTGAAGTATACTTATAGTTATTTTGTGTTAGGGGTGGTTTACCCCCCTAAGGGGAAGTATCTATGAAAAAACCGAAAAACTTAATTTGTTTATTATAGATGTTTACAAATTTTTTCCAAATTTTTTAGTCGTTTAAAACTTTTTTATTATATAAAATTTTTTTTCGATATTTCCGTCCGCCATATTGGATCCGCCATTTTGAATTTTCAAAATCTGATAACAGATTTGTAATCAGCGACCTCGAAAACCTCTATATACAAACTTTCTACGAAATATTATGTATTGAATTACATATTTACAGTTATTTTGTGTTAGGGGTGGTTTACCCCCTTAGGGATAATATTTATGAAAACACCGAAAGACGTCAACTAAATTTTGTTATTCAGGATGTTTAAACATTTTTTCCAATTTTTTTTTAGTCGGTTTAAACATTTTTATTATAAAATTATGCCAAAAAATATATGTTTTCAACCCCTAAAAAATAGGGGATGCTACCCTTACTCTTCAAATCACCATGAAATACTTGCTCTTTTTGTAAGAAGTAACCTCCAATTTGTTTCATTGAAAAATATTAATTTTAAGCCGAGATATTAAAAAAAAACGCTTTTTGGGGGTTAACTTTAGGGGAGGTTTTTACCCCTTAAAAGTGAAAATTAGCCGATAAAAAAAAATACGTGTTTCTTATTTTTTTTATGTTCTACAACATATATGAAAATCATCAAAATCGGTGAGTTCGGGTTGGGTACCTTTCCTTGTAAGATTATTTATGAGAAATTAGACAATAGTACCCCGATTGCAATCAATTTTCTTGATCTTGCGAAAGCTTTTGATACGGTAGATCATAAGATACTACTTGATTAACTTTACAATTATGGAATCAGAGGCACGGCACACAAACTTATAACAAGTTATCTGGAAGGTAGAAATCAAAGAGTAAAAATTAATGACTGTATAAGCGAATCCAAAACAATTACTACGGGTGTACCACTAGGTACTATCTTAGGTCCACTGTTTTTTATTATATATGTTAATGATCTCTTGCAAAATATACCTGTAAATTCAATAATATCATATGCGGATGATACAGCAATTATTTCGACGGATAGTTCTTGGACAGGAGTAGAGGAAAAAATGACTAACTACCTGTATAAAGTATCTAACTGGCTTGCACTAAATAAGCTATCACTAAAGATTGACAAAACAGTTTGTATGACTATCGGGAACTACTCTGATAGCGTACCTAAAGATTTTTTAATACAAATTGATGGCAAAGACATCAAAAGAGTTGAAAATACCAAGTATTTAGGAATTACTTTTGATTACAATATGAAATGAATAAATCATATACAGTATTTAATAAATAAGTTGAAATATATGGTATTTATTTTTAGAAAGATTAATAGATTTATGCAAATTAAAACTTAAAAATGATATATTATGCATTTTTTCATAGTGTTATAAATTATGGTATAATAGCTTGGGATCGTGCTTACTCGACTGCTACCAATCTATTATAAAGGCTACAAAACAGAATTTTGAAAATCATAAACAAAAATAATTTTGCTGAGGATAATCCATTGAGTATTGGGCAACTATTTGCATATCAATCACTAATATACCACTACAACACATTAAAAGTTAAATTTTTAAATTCAGAAAGCAAAACTAAGAATAAAAGCATTCAGATACCTAGGAGACTTAAGACTATAAGTAATAAGAATAGTTATATTAAAGCCACAGGAGTTTATAATGATCTTCCAAATAACCTAAAAACTTTATGCTCTAAGAATTATACTTATAAACCATAGACATAAGAGAGATAGATTGCGTGTGTAGGTTAACATAAGTGGCACCCTGTTAGAGAAAGACAGACTCTCTTATGTCAATGTGTAAGACAAAGACACCATACCTTCTATTAGTGCTTGGTATATGGAAAGAAGGTATGTTGTCTTTCTCTAATAGGGTGCCACTTTTGCAAACCTACACACGCAGTCTATCTCTCTTATGTCTATGTTATAAACTAAGAGAATAGGTTAAGTTTCACATGTAATAAAAAAAAAAATTCTTTTTTTTTAACAAAATTAATAAGAAATATTGATAATGTATTTATAAATTGCTATGTATTCTGTATACAAATTTTATTAAAATGTTATTAATCAATCTTTCATATTGTAAAACTGTTAAAGTGTAAGTTAGATACTACATATCTTGAAATAGATTTTTATTTTAGTTATAAGGAACTATACCGGCCGGAAGTATACCGGCGGAAGTATACTGGCCTCACGAACAGGTAACTGCATTTACCTCTGCGGGAATTTTACTATTATGTAAATAATATGTAATTTTTTGTCTGGTTAATAAATAAATAAATAAATAAATAAATGCATGTCTTTTTAATTTAATAGTAATAACAATTAAGAACACAATAACGTCTTTTTTTTATTTCTGAAAGAAATTCCCATTAAACCCTAGTGTAAAAAAAAATGTAAAAAAAGTTAACAAATCTGAAAATGTAAGAAAGTGTACAAAAACATATGAGAAAAAAGGTCCGAAATCGAACAAAAAGGTACAGTTTCTTACATTTTCTTACATTTTTTTACGTTTTATTACAATTTATTACATTTTTTTTCCACTAGGGAAAATCTAAAATTTAAAATTTTGAACATACATGAATTTTAAACCTCAAAAATGGATCTATTAAAGATATAATAAATCAAATATTTTAATCCTACCCTTAAACTAAAAAATTATAACTGGAAAAGTAAAAATTTAGTATAGTATTAAATATTGCTAGTATAGTATTAATAATTAGATTCAAAATCAATAAGAAACTTTATTAATTCCTATTAACTTTTTTTGACAATTTTTATCAGGGTTGTCACATGGATCTAATGCATCAATATTTTAAAATTTTGTTGTACACATAATTTTGAATGCCAACTCTGGAGTATCGTAGTGATGCTACTTCATCATACAATTTAATATATTACTAGAGGTATAATACAGATGATATTCGCTTACAGCTATACCTGTACATATGTAGTTTATTCGCAGCCATAAAGTATTTCTTTACTAAAAAACAACTGTTGAATAGCTGAATAATTATTAAATTGAATATTAAGTTAAACCTATATGCCAAGTTTAATAATCAATTAGACTGTATATGAGTCTTGTGAAATTTATATATCCAAATCTACTTTCATAGAGCCAAACATAATAAACTTCGAAAAACATATTTACAGTGGAAATAGGTTATATTTATACCAGAATACCCAAAGTAACAATCTGCCATAAATATAGCAGTGGTCTATTGTATGCTATGGGAAATAATACAATTTTGAAAGCAAACATAGTATTAACAATCAGTAAAAAAACATCATTATCTAAACTAAGAATCTTGCAATATAATTCGGTAACACAAGCATTGAAATGTATAATTCCACATTGAAAAAAATATATTATTAGAGAACAAATATTATTTCTACAGCAATAATTATAAAATAAAAATTCTTTGGTTGTTCATACCTTAAATCGGCAAAAATTCAGAAAAAAGGAAAGTTTGTAATCCTACTCATATTTCAAGTATATTTTCATGATATATTCTAATCATTTTGTTTAATGACATGATATGACACCATTTATAAATAATTAACGGAAATATATTGTTTTTACTTGATACCGTTTGGTTTATATTTCAGACAGTAATCACCATCATGCTAATTGTAATTGACTTAACAGTAAACAAAATATTGTTGTGATCTAAGACAACGAATATAGACTTGGTATAGAAGGACGGCAGAGATTAGAGGAGAGATTGCCGATGCCGTGTTAAAAATGTGTGGCGAATTCGATCATGACGCCACTTGCGGCCTGCGATCGAACTATACGCATCTAGAAAAGGAGCGTACAGGCAGGGATGGCAACCGGAAGTGCAGAAAGTTGCACCGAATGGCTAACTTCAGACCACTGCGCGTAGAAAATAAATTTCTATAGTCCGTAGCGCGAGAGTCGCTCTTCTGCAGTGCGTTCTGCTAGGCGCATGTAAACAGCTGTGCATAAATCCTCGCAGTGTACGCGTTGCTCAAACCCCTTCTCGTGCTGCTAATAGTAGTAATAGTGTAGTGTTGTAAAATGTGCGAACAAAAGCAGGGATTCCAGCAGTTGTGGGTGTACGGGAGATGCTGCTGTTTTGTGAATTGCCAAGTTGTAAAATGTGTGCTGCAGCAGTCGAGCTCATTGTTTCAGATGTTCTGGACCATCGCTGTACTTATTCTCTTGTACAGAAGCTATTGCACACTTGAACAAAACTGGCGAGTGAACAGTCTACCTTTCACACAGAGCTCCAAAATCAAGATGTTAGGTTAGGATGCATTTAATATTTGCAACGGTTGAGGTGATGACTGAGAAGAGTTTATCGTTTATGTTGTGACTGCCAAAGTTTCATTAGACGCTGGTGCAACCTGATGCCATACCTGGTGTCACCGAGACTTCATGCGAGACCAGAATCCAGAAAAAAACAACGTTGGATTAGTCATTCATCAGCCAAGCGTATGATACATGTATAGCTGGATATTTTTCTATTTTGACATAAATTTTGCTTGTTTAATATGAAATATTTATTGCAGTCATGTATGCACCTACCCTATCTGACTCTGTTAAAAAAATTTTGTCTGGAAATCCAATTATTATACGCATAAAATGGTTCACCACTGCCTTGAATCGCTCATTAATGAGATGGGGCATGAGTTGTTCAAAATTCTGGTCACTGTGGTACAATGTAGGAATGGTCTCAACAATTCTACTGTTTCCAATATCGATAGTAGTCATTTTAAAAGTGACACTTAACATTTGGCTGCACAATTCAGCATCGCCAAATGAAAAGAAAGAACAAGTATTGGAACTTATGGTAAATTTAATTGTATTTTTATTACCATTCTATTATTAGCGTTCTTGAAAGTTATAAAAATAATTTAATCGTCACCAGGTTCCAGGAGTTGACATTCCTTACAATGAAATGGGATACTACGTGCTCTCATTAATATTATGCAGTGCTGTGCATGAGATGGGACGTGCTATGGCAGCAGTTAGAGAAGATATTATGAATACAATTTATTATTACACATAATAAACATAAAAAATCCACTGTATACTCAATGCTTGTAATAGCGTTGACGGTTTCTTTTTACTTCCCGCGCAGCATCTAAAAAATAAATTTCATTATAATTAACATATTAATGTTCGTACCCTGTTGGAAAAGGACGATTGAAGTCGATTAGATCACTTATCGACTTGAATAGTAATTCTTAGCGCACGAGATAAATCAATATTATTATTTATGAACCTACCCTATCTAAAACGATTCCTCCTTACTTGCGGAAATAATCTCCATAAGAATTTTCACTTGCAGATTTCCCGTTTTCCATTTACCAAGAAAAGAAAATCGCTGATCCAGGTGCGGCGCTAAATTTGTATTTTCCTATAACTATACAAAAAAATCGTTAATATTAATATTTTTGACACGAATCGATTTCTCCTCATTTGCGGATTATGTAGAAATTATCATTATATGGATTACCTGTCAGAATAAATCAAAAATAATGTTATAAATTTTCACTCTTTCCGAGTGTATCTCCGCGGCCGATATCGCGTACGCGAAAGAAAATTTAGCGTGCGTAAAACTTTTGTAGCGTTTGCGAAATCAACAAACAAATTTTCTAGAAAGTTTTTGCATCGCTACTGATTAACTTTTCTACCTGACTATAACTAAAAAAGGGGTTTGAGCAACAAGTACGCGTACACTGCGAGGATTTATGCACAGCTGTTTACATGCGCCTAGCAGAACGCACTGCAGAAGAGCGACTCTCGCGCTACGGACTATAGAAATTTATTTTCTACGCGCCGTGGTCTGAAGTTAGCCATTCGGTGCAACTTTCTGCACTTACGGTTGCCATCCCTGCGTAGAGGAAGTATACGCATCCAGCGGCAGTGGAGGAGAAGTTAGAGGCGCTATATATATTCATAGGTCCACCGCGCCTGACGCGGCGGAGGAAAAGTGACAAACGGCGACTGTCGAATTTGCGCATCCATACCTCGCGGTAGTTTCAACCAACGCCAAATAACTATTCGGGCATATTATTGGACTAAAAAGAATGTTTAAACAACAACATAAGTGTAAAAAAATTCGAATCGAAAACTTTTGAAAACTCATGATTGAAAACTTTAATTTTTTTAAGGGATTATGGTTAAACCGACACAAACAAGTTAAGCTTAAGCTTAAACAAAGCTAAATTAAACTAATAAGCCACCCCAGCCTCCCGATAAACATACGCTACTTTCAGTTTTCATATGCCAACGATGATCGTGGTGGTGCGGTCTACGTTGTTGCTTGGTATTCTTATGCACTCGGGTTCGAGTCCAAGTCTCAGCAAATTTTTTTTTCTACTTGCTGATAAAATATATAGTATACAATAATAACGCAATATGCCATTCAGCAGTGCTTAATTCAATCGCGATGAGCATGTCGGGCAGAAGCTCTAGAATGTATGGGCTATCAGTCACGAGACTGTTCGATGAGAACACTATGGCGAGACTCGCGGAATCAACGTGGAGTAGAATATAGGGAAAGTTTTTGACATTCGGCTCGGCTTCGACGGGGATAATTGGCTTGTTTATGATAGCGAGACTCGTTAAATTCGTGGCTGACACAATAATTCACGGTTATGCTCTACACTCTATATACGGATTCTCAATTTACATTTTAGGAAGTTTCTGGAACTCGGTAACGCAATTATTGTTGCATTTGGGATCGCGAAAGGAGAAATCAAACAAGCAAGGCAAGGAGGGGGAAAAGGACCCGGACCCTATGTTAATCTTATGTACAGTATTGCCCTGTACCTGATGTACAAACTAGCTCCAAGGGTTTTTAAAATTCAATTGTTAATATGTAGCCTTAAAACTTACGTATAGCATAAGCGACCTGGCGTCAGTCACCCTTTTAACTGTACTTTTTGATCTTACAGACCAAAAATATTAATTTTTAGACACACTGGCGTAATCACATTTTTCCTAACTTTCAAAAGTTGCAGAAAGTGTTCGAGAATTTTTGATTCACTGGCCCTTAAAATTCGGTTGCCAATGCTGGACGTCGCCAACCCTGCGATTTCTTAGCCATGAGCATTCTTCTATTTGGGCCGTTTCCCGTTGGGCGTTGGGCGTCCGACTTGGTTTATGGTATAACTCTCAGCAGTACCAAGCTCAGTCGCTACGTGTGCCACGTGTGTCTATTCATCGATGTCACTCTGCTTTGATTCTTAGACAACGAATATAGACTTGGTATAGAAGAACGATCACGGATTAAATTGAAGGGACGAAAACTTGGGGGACAGGTATAATGCGTTATAGGTCTCTCCTATGTAGTCTTGGGGGGCAGCTATAGTATAGTATAGGCTCTACGTTTATTTCAAAATGGGACCCCGGCGCCAATACTGACCGTCCTCAGAGATGAGAGGAGAGATTGCCGATGAGCATGGGCGAAAGCATGCCGTGCGATATGCAGTCGTAAGCTAGCGCCGCCCTGCGGTTTTCGCTCCGAACTATACGCATCTAGAAGCAGCGGAGGAGAAGTAGGGGCGGCCGTACGCTACTAGCTTCCCCACCAGCAGCAGCGGCGAAGAGGGAAGTAGAGAGTAAACAATCACATCGCGGCGCGGCAGAGCATAGAGGAGAAATAATATAAGCGGCGGTAACTGTCAAGGATTCAGGCTTACGCGGTGAATATGATTCATAAACAATGATATATTTATAAACAATCACCGCTAAACTCTATTACAGACTAAACTCTAAGCCCTTAATGTCAGTGGCCATGATCGTCTTTATGCAATCAACCCTCATAATTAAAAACTTTAATTTTTTAGACGGATTATGGTTAAACCAACACAAGTACGTTAAGCTTAAGCTTAAACAAAGCTAAATTAAACTAACAAGCCACCCCAGCCTCCCGATAAACATACGCTACTTTCAGTTTTCATATGCCAACGATGATCGTGGTGGTGCGGTCTACGTTGTTGCTTGGTATTCTTATGCACTCGGGTTCGAGTCCAAGTCTCAGCAAATTTTTTTTTCTACTTGCTGATAAAATATATAGTATACAATAATAACGCAATATGCCATTCTACTTCTGCAATTATATTTCAATTTAGGTAAGTATACGGTGGGCCTGCGATAAATATAGGTACACTGAGAGAAATAGTGCGTAAATTTTACTATATGTACATGATAATTTACTGGAAAGTTGGGTAATCTCGTCACAGACTGACAAAACTGACCTTTTTACTAGATTTATATCAATTTTTACTAAACTTCCATATCAAATTTACCATACTCAATAGGAAAAATTAACAGAAACTATAGTGAAAATCGCCAATGTATGAATTTTTACCTGACAGTATAGTAATTTTTAATAGAACGTATAGTACTTTTCATCTGAAAATCGGAACTGATGCGTATTGACGCGTTATGCGCATGCGCGTTTAGCAAACATGGCGGCCGCGAGAGGAAGCCAGTGCATCAGCGGTATATATATAGGTATAGTATACGGATGATGTGCGCAGTGCGGCGAGCGAAAACCTATTCACGACGATGAACTTCTGGATCAAATAAGTACCAGATTACAAGGAAATCACAATCGGTCAAAGAATATCGCTTAACTCTCGCGTGCGTGTGTGGAAGGCGTACTCGAAGAAAGTTATATTCCAAGAATAAGGACTCATTTTTTAGCAATCTAACCTGAAAATAAGCATCATGGCAAGACACGACTTCAGAACAGCAGTTTGAAGCCGGTGCATCGGCAGTATAAAGGTGTATGTATAGTACACGGCTGATACGGCGTACGGCACTCGGCAGTGTATACGCGATGTAGATCGAGACGCTTCTATGACGTCTGTATCAAAAAAGTACAAGATTCCAAGCAATATACGATCTGATAAAGAATACCGCCTAAATCTCGCTTGCATGTGTGGCAAGATTAATCGAAGAAAGTTCGATCTCAAGAACGAGGACTTGTTTTTGTAAAGATCTAACCTGAAAACAACCATCACGGCGAGACTCGATTTCAGAGCCGCGGTTTGTGCGCTAGAGTCGGAGAAGCCGGTGCATCGTGTATGGATATATGTGTATAGATACATGGCTGATACTGCGTGCGGCGCTCAGCAGTGTATTCGCGACAGCGAACGTGCGAGCGGGACTTCGCTATAGGAGTCTGTATCGAAAAAGTACAAGATTCCAAGTATATTACGATCTGCCAAAGACTATCGTTGAACTCTCGTGTATGATTACAGCAAACTTGATGTTTGCGTGTTGTATAAAAATGATATTGAAGCTTGTATTATCACTTACATGACCTTTTTACCTAATCAATATTATTTTATACCGAAATCTTGGATGTAAAAAAGTTAATAAAAATTAAAAAAACTATAATATACAAACTGTAATTACTTACTTTTTATTCCTTTTTATCTTTATAAAGAATAGAACAACTTCATTATTTATTTATTTATATTAAATAGTAACAATGCACAGATTTTTATTTAACTCAGTTATTTTCAGTACTATAATTTAAATATGTCTTATTATAAGTATAAAGGCTATAGCCGGGTTACTATGGTGAAATGGCCCCCTTGGAAAATGTATATATGTTATATACCATTCGATGGGGGATAAAAAAAAACTCCCATAGCCAAATTTTTAGCTCTCTGCCTAGTGCGCATGCGCAGTAACGTCGATAAACGTGTTTTTTTGATTTTATTTTTTTCTGAAGTCCCTATAGGATAAAAATTTTTTTAAAAATTCACATTGGTGTATTTTTATGTCATGAATAACTGCAATTTTTTTGGGATTACATAACCTCAAATATCGGATCTAAAAAAATTATTAAAGTTTTCAATCGATATTTTGACCCCCTTGTTTTTGAGGTGCAACTTTTTAAGTAGACTTTTTTTGTGTACTTTTTCCCGTTCTTTACGATGGCACTAACGTTTTTTCCTTAAAAATGGTGGCACAACTCGATTTGAGCCAAAAACTGATTTTTTTGCCATTTTTTCACGTTTTTAGCTGGTTATGTTACAATTTAGTTACTAAAGTGACTCCTTTTGAGTAGTTTTGCATATCTTCCCATGAAAACATAATCAAATGAAATATTTTGTTCGCTCCAAGCCGTATTTTTTATATTATCTTACGTTTTCAATGATGGTCTTATCAGAATTGTGATATCACCTTATTATAAAACTAATGGCTAATGTTATGTTCTTTTTAAACGTTCTGTGATTGGTCGAAAGTATTGTCTCTGTCGCACTTTTTTGTTTATTGTTTATTTTTATTTATAATAAAAGGTTATGCTTGGCCGCGCGGTTGACGCGGCGGCTGCAATGCAGACGATCTGCGTAGTGAATGGTCAATCATAAAATTAAGAATTATCAGGAGCATAAACAAATAAAGTATTTTGATTTCTTAATTAATTAAACGATGCGCAAACCAATGGCAACATTGTTTTTTTCAAAACTAATTTTTTTTTTCTTACAATTGTCTATATAAGGGAGAAAGTACAATACGTCCCGTCCCGTCCCGTACCGACCCCGGGACATACCGTCTGAAATAAGTCACTTTTATATTATTGGCTAATTCTGTTCGATAACCCAATCGACGGTACAGAATTAGCCAATCCCGTAAAAACAGCTTATTTCAGACGGTATGTCCCGAGGTCGGTACGGGACGACGGACTCAATTGTACTTTCTCCATAATATACTAATACAAGTGAATGGTGAAAACGCTGTTAGTATAAGTTTATAACTTTTAAAGTAAATTAAAATCTAGCAAATAAAAATTGTTTCGATTTTTCTTTTTACTATTTCGGCTTTTGACTGATAATTGATAGCAATACTAGAAAAAATAATAAAGTAGTTAAGTATTTATTTTCAAATACATTGGAGTTAGTTGGAACCGAAGGCTGATGCGGCTACTTTAAATCTTTCTGCTGTTTACTTCAAAACTAACAATCTTGTATATTTAAAGTGAGTACTATATATTTTACATATCTTTTAAAAAAATGAAGATTTAACAAAGTTTTTCAAAAGTTTTGACATCACAGATTATATGCTTTGATATTAGGGTTATATGTATTTCTAATACATATTACACAATAAATTAATATTTTGTTAAATAACTTCTTTAAAATCAAAACCTATTATTAATATCTAAAATGTTATTTTTATGCCGACACTTTGAGTTTTGAAAAAAATACTGTAACCAACCTACTGATAAATAAAAAATCTCCCATGTATTTATAATAAATACACTTGTATTTTACCGGTATATGCAGAGTAAGACTTATTAATGGGTAGAAAAATAAAATTTTTATTATAAATTCTGTAGTATTAAGAGTAATTGTATCAAAAATAATGACAGATAATATAGTAATATAATAATATGATATAATAATATAATAATATGATATAATAATATAATAATATAATATAATAATATAATAATGTAATAATAATAACAGATAATTATTAGACCTTTTTATACGCTAAATAAGAAAAACATGTTGTGTACGTTATTAAATTCTTGCATAAAATCAAAAGTTTAAACCAACATTAAATTATAAACTGTTTTAGTACTCGCATAAAGATCCGATCTTATCCTAAAACAAAAATAGCAATCAGATTTTAAATCAATAAGCTAACAAAAAAGTAATTAATAAAAATGAATTTTCAATCCTATAGATATAGATATACGTACAATGCATGTAAGGGGAACGAGTCTTTATCTATTTAACTTAACCAATTTAGGCTAATCACATAAAGTAAAATGAGAAATTAGTTAAACATAAAGTTGTTGAAACTATTAACTAAATAAAATTAAGAAGGAAAAACATTTGAATAAAATATGACAATAAACTTTTGCTAGAAACGGATTTGACGATTGATGAGTTGCATGTTTTGATGTAATGCGGTATATTAATTATACAAGTATGATTAAATTGATAAAATATAGAAAGTCTTGAACAATAATTAATTTGTTTATGTATAAAATACTGTCAAATTAATAAAAAATGCACATAAATATCTGCATATGACTATATATGATGTGATTTTTACTATAGTTAATTATTATGAGATGAGAAAAAATATTTGGTTTTACATAAAAACAATACATGAGAAATAATAAAAATGAAAAATAGAACTAATAGGATGCGAACTTATTAATTGTCAATTAACTTTTAAGTTAAAAAAATGTAAAATGAATAAAGTAAACACAAGCTAACCTATGCTTTATTTACATCCATGATGTAATTTGTGATTCATGTAGAAAGCGATTAGCCAAATACATATCAAGCTCTAAACCTAAAAAGGTTAATGTTCCAGCAACTGCTTCGTCTCAAGATTCAAATGTTTCTGAATCATTTTCTCAGCTAACTGTCACTTCATCATCTCAGGAAAGTACACAATCATCTGTATACACAATAAAGGAACAAAAAGTACGAGCAACCACGGAATTACTTATTCAAAGGACGATTGCGGCACATAAATATTGCTTTCTTTGTGGGTACCAAAAACAGACTAATAATATATTAGTTCCTTTAGAGGCCCGAATTCAAGTTTATAGTAAAATGAATGTTTTTATTCCACATGGCAATAGATGCTGTTGCACACATTTAATTAAAAAAAGATTTTATGAAGATGAACTAAATAAAATTAATATTTTTTCCACTACAAGTACGGTATATATTGATGAATTACTACAATTTTTGAGTCAATTATCAATGAAAGCAGACGAAACTTTATTAGATACAGTAGCTGAATTTTCCATGCCTGAAAAAAATTGAAAGTTTTTACGGGATTAACGTGGGAAAATATTAATTATCTTAAAGATCAACTCACTTCTCTGAAGAATTCCTGTGTAAGGACAGCGACACAAGCCATTGTCGTATTTTTATTCAAAATGCGCTCTGGGAATTCTAACTCGCTCATCTCTACAATATTTGACATTGAAAGCGAACAACAAGTATCTCGTTTTTGTCAATCAGTATTATTATCTTTCGAAAAAGATTTACTACCAAAACACTTTGGATTAGAAAATGTAGACAGAAATGAATTGATTGAAAATCAAACTTCTAATATGGCAAAGAAATTACATCCTGGTAAACAACTTATTTTGATTGCTGATGGTACTTATATAAGGCATGAAAAAAACTCTAATAACGAGTACCAAAGAAAATCTTATTCAGGCCAAAAAAAAGTTCCTCTGACTAAACCATTTACTATATGTACTACTAATGGTTATGTTGTTGACCAGTTAGGTCCATATCTTGCAAATAAAAATGATGCTACAATACTGATTGAAATATTGGAAGAGAAGCAGAATATTTTACAGAAACTTCTTCGCCAAGGGGACATTTTTATACTGGATAGAGGTTTCAGGGACATTAAACAAAAATTAGAAAATATGGGTTATATTGTTTTGATGCCTGCACTCAAAGGTTCAAAATCTCAACTTTCTACGCAAGAATCAAATGAAACAAGATTCACGACAAAACTGCGATGGGTTGTTGAAGCAGTGCACGGAGTTCAAAAGAAAAAATATAGGTTATTAGATCACAAACTTGATAATAAAATGATGAAAAATACTGGATCTTATTGTAAAATTTCTTGCTACTTAAATAACTTGTTTGGCAAACGCCTAGATTCTGATGAAGACATGCAAGATGAAATATTTAGTGCTATGCAATCTAGAAAAAATGTTGAAAATACATTAGCAGTTTTAGTAGCAGACAAAAGATGGAGTCGTCGGAAACTACCATTTAAAATAATAACTTCGGATGATTTACCAGACTTTCCTGAATTAACAATAAAAGATTTGAAAATTCTGTTTACAGGAACATATCAGCTTAAAGAGACAATATGTTACTTAGCGGAAATGCTTGACGCAGATAATAATTTGAAGATTGGATATTCAAAAGAGACTAACAATATTCTCAAACTTGAAGTTCAATCCAGGCATATTAACAGAAAACAATACAAATGTTTCGTTGAGTATAAACCAAATGGTATTGGTTATTCTAGCATCTTAAGACACTGTTGTGATTGTGCTAACGGTAACCGTACTATAGGATGTTGTGCGCATATTGCTGCCATAATCTATTATCTTTCACATGGAAGATATTTATCAAAAATCATACGACCAGCTGAAATTCTGTCTAAAATGTTTCTTAATGATCAAATTGAAGTGTGTATTGATGAAGATAGTGACAATGATGAGTGAATCATTTTTTCTATTGTGAACATTCGTTATTTTTAAAAAGCTACTTGTATACGTTCCATAATTTATTTTAAATAGCCTATGAAGATAATAAATTATACTTTGTACGAATTGAACATACTTAACTTCAATTCCTTTTTACCTGATAATTATTACTGTCAATAGATTTTGAATAATCAATTAAGTAGAGGCAGATAAGCCAAATATGGCCTTTTTAAGACCACAAGACGCCAAAAGTACCCTCAAACGATCGATTTCAAGGCTATGTTTAGCTAAAAACAGGCTTTTTTGCGTGAAAACCCTTGCATTATGACATTTTTAGGTTAGTTTTGGGTTACATGGTACCAAAAATGGCCTTTTTCGGCGTTAAATCACTCAAATGAGGGCATTTTTAGGTTAAAGAGAAAAGCAGACACTGACAGCGGCGATATTCTTTTTATATATAGAGAGAAACCCTTTATTACCTCAAATTCTGATAAGACCATCATTGAAAACGTAAGATAATATAAAAAATACGGCTTGGAGCGAACAAAATATTTCATTTGATTATGTTTTCATGGGAAGATATGCAAAACTACTCAAAAGGAGTCACTTTAGTAACTAAATTGTAACATAACCAGCTAAAAACGTGAAAAAATGGCAAAAAAATCAGTTTTTGGCTCAAATCGAGTTGTGCCACCATTTTTAAGGAAAAAACGTTAGTGCCATCGTAAAGAACGGGAAAAAGTACACAAAAAAAGTCTACTTAAAAAGTTGCACCTCAAAAACAAGGGGGTCAAAATATCGATTGAAAACTTTAATAATTTTTTTAGATCCGATATTTGAGGTTATGTAATCCCAAAAAAATTGCAGTTATTCATGACATAAAAATACACCAATGTGAATTTTTAAAAAAATTTTTATCCTATAGGGACTTCAGAAAAAAATAAAATCAAAAAAACACGTTTATCGACGTTACTGCGCATGCGCACTAGGCAGAGAGCTAAAAATTTGGCTATGGGAGTTTTTTTTATCCCCCATCGAATGGTATATAACATATATACATTTTCCAAGGGGGCCATTTCACCATAGTAACCCGGCTATAGCCTTTTCTTCTTCATCCTTACTTCTTTTCAAAAATAATTTAACTGTTTCAAATAAAGTCAAACTGTTTTGTGTGTTGCCGCTAGGGGGTGCACGGGAAATAAAACCCGCAAGCGGTAAGAAGTTAGCTCAGTTAGTATATAAGTCCGTTTAGCAACCTTGTTGTAACAATTGCGAGCGTATAAGCATATGTACTGCGAATTGCGAATATGTATAATAATTAAGTGTTTAGTTGTAGCAAATGTATCTAGGTTAGTTTAAGGTCTCTAAAAATCAACTGCGGCGAGTGAATTGAACATGTTCTCTGAATGAAGTGCGTTAGAAGAGTAACCCTCCATAACCATAAAAATTTAGAGCCATATAATAATTGAAAATAATTTTTCCACTATGTGCATTTTTATATTTAATTTAGTCAGGGTAAAAATTACTACTCAGTATAGTAAAATTTATAGTTTTATTATTAGACTGTCAGTCTGTGAGTGGATTGCCAAACTTTTTAGTAAAATTTACTATAAATTTCTCTCAGTGTATAATTTACTTCCTAATCGTTTATGAAAAAAAAGTATACAATGAAACTTCTTGAATTTTAGGAATACAAATTAATAATTTTTTTTGTTGGTACTAATAAGATAATTTAAATTTATTTAAAATTGTATTTTTTCTTTACGTAAAATCTATAAATAATGGTAGTTATACATTGCAGGTCCCCTCTGTACCGTAAACTTACCTAAATTGAAATATAATTGCAGAAGTAGAATGGCATATTGCGTTATTATTGTATACTATATATTTTATCAGCAAGTAGACAAAAAAATTTGCTGAGACTTGGACTCGAACCCGAGTGCATAAGAATACCAAGCAACAACGTAGACCTCACCACCACGATCATCGTTGGCATATGAAAACTGAAAGTAGCGTATGTTTATCGGGAGGCTGGGGTGGCTTGTTAGTTTAATTTAGCTTTGTTTAAGCTTAAGCTTAACGTACTTGTGTTGGTTTAACCATAATCCGTCTAAAAAATTAAAGTTTTTAATTATGAGGGTTGATTGCATAAAGACGATCATGGCCACTGACATTAAGGGCTTAGAGTTTAGTCTGTAATAGAGTTTAGCGGTGATTGTTTATAAATATATCATTGTTTATGAATCATATTCACCGCGTAAGCCTGAATCCTTGACAGTTACCGCCGCTTATATTATTTCTTCTCTATGCTCTGCCGCGCCGCGATGTGATTGTTTACTCTCTACTTCCCTCTTCGCCGCTGCTGCTGGTGGGGAAGCTAGTAGCGTACGGCCGCCCCTACTTCTCCTCCGCTGCTTCTAGATGCGTATAGTTCGGAGCGAAAACCGCAGGGCGGCGCTAGCTTACGACTGCATATCGCACGGCATGCTTTCGCCCATGCTCATCGGCAATCTCTCCTCTCATCTCTGAGGACGGTCAGTATTGGCGCCGGGGTCCCATTTTGAAATAAACGTAGAGCCTATACTATACTATAGCTGCCCCCCAAGACTACATAGGAGAGACCTATAACGCATTATACCTGTCCCCCAAGTTTTCGTCCCTTCAATTTAATCCGTGATCGTTCTTCTATACCAAGTCTATATTCGTTGTCTAAGAATCAAAGCAGAGTGACATCGATGAATAGACACACGTGGCACACGTAGCGACTGAGCTTGGTACTGCTGAGAGTTATACCATAAACCAAGTCGGACGCCCAACGCCCAACGGGAAACGGCCCAAATAGAAGAATGCTCATGGCTAAGAAATCGCAGGGTTGGCGACGTCCAGCATTGGCAACCGAATTTTAAGGGCCAGTGAATCAAAAATTCTCGAACACTTTCTGCAACTTTTGAAAGTTAGGAAAAATGTGATTACGCCAGTGTGTCTAAAAATTAATATTTTTGGTCTGTAAGATCAAAAAGTACAGTTAAAAGGGTGACTGACGCCAGGTCGCTTATGCTATACGTAAGTTTTAAGGCTACATATTAACAATTGAATTTTAAAAACCCTTGGAGCTAGTTTGTACATCAGGTACAGGGCAATACTGTACATAAGATTAACATAGGGTCCGGGTCCTTTTCCCCCTCCTTGCCTTGCTTGTTTGATTTCTCCTTTCGCGATCCCAAATGCAACAATAATTGCGTTACCGAGTTCCAGAAACTTCCTAAAATGTAAATTGAGAATCCGTATATAGAGTGTAGAGCATAACCGTGAATTATTGTGTCAGCCACGAATTTAACGAGTCTCGCTATCATAAACAAGCCAATTATCCCCGTCGAAGCCGAGCCGAATGTCAAAAACTTTCCCTATATTCTACTCCACGTTGATTCCGCGAGTCTCGCCATAGTGTTCTCATCGAACAGTCTCGTGACTGATAGCCCATACATTCTAGAGCTTCTGCCCGACATGCTCATCGCGATTGAATTAAGCACTGCTGGCTTTTCGACCGGAAACATTAGGTGATGTCGCAGCGCTTGTATTTGCGCCGGCGTATATATTCCATTTTTCGCGAGGTTCGCTGGGTCCGTGTAATTCCACGTTGGTTTCGTTTTCGGTTTTAGCGTGTTTGGTGTTATTCCCTTTGTTATCGACCCTGGTAGCACCGTGTACCATTCGTTTTCTGGTTGGAACATAGGCGGGATTAGCGGATTACATGTAGTTTCTGTCCCGAACGTTTTAAGTATGTGCGTTCGCGGCGTCAAAAAGTATTTTTTGTCATATTTCATTACGGGCAGCTCTTGATAGCAAGTGCTTTCTTCCCTCCGGTGTACTTCGACTTGCACACATTTCATTAAGTGAACTACTTCGCCTGCTACTAACCCTATGTAGCCGCTCTTTTTTGTGATTTGATATGCGAATAAATCTGGTGCCGCTGCCGCTATGCTTAGCGCGTTTGCTATTACTCTTTTTTCGAGTTCGCATTTTTGTAATATTAAATCGTGGTACAGCTGTTTAATCTGCCCCTTTATATGTTTTTCTACGTACACAAATTTTGAATTTACATACGCAAATATGTCTAAATTATTGACTGACGGCGCTTTTACAGTTCGAAAGTATTCAGTTTGCAAGCCTTCTAAAAATAATAATTTCGGGTGTTCTGTACGCACGAGGTCGTAACCGCATACGTTTACTGTGCCGACCGCTGTAAACGCGAACGCGACTTGCGATGATTCCATAATATACACCGGCCTTTGCGCGTTTCCTTCCTCCGTGACTTTATTTACTTCGCCTGCGTACAACTCCGCGTATTTATTGAACTCGCACGTTGTTGGCGGTACCGGGTCCCAAAACGCGTACCCGTCTTCCGAGTCTATGCATTGGTCCTGCGTAAGTGTGCACCTCGTTCCTGATCTCAGAACAATTTCGTTCATATTTAAATTAACTAATGCTTCGTATTCTTTTAACGTTATTTGAGATATCCTGAAACTACTACTTTGTCGTATATCCTTTATGGGTCCATGTACGTGCCCGCTTGTTCGCAATTCCCTGAATGATCTATTTTTCCCGCGAAGGTCATCGGGTGCACCGTAGTCGCGTTTATTTTCAGGTTAGTAATCATCTCGTCGCGAAACCTGTGTGTTTGATTCCTATGCATTGTTTTGCACTCTTCTCCCGTTATCTCGTCGAGAAACTTGACCTCGCCTCTAAACACGTCACTCGAGTGCGAAAACGCGCCGCAGGTTCTTGCCGTTCTCTTTATTTCGACTTTACAGAATCTTACGTGCGTGTTCGTAAATTCATTTATTTGCAACAGTTTTACGAATACTCGCGTCGTGTTTACTACCGGCATTTCTATATCGCATTCTCGGACGTTAATTAGCGAGAAAGTTGTTAAATTAGAGACTTGCTGCGAACAGTCGTATGCTATTATCGCGACACCCCCGATGAAAAGTTGAGCTATCGTTGTTAGCCACAAAATCCACATGTTTATCATCTGTAATCATTGTACTTAGTTCATTAAACGTCATACGTTCTCTATTTTTTTATCTAACAAACATTTATGTGTATTTTTTAGCATGTTTGTCTGTTGTTTGCATGTACCGCTTGCTGGTTCTTGTTTTTATTTGTCGTCGTTTTATGGTTATTGTGAGCGGGTAGATAGCAGGAAAAGAAAAAGAAATTTTGAAGCTTGTGTTTGTTGGTGATCGCGTACTTCTAGAGTACGCGTATTCGTGTCAGCCATAATGGCGCGTGTATGCGTGTTGGCCTGTAGCGTGTTTGAAAAAAATTTTACAACTTGCACTGAATGTGATTGAATTTTTTTTACTATGCTTTTCATGCATTGTTTACGATGTGCGTACGGTTATGTTATAGTTCTATTTCTACGTAGTCTTATCTTTTTCATTCTCCACATGCGACATTCGTATTAGTACGTTTGCGACTGTCGCTGCCGTAACGTCCCCCATTGGTTCGGCTATCGCGAATTTTGTCGAATTATCGTGGAACGTTAGTACGTATTCGTTGCCACTATCCGTCGGAGGTAGCGGGCCTACTACGTCCATGGCTAATTTTTCCATGCTTACTGTTGGTGTGTCTGTAATCACCATAGGGAGTTTTGTTTTTACTCTAACTAATTTCTTTAATTGGCAGTCTAAACATTTTCGCACGAAAGCTTGTATCTCTTCCTTTAAATTTTCCCAATAATAGTTTTGTTTGTCTTTCCGTTTTTGCTATACTTATCGATTTCAAGTCTGCTTGATTTAAAAATGGAATTAAATTGGTGCACAAAATCTTGATGTTGTGTCGTGCCAGGGTCGGCCCGATTCGCGACTCATCTCGTAATAGAAGCGCTATATGCGTTTTATTATTGACGCGTATCGACGCTGGAACTCCGACCTGTAGCCGTGCGAACATCAGTAACTTTCCCATAATTTTTAATTGTCTTGCCCCTTCATCGCAAGGCTCTCCCTTTGTCGAGATAAAGTATATAAAGTTGTCTTTACGCATAAACATCTGTTCTCGGCAGGTAATGGCTTCCTCTGAGTTTTGAATATCCCGTTGGCTTCCATTTTCAGTCGTGTTCGGGGGTTCCGCCCCTTCTCCCAGGTCGTCGCTTTCCCCCTCATCGATCCCCTGTTGCGTTTCTCTAATGTCGCTTTCCGATTGTACCTCCCTCTCGTTTGAGTCCTGTCGCGTCTCCGTTGTCTCGGTTCCGGGCTCCTCCGCTCCCGGCTGCTCGTCATATATATATATATATATATATATATATATATATATATATATATATATATAAATATTAAATAATTTCTTTTTTTTAATTATTTATATATTTAATTAATATTATATTAAAATTAATATATATAATATATATATATATATATATATATATATATAATTATATATTTACACTGAATTATTTAAATATTTATATTAATATATTAATATATATATATATATACTAGCAACGACAAATTTAAAAAACAGATTTATTAAATTATCAATTTAGCATAATTTGATTAAATAATGTTAAAATTAATAATAATTCTAAATTTATAATTTTATTTATTTAATTTATTATTCTCATTGTTGAAGGGGGGCTATCCTATAATTTATTCTTTATTTATAATTAAATTAAATATATTAATAGTACTATATTTATTAAATAAAACATTTGAAACTAATTTCCAAAAAACCTTCACTCCTTTTTTTTCTTTTTTTAAAACAATTTCTAAACATAAAATTATTTCAATATCTTTTTAAAATAAACTTTTAAAAAACTAATTTTTTATATAAATATAAACTCTTTAAAGAACCCTTTAATTTTATGGTTTACCCACTAATCCGGTCGTGAGTGTAGGTTGAAGGAAATAAGTGAATTTAAATTTGACATCAATCTCATGGTTACACAAATCTACCTGCAGGTTTTGATGGAATAACATTTGATACTACTTCCGAATCCGTTAAACCTGGACATTCCTTCGATTGTGATCAAAATTGAAGGTGTTTCGAGGTTAGTGCGGAAATTCAGCATCGTGGTTTACTCGCTAATCCCGGTAGTGAGTGTAGGTTGAAGGAAATAAGTAAAGTTAAATTTGACATCAATCTCATGGTTCACAAAACTACCTGCAGGTTTTGATGGAATAACATTTGATACTACTTCCAAATCCGTTAAACCTGGATATTCCTTCGATTGTGATCAAAATTGAAGCTGTTTCGAGGTTAGTGCGGAAATTCAGCATCGTGGTTTACTCGTTAATCCGGTAGTGAGTGTAGGTTGAAGGAAATAAGTAAAGTTAAATTTGACATCAATCTCATGGTTTCACAAAACTACCTGCAGGTTTGATGGAATAACATTTGATACTACTTCCAAATCCGTTAAACCTGGATATTCCTTCGATTGTGATCAAAATTGAAGGTGTTTCGAGGTTAGTGCGGAAATTCAGCGTCGTGGTTTACTCGCTAATCCGGTCGTGAGTGTGGGTTGAAGGAAATAAGTAAAGTTGAATTTGACATCAATCTCATGGTTCACAAAACTGCCTGCAGGTTTTATGGAATAACATTTGATACTACTTCCGAATCCGTTAAACCTGGACATTCCTTCGATTGTGATCAAAATTGAAGCTGTTTCGAGGTTAGTGCGGAAATTCAGTTTCGTGGTTTACTCGCTAATCCGGTCTTGAGTGTAGGTTTAAGGAAATAAGTAAATTTAAATTTGACATCAATCTCATGGTTTCACAAAACTACCTGCAGGTTTTGATGGAATAACATTTGATACTACTTCCGAATCCGTTAAACCTGGACATTCCTTCGATTGTGATCAAAATGAAGGTGTTTCGAGGTTAGTGCGGAAATTCAGCGTCGTGGTTTACTCGCTAATCCGGTAGTGAGTGTAGGTTGAAGGAAATAAGTAAATTTAAATTGACATCAATCTCATGGTTTCACAAAACTACCTGCAGGTTTTGATGGAATAACATTTGATACTACTTCCAAATCCGTCAAACCTGGATATTCCTTCGATTGTGATCAAAATTGAAGGTGTTTCGAGTTAGTGCGGAAATTCAGCGTCGTGGTTACTCGCTAATCCGGACGTGAGTGTAGGTTGAAGGAAATAAGTAAAGTTAAATTTGACATCAATCTCATGGTTTCACAAAAATACCTGCAGGTTTGATGGAATACATTTGATACTACTTCCGAATCCGTTAAACCTGGACATTCCTTCGATTGTGATCAAAATTGAAGGTGTTTCGAGGTTAGTGCGGAAATTCAGCATCGTGGTTTACTCGCTAATCCGGTAGTGAGTGTAGGTTGAAGGAAATAAGTAAAGTTAAATTTGACATCAATCTCATGGTTTCACAAAACTACCTGCAGGTTTTGATGGAATAACATTTGATACTACTTCCAAATCCGTTAAACCTGGACATTCCTTCGATTGTGATCAAAATTGAAGGTGTTTCGAGGTTAGTGCGGAAATCAGCATCGTGGTTTACTCGCTAATCCGGTAGTGAGTGTAGGTTGAAGGAAATAAGTAAAGTTAAATTTGACATCAAATCTCATGGTTCACAAAACTACCTGCAGGTTTTGATGGAATAATATTTGAACTACTTCCGAATCCGTTAAACCTGGATATTCCTTCGATTGTGATCAAATTGAAGGTGTTTCGAGGTTAGTGCGAAATTCAGCGTCGTGGTTTACTCGCTAATCGGTAGTGAGTGTAGGTTGAAGGAAATAAGTAAATTTAAATTGACATCAATCTCATGGTTTCACAAAACTACCTGCAGGTTTTGATGGAATAACATTTGATACTACTTCCAAATCCGTCAAACCTGGATATTCCTTCGATTGTGATCAAAATTGAAGGTGTTTCGAGGTTAGTGCGGAAATTCAGCGTGCGGTTTACTCGCTAATCCGGACGTGAGTGTAGGTTGAAGGAAATAAGTAAAGTTAATTGACATCAATCTCATGGTGTCACAAAACTACCTGCAGGTTTTGATGGAAATAACATTTGATACTACTTCCAAATCCGTTAAACCTGGATATTCCTTCGATTGTGATCAAAATTGAAGGTGTTTCGAGGTTAGTGCGGGAAATTCAGCGTCGTGGTTACGCGCTAATCCGGTCGTAAGTGTAGGTTGAAGGAAATAAGTAAAGTTAAATTTGACATCAATCTCATGGTTCACAAAGATACCTGCAGGTTTTGATGGAATAACATTTGATACTACTTCCGAATCCGTTAAACCTGGACATTCCTTCGATTGTGATCAAAATGAAGGTGTTTCGAGGTTAGTGCGGAATTCAGCGTCGTGGTTTACTCGCTAATCCGGTCTTGAGTGTAGGTTGAAGGAAATAAGTAAATTTAAATTTGACATCAATCTCATGGTTTCACAAAACTACCTGCAGGTTTTGATGGAATAACATTTGATATTACTTCCGAATTGATACTACTTCCGAATCCGTTAAACCTGGACATTACTTCGATTGTGATCAAAATTGAAGGTGTTTCGAGGTTAGTGCGGAAATTCAGCATCGTGGTTTACTCGCTAATCCGGTAGTGAGTGTAGGTTGAAGGAAATAAGTAAAGTTAAATTTGACATCAATCTCATGGTTTCACAAAAATACCTGCAGGTTTTGATGGAATAATATTTGATACTACTTCCGAATCCGTTAAACCTGGATATTCCTTCGATTGTGATCAAAATTGAAGGTGTTTCGAGGTTAGTGCGGAAATTCAGCGTCGTGGTTTACTCGCTAATCCGGTAGTGAGGTAGGTTGAAGGAAATAAGTAAATTTAAATTTGACATCAATCTCATGGTTTCACAAAACTACCTGCAGGTTTTGATGGAATAACATTGATACTACTTCCAAATCCGTCAAACCTGGATATTCCTTCGATTGTGATCAAAATTGAAGGTGTTCGAGGTTAGTGCGGAAATTCAGCGTCGTGGTTTACTCGCTAATTCCGGACGTGAGTGTAGGTTGAAGAAATAAGTAAATTTAAATTTGACATCAATCTCATGGTTTCACAAAACTACCTGCAGGTTTTGATGGAATAACATTTGATACTACTTCCGAATCCGTTAAACCTGGACATTCCTTCGATTGTGATCAAAATTGAAGGTGTTTCGAGGTTAGTGCGGAAATTCACCGTCGTGGTTTACTCGCTAATCCGGTAGTGAGTGTAGGTTGAAGGAAATAAGTAAATTTAAATTGACATCAATCTCATGGTTTCACAAAACTACCTGCAGGTTTTGATGGAATAACATTGATACTACTTCCAAATCCGTCAAACCTGGATATCCTTCGATTGTGATCAAATTGAAGGTGTTTCGAGGTTAGTGCGGAAATTCAGCGTCGTGGTTTACTCGCTAATCCGGACGTGAGTGTAGGTTGAAGAAATAAGTAAAGTTAAATTTGACATCAATCTCATGGTTTCACAAATCTACCTGCAGGTTTTGATGGAATAACATTTGATACTACTTCCGAATCCGTTAAACCTGGACATTCCTTCGATTGTGATCAAATTGAAGCTGTTTCGAGGTTAGTGCGGAAATTCAGCGTCGTGGTTTACTCGCTAATCCGGTCGTAAGTGTAGGTTGAAGGAAATAAGTAAAGTTAAATTTGACATCAATCTCATGGTTTCACAAAACTACCTGCAGGTTTTGATGGAATAACATTTGATACTACTTCCAAATCCGTCAAACCTGGATATTCCTTCGATTGTGATCAAAATTGAAGGTGTTTCGAGGTTAGTGCGGAAATTCAGCGTCGTGGTTTACTCGCTAATCCGGACGTGAGTGTAGGTTGAAGGAAATAAGTAAAGTTAAATTTGACATCAATCTCATGGTTTCACAATCTACCTGCAGGTTTTGATGGAATAACATTTGATAATACTTCCGAATCCGTTAAACCTGGACATTCCTTCGATTGTGATCAAAATTGAAGCTGTTTCGAGGTTAGTACGGAAATTCAGCGTCGTTTTTTACTCGCTAATCCGGTCGTAAGTGTAGGTTGAAGGAAATAAGTAAAGTTAAATTTGACATCAATCTCATGGTTTCACAAAAATACCTGCAGGTTTTGATGGAATAACATTTGATACTACTTCCGAATCCGTTAAACCTGGACATTCCTTCGATTGTGATCAAAATTGAAGCTGTTTCGAGGTTAGTGCGGAAATTCAGTTTCGTGATTTACTCGCTAATCCGGTCTTGAGTGTAGGTTGAAGGAAATAAGTAAAGTTAAATTTGACATCAATCTCATGGTTTCACAAAACTACCTGCAGGTTTTGATGGAATAACATTTGATACTACTTCCAATCCGTCAAACCTGGATATTCCTTCGATTGTGATCAAAATTGAAGGTGTTTCGAGGTTAGTGCGGGAAATTCGGCGTCGTGGTTACTCGCTAATCCGGACGTGAGTGGTAGGTTGAAGGAAATAAGTAAAGTTAAATTTGACATCAATCTCATGGTTTCACAAATCTACCTGCAGGTTTTGATGGATATAACATTTGATAATACTTCCGAATCCGTTAAACCTGGACATTCCTTCGATTGTGATCAAAATTGAAGGTGTTTCGAGGTTAGTGCGGAAATTCAGCGTCGTGGTTTACTCGCTAATCGGTAGTGAGTGTAGGTTGAAGGAAATAAGTAAATTTAAATTTGACATCAATCTCATGGTTTCACAAAACTACCTGCAGGTTTTTGATGGAATAACATTTGATACTACTTCCAAATCCGTTCAAACCTGGATATTCCTTTCGATTGTGATCAAAATTGAAGGTGTTTCGAGGTTAGTACGGAAATTTCAGCGTCGTTGGTTTACTCGCTAATCCGGACGTGAGTGTAGGTTGAAGGGAAATAAGTAAAGTTAAATTTGACATCAATCTCATGGTTTCACAAAATCTACCTGCAGGTTTTGATGGAATAACATTTGATAATACTTCCAATCCGTTAAACCTGGACATTCGTTCGATTGTGATCAAAATTGAACTGTTTCGAGGTTAGTACGGAAATTCAGCGTCGTGGTTTTACTCGCTAATCCGGTCGTAAGTGTAGGTTGAAGGAAAATAAGTAAAGTTAAATTTGACATCAATCTCATGGTTTCACAAAACTACCTGCAGGTTTTGATGGAATAACATTTGATACTACTTCCGAATCCGGTTAACCTGGACATTCCTTCGATTGTGATCAAAATTGAAGGTGTTTCGAGGTTAGTGCGGAAATTCAGCATCGTGGTTTACTCGCTAATCCGGTAGTGAGTGTAGGTTGAAGGAAATAAGTAAAGTTAAATTTGACATCAATCTCATGGTTTCACAAAAACTACCTGCAGGTTTTATGGATAACATTTGATACTACTTCCAAATCCGTTAAACCTGGATATTCCTTCGATTGTGATCAAAATTGAATGTGTTTCGAGGTTAGTGCGGAAATTCAGCATCGTGGTTTACTCGTTAATTCCGGTAGTGAGTGTAGGTTGAAGGAAATAAGTAAAGTTTAATTTGAAATCAATCTCATGGTTTCACAAAACTACCTGCAGGTTTGATGGAATAACATTTGATACTACTTCCAAATCCGTTAAACCTGGATATTCCTTCGATTGTGATCAAAATTGAGGGTGTTTCGAGGTTAGTGCGGAAATTCAGCGTCGTGGTTTACTCGCTAATCCGGTCGTGAGTGTAGGTTGAAGGAAATAAGTAAAGTTAAATTTGACATCAATCTCATGGTTTCACAAAACTAACTGCAGTTTTGATGGAATAACATTTTGATACTACTTTCGAATCCGTTAAACCTGGACATTCCTTCGATTGTGATCAAAATTGAAGGTGTTCGAGGTTAGTGCGGAAAATTCAGCGTCGTCTGGTTTACTCGCTAATCCGGTCGTGAGTGTGGTTGTTGAGGAAATAAGTAAAGTTAAATTTGACATCAATCTCATGGTTTCACAAAACTACCTGCAGGTTTTGATGAATAACATTTGATACTACTTCCGAATCCGTTAAACCTGGACATTCCTTCGATTGTGATCAAAATTGAAGCTGTTTCGAGGTTAGTGCGGAAATTCAGCGTCGTGGTTTACTCGCTAATTCGGTCTTGAGTGTAGGTTGAAGGAAATAAGTAAATTTAATTTTGACATCAATCTCATGGTTTCACAAAACTACCTGCAGGTTTTGAA